>NC_090436.1:43429765-44088099 GCF_031143425.1 Pleurodeles waltl
TTGGGGAGGATTTTTTTACCGCCTTTCAGACTGACCCTGTTACATGGATAATTGCACGACTGCCGATATGTTTGACTGTGAGCTAACTTCTTTTTCCATTTATGTCTCTCCTACGTGCTCATGGCGGCCATGGCGCTTTGAATGGACTTGCTTTTGTGAACTATTGTTTTACTTTTCATTTACAATTTATGTAGCAAGAAAAGTTCCGTTAGGAATTTACAACACCAATAGATCTAACTGGAGCAAATGCGAGACCGATGGCATTGCAAAGACCTGTTTAGCATCTGGATCCAATACAAGTTTGCTTTAGAACAGTGTAGGAGTTTTGAAATAGCCCTCTGCAATTCAACATGTCCTCATCAATTCTTAAAAAATGATTTTCTTTGCTATTTACCAGGTAACTAACTAAAGAGAAGTGATTATTTACTATTTGTCTGGCTACCTTGCAACCATAGAACCTTCACTATTTATGTGCTGCTGGCTAAATGGTAGAAGTTACGTTAAGCACTGTTTTGCTGGTGGCAATTTGCCAAAAACATCAATTTTTACCGGTCTGCTGGCAAAATTGAAGGCATTGAGTTTGATTCTCAAAATGCATTTTGTAGTACTACAGTATGACTACTTACTTACTACAAAATGCAATTCACAAACCTTGAGTATAAAGTTCCACCTCTCTTATCTCTTCTGTGGGAATATCCTTCCAAATTTAAGTTTACTACCTATTAGTAAATATGGTATGGCCAGTGAAGTGCAAGTAATCCTCTACAGGCTGACTTGCTTAGGGATGTGAAGGGTCAGTCTTGAAGCTGCATTTTGCACCATTTGCAGCTTTGGTTGTGCCATCTTGTTGATATTGATATACATCACACTACAATAATCAAGCCTGGATGGATTTAGTGCTAGGGTTACTTGTTTGTGCGCTGGTTGGGGGATGAGCGAAAGACATCCACAGACTTCGAATGATCCAGGAACAGGTCTCCACTATGCGGTTATCCTGAAGGTCCAGTGACAGATCTCTATTCAGGTTTACTCTAAGATTCTTCACTGATTCAGTGGGAGTCAGTAGTCCACCCAGCGTATCCAGCCACCAACTGTGATTCCATAGAGTTAGTTGGCTCCCAAAGATCAGGACCTCAGTTTTATCACCGCTGAGCTTGCCCATCCATGTGGCCACTTGCTTAATGCAGTTCTTAAAATTAGCTGCAATGACCTCTGTGTCTTCCGTGATAGACACAATTATTTCTATGTCATCAGAGTGCGACAGCCTTCAATCGCAAGGAGTGTATTAACTTGGCAAGTGTGGAGACCTATAGATTACACAGTGTAAGGCTCAGGGACGAGCCCTAAGGAACCCCACACGGCAATGCAAAGGATTCAGATTTAAATTGATTCATAGTCACCATCTGGGATCTGTCCTTCAGAAATGAGCTGATAAGTTTCAGTTCTACATCTTCTAATCCCAATTCCTGTACACCCTTGGTGAGCAGGGTTAGGGAGATAGTATCAAAGGCTGCAGACAGATCCAAAAGGATGCGAGCCGCTGCCTGCCCTGCATCAACCAGGCATCTTTTGCTGTCTGTTGCAGATACCAACGCTCTCCTAGTCCCACAGTTGCTTTTAAAGCCCAATAGTGACACATCCAACAGTCCCTGTTCCTCCACATAAGTCATAAAATGCTGGGTTAGGTTTTTCTCCATTCTCTTGTCAGGGGTGCAAAGAAGATTGGGCAATAGTTTTTAAGGTAATTGTGCTCTAAATTGGACTTTTTTAATAGTGGCCTAATTGCTGCCTCTTTCCACAAGTGTGGGTAGCATCATGAGGTTTATTGATTATGGCTGTTAATGGAGGAGCTATTGTACTAACTACCAAACGTAGTATTTTAGGGAGGGGCATAGTTCAAGCGGCGATCCAGATTTTTATCTTGAGGAGGTGAGACTCTAGTTGTTAACATGAGAAATGTGAAAAACAGGAGAGCACTGATAGGTGTTTCTCCTTATCCTCAGTGGTTTCTGGAAGGCTTAGCTGTGAGTGGGCGCTCAACTGTGAAGAAATGGGAACTTTCGTGTTTGAGGATTCAAACTCTTTATATGTTATTGATTTTAGTTTGGAAGAATTCTGCCAGTTTTTTGCAGAACTCTTGCAAACCTTCTATTTTGGAGGCGACGGAAGGAGCTGAAAGCCAATGAATTACTTTAAAAAGTAATTCAATCAGTTTGGTCTTAGGGAAACATTCTTTAAAATGCACCATTAGCTAGATTTTCCCCACACGTTTCTTTGGGGAAAACTGCCAACCTTTCCTATTAAGTTATATTTCAATCCTATCCAGTGTTTCCTAGTCTTTCCTGATTGTATCATTTGCCACAAATGTTCCCACAACTCCCTGTTAGGGATCCCAAAAATTCCCAGTAAGTTTGCATTTAATTCTATTCAGTTTTGTCTAGTGTCACTGATTAATACCTCTTGCTACAACCTTTGACAGAAGTCCTTTGTGGGCCACTACCAAATCAGTATACAGTTATTTTCCTATTGTGTCCACTTCTTTCCAAAGTTAATTTCTAACAGGGCTTTTTTAGGCCCACCTGGATTTTAAATTATCCAACCATTTCCTGTGAAGTGCACCAGCCCCCTGTAAATGTTGCACTAACTATATTCAACCTGTTTTCACCTGCATTTTTACAATATGCTTTTTCAAACACATTGCCATTAAAAATGTTATTGGGAAATAATATCTTAGTCAAACTTATTACAGAAAATTCATTGTGGGTTTTATAACATTAACAAACCTAAAACAGTGATAATTGTTAACTGGCGATAGAACCTGCACCAGAAACCTCCCTTCATCTTGTCCCCCAGTCAATCAATCAGGGTTTATATGAAATGCATCACTGACACCCTTGCAGGTCTCTGGGCGCAGGGGAACCGCCTCTCCATCAAAAACCCATGTCTTTAGCTGTTTCCTAAACACTGCCAGAGAGGGTGCCATCCTGAGGTGCAGGGGAAGGCTGTTCCATGCTTTAGCGGTGGCAAAGAAGCGGCTGTTGCTGCAGGATCGGTGGTTGCGGGGGCGTGTGCGAGGTTTAGGGCGGCAGAGCAAAGGTGTCTTATGGGAGTGCGGATTTTCAATCTGTGGCTGATGTACGCCGGTCCTTGATTATGTAGTGCCTTGAAAGCCAGCATGAGGATCTTGAATTGGCACCTCTTCTGGACCGGAAACCAGTGAAGGGCTCTGAGGTGGGGGCGGTACTGGTGCATCTGGGGAGGTCCAGGATGAGTTTGGCTGCTGCATTCTGTATGGACTGCAATTTCTTAAGGGGCGGGGAGACCGGTGTGCGTGACTGTTTCTTTTGCTGAGGGGGATCCACTTGAATATCCTGCAGAACATCCGGAGTATGCGGAAGCAGAAGAAGGCTACTGAGTTGACTTGGCGTTTCATCAAGAGTTGGCTGTCGATGGTGGTGTTAAGATTGCAAGCGTGGGCTGAAGTTGAACTGGCCACCAGCTCTGGTCCCAGATGTTGGAGTTTTTTCCGAAGATCAGGACTTCAGTCTTGTCAGTGTTGAGTTTGAGGCAGCTATCCTTCATTCACATGGCCACGTCCTTCATGGCATTGTGGAAGTTGGCTTTGGTATTGTGGGAGTCCTTGGTGAGGGAAAGGATCAGTTGGGTATTGTCTGCTTAGGAGAGTATGGTGATACAGTGGGATCTGATGATGTTGGCGAGGGAGGGGTCATGTAGATGTTAAAAAGGGTGGGGCTCGGGCAGATCTTTGGGGTACGCTACCAGTGATGGATTTTTGGAGCGGAGGTGTAAGGTAGGTGGCGGATGCTGTAGGAAAGTACCATCTTGCCTGGCATGTTACCCCCATTTTCACTGTATGTACGTATGTTTTAGCCCCTGTGTCACTAGAATCCTGCAAGGCAGGACCCCAGTGTTCATAAGTAAATGCCCTGTATGTGTTCCGTGTGTGGTGCCTAACTGTATCACTGAGGCTCTGCTAACCAGAACCTCAGTGTTTATGCTCTCTCTACTTTCTAAATTTGTCACTGCAGGCTAGTGACTAAATTGACCAATTCTCATTGGCACACTGGTACACCCATATAATTCCCTTGTATATGGTACTTAGGTACCCAGGGTATTGGGGTTCCAGGAGATCCCTATGGGCTGCAGCATTTCTTTTGCCACCCATAGGGAGCTCTGACAATTCTCACACAGGCCTGCCACTGCAGCCTGAGTGAAATAACGTCCACGTTATTTCACAGTCATTTTACACTGCACTAAAGTAACTTATAAGTCACCTATATGTCTAACCTACACCTGGTGAAGGTTGGGTGCTAAGTTACTTAGTGTGTGGGCAACCTGGCACTAGCCAAGGTGCCTCCACATCGTTCAGGGCAAATTCCTCGGACTTTGTGAGTGCGCGTGCACTATACATAGGTCACTACCTATGTATAGCGTCACAATGGTAACTCTGAACATGGCCATGTAACATGTCTAAGATCATGGAATTGTCACCCCAATACCATTCTGGTATTGGGGGGACAATTCCATGAACCCCCGGGTCTCTAGCACAGAACCCGGGTACTGCCAAAATGCCTTTCCGTGGTTTCCACTGCAGCTGATGCTTCTGCCAACCCCTCAGACAGGTTTCTGCCCTCCTGGGGTCCAGACAGCCCTGGCCCAGGAAGGCAGAACAAAGGATTTCCTCTGAGAGAGGGTGTTACACCCTCTCCCTTTGGAAATAGGTGTGAAGGGCTAGGGAGGAGTAGCCTCCCCCAGCCTCTGGAAATGCTCTGATGGGTGCAGATGGTGCCCATCTCTGCATAAGCCAGTCTACACCGGTTCAGGGGTCCCCCAGCCCTGCTCTGGCGCGAAACTGGACAAAGGAAAGGGGAGTGACCACTCCCCTGACCAGTACCTCCCCTGGGAGGTGCCCAGAGCTCCTCCAGTGTGTCCCAGACCTCTACCATCTTGGAAACAGAGGTGTTAGGGGCACAATGGACTGCTCTGAGTGGCCAGTGCCAGCAGGTGACGTCAGAGACCCCCTCTGATAGGCTCTTACCTCTCTTGGTAGCCAATGCTCCTTTCTTGGTAGCCAAACCTCCTTTTCTGGCTATTTAGGGTCTCTACTCTGGGGAATTCTTCAGATAACGAATGCAAGAGCTCACCAGAGTTCCTCTGCATCTCCCTCTTCGACTTCTACCAAGGATCGACCGCTGACTGCTCCAGGACGCCTGCATAACCGCAACAAAGTAGCAAGACGACTACCAGCAACATTTTAGCGCCTCATCCTGCCGAATTTCTCGACTGTTTACTGGTGGTGAATGCTCTGGGGGTCACCTGCCTTCACCCTGCACTGGAACCCAAGAAGAAATCTCCTGTGGGTCGACGGAATCTTCCCCCTGCTAATGCAGGCACCAAAAGACTGCATCACCGGTCCTCTGGGTCCCCCCTCATCCTGAAGAGCGTGGTCCCTGGAACACAGGAACTCTATCCAAGTGACTCCCACAGTCCAGTGATCCTTCAGTCCAAGTTTGGTGGAGGTAAGTCCTTGCCTCCCCACGCTAGACTGCAAACCTGTGTACTGCGTGATTTGCAGCTGCTCTGGCTCCTGTGCACTCTTCCAGGATTTCCTTCATGCACAGCCTAGCCTGGGTCCCCAGCACTCCGTCCTGCAGTGCTCAACCCTCTGAGTTGGCCTCCGACGTCGTGGGACCCTCCTTTGTGACTCTGAGCCAGCTCCGGTTCACAAATATTCTATGTGCCTGTTCGGGTACTTCTACGGGTGCTGCCTGCTTCTGTGGGGGCTCTCTGAGTTGCTGAGCACGCCCTCTGGCTCCTCCTCCAAGGGGCGACATCCTGGGCCTTCCTGCTCCCCAGCAGCACCCAAAAACCTCTACTGCGACCCTTGCAGCTTGCAAGGCTTGTTTGCGGTATTTCTGCATGGGAACACTTCTGCAACCTTCATTGCGACGTGGGACATCTTCTACCCAAAGGAGAAGTTCCTAGTCCTCTTTGTTGTTGCAGAAATCCAAGCTTCTTCCATCCGGAGGCAGCTTCCTTGCACCTTCATCCAGGGTTTTCTGGGCTCATGCCCCCCCTGGACACTATCGCGACTCTTGGACTTGGTCCCCTTGCCTTGCAGGTCCTCAGGTCCAGGAATCCGTCTTCAGTGCTTTGCTGGTGTTTGTGGTTCTTGCAGAGTCCCCCTATCACGACTATTGTGTGCTTTTGGGGTAGTAGGTGTACTTTACTCCTACTTTTCAGGGTCTTGGGGTGGGGTATCTTGGACACCCTGACTGTTTTCTTACAGTCCCAGCGACCCTCTACAAGCTCCCACTTTTGGAGTATATGGTTTGTGTTGCCCCGTTCACCTATTGCAACCTATTGTAATTCTACACTGTTTGCATTACTTTTCTGACTCTTCATTACCTGTTTTGGGTTGGTGTACATATAACTTGTGTATATTAATTAACTTCTTACTGAGGGTACTCACTGAGATACTTGTGGCATATTGTCATAAAAATAAAGTACCTTTATGTTTAGTAACTCTGTGTATTGTGTTTTCTTAGGATATTGTGCATATGATATAAGTGGTATAGTAGGAGCTTTGCATGTCTCCTAGTTCAGCCTAAGCTGTCTTGCCATAGCTACCTTCTATCACCCTAAGCTGATAGAAACACCTTTATTCTACTAATAAGGGATACCTGGACCTGGCACAGGGTGTAAGCACCACAGGGTACCCACTATAAGCCAGTCTAGCCTCCTACAGATGCGTGTTTGTGCAGCTGTGGGAAAGGAGGCGATTGATTTGAGGGCGTCGTGTCAGATGCCGATGTGAAATTTCTGGAGGAGAGTGTGGTGTGAGACCGTGTCGAAAGCCAAAGAGTGGTCTAGTAGGATTAGTGCCGCTGTTTCTCCCTGGTCGAGGAGGGTTCTGATGTCATCCATGGCTGCGACCAGAGCGGTTTCCGTGCGGTGGTTGGTTAGAAACCTGGATTATGAGTAGTCCAGTATTTGGCTTTGTTCTAGGTAGTCCATGAACTGTTGGTTGATGATTTTTTCGATTACCTTGGCAGGGTACAGGGTAGGCAGAGGAAAAGGAGGTGGTAATGATGTTGGTTAGAATTGGGCTGATAGCGCTAGCACCGGTGTTGAAGAGGCAGTTAGTGTGCCAGTTTGTTTTTGCCTGTCTCACTGGGATCCTGCTAGCCAGGAACCCAGTGCTCTTAATTGTGGCCTCAATGTTTGTTCCCTGTGTAGTGCCTAACTGTGTCACTGAGGCTCTGCTAATCAGAACCTCAGTGCTTATGCTCTCTCTGCCTTTAATTTTGTCACTGGAGGCTAGGGACCATTTTTACCAATTCTAATTCTAATTTGCACACTGGAACACCCTTATAATTCCCTAGTATATGGTACACAGGGTATTGGGGTTCCAGGAGATCCCTATGGGCTGCAGCATTTCTTTTGCCACCCATAGGGATCTCAGACAATTCTTACACAGGACTGCCACTGCAGCCTTAGTGAAATAACGTCCACGTTATTTCACAGCCATTTTACACTGCACTTAAGTAACTTATAAGTCACCTATATGTCTAACCTTCACTAAGTGAAGGTTAGGTGCAAAGTTACTAAGTCTGAGGGTACCCTGGCACTAGCCAAGGTGCCCCCACATAGTTCAGGGCAATTTCCTCTGACTTTGTGAGTGCAGGGACACCGGTACAGGCATGCACTACATATAGGTCAATACCTATATGTAGCTTCACAATGGTAACTCCGAATATGGCCATGTAACATGTCTAAGATCATGGAATTGTCCCCCATGCCAAATATGGTATTGGGGTGCCAATCCCATGCATTTCCGGGGCTCCAGCATGGAACCCGGGCACTGCCAAACCAGCTCTCTGGGGTTTTCACTGCAGCTACTGCTGCTGCCAACCCACAGACAGGCTTCTGCCCTCCGCCTAGTCCCAGGAAGGCAGAACGAAGGATTTCCTCTGAGAGAGGGTGTTACACCCTCTCCGTTTGGAAATAGGTGTTAAGGGCCTGAGAGGACTAGCCTCTCCTGGCCTCTGGGAATGCTTTGGCACAGATGGTGCCCTCCTTGCATAAACCAGTGTACACCGGTTCAGGGATCCCCCAGCCCCTGCTCTGGCGTGAAACTGGACAAAGGAAAGGGGAGTGACCACTCCCCTGTCCATCACCACCCCAGGGGTGATGCCCAGAGCTCCTCCAGTGTGTCCCAGACTTCTGCCATCTTAAATGCAGAGGTGTGAGGGCACAATAGAGGCCTCTGAGTGGCCAGTGCCAGCAGGTGATGTCAGAGACCCCTCCTGATAGATGCTTACCTGACTAGGTGGCCAATCCTCCTCTTAGGGCTATTTAGGGTCTCTCCTGTGGGCTTCTCTTCAGATAACGAATGCAGGAGCTCACCAGAGTTCCTCTGCATCTCCCTCTTCGACTTCTGCCAAGGATCGACCGCTGACTGCTCCAGGACGCCTGCAAAACCGCAACACAGTAGCAAGAAGACTACCAGCAGCATTGTAGCGCCTAATCCTGCCGGCTTTCTTGACTGTTTCCTGGTGGTGCATGCTCTGGGGGCTATCTGCCTTCACCCTGCACTGGAAGCCAAGAAGAAATATCCTGTGGTTCAACGGAATCTTACCCCTGCTACCGCAGGCACCAAACTTCTGCTTCACCGGTCCTCTGGGCCCCTCTCATCGTGACGAGTTTGGTCCCTGGAACACAGGAGCTGGATCCAAGTGACCCCTACAGTCCAGTGGTCCATCTGTCCAAATTTGGTGGAGGTAAGTCCTTGCCTTCCCACACCAGACAGTAATCCTGTGTACTGCGTGAACTGCAGCTGATAGGGCTTCTGTGCACTTTTGCAAGGAATCCTTCGTGCACAGCACAGCCCAGGTCCCCAGCACTCCGTCCTGCATTGCTCAACTCGCTGAGTTCACCACCGGCTTCGTGGGACCCTCCTTTGTAGTGTTGAGACGATCTCATTGCTCAGTTTTCATGAACCTGTGTTCAAGTACTTCTGCAGGAGCTGCCTGCTTCTGCTTGGGCTCTGTGTGTTGCTGGGCACTCCCTCTGTCTCCTCTTCCAAGTGACAACCTCCTGGTCCTTCCTGGGCCCGGGCAGCACCCTTTTTCATCAACCGCAACCTTTGCAGCTAGCAAGGCTTGTTCACGGTCTTTCTGCGTAGAAACAACTCTGCATCCACCAGCACGCTGTGGGACATCTTCTGTGCAAAGAAGAAGTTCCTGGCACCTTCCGTTGTTGCAGAATCTTCGGCTTCTTCCACCCGTAGGCAGCCATTTTGCACCTTCATCCGGAGTTTAGTGGGCTCCTGCCCCCACCCCTGGACACTTTTGTGACTTTTGGACTTGGTCCCCTTCCTTTACAGGTCCTCTGGTCCAGGAATCCATCTTCAGTGCTTTGCAGTCTGTTGTGATCTTTCAGAATCTCCTATCACGACGTTAGTGTGTTTCTGGGGAAGTAAGGTCACTTTAATCCTACTTTTCAGGGTCTTGGGGTGGGGTATCTTGAACACCCTTAGTGTTTTCTTACACTCCCAGCGACCCCCTACACACTACACTAGGCCTGGGGTCCCTAAGTGGTTCGCGTTCTACTTTCTTAGTATATGGTTTGTGTTGCCCTTAGGCCTATTGCATCCTATTGTATTCTACAGTGTTTGCACTACTTTTCTAACTGTTTACTTAGCTGATTTTGTTTTGTGTATATATTTTATGTATTTTACTTACCTCCTAAGGGAGTATATCCTCTCAGATATTTTCTGACATATTGTCTTTGGTTGGCAGTCAGGTTACCCCCTTTCCAAGCAAGGACCCTCACTCTAGTCAGGGTAAGTAACACACAATCCAAATTATCCTGTGCTCACCCTCTGGTAGCTTGGCACTGAGCAGTCAAGCTTAACTTAGAAGGCAATGTTTAAAGTATTTGTGTAATAAATCATACAATTACACCATATAGCACCACAAAAATACACCACAGAGTGTTTAGAAAAATATATAATATTTATCTGGATATTTGCAGGTCAAAACGATCAAAGATGCAATAAGTAGATGTAGAGATATCACTCAAAAGTAATATAAAGTGTCTTAAGTCTTTTAAAAGCAAACAAAGTCTCTTTCAAGCACAAAGTACCTAGTTTGCGTGAAAAATCTCCGCAAAAGTCCGCAGAAGAGGAGAAGCGTGGAAACAACGGGGTGTGTGTCGATTTCTTGGGCCGCACACGGTCGATGCATAGTTTAATTTCCACGCAGGGACGGCTGTGCGTCAATTTCCGGCGCTCAGTCATGGATCATCTTTGGGTTGCGGGGTTTTCAGACTTGCAATGCAATGGCAGGCCTGAGACAATGGTAAGGGGCTACTTAAGTGGGTGGCACAATCAGTGCTGCAGGCCCACTAGTAGCATTTAATCTACAAGCCCTGGACACACATAGTGCCTTCTACTAGGGACTTATAAGTAAATTAAATAGTCCAATTGGGTATGATCCAATGTTACCATGTTTAAAGGGAGAGAGCATATGCACTTTAGCACTGGTTAGCTGTGGTAAAGTGCGCAGAGTCTAAAAACCAGCAAAAACAGTGTCCAAAAAGTGGAGGGAGGAAGGCAAAAAGTTTGGGGTGACCACCCTAAGGCTGTCAGGTCTAACATGTGTCCCAACCAGCTGAAAGTGGGGAGAGCTACCCAACCTCCTGGGAGCTCTCATCGCTAAGGCGGAAGTATCTGGAGAGACCATCAGCATTGGCATGGTCAATCCCCGGGCGATGCTCCACCGTAAAGTCCATCCCCTGTAGGGAAATGGACCACCTCAAGAGTTTGGGATTCTCACCCCTCATCTGCATGAGCAATCTGAGGGACCTGTGGTCTGTCTGAACCCGGAAGTGATTCCCAAACAGGTAGGGTCTTAACTTCTTCAATGCCCAGACCACAGCAAATGCTTCTCTCTCAATAGCACTCCACCTCTGTTCCTGTGGTAATAGCCTTCTGCTAATAAAGGCTACTGGTTGGTCTGAGCCCTCTTCATTTAGCTGTGCTAGAACAGCCTCTATGCCATGCTCTGAAGTGTCTGTCTGCACAATAAATTCCTGGGAGTAGTCCAGGACCTTGAGCAAGGGGGCCGTACACATATCTTCCTTCAGAGAATCAAGGGCTTTCTGACAAGCCTCTGTCCAATTCACCAACCTGGGTTGTTTCTTGGAAGTGAGTTCTGCCAAGGGTGATACAATGGTACCATAGCCCTTGAAGAATCTGCGGTAGTATCCAGTGAGGCCTAAAAAGGCTCTCACTTCAGTCTGTGTTCTAGGTGGTTGCCAGGCCTTGATAGTTTCAATCTTGAATCTTGGCCTGGAGTGGTTGCACCTTGCCACCACCCACTAGGTGTCCCAAGTACACCACAGAACCCTGCCCAATCTGGCACTTACTAGCCTTGATGGTCAGGCCTGCCTGTTGCAGAGCCTGAAGCACCTCCTTGAGGTGGAGCAGGTGTTCATCCCAGCTGGAACTGTAGACAGCTATGTCATCCAGGTAGGCTGCACAGTAGGCATCCTTGCCAGCTAGAACCCCATTAACCAACCGTTGGAAGGTAGCAAGGGCATTTTTCAAACCAAATGGCATCAACCAGAACTGGTAATGGCCATCAGGTGTGGAACATGCTGATCTCTCTTTAGCCCCCTCAGTCAGGGCGATCTGCCAGTACCCTGAAGTAAGATCAAACGTTCTCAGGAACTTGGCAGCGCCTAGTCTGTCAACGAGCTCATCAGCTCGGGGATGGGGTGAGCATCAGTCCGTGTGACTGAGGTGAGATGAGGTAGTCCACACAGAACCTGAGTTCTGGCTTCTCACCGGGGTCAGCAGCCTTAGGGACCAGCACCACAGGGCTGGCCCAGGGACTACTGGATTTCTCAATAACCCCTAAAGTCAACATCTTGGAGACCTCCTCCTTGAGGCTGGCCTTCACCTTATCCGATAACCTGTAAATTTTGTTCTTTACAGGGGGACTGTCACCTGTGACAATGTCATGAACATATAAGTGGGTCAGTCTAGGAATAAGGGAGAACAGGGAAGAGAACTGCTCCAACAGCTCATAGCAGTCTTCTCTCTGAGAGAGAGTCAGGGAATCAGAGAGAATGACACCCTCCACTGACCCATCACCTTCTTTGGCAGAGAGGAGGTCGGGGAGAGGTTCACTCTCCTCTTCCATGCCCTCATCTGTGACCAGGAGCATACTGATCTCAGACCTCTCAAAGTGAGGTTTGAGCCGGTTGTGATGGAGGACGCTTAGAGGGTGTCTAAGGGTCTTGAGGTAAGTGGCCTCCCCTTTACGCTCCTTGACCTCAAAGGGGCCAGTCCAGCGGTCCTGGGGAGCCCTGGGCTTTACTGGCTCTATCACCCAAACCTTGTCCCAGGTGAGAACTCAACCAGAGTGGTCTTCTGGTCATACCACTCCTTCATCACCTCTTGACTGGCCTTGAGGTTACTCTTGGCCTGCTTCCATAAGCGGTGGGCTTGGTTGCGGAGGGCCAGCATGTAGCTGACCACATCCTGGGGAGGTGTCTTAGGAGCTTTCTCCCAGCCCTCTTTAACAATGCTTAGAGGTCCCCTGACTGGGTAACCATAGAGAAGCTCAAAGGGGCTGAACCCCACCCCTTTCTGGGGCACCACTCTGTAAGCAAACAACAGGCATGGTAAGAGGACGTCCCACTTACGCCTCATAGCTTTAGTCAGGCCATTAATCATGCCCTTCAGGGTCTTGTTGAATCTCTCAACAAGCCCATTGGATTGAGGATGATAAGGGGTGGTAAACGGGTAGGTCACCCCACACTCATACCCCATGGAATTCATGATCGCAGACATAAAATTTGTGCCCCTGTCAGACACAACCTCCTTAGGGAATCCCACACAGGTAAATATTCCCAACAGGGCTCTGGTCACCACCGGTGCAGTCACTGTTCTCAGAGGGATTGCCTCTGGATAGCGGGTGGCATGGTCCACCAAAACCAGGTTAAACCTGTTGCCCAAGGCAGTTTTGGGATCCAAGGGACCAACAATGTCGATGCCCACCCTTTCAAGGTAGGTACCAATGACGGGGAGTGGGAGCAGGGGAGCTTTAAGCTTTTTCCCTGTCTTCCCACTAGCCTGGCAGGTGGGGCAAGCTCTGCAGAAATTATCTGAGGCTAACCTCATTCTGGGCCAATGGAAGTGGGTGACAAGCCTGTTAAAGGTCTTGTCTTCGCCCCGGTGTCCTGCCAGGGGGATGTCGTGGGCCAGACCCAGTAGGAAGGCCCGGTAACACTGGGGGACCACCAGCACACGTGGTGCCCCAGGACCTGGAACCTTAGGCTCACTGTAAAGAAGATCATTCTCCCAGTAAATATGGTGAGTGCCAGAGGCGTCACCTGCTGCTTGGGCTGCGGCCTGTTGCCTCAGACCCTCAAGGGTGGGGCATTCCTTCTGCGCTTTGAGGAATTCTGCCCTGGTTGGCCCACCCTCTACTTGCCAGCCAGCAAGTTCAGGTAGGTTACCCAGGTCAGCTATGTCCTCCCCAGTTGGCTCAAGGGCCTCCTCCTCCTAAAGGACCCCGTCCACCACCGTGGGAACACTTGAGGCGGGTTTTCCACTCCTCTTGCCCTTTCTCTTTGCAGCTGTCTGGGCTATTGTTTCTGGCTCCAGACGCCCTTGACTCCCTTCCCGGGTAGCCATGGACCGTGTGGTCATGCACTCAGGCACTCAGGCAAACCTAACATCTCCAGGTGGGATCTGTGCTCTACCTCTTTCCAGGCACTATGCTCAAGATCATTGCCTAACAGACAATCTACAGGCATGGCAGGACTCACAGCTACTTTCAGAGTACCAGAGACCCCCCCCACTCGAACCAGAGCCACTGGTAGGCGACTCTCGAGATTGTCAGCGACTATAACCTGGTGGAATGTATTTGGGACTATCTGCTCTGATGACACCAGCTGACTCTTGACAGTAGTCATACTGGCTCCTGTGTCACGCAGAGCCTCCACCCTTTGCCCATTAATGGTGACCCACTGCCTGTACTTTTAAGTATTTTCTGGCATGTAGGCTTTAGGCACCATCTCTCTTTCTCCCAGGGACACTAGGGAAACCTCTGCCTGCTCCCCAAAGCTAACTGGGACTGTCTCCCCCCCGAGCGCTACACTAGCCAACCCAGGTGTCTGTCCAGTGGTGGACTGTGCCCTCTTGAGGCACTGGGAGTCGCCCTTAGAGTGTCCATGCTGGTAGCACTCTAAGCATTTGGGGATGAACTTCCCTAATGTTTTATCAAAATACCGTGGCTTCTTCCCAAATCTAGAAGAGGAATGGTGACCACCCCCCCTTGGGAATTCTTTTGGGGGCCTTTTGAGAACTCCTTATCTTTAAGTTTCCCCCCCCTTCTTTCTTCTGTTGGGAACCCTGACCACCTTTGTGGGAGTCCCCTCCAGATGCCTTTTTGGGCACTCTGGTGCTCACCCAGAGGTCCGCCTCCTCAGCAAGCTTCCTGGGGTCAGTCAGCTTACTATCTACCAAGTGCTGGCGCAACTCTGTAAAAGAAGTATTGAGTATATGCTGTATCAGAATCAAGTCATTTAACCCTTTATAATCATCTACTTTGCTGCCATGCGTCCATCCATTCAGTGCCTTACTGGAAAAGTCAAAGAAATCTACCCATGTTTGTATGGACTGTTTGGTGCTGTCCCTAAACATCTGACGGTATTTCTCAGGGGTCAGCCCAAACTTGGCAAGTAAAATGGCTTTCTGAAGTGTGTATGTGTTTTGATCCTTTGGATCCAGTGTGAGAAGTGTGTCCCTCCCCAGTGCTAGCACATAACTCCATATAGCTGTACCCCATTGCCCTTCAGGAACCTCATGAGCCCTTAGTGCAACTTCATAAGCAGCTAGCCATTTATCTAAGTCATCTCCCACCACAAAACTGGGCACCACAATTTTGGGTATACAAACCTTCTTTTCTCCAGCAGGTCCTGCCTGTATGCTGCCACCATTATCGCTGGACACAGACTGTCTCGCCTTGATCTCCAGCTCCTTGAGACTTAGTTCATGAGCCAACAATAGTTTCTTCCTAGCAAGGCTCTCTCAGCTGCAGCTTCAGCTCTTTCAGCTTCAATCTGTTTGGCTGCTCTTTCATTCTCAGCTTGCTTGGCTTCTCTCTCTGCCCTCCTTTCCTCCTGTTGAGCCTCAATTTCTAGCCTTGCCATTTGCAACTGAAACTCTCTCTCCTTTCCTCTGCGGTCAGGCTTTGATTAGAGACACTGCTCCCTGGTTTTGCAGGGGGCACAGTTGCAGTGGTAACATCCACTGGTGGCAAAAAAAATCCTCTGGGGAGCCATCTTCTGGCTCCTCCTCCTCAGCACCCTCCTCTGAATGGGCTTCTGCCCAGGCCCTCAGCACCTTTTGAAATTCCTCCTTTCTGGAGGCACCTTGGGTGGGTACTCCCATATCCCTGCAGAATCCTTTCAGCTGTTTGACAGTGCATGTCTCCAGCAGGGCTAGGTCAAAATCTCCTGCTTGAGACCCAGCCTGAGACATGTTGAGTGAGGATTTTTGTCAAAATATTGACAGGAAAAACGAAATTGCAGAAAAAATATAAAAATCAAGTTGACCTTCAACTGTGGGTAGGTAGTGAAATACTTAGCTACTGTATGTCACTGCACAAATACAAGTCCTATCCTCACCGCTGATCACCAATGTTAGAAATTGGGTTTTTGGTTGGCAGTTAGGTTACCCCCTGTCCAAGCAAGGACCCTCACTCTAGTCAGGGTAAGTCACACACAATCCAAATTATCCTGGGCCCACCCTCTGGTAGCTTGGCACTGAGCAGTCAGGCTTAACTTAGAAGGCAATGTGTAAAGTATTTGTGCAATAAATCATACAATAACACCATATAGCACCACAAAAATACACCACACAGTGTTTAGAAAAATATATAATATTTATCTGGATATTTGCGGGTCAAAACGATCAAAGATGCAATACGTAGATGTAGAGATATAACTGAAAAGTGATATAAAGTGTCTTAAGTCTTTTAAAAGCAAACAAAGTCTCTTTCAAGCACAAAGTACCTGGTTCACCTGAAAAATCTCCGCAAAGAGCCGCAGAGGAGGAGAAGCGTGGAAACAACGGGGTGTGCGTCCATTTCTCGGGCCGCACACGATCGATGCGCCGTTTAGTTTCCATGCAGGGACAGCTGTGCGTTGATTTCTGGCGCTCGGTCGTGAATCCTCTTCGGGTTGCATGGTTTTCAGACGCCCCGGGGTCTGTGCGTGGAATCCTGGGCTTGTGACAAGCTGTTGGACTTTTGCTTTTGCAGGGTCATCCCCAGACTTTTTTGCCTCCTGCCTCCTATATTTTTCTGACATGTTGCTGTTGGCTTTTCAACTCTGAGCACTTTACCACTGCTAACCAGTGCTAAAGTGCATATGCTCTCCTGTTTAAATTGTATGTAAGTGGTTTATCCATGATTGGCATATTTGATTTACTAGTAAGTCCCTAGTAAGGTGCACTAGAGGTGCCAGGGCCTGTAAATCAAATGCTACTAGTGGGCCTGCAGCACTGGTTGTGCCACCCACATAAGTAGCTCTGTAATCATGTCTCAGACCTGCCACTGCAGTGTCTGTATGTGTATTTTTACACTGTAAATTCGACTTGGCAAGTGTACCCACTTGCCAGGCCTAAACCTTCCCTTTCCTTACATGTAAGGCACCCCTAAGGTAGGCCCTAGGTAGCCCCAAGGGCAGGGTGCAGTGTATGGATAAGGTAGGACATATAGTAATGTGGTTTATATGTCCTGACAGTGAAATACTGCCAATTTCGTTTTCACTGTTGCAAGGTCTGTCTCTCTCTCATAGGATAATATGGGGGCTACCTTTAAATATGATTAAAGTGTAGATTCCCCTAGAGAGTAGATGGACATGTGGAGTTTGGGATCCCTGAACTCACAATTTAAAAATACATCTTTTAGTAAAGTTGATTTTAAGATTGTGCGTTTGGAAATGCCACTTTTAGAAAGTGAGCATTTTCTTGCTTAAACCATTCTGTGACTCTGCCTTGTTTGTGGATTCCCTGTCTGGGTCAGTTTGACAGTTGGGTTGTTTTTCACCTCACACCAGACAGTGACACAAAGGGAGCTGGGGTGTAATCTGCATTTCCTGATTAGCCATCTCTGCTAGGAGGGAGGGGTGGAGTGGTCACTCTCATCTGAAAGGACTGTGCCTGCCTCTGACAATGCTGTCTCCAACCCCCTGGTGTGTGTCTGAGGCCTTGCCTGGGCAAGGCAGGATTTCACAAGAAGGTGTGAGTCCCCTTTGAAGGAAGGTGACTTCAAAGACTAAAATGGGTATAAGAAGGGCACCCAAACTTACAAACTTTAGAAACACTTCTGGAATCAAGGGGAACCTCTGCCTGGAGAAGAGCTGATCGCTGAGGAACAAGTGCTGCCCTGCCTGTGACTGTGCTTTGTGGAGCTTTCCTGCAGTGCTGCTTCTGCCAGAGTAAGAGGGCAAAGACTGGACTTTGTGTGCCTTCCATCTTGAAGAAGAAATCTCCAAGGGCTTGATGTAGAGCTTGCCTCCTGTTATTGAAGTCTCAGGGATAGCAAAGACTTCTTCCTGCCAGCACCTGGAGTCTCTGGAGAGACCCCTACTCTGCTCTGTGGTGCCCTTCCAGTTCCTGGGACCCTGAAAGGAGAGGCTGGCAGCCTAAGGACAAAAATACACGCACCGAGCGCCGTGCGGAGAAAAGATCGACGCGAATCCGATCGCGGCTGAGAAAACGACGCGACGCCGGCTCCGCAGCTGAGAAACGACGCCGCAGGAAACGCGACCGGAGAATCGACGCCCGGAGCAGGAGAAACGACGCGCAGCATCGCTGACGAAGGCTGAGAGATCGCAACCTGCGCCGCGGGACTTTCGGACCGTCGCGTGGCTGGCTGTTTCGACGCGCATCGCCGTGCCGAGTTGTTTTCGACGCATATAACCGTGCAGGGTTATTTTCGACGCGCACAGCCCGTGCGGGGTTATTTTTGACGCAAACCAGGTATATTTACACGCTAGCAGCGCTAGTGTGTTGTTACAACTACCTAAAGACTCTTTTTATTTTAAACCTTTTAAAAATCATAACTTGACTTGTGTATGTTGGATTTTTGTCGTTTTGGTCTTGTTTTGTCTAGATAAATATTTCCTATTTTTCTAAACTGGTGTTGTGTCATTTTGTAGTGTTTTCATTAAGTTACTGTGTGTGTTGGTACAAATACTTTACGCCCAGCACTCTGAGGTTAAGCCTACTGCTCTGCCAAGCTACCAAGGGGGTAAGCAGGGGTTAGCTGAGGGTGATTCTCTTTTATCCTAACTAGAGTGAGGGTCCTTGCTTGAACAGGGGGTAACCTGACTGTCAACCAAAGACCCCATTTCTAACATTGGTGACCAGCGGTCGGGATTGGACTTGTATTTGTACTTGACATACAGTAATTAAGTGTACACTACTGTTTTGATCTCAGACCACTACGTGACCACATACTACTTGTCTTGTGATTCTGCTTTTTGTTCTCTGATGTCCTCCTGGAAGTATTGATGATATTTTTGGACTTTGTTTTTTGGTTGTGAAGCCTTTGCAGAAATGGAAGTCAATTTCTGGCACCTATCTATGTATAAAAAGTGGCAGCTTAAAGCATTCTGCATGGAAAGGGGACTGGCTGTGAACAAGGAATCCAGAAGGGAGGATCTTGAGTCAGCCCTGCTTCAGGATGAATTGAAACGTTGTCAGGCAACACCACCAAATGAGTCTGAGGAGGATAACTACTCTGAGGAGGAGGATTACTCCAAAGAGGAGGGCAGTGGCCCTGAGGAGAGAACAGAAAGAGATGATAGGCTCCTAGCTCGAATCCGGAGTCTGGAAGAGTTTAAGAGGGCCGAGGAGAAGAGAGCCTTAGCCCTGGCAGAAAGGAGAAGGGACTTAGAGATTAAAAAAATGATTTATGCTTACGAGCTTAAATTGAAAGAGCTGGAAGTCATGAGGGCTGAGTCCAGCTGGAATGGTGGCAGCAACAATTGTATATCCAGTGATGCTGCAGAAGTACACATGCCCAGAGAGGTGGTGCCCTACTTGAAGGAGGGAGTTAACACACGCCAGGAGGTTCAGGGGTATGAGGTAGCTCCAGTGATGCACAGGGTCCCTGAGGTGGATTGGGGAACTGGCATGGGGAGTCATATTCCTACTGGTGGGAGGGACACTCTACTGACTCTAGTTGAGAGTGACAGGGAGAGGGGTTCCCCCCAGGTAGAAGTCCTGGTTATGGAGTGTGAAAACATCCCAGAAGAGTGTGGGTTGAGTGTCAGGGACAGTCAGGTACTGTCTCACCAGTCTCAGGAGGGTGATGTGGGGTGCTTTTTCAAAGCAGAGTCACTGGATGGTTGGGTGAAGGGTACTTTGGTTAATTCATGTGAGGGGCTGAGTGATGTAATTGCTGGAGAGCATATGTCTAGTCCTTATTTTCCAGAGCTATGCCAACACCAGGTGGAGTGTGAGTTCTCTGACCCCAGGGAGCTTACAATGGAGGCAGACTTCTGGGTGAGTACCAGAGAGTCTGAAGAGGCATTTGGGGGTGCTCCTGAGAGGAGTGGTCTAGGTAGTTCCCAACCAGGTGAGGTAGGGAAGGATTGTAGTGTCCCAGGTAGGTCCCAGTGTAGTGGGATGGGTGAGGGACCCCATGTCCAGTCTCAGAGGAGAGGGAATGGGGATGGGTTGAGGCCCAAGGTGCCCGAGATCCGGTCCCAGGTCCTGGAGGGTTCCCTGCGGGAACACCAGGAGGGGAGCCTAGCCTGTACCATAGGGCCATCTGTTGAGGGAGACCCCACAGTGTCAGGAGAACTTGGGGGGGCGGCTGTAGCCAGCGTCCCACCAGTTCTGGTGTCTGGCAGTACCACTCCTAGTGAGGGGGTGCAGAAGTCCAGACAGAGGGTTGAGAGGGGGTTGCGGACCCCAGTGGAGAACCTGGAGGGTCAGGGGTCAGCTCTGAGAGCAGAGCCCCCCATGAATGACCTTGGTGAGACCATTTCTGGGTTGGGGGGAATCCAGACTCTGTCAGATGGGCAGAGGTCAGGAGACCTGCACCAGCCAGACTCTTGTGTGGCCCTTCGGGACAGTGTGTCCCTTGAGGGGGGTAAGTGTGCCCCCCTGGAAGTCCTGGTGTGCCAGGCAGTGGTTCAACCGCAGGGTGGTGACCCTGGGTTGGATGACCAGGTTCAGAGGGTAAACTCTGACCTGGTAGGGGGTAGGTATGCCCCCCAAGAAGTCCTGGTTTGCCAGGCAGTGATCCAGTCTGTGGGTACAGGCCCTGGATTGGGAAGCCAGGTTAAGGGTGTCCCCCCTGACCTGGAGGAAGGGGCTACTGCTAACAGTGCCCCTACCATGTTGTCTTCTGGGGGGGCCGCTCCTAGTTGGGTGGTTCAGGACCCCAGAAGAGAGGGCAGGGGGAGGGAAGCCTCACCCCTGGCCCTGGTCCAACCTGAAGGTACAGACCCCAGGTTGGAGGATCAGTTGCAGGTTAACATCCCTGCACTGATGGAAGAATTGTGCAGGACTGCTTATACAAGCACCCTGACAGTTTTTGACTCTGGGGGTGCCGCTTCTGCAGGGAGGGTACAGAGCCCCAGAGGGGAGGACCAGGGTCAGGTTGTCATCCCTGACCTGGTGGAAGAGAGAGTGGTCAAAGGGTGCCAGGCACCTGGGGCTACCACCCCCCACTCTCCACAGTCACAGTGGTTAGAGAGGCCTGAGGTCGGGCTCTCATCCCTGACAGTTGTCTGGGGCCACTGTGGCTTGCTGTCCTGGTGGACAGAGTTGCCCCTGGGGGGGGAAGGACGAAAGTCACACCCCAGGGGTGGAGTGGGCAACACCATTGTGTTGGCCCTGGTGGTACTATCTGCCCATTGCAATACATCTGTGAGCAAAGTAAAGTTAGGTGTTGCACAGATGGTGTCTGTAGATGGGGAGAAGGGTTCCCCATGGGTTAGCTTAGTGGGCCCTGAGAGTATGGACAGAGGGATCCAACTGGAGTCAGGAAGGCGTAGAACTGGAGCATGCCCCTGCTGTTGTGGGCCTGGGTCCCTGTTCTATCGCCCCAATCAGGGAAGTACATCAAGGTATTGATTGTTCTCCCCTGGCTTTAGGCTGGTAGGGGGTCGTGTTGGACTTTTGCTTTTGCAGGGTCATCCCCAGACTTTTTTGCCTCCTGCCTCCTATATTTTTCTGACATGTTGCTGTTGGCTTTTCAACTCTGAGCACTTTACCACTGCTAACCAGTGCTAAAGTGCATATGCTCTCCTGTTTAAATTGTATGTAAGTGGTTTATCCATGATTGGCATATTTGATTTACTAGTAAGTCCCTAGTAAGGTGCACTAGAGGTGCCAGGGCCTGTAAATCAAATGCTACTAGTGGGCCTGCAGCACTGGTTGTGCCACCCACATAAGTAGCTCTGTAATCATGTCTCAGACCTGCCACTGCAGTGTCTGTATGTGTATTTTTACACTGTAAATTCGACTTGGCAAGTGTACCCACTTGCCAGGCCTAAACCTTCCCTTTCCTTACATGTAAGGCACCCCTAAGGTAGGCCCTAGGTAGCCCCAAGGGCAGGGTGCAGTGTATGGATAAGGTAGGACATATAGTAATGTGGTTTATATGTCCTGACAGTGAAATACTGCCAATTTCGTTTTCACTGTTGCAAGGTCTGTCTCTCTCTCATAGGATAATATGGGGGCTACCTTTAAATATGATTAAAGTGTAGATTCCCCTAGAGAGTAGATGGACATGTGGAGTTTGGGATCCCTGAACTCACAATTTAAAAATACATCTTTTAGTAAAGTTGATTTTAAGATTGTGCGTTTGGAAATGCCACTTTTAGAAAGTGAGCATTTTCTTGCTTAAACCATTCTGTGACTCTGCCTTGTTTGTGGATTCCCTGTCTGGGTCAGTTTGACAGTTGGGTTGTTTTTCACCTCACACCAGACAGTGACACAAAGGGAGCTGGGGTGTAATCTGCATTTCCTGATTAGCCATCTCTGCTAGGAGGGAGGGGTGGAGTGGTCACTCTCATCTGAAAGGACTGTGCCTGCCTCTGACAATGCTGTCTCCAACCCCCTGGTGTGTGTCTGAGGCCTTGCCTGGGCAAGGCAGGATTTCACAAGAAGGTGTGAGTCCCCTTTGAAGGAAGGTGACTTCAAAGACTAAAATGGGTATAAGAAGGGCACCCAAACTTACAAACTTTAGAAACACTTCTGGAATCAAGGGGAACCTCTGCCTGGAGAAGAGCTGATCGCTGAGGAACAAGTGCTGCCCTGCCTGTGACTGTGCTTTGTGGAGCTTTCCTGCAGTGCTGCTTCTGCCAGAGTAAGAGGGCAAAGACTGGACTTTGTGTGCCTTCCATCTTGAAGAAGAAATCTCCAAGGGCTTGATGTAGAGCTTGCCTCCTGTTATTGAAGTCTCAGGGATAGCAAAGACTTCTTCCTGCCAGCACCTGGAGTCTCTGGAGAGACCCCTACTCTGCTCTGTGGTGCCCTTCCAGTTCCTGGGACCCTGAAAGGAGAGGCTGGCAGCCTAAGGACAAAAATACACGCACCGAGCGCCGTGCGGAGAAAAGATCGACGCGAATCCGATCGCGGCTGAGAAAACGACGCGACGCCGGCTCCGCAGCTGAGAAACGACGCCGCAGGAAACGCGACCGGAGAATCGACGCCCGGAGCAGGAGAAACGACGCGCAGCATCGCTGACGAAGGCTGAGAGATCGCAACCTGCGCCGCGGGACTTTCGGACCGTCGCGTGGCTGGCTGTTTCGACGCGCATCGCCGTGCCGAGTTGTTTTCGACGCATATAACCGTGCAGGGTTATTTTCGACGCGCACAGCCCGTGCGGGGTTATTTTTGACGCAAACCAGGTACATTTACACGCTAGCAGCGCTAGTGTGTTGTTACAACTACCTAAAGACTCTTTTTATTTTAAACCTTTTAAAAATCATAACTTGACTTGTGTATGTTGGATTTTTGTCGTTTTGGTCTTGTTTTGTCTAGATAAATATTTCCTATTTTTCTAAACTGGTGTTGTGTCATTTTGTAGTGTTTTCATTAAGTTACTGTGTGTGTTGGTACAAATACTTTACGCCCAGCACTCTGAGGTTAAGCCTACTGCTCTGCCAAGCTACCAAGGGGGTAAGCAGGGGTTAGCTGAGGGTGATTCTCTTTTATCCTAACTAGAGTGAGGGTCCTTGCTTGAACAGGGGGTAACCTGACTGTCAACCAAAGACCCCATTTCTAACACAAGCTCTGCATCATTCCGGTGAGCGCTGCAGGGAAATTTCTCCCACACAGCAGGCGCTGCATCGATTTCCCCTCTGGAAGTCGGGCTGGGTCGTCCCACGTCGGCTGTGCGTTGATCCGGTGGGCCGTGCATTGAAGTTCCAGTCGCAATGCGGGCGCCATGTCTGTCTTTTTCTTGCGAAGTCAAGCTGCGTCGGTTCGGCGTGCAGTGAATTTCTCACCGCTGGACATGCTGTGCATCGGTTTTAGCAAGTTGTGCGTCAAATTTTCACCGCACAAGGAGTCCAGTTGCAAGAGAGAAGTCTTTTTGGTACCGAGACTTCAGGGAACAGGAGGCAAGATCTATTCAAGCCCTTGGAGAGCACTTCTTCACCACAGCCAGGGAGCAGCAAGGCAGCAGGGCAACAGCAAGGCAGCAGTCCTTCACAGAAAGCAGTCAGGTGAGTCCTTTGGGCAGCCAGGCAGTTCTTCTTGGCAGGATGCAGGTTCTGGTTACAAGTTTCTTCTCCAGGAAGTGTCTGAGGTGGTAGGGCAGAGGCCCTGTTTTTATTCCCAAATGTGCCTTTGAAGTGGGGGAGACTTCAAAAAGGGGCTTAGAAGTGCACCAGGTCCCCTTTCGGTTCAATCTTGTCTGCCAGGGTCCCAATAGGGGGTGTGGCAGTCCTTGGTGTGAGAGCAGGCCCTCCACCCTTCCAGCCCAGGAAGACCCATTCAAAATGCAGATGTATGCAAGTGAGGCTGAGTATCCTGTGTTTGGGGTGTGTCTGAGTGAATGCACCAGGTGCTGTCAACTAAACCCAGCCAGACGTGGATTGTAAGGCACAGAAAGATTTAAGTGCAGAGAAATGCTCACTTTCTAAAAGTGGCATTTCTAAAATAGTAATAATAAACCCAACTTCACCAGTCAGCAGGATTTTGTATTACTAATATGACCTTTCTACTCCTTTCAGATCAGCAGCTACCACTCCAACAAAGTATGAGGGCAGCCCCAATGTTAGCCTATGAAGGGAGCAGGCCTCACAGTAGTGTAAAAACAAATGTAGGAGTTTTACACTACCAGGACATGTAGACTTGACAGGTACATGTCCTGCCTTTTACCCACACAGCACCCTGCCCTAGGGGTTACCTAGGGCACACCTTAGGGGTGACGTATATGTAGAAAAAGGGGAGTTTTAGGCTTGGCAAGTACTTTTAAATGCCAAGTTGAATTGGCAGAGAAACTGCACACACAGGCCTTGCAATGGCAGGCCTGAGACAAGGTTAAGGGGCTACTTACGTGGGTGGCACAACTTGTGATGCAGGACCACTAGTAGCATTTAATCTACAAGCCCTGGGCACATATAGAGAGAGAGCATATGCTCTTTAGGACTGGTTAGCAGTGGTAAAGTGTGCAGAGTCTAAAAACCAGCACAAACAGTGTCCAGAAAGTGTAGAGAGGCAGGAAAAAAGTTAGAGGTGACCACCCTAAGGGTGTCAGGTCTAACACTGAGTATTGTAATTCTTATGATATAGTGCTATATGATATAAGTGGTATATTAGAAGCTTTGCATGTCTCCTAGTTCAGCCTAAGCTGCTCTGCTATAGCTCTGCCTCTATCAGCCTAAGCTGCTAGAACACTACTAATAAGGGATAACTGGACCTGGCACAAGGTCTAAGTACCATCAGGTACCCATTATAAGCCAGGCCAGCCTCCTACACTACTCCACTTATTTTGCATAATGTATTTGTCAAGACAGATCAACGGAGATGCCCAACAATGTATGTTTCTCTTTAATTTTGTTCTACAAGTCAGAGGATTTTAATACCTTTGTTCTTCATGACAGTACCTCTATAATGAGTAAGAGGTACTAGTTTTCCCACACATTGTAGGTGAGCTATACCATTGGGCACCTCACCACATTACACATTTTGTCCTGATGATGACCTTTGACTAAGTGGGGTTGAAATGCGGTTGACATCTGGAATTTGGGAAGGGATTACGACCCTCATTTCCAACTTAATTTGGACCTATGGACTATTTTGAAAGACTATCCTAATGGCATTGTTTGTCTGCTTTTGACACACTAAGTATGATGGTAATTACACCTTGTGCCAGGTCCAGTTATCCCTTATTAGTAGATTAGTAGTGTTCTAGCAGCTTAGGCTGATAGAGGTAGCTATAGCAGAGAAGCTTAGGCTGAACTAGGAGACATGCAAAGCTCCTACTATACCACTTATATCATATAGCACTATATCATAAGAATCACAATACTCAGGGTTACTAAAAATAAAGGTACTTTATTTTAGTGACAATGTGCCAAAAATATCTCAGAGGATATACTCCATTAGGAGGTAAGTAAATATACACACAAACCAAAATCAGGTAAGTAAACAGTTAGAAAAGTTGTGCAAACACTATAGAATACAATAGGATGCAATAGGCCTAGGGGCAACACAAACCATATACTAAGAAAGTGGAAAGCGAACAACATAGGGACACCAGGCCTAGTGTAGCGTGTAGAGGGTCGCTGGAAGCGTAAGAAAACCCTAAGGGTGTCCAAGATACCCCACCCCAAGACCCTGAAAAGTAGGAGTAAAGTGACCCTACTTTCCCAGAAACACACTAACGTCGTGATAGGAGATTCTGCAAAGACCACAACAGACTGCAAAGCACTGAAGATGGATTCCTGGACCTGAGGACCTGTAAAGGAAGGGGACCAAGTCCAGGAGTCATGAAAGTGTCCGGGAGGGGCAGGAGCCCACTAAACCCCGGATGAAGGTGCAAAATGTCTGGAAGAAGCTGAAGATTCTGCAACAACGGAAGGTGCCAGGAACTTTTCGTTTGTACAGAAGATGTCCCACGGCGTGCTGGAGGATGCAGAGTTGTTTCTACGCAGAAAGACCATAAACAAGCTTTGCTAGCTGCAAAGGTCGGGGTTGAAGTAAAAGGGTGCTGCCTGGGCCCAGGAAGGACCAGGTGTTCGCCACTTGGAAGAGGAGACAAAGGGGACACCCAGCAACACAGAGAGCCCACGCAGAAGCAGGCAGCACCCGCAGAAGCACTTGAACACAGGTTCAAGAGAACTGAGCACGGCGGTCGTTTCAACACTACAAAGGAGAGTCCAATGAAGCCGGGAGTCAACTCAGCAAGTTGAGCAATGCAGGACGGAGTGCTGGGGACGTGGGCTGTGCTGTGCACGAAGGATTCCTTGCAAAAGTGCACAGAAGCCCTAGCAGCTGCAGTTCACGCAGTACACAGGATTACTGTCTGGCTTGGGGAGGCAAGAACTTACCTCCACCAGATTTGGACAGATGGACCACTGGACTGTCGGGGTCACTTGGATCCAGCTCCTTTCTTCCAGGGACAATGCTCGTCACGATGAGAGGGGACCCAGAGGAATCAGTGAAGCAGAAGTTTTTGTGCCTGAGTTAGCAAGTGGAAGATTCCGTCGACCCACAGGAGATTTCTTCTTGACTTCCAGTGCAGGGTGAAGGCAGACAGTCCTCAGAGCATGCACCACCAGGAAACAGTTGAGAAAGCCGGCAGGATTAGGCGCTACAATGTCACTGGTAGTCTTTTTGCTACTTTGTTGCAGTTGTGGAAGTGTCCTGGAGCAGTAAGCGGTCGATCCTTGGCAGAATTCAAAGAGGGAGATGCAGAGGAACTCTGGTGAGCTCTTGCATTTGTTATCTGAAGAGAAGCCCACAGGAGAGACCCTAAATAGCCCTCAGAGGAGGATTGGCAACCCAGTCAGGTAAGCACCTATCAGGAGGGGTCTCTGACATCACCTGCTGGCACTGGCCACTCAGAGGCCCCCATTGTGCCCTCACACCTCTGCATTCAAGATGGCAGAGGTCTGGGACACACTGGCGGAGCTCTGGGCACCACCCCTGGGGTGGTAATGGACAGGGGAGTGGTCAGTCCCCTTTCCTTTGTCCAGTTTCACGCCAGAGCAGGGGTTGGGGGATCCCTGAACCAGTGGAGACTGGTTTATGCAAGGAGGGCACCATCTGTGCCCTTCAAAACATTCCAGAGGCCAGGAGAGGCTACTCCTCTCAGGCCCTTCACACCTATTTCCAAAGGGAGAGGGTGTAACACCCTCTGTCAGAGGAAATCCTTTGTTCTGCCTTCCTGGGACTGGGCTGCCCAGACCCCAGGAGGGCAGAAGCCTGTCTGTGGGTTGGCAGCAGCGGTAGCTGCAGTGAAAACCCCAGAGAGCTGGTTTGGCAGTACCCGGGGTCCACGCTGGAGCCCCGGGGATGCATGAGAATGGCACCCCAATACCAGATTTAGCATGGGGGGACAATTCCATGATCTTAGACTTGTTACATGGCCATATTCAGAGTTACCATTGTGAAGTTGCATATAGGTATCGACCTATATGTTGTGCACACGTGTAATGGTACCCCCACATTCACAAAGTCCGGGGAAATTGCCCTGAACTATGTGGGGGCACCTTGGCTAGTGCCAGGGTGCCCTCACACTTAGTAACCTTGCACCTAACCTTCACTAAGTGAGGGTTAGACATATAGGTGACTTGTAAGTTACTTAAGTGCAGTGTAAAATGTCTGTGAAATAACGTGGACATTATTTCACTCAGGCTGCAGTGGCAGTCCTGTGTAAGAATTGTCTAAGTTCTTTATGGGTGGCAAAAGAAATGCTGCAGCCCATAGGGATCTCCTGGAACCCCAATACCCTGGGTACCTAGGTACCATATACTAGGGAATTATAAGGGTGTTCCAGTGTGCCAATCAGAATTGGCAAAAATGGTCACTAGCCTGCAGTGACAATTTTAAAGGCAGAGAGAGCATAAGCACTGAGGTTCTGATTAGCAGAGCTTCAGTGACACAGTTAGTCACCACACAGGGAACACATTCATGCCAAAGCTATGAGCACTGGGCTCCTGGCTAGCAGGATCCCAGTGAGACAGGCAAAAACAAACTGACACACAAGTAAAAAATGGAGGTAACATGCCAGGCAAGATGGTACTTTTCTACAAGTAGTACAAGCAAAGACTAATACTAAAGTGAGCACGGCAAACCCCTGTGTATATGATGCCATAGGTAATGACTAAAATACAATACATAACTTTCATCAGAAAACACCCCACACAGTAGTGAAATGCACTTAGGTGATAGACAGAAATGATTATCCATGTCTTACCCTTGCTGGAAAAAATATCAGGCTCCCTAGGTATGGTAGGATTCAAGTCACTGCTTAGTGTGCAGTTTCTGGTATTAGAGATGCAAATTGCCATTGTAGTTAGGCACTTACAATGAATTCCAAGTGGTGTTGGGAATGAAATATACTCATAACCTTGTGTGTGGTGTGTGCCGGTAGACCTATCCCATCACTGCATTCCTGGGGATGACCTGGAAGGGGAAGATGTGGCTAAAATCGCATCTTCACTCATGCCTCAGAAGCGCCGCACCGTCATGGGTGTGGCATGTCAGTTCATCAGCGGGAAATAAAAACAAAACATTTAAATGGAACCAGTGTGGTGCTGTCTTTGCTGTCGTCTGGAAAAAAGTCTCAGAGAAGATCTTCACTGAAAAAACTATTTATTGGTTAATTATCTGGGAAATTATATGTTGTAGGAGACTGGGTTGGTTTGTAGTGGGTACCGACCTTATACCAGGTCCAGTTATCCCTTATTACTGAAACGTAGGCCGTGTCTGGAAGCCAGCCTCTCTAGAGGTAGCTGTAGCTGAACACCCAAGGCTTATCTACGAGACATGCAAAGCTCATGAAATACCACTGTAGTCACATAACACTCACACACATGAAAGAAAACACTCAGGCCCATATTTATACTTTTTGACGCAAAACTGCGCTGGCGCAGTTTTGTGTCAAAAATATCACCGGCGGCTAAAGCCATTTTGGTGCGCTGTGCGGGCGTCAAATTTATACTTTGACGCCCGGCAGCGCAAACCACAGGTGTAAGTCATTTTTTTTTTACGCACACCGCAGTGTCAAGACGTAAAGCAAAACGACATTAACGCAGCGGAAATGACTGTGGGCCGATTTACGACACCGCACACCGGATATGCGGCATTTTTGATGCAACAGGATCCCAGATGCCTGTACAGACCCCAGGAAGATGACAACAGACCAGGAACCAGCCAGGAGGACCCACACAAGAACCAGGACACTTTTAAGAAGAAAAGAAAGTGTCGCTTCTGTGCAGAGGAACAGGAAATTGTGGTTAAAGAGGTGACGGAACACCAGCACCAACTGTTTGTCACCTCAAAGTTGCCAATCAGTAGGAGAGAGGCAATATGGCAACAAATAGTTGACAAGATCAACAGTGGGGCAGAAGTACGCAGAACAGTCATCGAGTGCAAGAAACGCTGGCATGACTGCAAGCGTAGGGCCAAGGAAAAGATGGCCAGGAACAGGAAGGCAGCACTGCAGACTGGAGGTGGGAGTCCAGCACACCAGGAGGCCCTGGACCACATGGAGGAGATGGTCGCAGTTGTCATCTCTGAGGAGATCGTCACAGGGATTCAAGGACAGGACAGCGCAGACTACCAGGAGACAACACACATGCACGGTAAATCGCATGGGGAATTATAATGCACTAATGTCAACTGTAAGCAGGGGATACGGACCACAAAATGCATGGAAGTCATCATATACATGGAGTGGCATGGGTAAAGGGGTATGGCATGGGGGCATGGCCTGCACAGAGAGAAGCTGGGGCACACCATAACACTACACCAACAACAGTCCCATGGGGTCATGCTGCCATGCCAACGATGGAGCAAAGGTAAAGGCACTCCAGGAGGGAAGGGCACAACGTCAAACTTACATCCTGGCACACGTCAGCCACTATACCCCCTACATTAACTAGGGCCCAATTAACAACCTCTAGCCATACCGACAACTGGAATGTAACAGTGACACCAGTTGCCACTACCACCTCTGCTCTGTGTGCAGCTCAAGCAGCCAATGGCAGTAACTTCCCCATGGATCATACACACCCAAATTAGAGGGTTGAGGATAACAACTCCAATAATCCCCTGAAACTAGACAAAGGCTCCAGTCCTGTCAAATGTCAATGCCCATAGTTGTCGCAAACATCAGCCAATGTCATCAACATTAGAAGCTACACAGCACTAAGGTCACACCCAGGCTGCATATGTCAGGGTCCATCCTGTGCCTGGGTCACAATGTAACATCTCAAATTTCATACTGCTCAGACAACAGCATTGAGGGGGAGGACACATGTAACTGGTCACTGAAATACACCTGCACAGTCAGAGGAGGAAATAGGACACTGCTACGACTATCAGGGCAATCCAATGTACCACACATTCCCTAACATCAGCTGTACACCTTACCAATGCCAACATCCATATCGTGCCATAACAATGCTATGCATACGATACGCTACATGTCAATTACATATAAGTGGATGTGAAAGATCAGAGACTGGGGCAGGTCCAGATTGTTAAGTGTGCTGCTAGTGCCATCAGAGCACCCACAGCCAGTGAAAGGCCTCACCATGAGAATGGAAGTAAGGGGAGGGTTGAGTAGGACAAGAAGGTGGCAATTCACTATTTGGCCAGAACCAACACCTAGAGGAGATCATGCTGAGAAGTCCACAAACTGACCACAATACATGTGACATGCAGGTGGGGCACAGGCCTGGGAGAATGCCCATCTGAAAGACTGGAGCAATGAACAGGAACCAAGATCACAAAGTGAAAAGCATCACAAGGCAGGCATGTCCCATCACAAATGCCACAACACAGACACACTAATTGTACCCCATTTCATTGCAGAGGACAATGGATCTCCTGCGGATATGCCTGTCCTAGAACACCCTGATGACATGGATGATGAGCTGACAAACATTCCCCAGCAGACCATCCAAGATGTCCTTGTAACCCTCCAGACCCCACCTTCAGTCACCAGGAGGAGCACAGAACAAGCAGCCATCGCAGAGGATCCACCTACCACCGCAATTGTAAGACCTGCCAGCTCCAATACAGCTGAAGACTCAGACGACACAGGCACCAGCTTTGATAGAACTGTAGTTGGGATACAACGGGAGATGGCCAATCAGGTGCGGATGGGGATGCAAACTATGGCAGCCAGCCTAGAGGGGGTGCGTTCGTGCATGATGCCATCAGCAGATCAGGCAGCAGCCATGCAAGCCCTAACATCCATCCTGCAAGGACTACATGAAGCTGTCAAGGAATTCACCACTGCAGTAAGGGAGTTGCCACAACAATTTGCACCCCAAACATTCCACTGCATGCACAAATGCAATCATGACCTCCTCAGGGCCGACCTAGCTGCCTACCATCGTGATGTGGCTGCTATTCTTAAGAATCAGCAGATCCTCCTTGCTGCAGTACTGCCCTTAAGACCTTCACAGGTAGCAGTGACCGGGATGTCTGACTCCACGTCTTCTAACACTGAGGTGTGTGTTGCCCCTTCACAACCACCACCACCAAGGACAGAGGAGGCAACACACACATCAGAAGAAGAAGACATGGAACAGATCACCTTCACACGGAAAAGTACCCGGAAGCACTAGTCCCTGCCACATGGCCAACTATTACCAAGGTCCTGCATTTTGTAACATGCCAGTCTTACAACAACTTTACTCAATGACTGTTCTGCTAACCACTGTATATCTTGTCATCCTGCCCATTGCTTGTCTCTCTCTTACTCATTGGCAAATTCTGTCCCTCTGCACTGTCTGAAACATCACCCCAGCATGTCAAAAGCATTTCCCTTTACCCCTTGTGTAGGATCACAATGGAAGATGTCACCATAATGGACTCACAATCATGGACAATGTACATATAGCACTACATCACTTTTCAATAAATAGCACTTACACAACCAATCTGTCTCTGTGTAATGTGACACATCAACTGTGCAGTAGATAACTGAAATGTGCCTCCTGTCAAATAACGTAGCTTGTCAATACAACTGTCCTGAAATTATGTCGTCAGATAAATCTGCACAGTGGCCAGGATTGCATCATACTCTGCCCTTCCTGAGGGTAATATCTGATGAAGTGAGAAACCATACACCATCATGCTGTGTTGGACAGAATAATGCTTCCACAAGGGATATCTAAGTCATCAAATAGTGGCAGCAAAATGTTGTCACCATGCAATACTAACACATAGAACAGTGCACACAAATCTAAGCAAACACTCCAAAAACTGCATGAATGAAGGTGTCTGAGTTTACATCCAAATAGGTAATCATGCTGAACAGTGTCACAAATGATCTATGTGAGTCATGAAGACGATACTACAAGAGTGCTTACGACAACTCACCTTATAGGGTGTCCTGGAACATTACACTGCAGTCAGACCTAAAACTGTTCCCCCAGTACCAAGTCTGGAAACACTGTTTGTGACTTAAAAACATACTTATCGACAAAAACACGTTGGGATCCATATTAACGGTGATTGGTGGTTGCAATGAATGGTGGAATCTTTGCAAGGTAGCTCTGGGGTAGCTGCCAATCTTACAGCTCAGTTGGGATTTGTTCGTAGCATAGGACACAAATGTAATAGTAAAAAATTCAGGTACACTAATGCCAAGGCCATGATCAACAAGCATTTAACACATACTGTAAAGGGTTCACTATATATTTATTAAATGGTAATCACAGAAGAGGAAACTGAGGGAAAAAGAAAAGTCTTACCTACCCTAATCTACCCTGACTACTCATTACCCACAACTGTCCCTAACTAACCTAACCTAAACGTGCTTATCACATGTAACAAAACGTTCTAAACATCATCACCCCCACCCTCCTTATGAGACGGAACACATGGAGGACAACAGATACTAACCTAAACACATACTACACTATCCTAAACAAATATATATTTTTTTGTATTTTTTGATATTTTAAAAATATATATATTTTTTAAACACACAAGAACCCTAACATAGAACCCACACACTTAATAAGTAAAAATAGAAAGATTCAGGACCCCCCACCCACCCACTAACAACTAACTAAACTAATAGCCTCTACTAACCTAACACTAAGCCCCCTAAGCCCTCTAAGTATGAGAACAAGGAAAGAGGAGGGAGGGAAGGGAATCATGTCCATATACCAAAGTCTAGAGGTTGGCCCTCCGGAGGGTTTGCTTTATGGACCGCACACGCCTGTTCATATGGCGAACATCCCAGCTCAGATTACTAATTTTTCTTAGCACACGGTCCATTTTACGTTCCATTGCCTGGAAAGCTGCAGGGTCAACTGTAGCAGCTGGGGCAGTCTGGGTACCGGCGGAGGAGGTTTGTGGGCGTGTAGAGCCAATGCCTGTGGGCTGCCCTGAAGGTGTTGCACTGCTGGGACCTGGAACAACAGCAGACGTTGGGACAACAGTCCCAGATGTGGGTGGTGCCACCTGGGTGGAACTGGTGGTTGTGCTGGTGGTAGCTGTGGTGGGCAAAGTAGGGCCACCCTGTGTGAAAGCCTTCCATGCTCCGGAGGCCCTTTCATTGCGGTATCTACGGGCCATCCTCCTGAACCCCGACTCTACCCACCTCTGGAACTCACGGACCTGGATGGGTGTCATGTTCGCAGCTGTGAAGACAACGGCAAACAATTTACATTAGGAACTGCATTGTGTGAAATGGCACAAGAAGTAAATCAGACAATACATCTACTGTACTTGTAACAGCTCATATCACCATACAGATCATTGAATGTCCCTGAGGTAGTACATGGCAGGCCAGCCTACAAAGGTCATATCACACATAGCACATCCAAAACCTACAAGATGGGTAACTACTGGCATTAACTTGCCATCTGAGTTCTGCCAGTTGTCAGCTAACAATCATGCTGCACATCCTCTGCCAATGTCTGGTCTACAGATGTCAGTGTACGGGATGAAAAACTAAAGCCACATGGTCTGCAAGTCGTAATTGGACTTGCTAGTATAGTACTCATGTGCCATACCTGAGTGTGTATACTAGGTTCCGATCAAACATTCACTTATTCACACGTATGTGTAACATACTGGTAGCATCAGTCCTAGGTACCCTATTCACAAACCCATGCCTGTGTTTGAGGGGGGGGGGCAGAAACAACGACCGATTCCAAACAACATGGACACCCAGGAGTGTATAGAAAGCTCAACACGTGTTTGGCTCTACACACACACCACAGGTAAGGTCTATCAACAATTGGGAGTCTGCAAACCCTTGACCAATCCTAGCGCCACACATGTCAGGAAACGCAGAGCTTGGTCCACATCATATACTTCCATTGAGGCATGACTTACAACAGACACAGAGTTGCAAGAACACCCATTATCATGATTTGCATGCACACCTAGGCCATTGCGCTCAAGTTCCACATACTTGTAGCACTACACGTGGAAGTACATGCTGCTAGGAAGTTAAATCTTCAGTTTAATAAGTACTTTGTTGAATAGGGAAGCAGAAGTCTTTTGGAAAGCGATTTGCAGTACCAATCTGGGAGAATGTGGGTCTGACAGGGAGACTAAATCTAAGATGAGTTCCAGTGCGACTCTTGTGTGTTATCCACATGACTCACCCCAGTTCTCATTGCGGGGCCTACAGGAATGACCTACAATCCCTAGATACTACAATAGGATAAGCATTGGCCAACTGAAACATTTTGAGAAACTGAAATCCCACTCATGGAACAAGACAAATGATTGGCCAGCGCATCACACCTTGTTATGTGTTAAACACACAGGAGTTCATCACACATCACCAGCAAACACAACACATAACAGACATATCAACACTTACTGGAGTGGTCGGGGTCCTCAAATGTAGCCACCTCTCCCACAGTGTAGGGTGCCGGTCCACCTGTAAGGCATGGAAGGAAGAAATGTGCTCAGAATCTGTGCACTGACCAACAATTTCAAAGACAAAAACAATGTGTAAGCTGACTAAAGTAATGAAAGCCATTCAGACATGATGATACTGCATCTGATATATCACGGCCAACATGTACATAGCATGGGTCTCCTGTGACAGTTACACACATATCTGCACACATGCAGTGGCCCTAACTATCATGTGGTGGCAAACATGATCCTTCATTAGTGACCAGAAATAATAATGGTGTGTAATCGTCTCATCATCTGCATCCAAGAGAGACATCCAAAGCCTGGTTACTTGAGGACTGCATTACCAGTCAAACAGCCTATGTGGCCATGACACATTTATCACACATAGGTACAATGTACAGAGGGACAGGGACTTTTGTAAGCCCTCATGTTGTTACAGTTTCTTCATTTGATGTGGCCCAGCAATGGTGATTTGCACCAAACATAGAGATATGAACCCATGTGCATACCTTTGGACTGCCATCCCTAATTGGAATGTGGCACAACAAACTTCAAATACTAGTCTAAGATGTTAGCTGAGGGCACCTTACCCCTTTTCTCAATGTTTTCAAATCCAGATCTGACATGTATCCAAATAGATGAAGGACCACAATAATCCCTAACATTTATAGAACTTCCGTGAACGCTTTCCTTACACACTCACCAGACTCACATGAGACATATGTCTGGGCCACATTGCTATCATCAATTGACGTGAAGCCAGCATTCATTATCTGCATCATGTAGTGTTTCTAAAGTCAGTCTAGCTATTGCGTCAACAAAGTTTGCCAATATATTAGTACATCTATACTTCACTGGCAAATGTGACCTATATAGACATGATTGGCTCCTATTTTGTTTTGATGTCTGACACAAATGTTGCACCAAATTACATTAAGCAAAAGTATCCTGTAAGTTTGCAGAGCACTGCTTCCTGAGAGCTAGCAATTGTGATCCTTCACAATTACTAGCTCTCAGGAAGCATGTTGTGCATCAATTACCCTGTATGTGTCTGCAGCATTCCACACAGTGGGCAACTTAGCTGGCAGATATTGTACAAATCATCTGATGTCACTACAGAGCATTTCATTGTGCACATTTACATGATTTGTACTCACCAACAGGGCCACCAATTACTATTCCCAGGTGGTCCAGCAGATCTTGCTCCCTGGTGCTTCAGCTGGTGGTCATTCCTCTGGCTCCCATACACGCGGTGCAAGTGATGCAGCACCTTTCCCCACCGGATTTTTCGCGCCTCAGTGTGATACCCCTGTATCACCCTACCCCCTGCCTCGATCATGAGTGGGAGGAAATGGCACACCAGCCATATAAACCCCACCAACTCCTCCTCACCCATCCTGCCAAGACGTGGCCTACCCAACATCTTGGCAATGAAAAGGGGAATAGGGGAGAAAGAAGAAGAAAGGAGAAAAGGGGGAAAGTAGGAGTATGAAAAAAAAGACAAGTAAACTTAACAACTAAAAGAGCCCAACTATCCCCAAACTAGCACTACCCACAACAGACTCCCACAAACAACAAATACACTACAATACTGGACAATTGTAAACAAAACACACTCAGACAGTATACAACAACAATATTTATTTCACAAAGTAACAAGTAAGATAGCACACAGGACACCAAAGCACAAAATCACTGGACAACACTCTGAACACAGCCACACAGTCTAGAAGATTCACAGACTGCAAAGTGAAAGTGAAAGTACAGCCACTGTACATAATCTGTAAACAGGATATCCTATTACATCACATCCTGCATAAAATGGCCACCGTTTTTACCGTTATGCATCATATTTTTTCACGCATACAGAATGTGCGTCATATTTTTCGACGCACAGGAGTGAAAATTGGGCCACATCCAAATAATAGTAAATAGTCTTTCAATTATTTGGATGCGGCCTAATTTTCCCTCCTGTGCATCGAAAAATATGACGCAGAATCTGTATTGGTGGGGAAAAAATTATGCATAACTCTAGCAACGTCAAAATTTCAGTGCATGATCTGGTTTTGGGGATTTTTTCAATTTTTATGTTATGTTACATTTGGGACACAACTGAGATAGGCTGATTGCACCCACTATTGTGTTGATGGTGTATGTTCACATGTGAGACATCATACTGCAGCGGACCATGACCCTCTACTTCCTTAACAGGATTTTGACGGTTGACTGACGCACTAGATGTCCATATGTGTGGCCTACATATATGTATTGCACAATTTGGGCATGTTTGGCATCAGGAGAGGGTAGCAAGGTGACGTACATAAGTACAATACCTCAATGTCTATGGCTCAATGTGTGTGCAGTGGCAACTAATGTAGTTGTTGACCCAGTGTGTGTGCATAACAAGATGCATAATTGAAAATATGCCTGTATGAATGTTAAGTCAATGTGTCCATACCTTAGATGCAAGTCATTGTGGAAATGAGAGAGGACATATGTTAGTCATACATGCAGCAACATCCGTTGTGTGCACTTCCAAGATTTTGGGTAACGTAGACACCACAAATGACAAAGCATGCACCAGATAGATGGCAGACACCTGTTCATGTCAATGGTCCACAATTTCACCATCCCATGTGTGGTATCTTCATGTACAGTGTATATCTCTCCTCCTCTAGTTATGGAATGTTATTTAGCACAAAGAATGTTTGGGTCTGGGGATTCTAGTTAGAGAGATAGACTGGAGGAGAGATGGAAGGAAGAAGATGTGATTAGAGCTGTTAGACCTATCTTTGTGGATGAGATATCTATCTTCGACTTAATAAAATCTCAATGATACATTCATCTATGGATATTATTTCTACACTGGCGACGAGGATGGGATGCATTTATTAGGATATCTCAACGCAACAATCAGCAACGTTGGAGCTCCAATGTCGGTTGGTCTTTCTACTATATGATTGTCTGTATCTTTTTGATCCAACAATCAAAATGATAAGGTACGTGAAGAAGTAAGAAGATTTTCTTTACTCTTCCAGGCCATTACGATCTCTCCATTATTCTCAACTGGATTTACAACTGTAAGTTCTGTCTCTGTGTCATTAAAAAAATATATATATATAATAATAATAATATTACGAAGTGTGTAATGTAAAAGACTTTATAACACACTTCCAACTGTATTGTATTTGATTTTTATGGAGCTCTGCCTAAAATATTGATTTTGGACACAGTGCGTGCAGGCACTCGACGTTTGTGCATTTTCAAAATCGCATTTGTATTGTTTATCGCCGCGAGCGCTCATCGCGCTCCAACCCCAAGCTTAGCACATTCAGCCGCGTGCGCTCCAGCTTGTTTGAACACTCTGGCAGCGCGTTCAGCCACTAGCGCTCGCCGCACTTTACCTCGCGCTCAGTGTTGATCTGCGCTTCATATAAACAACTTGCACTTAACGTGTTTCGTTAACACGAAGTTCCCAGCGTGGTGCCCAGCGCGTCATTCGAGCATTTCTAAACGTCGGACTCTCTTCTCTTCAGTTTTATTTTGTGAAAGATCATTACGTTGACACAGAACAAGGTGAACTTACTTTAGAAAATGACCTTGTTGTTTTGGATCTTCCTAAAGATGGTCAAGATGTATAAAATGTCATGTGATATGTAAAGGAAAATATTTGTATATCTTGTTACAAAAGGAAGAGAACACAAATTAAATCAAAATTAACATAGTACAGTTCACTGTGTACAGTAAACATTTCCACTGACAGATATGCAGAACATACCACCACCTCCTTTTTTCTTGGTACCAGGCGAAGCACCTATTATATGGTTTAAATGGAAGAAATCATTTCTTCATTATACTGGGGTGTGTGGTTCTTCTTTATCTAATGAAAGAAAAGTCTCACTTCTCATGCATTGTTTAGGTTGTGAAGGCCTGGAGATTTTTGAAACTTTACCTGAACCGGATGACGATGGGGCAGACTTAAATTAATTTAAACTTTGTTTAAAAAAATTGGATCTTCCTTATCTTCCAAAAATTTGTACAATTTTGGAACGCTATCATTTTGGTATGAGGGAACAAGGACAGAATGAATCTATAGAGGAGTATATAACAGCCTTAAGGAAATTGGCTGAGACATGCAAATTCGGATTACACTTGAAGAACGCATAAGAGATCAATTTAAGCTGAAGTGCTCCAGTGACAAAATTAGGCAAGAACTTTGGAGTAAGGATGATCATTCTCTACATGAGGTGGTAACAATAGCTAAGAGTGTAGAGCACACTTTGGCCTGTGTGGGTGAATTAGAAAAAAACAAATGTCCTTCAGAAAATAAAATATTTCCAAAGAATGATCTACATGAAAACTGCACTTTGGAAACTGATGGAGGGAAAGAAGAAGCTAAGTTAACACAAATTCAGAAATCTAAGTTTAAAGATACTAAGGCCCTCATTACAACTTTGACGGGCGGCGGAGGCCGCCCGCCAAAGTTGCGCTGCAGGAATACCGCACCGCGGTCTGAAGACCGCGGCCGGCATTCTGAGTTTCCCGCTGGGCAGGCGGGCGGCCGCCTTAAGGCCGCCCGCCAGCCCAGCGGGAAACAACCTTCCCACGAGGACGCCGGCTCGGAATCGAGCCGGCGGAGTGGGAAGGTGCGACGGGTGCTACTGCACCCGTCGCGTATTTCACTGTCTGCTATGCAGACAGTGAAATACAAGCGGGGCCCTCTTACGGGGGCCCCTGCAGTGCCCATGCCATTGGCATGGGCACTGCAGGGGCCCCCAGGGGCCCCGCGACACCCCCTACCGCCATCCTGTTCCTGGCGGGCGAACCGCCAGGAACAGGATGGCGGTAGGGGGTGTCAGAATCCCCAAGGCGGCGCAGCATGCTGCGCCGCCTTGGAGGATTCTGACGGGCAGCGGAAAACCGGCGGGAGACCGCGGGTTTTCCTGCACTGACCGCGGCCAAAGCGCCGCGGTCAGAATGCCCTAAGGGGCACCGCCAGGCTGTCGGCGGTGCTCCCGCCAACCGCGAGCCTGGCGGTCACAGACCGCCAGGCTCGTAATGAGGGCCTAAGTGTTTTCGATGTGGATATTTAGGACATTTTGCATCGTATAAAAAGTGTCCTGCTGTTGGTGCTGTCTGCAAATTGTGTGGCAAATGTGGACACTTTGCGAAATGCTGTAGATCACAAAAAGATTCACCTTCCACCTCAGTCAAAATGGTGCAAGACTGTATTTTGTTGGTGGATGAACAAGGGGTGAAGAAGAAATATCCAAAAGACATTGTAACCATCAGTGGAATTAAGTGTGAAGTTCTCTTTGATTCAGGAGCATGATTAACTCTGATGTCTAATGAGATGTTTGATAAATATTTAAGTCATTCTGTGAAATTGAAAGACCCTGATGTAATCCCAGGGGATTATGGTGGTCACGCTATAGAGTTGAAGGGGTACTTTGAATCTGAAATTATGTTTAAATCTAATTTGACTGTTGGGAAAATCTATGTTCCAGTAAAAGGGGATAGCGTTTTAAGCTGGCCGCATCAGAAAGAACTCAAAGTCATCTTGGATCCAAATAATTCTACACCTGTGTTACTGAGGAAAGATTTTATGAAGAATGTTAGTGGTGTCTGTGAAATATCTACTGATATTTGTGAAAATAGTGTACCAGACTTTGTGAGTGAATTCAAAGATGTGTTCAAAGACACGTTGGGTTGTCTTACTAAATATGTACATTGTATCAAACTCAAAGAGAATGCGGTACCAGTAGTGTATAAAGTGCGGCCCATACCAATATCTGTAAGAGATGATGTGGAGAAAAAATTGCACAAGTTATGTCAGAGTGGCATCATAGAACCGGTTGAAGCCTCTGAATGGGTCTCCCCTATAGTTGTGGCACGCAAACCCTCTGGTGAAATCAGACTCTGTGTTGACTTGAGGAATCTCAACAAAGCTGTTGTAAGTGATCTTTTTCCTCTTCCCAATATCACGGAGATGGTAACTTTGTTGCATGGAGCTAAATATTTCAGTACACTAGATTTGGCTTCGGCCTATCATCAAGTGATGCTCCATGTAGATTCTAGGGACCTCACCTCATTCATTACACCTTTTGGGACATTCAGGTTTGTAAGGATGCCTTTTGGGCTGGTATCAGCTGCGTCGGTGTTTCAACGTTTAATGCATGATTTGTTCGGTTCTGAAGAAGGTGTGAGATATTTTCTGGATGATATTCTGGTTTTTGGACGGACTAAAGAGGAACATGAAAAGAGGGTTAAAAAAGTCCTGAGTATCTTGAGAGATCATGGGCTTACGTTGAAACTGAGCAAGTGTCATTTTGGAAAAGAGGAGATAGAATATTTAGGACACACAATTACCTCTTCTGGGTTGTATCCCAAATGGGAATTAATAGAAAATATATTGAAACTACGATTGCCAGAGAACAAAGAAGAGCTACAAGCTTTCTTTGGTATGGTTGAATTTCATGGAAAGTTTCTTTCCATTCTTGCTGCCAAAACAGAAAGCATGCGTAAATTACTAAAAAAGGGTGCAGAATATATATGGAGTGAAATGTGTGAAAGCAAATTTAATGTTGTTAAGAATGAATTATCCAAGGTGGGATGTTTGAAATCTTTCAATCCTAATGAGTTGTGTGTTATTATGACGGACACGAGCACTAGAGGCTTGTGAGCTGTCCTCTTACAGAAAGGAGATATGCATTAATGGAATCCAGTTGTGTATTGTTCACGAACTTTAAGAGGTTCAGAAGTGAATTACTACACAATTGAAAAAGAAGCTCTAGGAGTTGCTTGGGTAATTAGCAAATTAAAGATTTTGTATGGGGAAGACCCTTCCATGTCTATACGGATCACAAACCCTTAGTTGAAGTCTTAGTGAAAAAGGGTCTCGACCAAATATCATCCAGAATAAGTAGGTGGGTGGTTAATCTTCAGGATTTCAATTTCAATATGTTTTATGTTCCAGGAGCGTGCAATAACACTGTTGATTGCTTGTCCAGACTTACACTGATTTCAGAGGAGGACAATTGCAATAAGCAAGAAGAAAATTTCAGTGTGTGTAATGTTACTGAAGGAGTGATTGGTCATGAGGAGTGAGTGCGTGAGGTTGCCAATGATCCCATTCTACAAAGTGTATGCACTTTTCTAAAGAGCAAGTGGAATTTTGAAAGTTTAAGAAATTTTGAGATTTCAAAGGGGTTTTGGAAGGTAAGAGAGGAGTTGTTGGTTTCTGCAGGATTATTATTTTGTGGTGAAAGGTTAGTGGTACCAAGCACCTTGGTGGAGAAAGTTATTCAACTAGGATATTCTGGGCATCAAGGGATAAGTAAAACCAAAGCTAGAATACGTATGAACTATTGGTGGCCAGGTATGGATGTCAGTATAGAAAGGGTGGTCATGGATTGTCCTGACTGTTGCAACAGCGATAAGATCTATAAGATGAGAGTGCCCTCGATGTGTATCAGGAGTCCGTCTAACAGACCGTGGGACGTTGTAGCCATGGATATTGTGGGACCGATCAATGGTAAAGGTGGGAGTAGTTACATCTTAGTATTGGTTGATCAATTTTCCAGGTGGGTGGAAATTGGTATAGTCAATAGTGTTGAAACCAAGAGGATAATTAGTCTACTTGAGGAAATGTTTGCTCGAGAAGGCTTTCCCAATGCCATTCTCACACACAATTTGTATCCAAGGACATGGAAGATTATCTTAAGAAATTGGGAATTAAACTCAAGTTGTGTTCGCTGTATCATCCTGAAGGGAATGGAATTGTTGAGAGGTTCAACAAATGTGTAAAGGAATGTGTGCAATTAGAAGTGGTGGCAGGAAGATGTTGGAAAGAAGGCCTGAAGAGATTTCTGATTGCTTATCATTTTACCCCACATTCATCCACAGGAGCTGTTCCTTTTGAATTGTTTGGAGGAAGGAAAGCTAATACTATGCTGGTTCCTGGTTGGGTTATTGGGGATAAGAACAAAGCTGTCTTGTGGTCCCAAGATGAGTGTGGAAGGATGTATGAGAAGAAATCTGAGGAAAAGAGGAAAGAATACTTTGATGTAACGAAACAAACATGTTCTGTGAAAGTGGATATTGGTGACAAAGTTCTGATTAAGAAACCCATTTTTGGTAAGGGTGGGAGCAAGTTTTGGGGCCCGTTTAGCGTAACTAAATTGTTCAAAAACGCAGTGAAGGTTAGTTATTTCTAAAAAAAATGTATTTGAATATTCCAAGTGGAACCCTCACTCTTGTTCTGTTTCACTTTTCTAAATATGTTTTGTATTCTTTTATTATGATAATGTATATAGCTTCATATGTTTGGTTTGTTTCTGCATGCTTTGTTTTTTGGGGGGAAGGTGTGTGGTATCTTCATGTACAGTGTATATCTCTCCTCCTCTAGTTATAGAATGTTATTTAGCACAAAGAATGTTTGGTTCTGGGGATTCTAGTTAGAGAGACAGACTGGAGGAGAGATGGAAGGAAGAAGATGTGATTAGAGCTGTTGGACCTATCTTTGTGGATGAGATATCTATCTTCGACTTAATAAAATCTCAATGATACATTCATCTATGGATATTATTTCTACACCATGTCCTAGATTTTTGGTAACTGCTTCCTAGGCACTTGTTGGTGAATCCCACAGTGAGTCAGGCACATGCATTGACGAAGTGGGTACCATATAATTGGCCCAGACAGCCAAAGGTAAACCACAAATGTATTATGACGCCACAGTTGAGGTCATATAACTGAGCCACAACTCTCCAGTGGCTGTGGTTGACCAGCAGACGAGGCAGCACGTGTCCACATATTTCCAGTGATCAATTGCACAGAGGTATCTTGTTCATGTGTGTGCTCCAATGTTGATCCTGTATATTTTTAGGGGTGTATGTTGTCACAGTCACGTCCAGGTCTCATCATGACTCAGTGGCAGCTATTCCTGTATCTACTGCGTATCCTTCGGAGATCAATGTGAGTAAAGTCAATGAGGACATGAGAACTTACATGGGGATGGTCCCACCCTGTCACTGAAGACGTGTAATGAGACTGTCAACAGGGCAACCTTGGTGTGCTGAGTAAGATCATGTCTCAGGTGTCATGTTCCGGCAGGTGTCATTAGAACATTTCTACACAGGTTGGCCTCTGAAATTCCCACTGCATCTGGGAACATCATAGCCTCTGTGCTGATTATTCTCGCAGCTATTCTCCACGCACGGCCCATCAATATGTTGTGAGCAACGTAATTCAGCGTGTGAACTGTCAGGGTCCTAAAATGTGTGGACTTTTCATGGACATTATCAGAGGTTGCTGGTTCTGCTGAAGGCCCCGTACCCAATCACTGCATGTGTTCCTGGGACACTGTCACATTTTGTCGTTCATGTATAAATGAGACCCAGACAAGGGATGGGCCATGATTTTGGTATCCAAAGACAATTTAACAAATATGGTACAATTAAAAGGCAGAGGATGCTATACAATATATTTGGGTATGCATTGATGAAGCACATGACAAAATACCCTCTGAGGAATTAGAGGTTTGGTAAAGCAGGTGTAGTACATATATAGCCACAGGGAATACTTAGGGTGAAGCACAGACAGATGCCAGTCAGGCTGACAGGATGCAGGGTGAATCAGGATCCAGCAATTTCACGAGTTACATAATCAGTGGTCTGACTAAGACTGTTTGGAGGAGGAACTAGACAGTTGACATGTAAAACTGTGTATGTCCTGTGTTTTTGAAGGTGACACATGAACCCAAGGGCTGTGTTACACAGCTTCATTGCTAGAAATGCTTAACAGTGTATTTGACAAAATGGCAACTTCTATGCTGTTCCAGGCATCAGCAGGGGCAGTGCATGTTGAAATAGGTGGTGTGTATGGAGGTGATCACAGTTGTGGGCTGCATAAGTTTCTCACAAGTCCTGTATGTGAGATTTGCATTCAAATGGCCAACAGTACCTATCACACAGGAAGCAATCTATAGGTGCTAACAGGGCTTAGAAACTACAGGCCAGTGTATTAATTGACCTGACGTCCATGCAGTCAGATGTACTATGACAATAGTATACCATAGGAAAGGGTGTAGCACACTGGATTACTATTGTTAGTCTGTGTGTGTAGAGGAGGGAATATTGGGGTACACAAACTACTATTCCAGGGACCTCTTCAGACAGGTGGGTTGTGACCAGGTGCATGGGTGTGTCAGGAGTTAGGAAATGGGATGACATGTACATAGAAAGTCACGTGAGCAATGCTTGTCATATGTGTGGCACTTGTGCTGTCTATGTTCTGCTTATATGGAACTGTAGTCACAGATAGTCCTTGCAAAGATTGGATGCAGTTGGACTTACTGCTGTCAAGGGTCTGGTCATACATTCCTGTTACTGATGCAAAAGCACATCAACTGCCTCATGTATGAGGCTTGTTTTCCCATTATTGAGTGATGGAATCTTAGTTGTGTGCCATATGCTGCGATGAACCATGTTTCCAACATGTATGTGTGAAATAGGTGTGGTCCTCTGTTATTGGCCTTCAAAGGTGAAAGGTACAGGATCTATGTCATTTACAGTGTCTGTGTATGTGACCGTTGTATGATACGCATCACAATTGCTCTGGGATTTTCTGTGCCCTGATCGGTATATCAGCAATGCTTCATGAGGCAACACGCTTATTCTGATAGTTAGAGATAAAGGTGAGCAAAAATGATTAGCCAGACCATGTTATGGTGATTATTATTGGTGTTTATTTACATTAGTTAATAAAGTGGTGATGGTGATTATATTTAAAAGAAATTGTTCACGATATGTTGGCGCCTATGCAATCCAGCGGCTGTGTTTTGTTGTTCCCCCTCATGTTGCAGGCCAGCATCCTCCTCTTCCTCCTCTTCAGGCATGTGTGGCTCTGAATCCAGGAGGGGAATGTTCCTTCTTATGCAAATGTTGTGCAGGATGGCACATGTTAGAATGATCTTACAGACCATTTCAGGGGAATATAGGAGGCTACCACCAGTGATGTCCAGGCACCTGAATCTCGACTTAAGGATGCCAAAGGTCCTCTTGACTATGGTGCGTGTCCTCCTATGTGCGTCATTGTAGGCACGCTCTGCTGCAGTACTTGGGTTGCCAATAGGTGTCATTATCCATGGCTGGATCCCATACCCCTGATCAGCTGAAAGAGAAAATGAATGGGATCATGTTGATGTAGCTTGCCCCATTGATATCACCTTGCATGGCAGTAGTTGTCTTGTGTTGTCTTTGACTCTTTTGTGTTATTGTGTTGCATCCTAGGCTTGTAGGATGTACCATCTGCATTGTGTTGTTTCCTTGGCTGAACGAGTGTTTGGCTGCTGACCGGTTGTCAGCAGTATGTTTTAGGATTTGCAGTACAGTATGCCCTCCCTAGCATTGTGACTTGTGATACAGGTGACCCTGTGTCTTCACTGGGGATGAGATGATAGTTCCATACACAGGTTAAATTTGACAGTGTTGTTAACACGTTCATATCAATGTACCCTGGACATCACATACCTTTAGACTTATGCAATGGATTAATGTATACATAATTGAGACGCTTACAATTTGCAAGGTGACATTTCGGCAACACACTCCAAATGTTGTGATCATTGACGTCCTAACATTAGGCTGTACAGTAATATCAGATGTGTGACAGGTTCAATGGTGACCTATGAAACATGGCTAGCGATGTCACAACCTCAGTGTGTTCCTGTCGACATGTTGCTGTTCTGGTGTATGTGTTGTGTGTCCTAGAGGGTTGCTGTGCAGTGTGTATATAAGTAGGTTTTTGTACTTACCAACAAGTAGTCCATTGCCATACCGTCCATCCTGGAAGTGTCGATTGATGCTGCTGTGACGGAAGATGAATGAGTCATGGACACTCTCTGGATATTTGGCCACGATGTTGGTGATCAATCCTTGGTGATCGACAATCGCCTGCACATTGATGGAATGTGTGTGCTTCCTGTTGCGGTAAAGGTGTTCAGTTGCAGCAGGTGGCACAAGGCGTACATGTGTGCAGTCGATTGCACCAAAGACGTGTGGGAAGCCACTAATGAGGTAGAACCCCTGTTTTGTTTCCTGCTGCTTCTGCAGTGTGTTAGGGAAGCAGATGTGGCGGGGTGTGAGTCCAATGATGGCATCCAGTACTTTGGGCAAAAAGGCAGAGAATGATGGCTGTGATATTCCGGCAACCAGGGCACCAGTTGTTTGAAAAGAGCCACTTTCCAGCATGTGAAGTACGGCAGGCAGCTTGGTTTCTGTAGGGATGGTGCGGGGTGTCAGCAAGGTGGGTGCCTACTGTGACTCAATGTTTCGCAGCAGCTGCTGAATGGTCTGCCAGTTCAACCTGTACCTCTGGATGATGTCATGTTCCCTGAGGCCATGAAGGGTTGTTCTGGGGTGGAATATCCTCTCCTGCCTTCTGCGCTGCCTTTGGGGTCCCTGCAGGTGTTGTGGTAGCTGCTGTTGTTGTTGCTGGGCTCTGCGCCTGCATGCACGCTAGATGAGAAGCACCTCCATGTCTCCCTGTTGCTGCTCTGCTGTTGCTTCTGTGTGTTCTGATTAAATACAGGTGTGTTTGCCCCATTTTAACGCCTGCCCTGACCCAGGCGTTAAATTTTTACGCAAATCGGGCTGTGCGTCATTTTCCGGCTCCGCCTCCCGGCTGTGTGTCATTTTTGCCCGAAAGCATAAATACGACCCATGGCCGTTTAAGTAATTTTTTGGACAGGACCGCCTACCTTGAATATGATTAATGCAAGGCGGGTTGCCACATCCAAACAATGACGCACACGGCGGGATTTTGACGTCTGTGGGCTCGGGCGTCAAAGTTTAAATATGGGGCAAGGTTTGCGCTGAATGTGCGTCAAACATTTGACGCACATTCGGCGCAGACGGAGTATAAATATGCCCCTCAGTGTTACAAAAATAAAGGTACTTTATTTTGGTGACACAAATACCAACAATACCATAGAGGATTTACTCCCTTAGGAGGTAAGTAATACACAAATTATATACACTAGTATGTAGAAAGAGGTGTAAAAAAGGTTAGAAAACAGTGCAAATACTGAAAATCACAATAGTTAGAAATGGGCCTGGGGGAACACAAACCATATATACAAAAGGTAGAATGCGAAAGTTGGTTTCCCACCTAGGCAAGTGTAGTGCATAGAGGGGCGTTGGGAGTGTAAGAAAGCATCAAAGGTAAGTAATAGAACCCACCCCAGAGCCCAGGAAAGCAGGAGTAAATTGCAGTAACTTTCCCAGAACACACAAAAACACGTGATAGAAGATTTTGCAAGAACCAGAAGAGACTGCAAGACACCAACAATGGATTCCTGGACCTGAAGACCTATGGAAGAAGGGGATCAAGTCCAAGAAGCACTGAAGAGTTCAGGGAGAACACAAACCCCTGCTAACCCGCATGAAGGTGCAAAAGAAGAACCACAGGTGAAGAAGAACAGTCAGTACTGCACCCAAGAAGATGGATGCGGGTTTCTGGTTGGTGCAGATGATGTCCCATGCCGGATGCATGATTGCAGTCTGGTTTGCGTCGCCGGACTCCGCCAACAAGCCTTAACACACCCAAAGCTTGCGGTTAGCTGAAAATGGCGCTGCCCGGGACCAAGAGGGACCGGGTGGCCTCTACCCAGGAGGGGGAGGCAGAGGGGGCTCTCAGCAACACAGAGAGCCCTCAGAAGACCAGGCAGTATGCACAGGAATCCCAGAGCATGGGGACAAAGAAGGTGCAAAAGGAGGCTCACACAACACTACACAAAAGGATCCCACACCACCGGAGAAACATGCAGGAAGCTGTGCATCACAGGAAAGAGTGCTGGGGTCTGGAGCTGCATGGTGTACAAAGAAATTCATGGTAGGATGCCAACAAGCCTTGGCAAATGCAAAAAAGCGGTGCACGGGGGTACTTTTGCCTCCACCAAAGTTGGACAGCTGGACTTCAGGACCATTGGGACGACTTCAGTCCACCACCTGTGTTGCTGGATCCACGCACTTCTTCAGGAGGGGGGACCCAAGCCACCAGTCATCGCTGCAGAGTGGTGCCTGCTGAATCAGGGAAGTGACTCCTTCACTTTGTGAGATTCCTTCATTCTTCTGGTGCAGGATAAAGGCTGGCTGTCCTCTGAGGATGCACAACTGGGAAACAGTTGCAGTTGCTGGCAGGAGCTGAAGATACAATGTTGGAGAAGGCTTCTTTGCTTCTTTGCTGCAGTTGTAGAGTTCTTGGAGGGTCCAGATGCAGTTTCTTCGGTAAGAAGGTGATGTAAAGGATGCAAAGGATTCCTGCTGGAGTCTTGCATTCTGAATCTCAGGAAACACCCAAGAGAGAGACCCTAAATAGCCCTGAAAAGGGTATTGGTCAGCTAACAGGTAAGCACCTATCAGGGGAGGGCTCTGGCATCACCTGCTGGCACTGGCCACTCTGATGCTCCCACAGTGCCCTGCCAACATTGAAACCAAAATGGCAAAACCCAGGGACACTCTGGAGGAGCTCTGAGCACCACCCCTGGGTGTGGTGATGGACAGGGGAGTGGCCACTCCCCTTTCCTTTGTCCAGTTTCATGCCAGAGCAGGGGCTGGGGGGGTCCCTGATCAGGTGTAGACTGGATTATGCGAGGAGGGCACCATCTGTGTCTTCCAAAGCATTTCCAGAGGCTCTGGGAGGCTACCCCTCCCATGCCTGTAACACCTATTTCCAAGGGCGGAAGGTGTAACATCCCTCTCCCAAAGGAAATCCTTTGTTCTGCCTTCCTGAGCCTGAGATTCTCAAGCAACAGGAGGGCAGAAGCCTCTCTGTTAGGTGGCAGCAGCTGGGGCTGCCTGTAAAACCTCAGAAGGCTGTAATCATACAACCAATGCTTGCAAAAGCCTTGGGGTATGATTCTAACATGTTTGATACCAAACATTGCCATTTTTTGAGTTACCATTGTGAAGCTGTACATAGGTAGTGGCCTATGTATAGTGCATGCGTAAAATGGCATCCCGCACTCACGAAGTCTGGGAAAATGGTTCTGGAAGACGTGGGGGCACCTCTGCTAGTGCAGGGGTGCCCTCACACACAAGTACTCTGCACTTCATGGTTGGAAGGCCTGGTATATGGATGACTTATAAGTGACCTGGTGCAGTGTAAATGGCTGTGAAAGAGTGCATGCACCATTTCACACAGGCTGCAATGGCAGTCCTGTAGAAGCCTTCGTATGGGTGGCAAAAGAAATGCTGCATCCCACAGGGATCCCCTGGAACCCCATTGCCCCAGATAACTAGGTACCATGTACTAGGGACTTAGAAGGGGGCAGTAGTATGACAGTTATGAATGGAATACTGTGTTAACAGTATTCAACAACCAATTTTAAAGGGGAGAGAGCATAAGCACAGGGGTCCTGGTTAGCAGGATCCCAGTGGCACAGTCAAATACACTGACAAACAGTCCGAAAATGGGGGTAACCATGCTAGAAAGAGGCTACTTTCCTACATGGTACAAGGAGTATACGGGTACACAACAGTCCGTCTTTGTTATTTATGACTCAATGAAAGTGCTCTAAAACATATTTAAATCTACTGCTTGATGCTTTATGCAATTCCAGCATTGAGAAAGGCAAATTGTTGCCAAAACGCACCTGCTGTTGCTGTTCTATGAATAAAATGGATGTTATGTTATCCGTAAAGTGCTTCAGTTTCCTGTTGGAACGTTGAGTACTGATAAATGACGTGAAGCTACTATTATGGACGGAGGCACCCGTTTGAAGGTGTTCAGCAGTCTTATGGTGACATTTGGTATTTATGTGTATATATATATATATATATATATATATACACACACACACACACACATATAAAACCTATACAGATATATAGGGAGAGAGTGTCTCTCTCTCTCTCTCCATATGTATGTGCAAAGAGATTAATTTTCTATGTGTGTGTGTTTTCCCTGATGGTCAATTTCAGCCCCCAGGGATACCACACATGCAATGACAAAAGTGATCTCTCTCTCAGTATATATATACATTTGCATATATATATATATATATATATATATATATATATATATATATATATATATATATATATATATGTATTTATAAATATATATATATATATATATATATACTTGGCAATCCACTGCCACATCATGTTTTAAGACGGGCTACGGGAAAAAGACAGCAGCACACCTAGATAAATCATAAATCGTGAGGTTATTCAAACTCTTTAATTTCATATCATTTCAACAAAAGTGCAAAGGTGCAAGTGCACATAATGGTGACGCGTTTAAGCACACAAGCCTTCTACTAACCATCACCTACAAAGGTGAGAGTGATTTTTAAAAGAGGAGCTAACGCACATGACCATCCTAAGCACATTGAAACAAAAAAGTTACTATGTGTCAACACAATGCATACAAACCCTTTCACAAGCAGTTTCACTTAAGCTCCACTAGTTGAAAGATAAAATGTAACATTTATGGCCTGAGAAACTTTTTCTCTCTAGGAAACATTACATCAATAACTAAGCATTTGTCCGAGATCATTTTAGAACACAATTCAAGAATTCATTAACAGTTTTATACTTCTAGGGCCTGCTTTACTCCGTCAGATATTAACTGATGTAGGTAAAAAGTACTCCAATGTTAACTCCTCACCATGTCATGGTTTCAGATACTGCACAAATTAAAGAATTTAAATATTAAGGATTAAAGATTTCTAGTACAATTTGGGCATCAGAACTGAAAGATGATTTAAGTAAATCCACAGGATAGTGAGCAAGGCACCAATAGTCAAACATCAATTAAATAATTTTGTGCTTAACCTCAAAATCGGATAACCATTTTGTGCTCATGTAGCTCTTTCCGCGTAATTATTTTTATTTTTGCACCAATATTGGTAAAGTACCATAGTCATAGGTTGTTTTGATCTCAAAATAAAATAAACATTTTGTACGTGTGTGTCTTTTTACTTATTTGTTTTAGAATGAATATTGGTGAAGGGCCCAATTCATGGGTTCTTAAGTTCCCAGAGACACCCCTCTTAAGTTCTTTCTGATCTAATCTCAAAATCAAAAGTCATTTCATACTTATGTAGCTATTTTCACTTGATTGTTTTAGAGCTAATATCAGTAAAATACCCGATTCAGAGGTTCTTGATCTTATAGTCAAAAGACTATGGGGGTCATTACAACATTGGCGGTATAAGGCGCTTACCGCCGTGCAGAAGACCGCCAATACACCGCCGCAGCGGCGGTAGACCGCCACAGCTATTATGACACACATCACGGAATCCGCCGAAATTCAGACACCCACACAATACCGCCACACCAAAGGTCAGTGATAAACATGCGGAAACAATTCCTCCACCTCCACACCAACAGAAACACGCCCATGTCATTACGACCCACGAATCCACGCGGCGGTCTTTCAACCGCGGTATTCCATTGGCAGTACACACCACCGCGCTCAAAATACACACACATCTACAAAACACCGCCACATTGGACAATTACAAATACACACACCTGATACACATACACACACCACTCCCACACACCCAATACAATATAAAACACACACCCACATCACCCACAAACCCCTACAACCAAAAATTCAGAGAGAAGGCGAGAGAGAGAGCACAGAATCGAGAACCCCATCACACAGAGGCACACAACACCATCACCCACACAACATCCACGCACAAAACACCACATACCACTACACTCACCACACTCATCAACACATACACCACCCCACACATCACACACACCACCCCATGTCACGCCAAAGACACCCCCGCTTCTCCGAGGAGGAGCTCAGGGTCATGGGGGAGGAAATCCTACGGGTAGAGCCACAGCTATTTGGCTTACAGGTACAGCACAACACAGTCTGCCACCGCACCCTACTGTCACACCTCCAAGAAGCCGGCATCCAGGAAAAAGCCCTAGCCTGGACCTCATCCTTCCTCTCTGGCAGAACACAGACCGTCCGCCTCCCACCCTTCCGCTCAGAAGCCAACAACATCATCTGTGGCATCCCCCAGGGCTCCTCCCTGAGCCCAACGCTATTCAACATTTACATGGCCCCCCTCGCACAAGTGGCCTGCCACTTTGACCTCAACATCATCACCTACGCCGACGACACCCAGCTCATCCTCTCCCTCACCAACGACCCTGCCACCGCCAAAGCCAACCTCCACGAGGGAATGAAAGCAGTCGCCGACTGGATGAGAAATAGCCGCCTGAAACTCAACACCGACAAGACAGAAATCCTCATCCTCTGGACATCTCCCTCCGCCTGGGATGACTCGTGGTGGCCCACCACCCTTGGAACTGCCCCGACGCCCACTGACCACGCCCGCAACTTGGGATTCATCCTCGACTCCGCACTCTCCATGGACAGACAAGTCAGCGCCGTCACCTCCTCCTGCTACAACACCCTCCACACCCTCCGCAGGATCTACAAGTGGATCCTGACCGACACCAGGAAGACAGTGACCCACGCCCTCGTCAGCAGCAGACTGGACTACAGCAACGCACTCTATGCAGGAATCCCAGCAAAACACCTCCAGCGACTCCAACGCATCCAAAACGCCTCAGCCCGACTCATCACCAACGCACCCTGCCACAGCCACATCACCCCTCACCTCAAAGGACTCCACTGGCTCCCCGTCAACAAAAGGGTCACCTTCAAGCTCCTCACCCACGCACACAAAGCACTCCACAACGCCAGCCCCTCCTACCTCAACGACAGACTCAACTTCTACACCCCGACCCGCCAACTGCGATCCGCAAGCCTCGCCCTCGCCACCATCCCCCGCATCCAACGAACCTCGTCTGGCGGCAGATCCTTCACCTACCTTGCCGCCAAGACCTGGAACACGCTCCCTACCTACCTCTGACAGACTCAAGACCTACTCGCCTTCAGAAGACTCCTCAAGACCTGGCTCTTCGAGCAGTAGCAGTCTCCCCCTCCCTCAGCGCCTTGTAACCCTAACGGGTATGTAGCGCGCTCTATAAACGTCTGTGATTGATTGATTGATTGTACAGCACACATCCATAGCCAGGAAGATGGAGCTATGGCAAAGAATAGTGGACAGGGTCAACGCAGTGGGACATCACCCAAGAAATAGGGAGGACATCAGGAAGAGGTGGAACGACCTACGGGGGAAGGTGCGTTCCACGGTATCCAGGCACCGCATCGCGGTACAGCGGACTGGCGGCGGACCCCCACCTCGTCCCCCTCAACTAACAACATGGGAGGAGCAAGTCTTGTCCATCTTGCATCCTGAGGGCCTCGGAGGAGTCGTTGGAGGAACGGACACTGGTAAGTCAAATCTTCACTATCATATCCCCCACCCTACCCGTATGCTATCACAGACCCCCACCCTCACACCCTCTCCTATCACCCAAACTACTCACTAATGTACCCATAACACCAACTACACATCCCAACCCCAAGACCTGCATGACACAACTAAGCATGGACACCCATCACTAAAGCATGCCCACTGCACATACACAGAACACCCCCCAACCATCAGCACACAAGCCCCCACACAGGAATGCCTGCACTGGGGTTCACGCACACCCACCCATTGCACACCATGAAACACACACATGCAATAATCATGTACTTATACCCCTGCAGGAACCCGAAGGAACGTCACCACACCAGAGGGTCCAGACAACACCACTCCACCCCCAGAAGAGGCCCACAGTGACAAGAGCAGCTCTGCCCTACTGGATCTTGATGACCAGCCCGGACCATCGTGGGACTCAGGACAGTCGGTTCCCCTTGCCCAGCCACAGCCCAACACCGAACTTCCACCCTCTGGTAACACCAGCACAGCACCCACCCAGAGGCCCCAAAACTCCCTACCCAGGACAGGTCAATCAGCGATATGTCCACCACTGCAGGGCACCCAGGCTAACCCAACACACCAACAACAACAGGGACCTGGGGGCAGTGGTAGTGGGCACACGGTCCAGGGGACGGAGGCACACGAACATAGGGGAACTGGGAGGGCTGCTGTGCGACAGAGGGAGGACAGGCCAAGGGAACTAACTCTCCACGAGGCCCTCTCCTCCATCATGGGAGCATACCACCACTCCCAGGAGACGATGGCGACGGTCCTGGACAAGTTGCAGGAGACCCTGCGTCTGCAGGAGGTGCAGTATTTGGGGTTCAGGGAGGAACTCAGGACCATCGGCTCCGCCCTGGGCACCATCGTAGGGGTGCTGACGGACATTCAAAAGACCTTGAGGGACACCGTGGCACTCCAAGGGGCCCCTGACACTAGGCAGGACGACGAACTGCCCACCACCTCCGCCGGCGCTAGTGGACAGGACGCCCCACCACAGGACCACCACACCAGAACCCCATCCCCTGCAGACGGACAACCACCACGAAAGCGGGCCATGAGATCCAGGAACAGGACAGAGCAAGATGGCAAGACCCCCGCCAGGAAATAAGACCACCCTGATTGTCCCCCCACTGTCCCACTTTGTTACCCTGTCCAAATCGGAACTACCCCATCTCAACTTCCAATGTCCTGATGGGCAGTGCACCTGTGAGACTAATAGACTGGACTCTGCCATGGACATTCCTCCACCATCACCCATCCCCATTTTACAACCCCCCTCATTTTTTTGCACTTAAATAAACACCCTTGAAACACTAAATAAAATGGAGTCAGTCTATGTTTGTAATTTTGTATTATCAATTACAGTGTCATAATGGGTTACCCATTGGAAGGCAAACATACCAATGTCACACATCACAAGCCCTTAAAGGATGCAAGCAGTTGACACGTAGGTTACCACATTTGTGAAACTGAAATGGAAGGGTACAACTCAGTTAACAAATAGTGAGTGAAATTTCGGTACAGGATAGAGGTAGACGTGTGAAAGTGAATATAATGTTAAACCTGAAAATGTACTCACCTGTGTTTCACTGGAAATATTGCTGTATGACTGACTCCCTGTTGTCGTTTTCTTCTTCCTCAGCTTCATCCTCATCACTGTCGACAGGCTCCACAGCTGCTACAACACAGTCATCTGGATCATCCTCCTGTAGAAAAGGCACCTGGCGTCGCAATGCCAAATTATGGAGCAGGAGATGATGATGTCGCACACCTTCTTCGGTGAGTAGAATAGGGACCCACCTGTCATATGTAGGCACCTGAACCTGGCCTTCAGGAGGCCGAAGGTGCGTTCGATAACCCTCCTAGTCCGCCCATGGGCCTCATTGTAGCGTTCCTCTGCCCTGGTCCTGGGATTCCTCAGTGGGGTCAGTAGCCAGGAAAGGTTTGGGTAACCAGAGTCCCCCAATAGCCATACACGGTGCCTCTGGAGTTCACCCATCATATCAGGGATGCTGCTATTGCGCAGGATGTAGGCGTCATGCACAGAGCCAGGGAACATTGCATTTACCTGCGAGATGTACTGGTCTGCCAAACAGGCATCTGGACATTCATCGAATGATAACTCTTCCTGTTCCTGTACACCTGTTCACTCCTGCGGGGGGGACCAGAGCTACATGGGTCCCATCAATGGCACCTATGACGTTGGGGATATGTCCAAGGGCATAGAAGTCACCTTTAACTGTAGGCAAATCCTCCACCTCAGGGAAAATTATGTATCTCCTTACGTGTTTCAGCAGGGCAGACAACACTCTGGACAACACGTTGGAAAACATAGGCTGGGACATCCCTGATGCCATGGCCACTGTTGTCTGAAAAGACCCACTTGCAAGGAAATGGAGCACTGACAGCACCTGCACGTCAGGGGGGATTCCAGTCGGATGGCGGATTGGTGACATCAGGTCTGGCTCCAACTGGGTACATAGTTGCTGGATTGTGGCACGGTCAAACCTGTAGGTGACGATTAAATTTCTTTCTTCCATTGTCAACAGGTCCACCAGCGGTCGGTACACCGGAGGATTCCGCCATGTTCTCATATGTCCCAGCTGACGGTGCCTAAGAAGGACAACAGCGAAGAAACAGTCACTATTCCTCCAGGGATGTACCCACAATTACACACAAGACTACACCAGACAATAAACCCTTCCTGTATGTGTGTTGAGTATAGGCCTCGGTATGTGTGACGCAGTTGAAAATGAATCCATGTGGGCCCCTGAAATGGCGGCTGCCTGACCTCTGAACTGGGACAATGGGATTGTGGGGTAACAGCGCTGGCGTTGCATACCGTCGCGGTAGGCGGTCGTAGACCGCGGCGCAATGCTGCATTGGTTAACAGTGGACCCTGTAGGTCCTAGGAGCCAATGAACAGGTGCGCCGGCGGTGATGATGCGCACTGCCGCGGACGTCACCGCCATTTTCTATCTGTTCACTCACTATATACCTGACCTTCGACAGGATAGGATCTACACTGCTAGTGCTGCTGTGACCTCGGTCTGGAAGCAACGATGGCTGCTGCGTCTGGGGAAAGGGCCCCTGCCTTCACTGCACAGGAGTTGGAGAAACTTGTGGATGGGGTCCTCCCCCAGTACACGCTACTCTACGGTCCTCCAGACCAACAGGTTAGTACACAGGGAGCACGTTGTATGGGCTAGGTCTGGGTGGAGAGGGCTGGGTGGAAGAGGGAAGGGGGCAGAGTACATTGAACAGTAATGCATGGGAATGAATAGGCCACATGGCCAGAGTAGGGAGGGGGCCACTCACATTGACGGTGCAGTTGGTAATGACTGTTCCTCTTCCCTTGTGCATGTCATGTAGGTCAGCGCCCACCAGAAGAGGGACATTTGGCGTGCCATCGCCAAGGAGGTCCGGACCCTGGGGGCCCACCAGAGACGGGGCACCCACTGCCGGAAGAGATGGGAGGACATTCGCCGCTGCAGCAAGAAGACGGCAGAGGCTCAGCTGGGGATGGCCTCCCAACGTTGGAGGGGTGCCCGTCGCACCATGACCCCCCCTGATGTTCCGGATCCTGGCAGTGGCCTACCCGGAGTTGGATGGGCGCTTAAGGACATCACAGCAGACACAAGGGGGTGAGTACAACCTCATTCTGTGGACTTTGCGTGCAGTGGAGGGGTCTGGGTGGGGGAGGTGGGCTGTGGGTGTCCCTAGGCCAGGGCGAGTTAGGTAGGCAAGGCCCCTACGTAATGTAGGCCATGTGGCACTCCACCCCACCTCAGAAGAGTGGCAAGTTGAGGTATAGTTGCCCCTGTGGCATCCATGTGCGCAGATTTCCACCATTGCCATGTAGGCCATATTCCAGAAATTGCATGTGCAGAGGCCAGGAGCATGGCGTTATGCAGGGGGCTGCTGCGTCTGTCTTGTCCGCCAACGGTAGCGGTATGCCATGCACTAAAACTCTCTTTCTTCTGTCTCCTCCCCCCCTTTTCCTGCTCTCCCTGTCCTTTTGTACATCAGCATCATCAGGCGGAGGTACAGTGGCACCGGAGCACGAGGGAGCTGCATCCCACATGGCCATGGAGGGACACACCACAGACTCTGAATGCACCACTGGGACAGAGGGCGAGGGGAGCTTCACGTCGGCCACCGGATCACCAACCAGCGACACGGACTGGTCCGCCGATGGGAGCTCCCATGTGGTGGCGGCACCATCTGTGCGCCCCACTACTACAGGTACAGCCGCCACCTCCCCTACCAGCACCGCCCTCCCAGCAGCCCCTCAGCGTTCGCCCCGTGCCCGCTCACCCAGGAGGGTGGGCATCACCTTCGCCTCAGGCACCTCAGGCCCTGTCCCTGTCACCCCTGCTGCCCTCAGTGAGGAGGCCATTGACCTCCTCAGGTCACTCACTGTTGGGCAGTCTACCATTGTGAATGCCATCCAGGGTGTAGAACGAGAGTTGCAACACAGTAATGTATTCCTGGAGGGCATTCATTCTGGTCAGGCTGCCCTTCAGCGAACCCTGCAGTCTCTGGCCTCAGCACTGATGGCAGCCATAGTCCCTGTGTCCAGCCTCCCCCCTCCAACTTCCTTCACCCAGACCCAATCCCCTGTACCCCAGCCCATCCCAAGCACACCTACAGACCAGCATGCACACAAGTCAACACACCCAAGTAGCTCAATCAAACATAGGCACCACACACACCACAGGCACTCACGCAAGCCTCACCCTCATACAGACACAGCAACATCCACTGTCTACACTGTGTCCCCCTCCTCCTCTTCTCCCTACTCCCTCCCAGTCTCGTCTACACACACACCTGCATGCACCACATCTACAGGCACTAGGACTCGCACCAGGACACCCAGCACCACAAGCCGCTCACCTGCACTCACCACCTCCACTGCCATTTACACGTCCCCTGTGTCCTCTCCCAGTGTGTCTGTGACGCCCCCTCCCAAAGTACACAAACGCCGGCAATCACTCACCCAACATCCATCCACCTCACGACAGCCTCCAGTACCTGCACCCAAAACACCTAAAGTGACACCTCCTACAACCACCTCCTCTACCTCCACTCCCAGACCCCCTCCAGCTACCCATCCCAGTCTCCGTCAGAAACTGTCCCTATGTCAAATTGACCTTTTTGCCCCCAACACCCCTCCAATTCATCAGTCCCGTCGTAGAGCCTCAGCCAAAAAGCCTTCAGTACCAGTGGTGCGTGTTCCAGGTTTTTGGAGTGCACCGTCCACCAGGGCAGGCAGTAGGACCTGGAGCCAAGGCACTGGCAGACCACCCCCTGTAAAGGCTCTGAAATTGGGGAGTGGACGACGGGACCGTGTCAAGACTCCAGGTGGGACAACAAGTGAAATGGGATCCAAGGCAATTGGTGAGTCAGCTGTAACTCCAAAGAAGGTGGGGAAGGTCCAGAGGAAGTCTCCCCAGCCTGTTGTGAGTGTCACGGCGGAGAAGTGCGCCATCATTTCCGGCGGTCCAGACACAACCGCCAGCACCGTCGTCACTGGTCCAGAGACCACCGCCAGAGTCACAGCCCAGGAGGGCACAAGTATCGTCGCTGGTCAGGAGACCACCGCCAGAGTCACAGCCCAGGAGGGCACAAGTATCGTCACTGGTCCAGAAACCACCACCAGAGTCACAGCCCAGGAGGGCACAAGTATTGTCACTGGTTCAGAAACCACCGCCAGAGTCACATCCCAGGAGGGCACAAGTATCGTTACTGGTCAGGAGACCACCGCCGGAGTCACAGCCCAGGAGGGCCCAAGTATCGTTACTGGTCAGGAGACCACCGCCAGAGTCACAGCCCAGGAGGGCCCAAGTATTGTTACTGGTCAGGAGACCACCGCCAGAGTCACAGCCCAGGAGGGGACAGGATGCCACAGCCCCGCTGGCCAATGATGTAACGTCATGCCACACACCAATGTCCAGTATGGAGATCGTCATGCCACACACCAATGTCCAGTGTGGAGATCGGCATGCCACACATCAATGTCCAGTGTGGAGATCATCATGCCACACACCAATGTCCAGTGTGGAGATCGGCATGCCACACACCAATGTCCAGTGTGGAGATCATCATGCCACACACCAATGTCCAGTGTGGAGATCATCATGTCACACACCAATGTCCAGTATGGAGATTGTCATGCCACACACCAATGTCAGTATCAGAACGGCCATGTCAAAGCACCGCTGAACAGGGCAGAGACCGCCATGGCAAAGCACTGCTGAACAGGGCAAAGACCGCCATGGCAAAGCACCGCTGAACAGTCCTGAACCGCCATGGCAAAGAACCGCTGAACAGTCCTGAACCGCCATGGCAAAGCACCGCTGAACAGGGCAAAGACCACCATGGCAAAGCACCGCTGAACAGGGCAAAGACCACCATGGCAAAGCACTGCTGAACAGTCCTGAACCGCCATGGCAAAGCACCGCTGAACAGGGCAAAGACCGCCATGGCAAAGCACCGCTGAACAGGGCATGCACCATGTAGGAATTAATGTACCGCCACATCAGGCATCCTTATCCCATGTGCAGCTGGAACAGTGACAGGACAGGAACTTTCACGGGGAGACTCATCCAGTCTGGGTACCAGTCCCCCTCCAGAACCAGTGGAGACCTGCATCTACTTGAGAGACTGTGGCTTTAGACTCCCCAGGATGGCACAGTGGGCAAGCCACCCACTGTAGAGACTTGAGAGACTGTGGCTTTGCACTCCCCAGGATGGCACAGTGGGCAAGCCACCCACTGTAGAGACTTGAGAGACTGTGGCTTTGCACTCCCCAGGATGGCACAGTCGGCAACCCACCCACTGTAGAGACTTGAGAGACTGTGGCTTTGCACTCCCCAGGATGGCACAGTGGGCAAGCCACCCACTGTAGAGACTTGAGAGACTGTGGCTTTGCACTCCCCAGGATGGCACAGTGGGCAAGCCACCCACTGTAGAGACTTGAGAGACTGTGGCTTTGCACTCCCCAGGATACATCAATGGGCATGGAGCCCCGTCGTGGATCTGGCTTTGCAGTCATCTGGCTGAGGTGCCCCCCCTTCCCTCCCACCTGAGGTGCCTGTAGTGTTTCTATCTGATGCCCCAGCAGTGTTCTCTCCGATTTTGGCCAGGTATCTATTGTGGGCCTCGGCCATGCATTTTTGGACTGTTGGTGCACGGACATTGTTGTGTACATATCTGCACTACTTCTTGTATTGTATATATATTTATGAGTGCTTTAGAGATATATATCTGTATATTTTTGTATGACATGTATATTGGCAAATTACAATGTTTGACCGAAATTCGCTTTGTCTTTGCATTCTTCCGGGGGGATTGTGGGTTGTTAATGTGATATTTTTGACTGCATTGGTGTGTATGTTGTAATATGCGAGGGTGGGGGTGTTTGGTGGGTGTCCCCCTGACTTTTGTCTCCCCCCTCCCCTGTGTCGTAGATGCAGTACTCACCGGTATCTTCTGCGCCTACATCGCTGTTGGTCGTAAACGAGCAGAAAGACAAGGGCAGGTAGTATTTGGAGTTCCGGGTCCATGGAGTTGTCGTTCCTCGTGGGATGTGTTCAGGTGAGCGTTTTCCCATAGCAAAAGCTGTTTCCACCGTGTTTTTATCCACGGTGAATCCGCCCCGGAAAAGGTGGCGGATTGGCGGCTTGTAATGGTGTGGGCGGTACATTGTCTTCCGCCTGTCTGTTGGCGGTGACCGCCGCGCTGCTTGTCTGTACCGCCGTGGCGGACGGTGTGTTAAAGAGGCTGTCTTTGTTGGCGGTTTCCGCCATGGTCATAATTCCCTTTTTTTGTCCGCCGGCCTGTTTGCGGTATTACCGCACCTTTTCCACCGTCCGCCAGGGTTGTAATGACCACCTATGTTATGCTTAAGTGGCTCTTTCCACTAAAATGTTTCAAAACTAATATCAGTGGAGTGCCCTCTTCATAAATTCTGAGCTCCCCGAGTCCTCTCAACAATTTCTAAACTAAAATTTGATCCTATGATAGTTCTTATACTCTGATTCTCAATTTATCATCTTTCCTCACTCTTTCACTATTCTATGAGTCAACTCTTAACCTTTCCACCATGATGTTCCATTACAGTGTGTTGTTCCTTTACAGAAAAGCTCTTATATTTATATATTTTTGTCTTGCTATCCTTCCACCATGAGCTATCAACTCTAGCACATCATTTTAATGCAGGGCAGCTCTCATAATATTTATAAGCTCCTATGTTTCAACTATGACAATATCAAATCATGTAAAAGCTCAATTTAGAAGATCATCTTAAGAAAAAATTGAGTTCTGCATCAGAATTTACGCCCCATGGTATTTTACTCCCCATTAGGTGCTCCACCTGAGAGTTAGTTCCCGATTCCCCCCTGCCCTCCTTGGTGCTTTCATGACATGGTGGATTCCAAAGTAACAAAGTCCTGCTCTGTCCCCATCTTGTTCTTCCCAGATATGTTTGGCCATAGCATATGTCATGTCTCTGTTTTTAATGGCCCAGGTATGCTGCAAAATCCAAAGTTTCAGCTTATTAGCAGTACTTCCTACATATGTCTCACCACAGCCATACTCCAGGATAAATACCACGTTTGGCTTCTCACGGGTAAATTTCCTCCCAGTAATGGCTTTGAATTCACATGCATTTCACCCATAAAGACAGGCTCTGCATTGCTGACATTTCCAAAAGCCATTTTGCCTATGTATCAACCAATTTGATTTAGTGCTCAGGGCTTTCTGCATATGGCTATGTCCCAGATAGTCTCGTAGCAAACCTGTTTTACTGTATGTTATTCTAGGTTGCTCTGAAAGTACAGATTTCAAGGTATTACCCAGTCTTAATATTCCCCAGTGCTTCTGTAAGGTTTTCTTAACAATGACACTAGATTGAATAAACTCAGCTATATATCGGAAGGATGGTTTGTCCATTTGTCTGGAGGTTTTTCTGTTTTAGAATGAGTAAATCATCTCTCTTTCGAGAGGATCCTCTTTTCAGAACATCAGGGCTGATTGCAGAGGCCTCCTAACTTGTTGCCCCCATTTTTCACTTTTTGCTGGTGTTTTCCTGACTCTGATGGTGCCCTGGGTATTGCTAGCCAGTCCTAGGGCCTGTGCTCTGGGTAAAGTGAGTATGCAAATTAGGCTAATTATAATTGGGCTAATTATAATTGCCTATGTCATCCTACCTATAAGTCCCTAGTATATGGTAGGGCATGTAGGTTTAGGGAGCCCGGCATGGTAGTGCACCCATAGGTCCACTGCTGAGGTTCCCAGTGTCATTTTAAAGGCAAGCCTGCCTTGCTGGCTGCTTTTAAATTAACGTTATATGCAAATTCAACTTTGGAATTAAAAGTACTTCCAAAGTCTTAAACTACCTTATTTTTACATATAGGTCACCGCTAAGGTATGCTCTATGTGCCCCTAGGGTTGGGTGCCTTGTAACTATAAGCGGGGACCTTATAAAAATGTTTTATAAGTCCTGGTGAGGTAAAATAGCCAAATTCGTTTTTCCATCATTGTACTGAATATGCTCCATAGGCTAAAATGGGGAGAATTTTTTTAAATTAATAAAGTCTCCAAAGGAGCTCGGTATGGCAAGTTTGATCTCAAACTGATTGTTATAATGAAAGCAACAACTTGCCATTGTTGGATTTAATATAAGTAGTTCAGGGAAAGAGTTGTAGAACTCTTCCTAAAAGTTACCAGTTTCAGCTCTGTAGTGCCCTTCTCTGATTGATCAGCCTCTGGTCGGCCTCTGCCAGCCTTGATGAGGTGTGAAATGGCTTGGGCTGAACAAAAAGGAAGTACCTGGGGGAGGAGCTCTGCTTTGGCAGATGGTGAAACATGATGGGGGAAAGCAGCCCAGCTGGTCTTCAAAGAAGAGAAGGACATTTTGAGCAGGTCAGGACCTCCCCCATTTCCTGCAAACGGAGACAACCAGGTGCCCTCTTGATTCGAAGAGAGGGCAGGAGAGAGGTGTGTTAAGGATTTTTAGCCACACCAGCGAGTGGCCTCAGCCAGATCTAACCTCAAAAATTCAGTTTCTGCCATTTTGGATTTTTAAGGAATGTTGCTCCCTGGGATTGATTTTTGCCACACTTCCCAGGACGTAGTAAACCAAGAGGGTCTGCCTGTGATTGGACAGTAGGTCCCCCATGCTTTTCACCCCAGGAGGAAGAATACATTTGGCAGAGCTGCACCCGTACCTCAGATCCCTACAAAGAACATCAGAAGAAGAAGGACTGCCCTGCTGGACCCCTGACCTGCACTTGGACACTGCACTCTGAAGGACTGCACCAGCTGCACACTTGAGCTTCACTATTAAAAGTCATGCATCATCCCTACACAAACTATAAAAAGCCTCACAGGTATAAGCCAGCACTTGGCTTTGTTCTGGTAATTCTGGAAGCTGACACTGAGAGCCTGCTTCTGGGAGATCACTGCAAATCTTCTGTATTGTTGCTGGGCAACAAGAGAGGAAACAACTTCTTCAGCCTCTGCACACTGGCAGCTGTTTACATAAGTTAAGTGGAGGAAGTGTCGCACTCTGTTGATCGACTGTTTAAAAACAAAATATTTTAGACTAAGAACTTCAGTGTGTAGCTAAATGACTTTATTTTCAAGAATGGACAAAAAGTTTTGAGGTTGATTGAGAGAGTGTATAGAAATGCTTAAATCTTTGACATTTATCGTGCATCTGTACCCTGCCTTGTTGATTCAGTCTAAGATCGGAAAATACATCAGCACACAAAGAGAGTCTTGTGAGATGAACAATCTTCATTTGTGTGTAACTTTGCTAATTACTTGTGTGTCGCTTGTTATGATAACGATCCTCATTTTGCAGAAATTCTTTTAGTATTGACTAGAATACATATTAGTGATTCCTCAAAAACAGAAAAAGCAGGCTTTCACTTGACTGTACAAATCAGTTTACATTTATTCTTTTTTGGAAAGAGATTTTTTGTGTTTTCGTGTGCTATAAGTTTTCAGAGTGAACAACTACACCAAGAGGGATTACTCTAAGCAGTGTGAGACAGAGAGAAAATCCAGGCAATGATGGCACATTCCTGCAAGCCCAATTGAGTGGAGAGGAAGTGCAAGGAACATGTTGAGTGACAGGTGATTAGCTGAGATAATAGACTGTGTGCATAAATACTGTACAAGAGTGCCCTCAACACATCACCCATCCCTGTCCTTTCCCTTATAGCTCTAGACACTCAAGAAGTAATGCTGACAGCGATTAACTTCACCCCAAAGCATTGGGAGCTCAGCTGGACCAGGAAGCAGAGACAATATCTTTCTTCTCTCTCTCTCTCTCTAGGGACGATTGATCAAGATTCAGCTTTGGCCTGGATGAAGATTTCCGTCCAGAAAAATCATCTAAGTCCGAAGGTAGAGTTCTTCACTGAAGTCTCCTGTAATGCATAAGCAAAGAGGGCTCCAGGGAGGTCGGATCGGATTGGTGACTTTGTCCCGCTCAAGAAAAAGCTTCAAGGGGTTACAAAGTTGCGCAAATGATGGCGCAGTGTTTTTGCCATTTCCAAAAAAATGATGCTAATGTGGTGTTGGATAGACGCTAGGCCACCATAAATCTGGGCCAAATTCTGAAGGTAAACTTTTGACTGAGGCCTTCCATCATCAACATCTCCTTCGATACAGCGACTTTTCCGGAAAGTTGGAAGCACAACAAAATCCGCGCCCTCCTCAAGAAGCCCAAAGCAGGCCCCAACGACCTCAAGAACTTCTGACCGATCTCCCTACTCCCCTTCCCAGTGAAGGTGATTGAAAAAATCGTCAACACGCAACTAACCAGCCACCTCGCAGACAACAACATCCTGGCTCCCTCCCAATCCGGCTTAAGACGAAACCACAGCACTGAGACCGCCCTTCTCGCCGCCACAGACGACATCAGACGTCGAATGGACAACGGCGAAACATCAGCCCTCATCCTCCTAGACCTATCTGCCGCCTTCGACACAGTCTGCCACCACACCCTGAAAACACGCCTCCACGAAACCAGAATCCAAGGAAAAGCCCTTGACTGGATCATCTCATTCCTCTCCGGCAGAACCCAGAGAGTCCGCCTCCCCCCTTTCCGCTCCGAGGCCACCAACATCATCTGCGGCGTCCCCCAAGGCTCAGCCCGACGCTGCTCAACATCTACATGGCCCCCCTCTCACAAGTGGCCCAACAACACAACCTCAACATTCTCACCTACGCCGATGACACCCAGCTCATCCTCTCGCCCACCAAAGACCCGCGTACAGCCAAAACCAACCTCCACGAGGGAATGGAATCCATCGCCGAATGGATGAAAAGCAGCCGTCTGAAACTCAATTCGGACAGGATGGATGTCCTCATCCTAGGACCCACCCCCTCCGCCTGGGACGACTCCTGGTGGCCTACCGCACTAGGAACCCCACCGACACCAACCAACCACGCATGCAACCTGAGCTTCATCCTCGACTCCTCCCTCACCATGTCTAAACAGGTCAACGCAGTCTCCTCCTCCTGCTACAACACACTCCGCATGCTCCGTAGGATCTTCAAGTGGAGCCCGACAGAAACAAGAAGAACGGTGAAACAGGCCCTCGTCAGCAGCAGGCTAGACTACGGCAACGCACTCTACACAGGCATCCCAGCAAAAGACCTACTACGCCTCCAACGCATCCAAAACGCCTCCGCCCGGCTGATCCTCGAAGTACCCCACCGCAGCCACATCTCCCACCACCTGAGAAACCTACACTGGCTCCACGTGGACAAGAGGATCACTTTCAAGCTTCTTACCCACACTCACAAAGCACTCCACGACACCGGACCAACCTACCTGAACAACAGACTCAGCTTCTACACCCCCACCCGTCAGCTCGGCTCTGCAAACCTCGTCCTCGCCGTCGTCCCCCCATCCAACGAAAGACCTCCGGCGGCAGATCCTTCTCATACCTCGCCGACAAAACCTGGAACACGCTCCCTACCAACCTGCGACAGACCCAAGACCTACTCACCTTCAGAAGACTCCTCAAGACCTGGCTCTTCGATCAGTAACTCAGATATCAAAGGGGGGGAGGGACCGGGAGTTTATATGGTCCAGTGTACAGTCTCCCAATAGTAATGAATATAATGAAATACACTGTTCCAAAAAAGCTGACAAACTAGGAGACCAGTAGTCTCAGGAGCAAAAGCCCTCAAGCATCATACTGGATGACTAGCATCATCATCGGGAGTTGCTCCTCACCAGGCCGGCACTGCAATGCCTGGTGGGCACCCCGACGTGGGGGCTCTGAACCGTACTACTCTGATAGTGACTGGTAGGTTCAACTATCCAGATGCTTATAACTTGGCACTAGTACACAATAGAGAGGAAAAAAGAGTTAAAATTGGTGATTCATCCAAAAAAGCACCATCACTATTTTTAATCAGTTACACAGGAATGAAGACCAAGGTTAAAATCAAAAAATGAAAGTAACAAATTGAGATGTAATGCTCAATAACTTTAAAAAAATATCCTACAGAAGGTTCTAACTATTATAGGACTTCTGGGTTAGGGTCGACATGTTTCGCGTGTGGTGGTCCAACCGGATCCATTGACGCTTCATCAGGACCAAATGTAAACAAAAATGTATTTTATCACTTCTTCAACAAAAGCAAACTCACAAATTAGAGTAGAGAACACCGGTCACTTATCTTTAAGTAAACTGGTTCAAACAGGTCACCCATCCCCAAATAGAGAACAGGTTCCTTGGGAAGCACGTTTCAAGGACTCTAAGTGACAATGCTAGTCACAGGTCCATAATGGTGGACCTACCCTCTGTAACGTGCGCCTGAAATTAACTGCATCGGGCGCCGCCAGAGTGTTAAATAGACGCCGCAGAACCGTCTCTCCAGGTTCGCGCACGTCTAAGAGCGGTCTTCTATTTTCACGCTCCCCAGTGCTCATAGTGTGTGGACTGACTGTGTTCCCTGTGTGGTGCCTAACTGTGTCATTGAGGCTCTGCTAACCAGAACCTCAATGTTTATGCTCTCTCTGCCTTTAAAATTGTCACTGCAGGCTAGTGACCATTTTTACCAATTCAATTGGCACACTGGAACACCCTTTTAATTCTCTAGTATATGGTAGCTAGGTACCCAGGGTATTGGGGTTCCAGGAGATTCCTATGAGCTGCAGCATTTCATTTGCCACCCACAGGGAGCGCAGACAATTCTTACACAGGACTTCCACTGCAGCCTAAGTTGTTGTAAATCAGTAGCGATTAGATTAAGCATTAGCAGAAGACATCTTCTATTTAGCAACCAATATGAACATTTCGCGGAATCCATTTTGTATTCATGGCAGCCATTTTCTCTGCCATGTGCTCGCCATGTGCTCTGTCCTACCTTTCTGTTAACTACTCTTGAAAATCTGTCTAGTGACAAGTTATATTTAGCATCTCCCACTTTCGCACATGTCCAGTAAGATCTGCAGCTTTAATCAGTAACAGACAGTAATGTGTCAACTAGTCCTTGAAAACTGTTAGCCCCTCCGACCTGTCGACTGTGCATTTCCATATGACCTTATATGTATATAAGTCTTCCTTCTATAACTGTAGCACCTTCTTTTAGCCTCTGTGTGGGTATAAAAGGACCATGCTCTCTTAGTTCAGTGTGCTACTTTAGACATTACCGAAGGGTGCTGTTTGAACTGTAGTACAACCTCATGAGGTTTAATAAACTTTGTCTTTTATTTCAGTTTCTGTGCCAACTTCTTCCCATATGGTCTGAGGACCTTGTGCAGAGAAGGGCGAACCCCTTGCACTAGTAGGCCTTGCTGAGGCTTACTTCAACAAATTGGCGCCCGAACAGGGACTCATCGGCGACTCGGACGCCCAACGGATTGGTCGCGACGAAGGATTGGGATCTCGCTGCGGACGATCAATGCCTGAGGAGACCCGAGTCTTGGCAACCACAGCGTTTTTCCCTTCTTTCTGATTTGACCATCCAGTCCTCGACTGAGATCCTTTTTGTTCATTCGTCATGCAGTGACCATTTGGTCTATTCTAGAACTTAGAAGTTGGAACCTGGACGCCCTGTGATTGGTAAGAGCCGTTTTATGGCACTTGCTGAGGGTTTTGATGCCTTTGTTTGGTAATGAAGTTTAGCACCACTTACTGTGGTTCTCGTGTTTTGGGTGACTAGTCAATTTGTGTGCTTTGAATTGATATGTAAATTGCAATTTATATAGGCAGGTAATGAGGAGAATTTTAGCCAATTTAATTTTGATTTGAACGGCACCTTAAGTGCTACTTTGATTATAACATTGCATATTCTGCACTATTTTTGGCATGCCTGTTTTTAGCGCACTTCGTAGGATGTGTTGCTTTTGTAATGGTACCAATTTGAGACTGGAAGAATCGCAACCGGCACCCCCAGAGGGGACGCCCAATAGAGATATGTATGTTAAACATGGTCTTTCTTCTATAATGTACAGCACATTATGGAATAAATACACTCGTGCGGATCCTGAGTTACGTTAGCCTATGCATGGGTCATTTGATTTGCGAAAGATTGAGTTTGTGGAACAATGTATGTGTAAGCGAAGGTCTAGGCAAGATATGTTTGACTGTGTACGAATGTGGGAGAAAGAAGTGCGTGGACGAGTGAAGCATGAGCAAGCCTTGTTTGAGAAAGAGCAGTGGAAGAATGCATATGTGAAAGCATTGGAAATGAGAAAGAAAGAAATAAATGACTTAAAGGAGCTAGAAGAGAAAGAACGTAAATTACAGGTAACTGGCCAATACACTGTTAGGCAACCTCTCTATCCTATCCTTAATAAACCACACAATGATTTTTTGTTACTAGATCGCCCTCCACCTCCGTATGTCGTTCCTTCTGCCCCTCATGAGTTAGCTGAGGTCTCCGGTTCGGAGCAACAGAAGATACGAGACAGTCAATCTATGTTGCCTGCTGACCGTGCGTCTGAGCTTAGATCTATTGCTTGTAAAACAATTTGTAGCGTTGTCTCTGCTTCTGAACTTTTAGACAACATGAAAGGGTGGACGGAAAAGGAGCATATATATTTTACTGAGGCATTTGGCACAGAAGTTATTGAACCATTTTGGAAATATTCTGATGAGTTAGAGCCTGATGATGTAGTAGCTGATCATAAGCAAATGCCTGATGGTCTTTTTGTTTTCTCCCAGGTTGCTGATGCAATCAGGCGTTTGGTGAAATTATGTGTTGTGGCAGTCCGTTTGCAAGAGGAGAAAAGGGCCATGGATGTAGTTGCACGGACATCTCAGACCAGCGGGGTGCAAGCTTCCATCTTCGGAACAGATAAGACTATGATAGTTCATGCGAAACCAATGCGGGAGGCCGCGCCTTTGTGTGTTCCTCCTGAAGGATTGGGTACAAGTGATGATAAAACTTCTGTTGATGCTAAGGGTTATTTTATTTATAATTGGGTCTACACTCCTTGGAATAGGGCAGATGTAATGGCACTTAAAACAGCATTACCTGCCCATCGGAAAAATCCAGCCGCCTTTTATGAGGAAGTTGAGGGAGCAATTAGTTCTTGTACTATGACTTTGGCTGACATTGATTTATTTTTCGGATTGATATTACCGCCAGATATGTGGAGAACTGTTTGTGTAGTTTTTGGGGTGTCATGGAAAGAATTAGAGCAGATGGACGGGGATAGGGAGCCTGCGAAAAAGCCTTATCAGTTGATTCTAGATCTTCTCGCAGCCATATTAGTTAAGTAAAAAACGATTATTCCCCCTAAAAAGATAGATTAGACTGTTTTAGCGTCTTGTAAGCAAAAGGCAGATGAATCGGTCTCTGATTTCTTTACATGCTTTGAAGAAGCATTTCATGATTTTAGCGGCCAGTTATTGTCAGATGATACAGGCAGACATTTGTTTGTCGATAACTATGTTGCAAATCTGTTACCAGGAATAGCTAGTCATCTAAAAGCTAGTGAAAGTTCATGGACTACCTCTACTCCGGTTTCTCTTTTGACTATAGCTCAGTATTATGAACGTCAGGAATTGGAAGCAAAAGGTAGCGAAGATAAAAAGATTAAAGACGAAGGTTATGTTGGCTCAAGCTTATGGTCCGCCTTTTAGAGGTAGTGATAGAGGTGGACGTGGATCTTATGGTTCTTCTTACACTCGTTCGAATTTGTCTGTTGATCAGTGTGCGTATTGTAAGAAATTTGGGCATTGGGCTGCCGATTGTCCAGCACAACGTGTTCAGCAGTGTTCACGTGGTCGGAGACGAATGAGAAATCGCTCAGGATATTCAGGGCCTAGAAGAAGCACGAATGATCATGCTAGGGTTGATGCTAATGTATGAGGGCAGGATGGGTTTAACACTTTTGATAGACGGAACCAATACCAGATGTCTAACTATGTGCAGCCTGATTTCCAAAATTCTGCTTATGCATACGATTGCCTAGGATGGGGTAAGGAATCAGTTGAAGTTCCTGTAGATCAGAGGGGTCCCTATGTTACAGCACATGTTTTGGGTTCTACTGATCAGTTTCTGGTTGATACAGGAGCTACTCGTAGTGCCTTGTCTAAACATTTGATTCCAAGGGCTCCCTTGTCTGGCTTAATCATTACATCGATAGGTTTTGATGGAACACCTTCCCCTAGCCCATTGTCACAACCACTTGCATTCCATGTTGCTAAATTTACTGCTCCATGTCCATTTTTGCTTTCTCCAAATACACCAGACAATATTGTGGGTCTTGATATGCTCAAGTATTTCAGGGCTACAATACGATGCTCTCCTGAAGGGGTACGTGTTATTTTGAATGATAATCATCCTGTGATGGAAAGAGTTTGTCTTGTTAAAGAGGATATTGCATTAGCTTCACTCCCTAGTACTTTGTGGGCTACTTCAGATACTGATGTGGGACAAATGATTATTCCACTGGTACATATTAGTGACAAGGAGGGAGCTGCATTGCCATGTTTGCCTCAAAACAAAATTTCACAGGAGAGCGAAGAAGCACTCACACAAATTGTGCATGATCTTATTGCAGTTGGAGTTGTTGAGGAAGTTCCGTATAATGTTTGTAACAGTCCGATTCTTCCTGCCCTGAAAAAGGATACTGATACTAGGATTTACCGATTCATTATTGATTTACGAGAAGTCAATAAGATTGGGGTACCACAATATCCTGTGGTATCTGACATCACAACACTTCTTACTTTGGTTCCCCCGACAGCAACTACGTTCTCTGTGATAGACTTGAAGAATGCTTTCTTTTCGATCCCTTTTCATCCTGACAGACGATATTTATTTGGTTTTACTTTGAATAAACGATCATTTAGATTTTGCAAAGTTCCTCAAGGTTATACTGAGAGTCCTAGTATTTATAGTCAAGTGTTACAACAACAACTTGATTCTTTTGTTTTGACTGAAGGTGTCGTTCTCATACAATATGTTGCTGATATTTTGTTGGCAGCTGATACCCCTGAGCAATGTGAAAAGTGCACTTTGTCCTTACTTTCTTTTCTTGCTTCACACTATGATAAAGTGTCACAAAAGAAATTGCAATATTGTAGACTAAAGGTAACCTATTTAGGTCACCTTTTGTCTAAGGAGGGCCGTGCACTTACATCAGATCGTATTCAAGCAATTTCAGACACACCAGTACCCTCTACTCAGAAAGATGTTCGTGCATTCCTTGGTCTTACTTCTTTTTGTAGGCAATGGATATTAGGGTTTTCACACATTGTCAAACCTTTGCTAGCACTTATGACTAAAGATACTCCAATGCCCCTCCCATGGACAGATGAATGTGAGACTGCTTTCCAGCAGCTGCGACAAGCCCTTTGTTCGGCACCAGTGTTAGGTACTCCAGATTACACTAAGCCTTTTGCACTTTACGTACATGAGAAAGATGGATGTGCATTGTCAGTTTTAGTACAGACACATGGCGATTATCAGCCTCCCTGTGCATATTTTTCAGCATTACTTGATCCTGTCGCTCGAGCGTTGCCTGGGTGTTTTCGTTCAGTTGCTGCAACAGCTGTGTCAATACGTCCGAGTGAAGGGATAGTTTTGTCACATAAGCTGTTGGTGTTAGTACCCCATGCGGTTTATGCTCTTTTAAATCAAACAAAGACGCAACATTTAACTAGCGCTCGCCTGACAGGATATGAATTGACATTGCTGGCTCTTCACATTACTCTGAAGAGATGTGCAACACTAAATCCAGCCACTTTGTTGCCATATCCGGTGACTCAGCCTCAGTCACAAGAAACACATGATTGTATATTCCGTACCGAAGAACAGACAAAGGGTCGTATTTATTTACAAGATATGCCCCTTCCAGATGTAGACAAGGAATTGTGGGTTGATGGGTCTTGTTTGAAGTTGCCAGACGGTATGACCTCAGCTGCATATGCAATCAGCACAATGCACACGGTAGTGGAGACAGCTCGTATACTACAGAAGTCAGCTCAAGCAGCTGAACTAATAGCTTTGACATGTGCATGTGAGCTTAGTACTGACTTATGTGTGAACATTTATACAGACAGCCGCTATGCTTTTGGAGTGGCTCATGATTTTGCTTTGCTTTGGAAGGAGAGAGGCTTTCTCATATCCCACGGGATGCAGATAATGCACGGAGAATTAGTGCATAACCTCTTGACTGCATTGACATATCCAAAGAAACTAGCTATTGTGAAATGTAGTGCACACAAGAAAGTGACCGATAAGATAGGGCAAGGTAATGCCCTTGCAGACCGCGTAGCACATGAGACTGCAATGCAGCGACGTACTACTTCCATGTATGTAGTGAAGTCACAAGCTGAATGTTGGCATAATGCTAGACAAGATGTATTAGATATACAGAAATCTGCTTCTGTGAAAGAACGTGAGTAATGGTCTGAAGAAGGAGAATTGGATTATGAGGGCTGTTGGCGGAATGAGCAGATGGATAAATGGAAATTGCCTATAGCTTTTGTACAACCTATGGTTCAGATGGCACATGGGCTGGCACATGTTGGAGCTTCAACAATAACGAAGTTGCTTACACAAGTTTAGGAGCATCCAGAAATTTCCAGTACAGCTAAGAGAGTAGTACAGTCTTGTTTGATCTGTTTACAATACAATCCTGGAAAAGGGACACGAACTCCTGCGGGAGGGTTTGCTACACCAACTGCACCTTTCGAAGTTCTACAAATGGATTATATTCAGCTTGAACGCTGCAACAATTTAAAGTATGTCTTGGTGGTGGTATGTGCCTTCAGTAAATGGATAGAGGTGTACCCCACAAAGGATAATACTGCCATTACCACAGCGAAGGTGCTTTTGAAATAATTTTTCCCTAGTTTTGGTGTTTGCAGACTTTTATGGAATGATAACGGACCTCATTTTGATGGGGAAGTTATTAAGTATGTCCTGAAAGGATTAGGGATCAAACAGAAGTTCCATGCGGTTTTCCACCCACAATCAGCAGGGTTGGTGGAAAGGTATAATGCTACTTTGAAGCTGAAGTTAGCGAAGATAGAGGCTTCCACATCTTTAACTTGGCCGGATGCATTATCGTTGACATTATTGTCTATTAGGTCAGTGCCACACTCTCGAACAGGCCTTACCCCCTATGAAATAGTATTTGGAAGGCCAATGAACATTTGGGGAGTTCCTAAGCCAAATTCTGTGTATGATGTACCTTGTGTCCTGATGAATGATTATTTGGCCCAGTTAACCAAAGATTTGGTTTCTATTCATCAACAGGTTCGAGAAGCACTTCCTGATAGATCTACAGGTGAAGGCCATGAACTCTGACCTGTTGACCAGGTGATGATTAAGTCCTTTGAAAGATCAAGCAGCTTGGAACCAAGGTGGCGAGGCCCAGAGCAGGGGCTCCTTGCGACAAGGACAGCAGTTCGAGTGACAAACAAAAAGAATTGGGTCCATAGTACTCACTGCAAGAGAGTGCTACCTACCTTGGTGGAACCTACTGTGCTGACCGATCATCGAAAGATTTTGACTACGGAGAAAGGCCGTGCTATATCACCTGACGAATCTGCGGAGTTCTTCCCGGACCATAAGATTTCTGGAGTGTCGCGATATAATTTGAGACCAAGGAAAGACCCCGTAGTGCTGGAGAAAACTGGTTGAGCTACCGCCCTGGGTTAGTGAAACGGAGAGCCAATGTGGCAGGGGGGGATCAGCCATGCATTAGAGTAGTGACACCCATCCTGGCCCGTGGTGAAGAAATCAGCAGCTGCCCAGGGATAAGAGCTCCAACGATTGTTTTTAATTAATTTCTGAAAGGGTCGATTATCACTGTTGCTAAAATGAATAACAAACTGATAATTAGGACTATGGGGTTTGTTGTTGTTTTGGTGGTTATAGCAATAATCACCTGGTTTGTTGAAAAGAAGGCTCCTGCTCGTGAGTTTTTTGTTGCCACTACTCCAGTACAAGAGGATCACTTTTACTTTACGCTTCCCTATCAGGAGCAGAAGCACCGTCAATCGTACTTCAATAATACTTTCATTCAGATGTTGCGTCATACTCATAATGCTACAAATACTACTAACTGTTGGGTATGTGGAATGATACCTGCGCATCAAAAGAAAGGAGGAACACCTTTCATTCGTCTTCCTTTTTCACACAATGGTTCTTGTCAAGCTTGTTATATGCTTTTGTTTGCATCTGGAAAACGTACAGAGGGCGGACTTCTTTTTCACCTTAATAAAGTATGCTACCAAGACAAAGATGGGTATCCCCAAGCCAAAGGAACTAAATGGGAATGGGAAGAGTATCAAACGGACAATGTTTCAATACCATATGTCTTCACAAAAATAAGAGACTCTGACAAGAAAGAACAATTTGTGATTTCTGTTACAAAAACTAAAGCAGATTTATGTATACGTAGCATTGGACGAATTCCAGTAGGGATAAGCGATTGTACCTTGATTTTAACTATTGAGGGTGTAAATAATAGTAGTTTTACAGCTTCACATAATACATATTTTGTTTGTGGTAACTATGGATATTACCAACTACCTTTTGGGTGGTCAGGTGTGTGTTATGTATCTTTTCTATTACCCCCTGTGTTTTTGGCCCCTGCATCATATCACTGAGATTTTAAACTGTTCAATTACATCATTAAAAATAGATATGAGAGGACAATAAGTACAAATGAGGTAGACCAAACGGACACTAGCCTGCAACAATATGTTGATTTTAATTTAGGGTTGTTCTACTTTGTGGGTGCTGCATTAAACAGTAGGAAAGTGAGGCGGATGACTAGGGTTGTGGAAGCTGTTACCAATCAGGCAGCTCTGGCACTTGGGAATATTACTGAGGAGCTCCAAATTGTGAGGATTGTAGTGCTCCAAAATCGTATGGTACTAGATGTGATATTAGCTAATTGAGGTGGTGCTTGTCGCATCATCGGTAGTAGTTGCTGCATTTTCATTCCAGATCACTCACCTTCAGTATATGATGCAATATCTAAATTGCAGAAAATTGCTGCAGAAATCCCCACAGAGACTGGTACTTGGACTTTTTCTGGATGGTTTTAGGCTCTTGTTTACGCTTGGGGCTGGAAACTACTGACTATCCTGTGTGTAATGATTGCAATATTTTTCACATGCTGTATCAGTATTCAGTGTGGTTCAATGTTCTGCTCCATGTGTATTGCTGCTTGTATGCCTACCAAAAGAAATATTACAGAAATTAAAGCACAACACATGTTAGATAAGGACATAGCTGAAATAATGAGCATAAATATACAAGATGAATATTTAGATTATCCCAGAAAGACGAATGTCTTCAGCTAATGCTGAAAGGGTTGTCTGTTGTAAATCAGTAGCGATTAGATTAAGCATTAGCAGAAGACATCTTGTATTTAGCAACTACTGTGAACATTTCGCGGAATCCATTTTGTATTCATGGCAGCCATTTTCTCTACCATGTGCTCTGTCCTGCCTTTCTGTTAACTACTCTTGAAAATCTGTCTAGTGACAAGTTATATTTAGCATCTCCCACTTTCGCACATGCCCAGTTAGATCTGCAGCTGTTAGTAATCAGTACAGACAGTAATGTGTCAACTAGTCCTTGAAAACTGTTAGCCCCTCCTACCTGTCGACTGTGCATTTCCATATGACCTTATATGTATATAAGTCTTGCTTCTATAATTGTACCACCTTCTTTTAGCCCCTGCGTGGGTATAAAAGGACCATGCTTTCTTAGTTCAGTGTGCTACTTCAGACATTACCGAAGGGTGCTGTTTGAACTGTAGTACCACCTCATGAGGTTTAATAAACTTTGGGCCTCATTATGACCCTGGCGGTACAGAACCGCCAGGGTCAACGGGGGCGGGAGCACCGCCGACAGGCCGGCGGTGCTCCCTTGGGCATTCCGACCGTGGCGGTAACGCCGCGGTCGGACCGGGACAACTGGCGGTCTCCCGCCAGTTTCCCGCTGCCCAAATGAATCCTCCAAGGCGGCGCAGCATGCTGCGCCGCCTTGGGGATTCTGACACCCCCTACCGCCATCCTGTTCCTGGCGGTTCGCCCGCCAGGAACAGGATGGCGGTAGGGGTTGTCGCGGGGCCCCTGGGGGCCCCTGCAGTGCCCATGCCAATGGCATGGGCACTGCAGGGGCCCCCGTAAGAGGGCCCCGCTAGTATTTCACTGTCTGCATAGCAGACAGTGAAATACGCGACGGGTGCAGTAGCACCGGTCGCACCTTCCCACTCCGCCGGCTCGATTACGAGCCGGCTTCATCGTGGGAAGGTTGTTTTCCCCTGGGCTGGCGGGCGGCCTTTTGGCGGCCGCCCGCCAGCCCAGGGGAAAACTTGGAATACCCTCCGCGGTCTCTGGACCGCGGAGCGGTATTTTGGAGGGGGGAAGTCTGGCAGGCGGCCTCCGCCGCCCGCCAGACTTAGAATGAGGGCCTTTGTCTTTTATTTCAGTTTCTGTACCAACTTCTTCCCATATGGTATGAAGACTTTGTACAGAGAAGGGCAAACCCCTTGCACTAGTAGGCCTTGCTGAGGCTTACTTCGACAGAGTGAAATAAGGTCCACATTATTTCACAGCCATTTTACACTGCACTTAAGTAACTTATAAGTCACCTATATGTCTAACTCTCACTTAGTGAAGGTTAGGTGCAAAGTTACTAAGTGTGAGGGCACCCTGGCTCTAGCCAAGATGCCCCCACATTGTGCGGGGACACCATTACACGTGTCCACTACATATAGGTCAAGACCTATATGTATCTTCACAATGGTAACTCCGAATATGGCCATGTAACATGTCTAAGATCGTGGAATTGTCCCCCCATGCCAAATATGGTTTTGGGGTGCCAATCCCATGCATCCCAGGGGCTTCAGCATGGAACCGGGGTACTGCCAAACTAGCTCTCTGGGGTTTTCACTGCAGCTACCGCTGCTGCGAACCCACAGACAGGCTTCTGCCCCCCTGTGGTCTGGGCAGCCCAGTCCCAGGAAGGCAGAACAAAGGATTTTCTCTGAGAGAGGGTGTTACACCCTCTTCCTTTGGAAATAGGTGTTAAGGGCAGGGAAGGAGTAGCCTCCCCCAGCCTCTGGAAATGCTTTGAAGAGCACAGATGGTGCCCTCCTTGCATAAGCCAGTCTCCACCGGGTCAGGGATCCCCCAGCCCCTGCTCTGGCACAAAACTGGACAAAGGAAAGGGGAGTGACCACTCCCCTGTTCATCACAACCCCAGGGGTGGTGCCCAGAGCTCCTCCAGTGTGTCCTAGACCTCTGCCATCTTGAATGCAGAGGTGTGAGGCCAAAATGGAGGCCTCTGAGTGGCCAGTGCCAGCAGGTGACGTCAGAGACCCCTCCTGATAGGTGCTTACCTGACTAGGTTGCCAATCCTCCTTTGAGGGCTATTTAGGGTCTCCTCTGTGGGTTTTTCTTCAGATAACGAATGCAAGAGCTCACCAGAGTTCCTCTGCATCTCTCTCTTTAACTTCTGCCAAGGATTGAGCTCTGACTTCTCCAGGATGCCATCAAAATCGCAACAAAGTAGCAAGACGACTACCAGCACCATTGTAGCGCCTAATCCTGCAGACTTTCTCGAATGTTTCCTGGTGGTGCATGCTCTGAGGGCTGTCTGCCTTCACCCTGCTGTGGAAGCTAAGAACAAATCTCCTGTGAGTCGACGGAATCTTCCCCCTGCTAACACAGGCACCAAACTTCTGCTTCACCAGTCCTCTGGGTCCCCTCTCATCTCGACGAGCTTGGTCCCTGGAACACAGTGGTCCTTCTGTCCAAATTTGGTGGAGGTAAGTCCTTGCCTCCCCACGACAGACAGTAATCCTGTGTACTGCGTGAACTGCAGCTGCTAGGGCTTCTGTGCACTTTTGCAAGAAATCCTTCATGTAGAACATAGCCCAGGTCCCCAGCACTCCGTCCTGCATTGCTCAACTCGCTGAGTTGACCACCGGCTTCGTGGGACCCTCCTTTGCAGTGTTGAGACAACCACTGTGCTCAGATTTCTTCCGTTGTTGCAGAATCTTCAACTTCTTCCACCCGAAGGCAGCCAGTTTGCACCTTCATCCAGGGTTTAGTGGGCTCCTGCCCCCGGACACTTTTGTTAATCTTGGACTTGGTCCCCTTCCTTTGCACGTCCTCAGGTCCAGGAATCAGTCTTCAGTGCTTTGCAGTCAGTTGTTGTCTTTGTAGAATCTCCTATCACGACTTTACTGTGTTTCTGGGGAAGTAGGGTAACTTTACTCCTACTTTTCAGGGTCTTGGGGTGGGGTATCTTGGACACCCTTAGTGTTTTCTTACACTCCCAGCGACCCTCTACACACTACACTAGGCCTGGGGTCCCTAAGTTGTTCGCATTCCACTTTCCTAGTATATGGTTTGTGTTGCCCCTAGCCCTATTGCATCCTTTTGTATTCTACAGTGTTTGCACTACTTTTCTAACTGTTTACTTACCTGATTTTGGTTTGTGTGTATATTTTGTGTATTTTACTTACCTCCTAATGGAGTATATCCCCTGAGATATTTTTGGCACATAGTCACTAAAATAGAGTACCTTTATTTTTAGTAACACTGAGTATTGTGATTCTTATGATATAGTGCTATATGATATAAGTGGTATAGTAGGAGCTTTGCATGTCTTCTAGTTCAGCCTAAGATGCCCTGCTATAGCTACCTCTATCAGCCTAAGCTGCTAGAACACTACTACTCTACTAATAAGGGATAACTGGACCTGGCACAAGGTGTAAGTACCATCAGGTACCCACTATAAGCCAGGCCAGCCTCCAACACCTACCTTTTTGCTCACCATGCACTGACACAAGCACACCCCTGACACTGTACTCAAGTAGGCTCACCACTCATCCAATGCATTCACACTATACATCCCACATTAATGAATGCTTGCCACTTGTTCAGAGTGCTCCTAGAGTTGCACAGCTCACTGTGCCTTCACACGGGCACAGCCCTCACAGCACTCTTCTAGCAGTCACACCCTTCACCCTGCCCTCACATAGTTTCACCATTTACTCAGTGGACTCTCAGCACTCAAACAGGCACACTGCTCACCCTGCACTCATGCAGTCGCAACACTCAGTATCCACCCTGCATGCACACAAAAACCCCAGTCTGCAGCAGCACTAACTTCTTCCTGTCCCCACTCATTTAAGCACTGTCCAAGATTGGAGTGCTCATCTTGTGGTGTCCTGGGAGAGGGGGGAAGCCAGAGCAGAGGATCAACCAGACTACAGTAATTGAGGCAGCAGTATTGGTGGTGACCCTCTGGCAACCTCCTTCCGACCCTGTATGAGCCAGAGCTGATCAGAGGGCTGGAAAGTGAGGCACTTATCCACCCATGGCCCACCACCTCACTCAAGCTGAGTCTGGTTTGTGAATATCCCCTTACGTGACTTAGATGTCCAGCTCTCCACGTGGCACCCAGCAGAACAATACAGATGGGTGGACTGAGGGTGCAGCCAGTGTGCACTCCAGAGAGTCAGCTGCGAAAGGGTGTACAGTAGGCATCATTAGTGACGCTTGAATCCTACTAATCCAATGCAAGGATGGAGCCAGGAGGACCCAAGACTTGCAAAGAGCCAGTCACAGGGAGCAACACATCCACTGCTTCGTTAGATTTGTACTGCATCCAAAACAACTGGTAGTTCTCTGCTCACTTTTCACATTACCTATGAACTGTAGAAAGTACACTGTGCACTCCTCCCCAGTCCTCTCTCCTCCAACCAAAACCATACCAGCTTTGGTAGAGGGTGGGGTGTGCACTTTTGTTGACACCTGGACAGCTTTGCCTCTCATATCCATGGTGCAGTGTGGACTCTGCCCTGGGCTACAGGATTGAACACCCAAAAACAAACAAATACAGGTCATTAAAAAATGCAGCACCCAACCACCCTGAAGTCTTTTGCCTCCAGAGCAAGTAAACTCTAGCCTGGCCTTATGCATTGTGAGTTTCATAACTTCCCCCCCTCTAAAAATTACAGTTTCAGGTTATTTCCTGAGAATAGGCATCAAGCCTTTTCTTAAAACATCTTGTGGGGTTTTCTTCCTGTTTATCTTGCCTCCTACCCTCCATTGGTGGTAGTGTGACACCAATTCACCATGTAATACACGTGGCCATTGATCAGTCAGATCTTAAACCAGAAGGACAGAAACCGGTGTCAGGTTCTAGGTTTTTGTGGTTCTTGAGGAAATGCTGAGACTGCTGAGCCCATACTTAAAGTAGTAGTTGACTCTATAGATTATTGACATGCACCTTTTGTTGTACATTCATGTCAGCATGCAAAGTCAGGAAAAATGTTTCAAGGCTTCAGAGTATAGGTGTCCCAGAGGATGAGGTACACTTTATAGAGCATGATAAAAGGCAATATTCTGGAGTTCATATTTTAATAGCTGTGATAGCTGGTTATGCGAGTTTCCTATTTAAAATGGGACATAACCTGTGGTTTTAAGTGTTTCCAGCACTAAAATCTACATCTCCTGGTATTTACTGAGCATATTCTGCAATACATGTAGGCAAGTCTGAATTGTAAATATGTACCTGGGAAAAAATGAGAGGACGTTGACTTTACAACACTTGGTTATTACCAGGTGGGATAAACGCCACACCACTCATATGAAAGAATCCTATGCAATTGGCGGTTTGTGCAGGGATCAGGTGTTGTCTAATCAGGTCATAATCAGTGGCACCTGTCAATTGAAAATGACACATTACCTTGATTCTAATGTCAGTTCATTATTTTCTTGGTTTGAATTATTTATATAAAATGTCTAAAATGAAATGTGGGTGACATTGTATTCCTGAGTATAAGCTGACTGTGATCAGAAGCAGTGTCGCCCTCCAGAAGCACGTGTCCAGGGCCACCTTTTGGCGGAGCGACAGGTGCAATCACAGCTGGTGTTTTCCTGGGTGGGGGAGGTGCTGTGTTATAAATAACTTCTTGAATATAAAAGCACCTGCAGAGGGTTAATATGCCTGCTGCAAAGAATGTGTAACATGCAGATCACAGAAAGGTATATTATGTAGATAGCTCCGTAGATTACTGCATTTGTCACAGATATCCTTTTGTTACTTACAGTTTATAAATTACATTCCTAATATAGCACAATGGCCTATGGACTGTCAACAAAGTGCTGCTTGCAAACTGCATGCTATAGGTTAGAACATTGTTTTTTTTCTCCAGTCTATAAGTATCCCAATGTTGCTAAAAAGGTTTAATTTGGGTAGAAATGCATTCTTACTATTAGAGCCAAACCCAACCATTGTAGTACATTTTAAATCCTGAGTTTGTGCTTCTCCTAACCAAGCACTCTTAAAATATACTGTCTACTAGTATGAATGACATGTGATTCCTACATCTTGTAATCCCCATTGTCTTGTGTGGCATTTCTTATATTCATTGTCTCTGTATAAAAGTGTAATGTAAAGTGCCTTGATACTATACTGGTCTGAGGAGTGCTATGAAACAAATGTAATGTGTTAGACCTGGCATCCTTGGCGTGGTCGCCCCTGTCTTTTTGCCTCTGCTTCCCATGTTTTGACTGTGTGCTGTACTCTGTTTTTACTGTTTTTGGTGTTCTGGGAACTATACCACTGCTGACTAGTGCTAAAGTGCAAGTTCTCCCTGTGTCAATTGTATGTGTAATTGCCTTTTCCATGATTGGCACATGTGATTTACTAGTTAGTCGCTACTATAGTGCACTGGAGGTGCTCAGGACCTGTAAATCAAATGCTACTAGTGGGCCTGCAGCACTGGTTGTGCCACCCACATGAGTAGCTCTGTAAACATGACTCAGACCTGCCACTGCAGTGTCTGTGTGTGCAGTTTTAAACTGCCAGTTGAACCTGGTAAGTGTACCCATTTGCCAGGCCCAAACCTTCTCTTTTTATACGTGTAAACCACCCCTAAGGTAGGCCCTAGGTAGCCCCATGGGCAGGGTGCCGTGTATGTTAAAGGTGGGACATGTACTGATGTGTTTTACATGTCCTAACAAAGAAATACTGCCAAATTCCGTTCTCATAGTTGCAAGGTTTATCTCCCTCATAGGTTAACATGGGGCTGCCTTAAAATATCTTTTATTTGCAGTTTCCCTTTGGGAACAGATAGGTGTCTATGAACTCTTTAAAAATACATTTTTTGGTAAAGTTGTTTTTTAATTGTCAGTTTGAAAATGCCACTTTTAGAAAGTGGGCATTTTCTTGCTTAAACCAAACCATTCTGTGACTCTGCCAACCTGTGTATTCCCTGTCTGGGTCAGACTGACAGTTGGGCTGTTTGTGAATCCCCTCTAGACAGTGACACAAAGGGAGCTGGGGTGTAGCCTGCACATCCTGATGGGCCATCTGAGCTAGAGTGGTGGAATAGTGGTCACTTACACCTGAATGAGCTATGCCTGTCCTCATACAATGCAGTATCCAACTCCCTGGTGTGAGTCTGGATACAGGCCTGGGCAAGGCAGGATCCTGTGAACAACAGAGACTTTCCTTTGAAGTTTGCCAACTTCAAAGGCAGAAAGAGGTTTAAGTAGGGACCCAAAACCCCTGATTTTTAGATTACTTCAGGATTCGAGAGAAACCTCTGCCAATGAGGAGAGCTGAAGAGCTGGAGGTGGAGTATTGCCCCTTTTCCAGTGACTGTGCTGTGCTGGGTTGGCCTGCAGTTGCTGCTTCTACCTGAGAGAGGACAAAGACTGGACTTTGTGGTATATTCCTGCTTGTGAAGAATCTCCAAGGGCTTGGACTGAGCTTGCCTTCTGTTTTGAAGTCTCAGAGCCATCAAAGACTTCCTCTGCCAACACCTGGACTCTCTGCTGAGACTCCTGCCCTGCCAAGTAGTGCCCACTAGTCCCTGGGCCCTTAAGAGGTGAAGTTGGCAGAGCAAGGACTGAAATCCACACACAGAACACTGTGCAGGGAAAATGTAAATGCACCACCTGCAACGCAGCTGAAAAGCGACATGCCACCCACTTTGGGGTTAAAATCGATGCTCCACTTGCATCGTGGCTGGGAGATCGACGCATTGTGGCTGGAGAAACTACACAGCACCCGTTTATGGCTGCTGATAACGACGCAAACCCCACGTAGCGTGGTTTTCCACCACCGTGCGGCTGGATTTCTCACACATCATCGTTGGGCATCAAAAATCAATGCAAGCCTGTGCTGATCCGAGGTGCTCATCCGGAAGTTGACACATCGCTGTCTTGCGGCAAAGAAAAACAATTCACCGCCTACCCGACCGAACAAGAAATGATGCAAGGTCTTGCTAGTGAGAAATCAACGCATCGCTGACTTTTTCAACGCTTGCTCGCCCATGCGGCTTTATTTTTTAAGCAAACCAGGTCCTTTGTGTAACAACAATGTTTCCATTGTTTTCTATGGAGTGAGACTCTTATTCTTTTGAAAAGTAATATCTTGACTTGTGTATGTTACATTTTTGTTGTTTTGATTTAGATAAATATTGCCCATTTTTCTAAACTGACATGGTGTCCATTTTGTAGTTTTTTTCATTGTATTACTGTGCATGTTGGTACAAATACTTTACACATTGCCTTTGAGATAAGCCTGACTGCTTGTGCCAAGCTACCAAGGGAGTAAGAAGGGGTTATCTTCAGTGTGTATCTCCACTATCCTGATTAGAGTGAGGGTCCCTGCTTGGATAGAGTGCAAACTGACTGCCAACCAGAGTCCCCATTTCTAACACAATGCATCTGAGAGAAGGGCTAGGCGCTGTGGTCACTGTTTTAGTGAAGGAATCCGTGGAGAAGGCACCAAAAAAGACTTGCACCGGGCACCAGCTGCTCTAAAGTCGGCCCTGCATGTGTCAATAGCAGATACTCTTGCCGTGCAATCATTAGACTGCACATGTTATCCAGTCTATGCTGTGGCATATGAGTAAAACATAAAAACGAGTCTGTGAAAACTGATATAAAGTCCTGACCCATATAATGTAGGCCTCGACTCCATCTTGGCTAATGGATGTCACCATCTTCTCTCTCTCACACATTGGAAGTCACCTTGTTCCCCGAACTATGCAGAATCATTGTCTTTCCACCATGTCAATGTTAATTAAGAACACATACGGACATATAACCAAAACAGTGTAGTCTAAATCTACTTCCTTTTAAATTATATGTTCATAATGAAACATCTAGGACGCATACTTTGATGCACATAATTTGACAGACACGTTTGTCAGAAATTCCAGTTTCTGATAAGGTTTAGTATATAAGGATGATCACTAGTCAGGAGAAGACCCTTGCCCATTTATTATTGCTCAGGTTTCTATCAGAGAAGATCTCACTTACCACCAGCGCACTTTGTAGATGCTGCATCTTGCCTGAAGCTGATACAGCCATATCCTGGAGGAAGACCGACTGCTACTGTAGTGTGTATTTACCCTTCGCAGCGAATACTGTCTTCACATCTCCACTGATAAAGACAGCCTGTGGTATCAACAAGGTATGCAGTACATCCTTTCACCCCAATAAAGTAGATTGCAAGTTCCTCTCCCTTCCATGCTCCCTTAATGTAGCGCACATATGTAGGCATTGGGGTGTTTTAGATGACATTTTAAAAAATACTAGAAATGTTAATTCTATTCTTGTTATTTATTATGTGCCTTTTTGCTTTTTTTAAATAATATTCAATGTAGTTTTTTTTAGATGTACTGCGAAACAGATTGTTCCTATAGTAATAAATCATTTTAACTTGAAAGAGTTCATTCTTCTTAGTGCAATGTGTGTGACACTCTAAATAACGAAATTAGTTTTGTTGCTGTTTTCATGGTGCTCCTGGTCCCTCTATGGAATTTTTAGTAGCCCCAAAGCAATGCTCTTTCTCAATTACAAATTCAATAGTGTTTTGCAGGACTACATTAACTTGTCTTTCACATTCATAGCTGCCGCATTAAGCAATGTTCTCCCATGTTACATGTGAGTGGGAAAGCACACCTTGTAGAGTTACACCAAAGTCATAACTTATGCAACAGAACACAAATGACAATATTAAAATTTCAAGCACTCTTTATTTGGAAATGTGAGAAAACCATAAAAAGGTTAAGCATAGCTCATACCACAACAAAGTTGTCCTGCTTTTTCAGCTAGCAATACAACATTTTCTTCTTTCTCCCAGACAGTCTTTGCCCGTTGTATCAGACAAACAGGAACTGATAGTGCTGTGAATGAACTAGATAGCGTGGTGTTTCTCATTGAAACGCCTAAAGTTTGCAAAACTTTCTAGTACACAATGAGTAACCTTTCTTCAATACCATTTAAAAATATGACGTATTGTGGAATAATTCAAGTAAAGTTAATAAAAGACACATTTGTGAGCAGTAGTCCAAACTTTACGCCCCACAGTCAGTAGCTTCCACGAAGCAAAATACAAACACACGTTCACATATTTCATTGACCTTCCTAAAGTGAAAGAAGCAAAATATATAAACTACTCTCACTCACTAGTGATCTTCTAGAAAATAATCACGATTATGAATGTGTATTCCACCAAGTAAAACTGAAGACAAATACTCTAATCACATTTTCCTGTTATTAAAAAGGGTATCCACTAAAGAGAAAAAAGACTTCCCTTTGTTCTGTTCTCCAACTTTAATAGTCACAAGAAGAGACATTCTATAATGTTTGTTTGATGATGCCTGCTGGGGCTTAGGGTTGTACTGTGATATCATTCACAGCATTACCCCTCTTAAGACAATGCAGAACATATCCCTGAACCTAGATCCATCCTGAATGTGAATCCCAAGATGTCTAAGTCATTTAATGGATAATCTGATGAAGAATGTCACAATACATCGCAAAGTCCCAGGTGACACCAGCAAACTAGAATGCTTATAGTTGGAGATTGTTTGTGACGAGAAATGGACAAAGGGACTGTTTTCTTTCTCCACACTGGATGGTATCGTTAAGAGATAGGACAAAGGAGAATATTATAAATGTGGTTATGATAGGGTTTGTAGTAAATGTATAATTTGTGCTAAGGGTTTGGCCTGACGTCTGTGATTTCTTTCATATTGTCAAAATAATAAGAATTGTTTTTTATACATTGCCCCAATTAATTTGTCCATGTGTTTGCTTCCTCACAACAACATCTTCTTGAGGTAGCCACAGTACTATATGTGACAAGTTACTTTACCAACTAAACTTTTTAATAACAGCTGTCATGCCCTAAATGAAAAGAGCTGACCTGTTTCCATACATTTCATTCAGTCACTTTTTTATTTTCCATTCAGATACTTATGGCCCATTTGAGCCCATTACTAAAGGACTACAAATTCCATAATGCAATGTACAACATTAACATGATTAGTTACGCTGCACAGATGCTGTAAGCTTTAATTCTCCTGGAAGAAGTTCTAGCTTGGAGCATTTTTCCTGAGGTTGAAGCAATGTACGTTTCCATGAGCATGTTGTGGGTGTTGCCTGATACTGCAACTTGGACAGGCACCAAACACACTCTGCTGGTAATCACACTGCAATGCTTTTTCAAAACCTCATTTTACCCCTCAAGTAGGCAGAATTGGTGTGTTCGCTGTGGCAAAGTGCTCCAAATAGTCCTAATTTGTAAGCAGGAAAATGTATAACTTCACATACTCAATATTTTTTAGTGGTGGAAATAAAGTTACACAAAAATACATGTTTCCTAATGCCTGCATTGTATACATCCTGATCAATGAGGAAAGGGGAAACAACCCCTGCGTTCCCAAGGAACTGGAGTATACAGGTCACTATTATACCAAATGTTCTAAGGGCAATAATTTCAAAAGCCATAACACTTGGATAGGTCCAAGAGGACAAAACATGAACAAGTGAGAAAATATGAAAAAACTAACAAATAAATTAAATATTTAGATTATTCTTATTTAGTAATTGTAACTTGTACCATAGGTAACCATATCTTGCAACCTCTGCATGAACTGCTAATTGCTTCACAGATTACATCACTAACTACATGTTCTATGACATGATTGATAACATCACTTCAACATCTGAAATTATATCATTATTAACCATACTGCATTGTGGGGGTAAAATCAAAGATGGGCGCCAATAATAAAACCCCTGCTCATATAAGCAATAATTGAGACGGACACCACCCGTGGGCAACACCTGAGGCAGACACCCTCAATAAGACTACACATCATTGAGCTACAACTGAGTTGGACACAAACAATAAGTCTCACCACCTACTGGAAGCAACTGACATGGACACCCAAAATAGGACTCATTGCCCACAAGCAAAAGCACAGATGGACACCCATAATAGAACTGATAGGTCAATCAATATGTGAATTTCTGATTTATACACTGTGGTGGTATAACATGAAATATCATCCAAAGTGTATTATATTATTTTCGTGCAATGCGGATGTAGCAGGCACTGCATTTATTTAAACATCTTCCTGAACAACACTCAAATTAAAGTAAGAATTGCCTTCCCAAGTACCCTTAATTGGGATCTCATAGTTGAAGAAGGTCAAAGCTGTAGCTGCATAAGGAATATTTAATTGAGCTTTCTGGACAACAGCCTTCTGGCGCACCGCTTTTCCTGGGGCGACCTTGAGTGTTTGAGACATGCTGTGGTTTGTCTGTTGAGAGAAAAACAAGAATACTGCAGTTAGTAGTTTGAAACTGGTGATTTTGTAGTCAAAGTAAGAGTAGAACAGCAGCACTCACATGTCCTTGCAAATAATTCAAATAAGAAAATCTTTTTCCTGATACCACTTCTGTGCATCCTGCAATGTGCTTCAGTATTAAAAACGCCCCCAAAAAGATATTAACGATCCCAATATTTTTGATTGAAATCATACTGTTTCATTAACAATATTTTTGTATAGTGATACTAAATATACAATATTCTCTCTAACCATTGTGTTGGTTTGACATTTTAAATTCAGTGGCGGCGCCCGGCATGAATGGATTGTGAAATCCTAAAGCGGGTTGCAGTGTGTGAAACGAGAGACACAAGTCTACTGCGTGAGTACTATACATTGAAAATGGCAATAGCCTGGAGGGGCACGGACTTCAAAACACGCCTGGTGTCTTTCCCTGCAAGAGGAGCGGAGCCGGGGACAGTCTCACAAGAGAGGGTGAGCCTGTGTCCCTGGCAAAATGTCCTTCATGCCGATACAACCCAAGGAGAGGAAAGGGCTTGTGGACTTTGCCTTTTGAATGTTTGACAAATACGGCAATTGCTAACTGCCCGAATTAGAGACACTGGTGCCTTGGGGAATATATTTTTCAAAGTGAATCTGATGTTGCACAAGAAAGACTCTGAGAGCATTAAGTGCTTTTCTTTGAATAAAGAGACAAGTTACAATTTGTTCTGAGTAGGAAAGAACATGAAACCACAAGGACCATAATTCCCAGCAGGGTTTAAAGGGAGAGCAATTAACATAGCAATTGTTACCGGATTTGTAACCGTCTGCAATGGCTGAAATGCGTAGGTGGCGATACTGAATTTAATTAAATCTGCTAAAGATCCACAATAGTCCGGTGTCACTTTTTTTTGGGATTATATATATATATCTATATATATATATATAATATATATATATATATATATATATACATCTATATATATTTATGTATATATATATACATAAATATATATGTATATATTCTGTAATGTCATTCTACGACTGCCCCATATATATATATATATATATATATATATATATATATATATATATATATATATATATATACATATATATATATTGGTTTGTTGTTTCAGGTATCTGTTAGTCTGCATATGCGGATAGAAAGAGCTGTGAGTTCTCCTTTGCTTTAATCACAATGGTCCTAATTAAACATGAGGACATTTCTTCATTAACCAAAGTCCCCAAACATGTATTCAAAAGATCTCAAAATGTTGAATTGCAAAAAGAAAACAATATTACATTACCCTATAGAAATGTAATTACATAAGGATGTAAAGAAGCTAAGCTAAGATGAAATTTAACAACTAGAGGTGGTATGTCTGAAATAACATAACTTAGGCCCTCATTTTAAACATGGCGGGTTGGCCCGCCATGCCGGCACTGGCGGCTGAATCCGCCAGCCGGCATGGCGGTCCAACCTGCCGCATTACAAACATAGTGAGGGCCGCCATCGGCAGCCCTCAGTCACCAACAGGCTTCCGCCATCAGGCAGCCTGGTGGTGAGTGGAAACACTATCCGACAGGGTAGCTGCACTACCCTTCGGACAATATTTCCTTTTCCACCAGCCTTTCCCTGGCTGGTTCTCCTGCCAGGGAAAGGCTGGGGGAGGGGGTGAACCGGGGCACCGCTGGGGGCCCCTGCACTGCCCATGCACTTTGCAGTGCTCCATCGCGCAGGTTAGTGACCGATTTTCGTGCATTGATCTGCACGACGGGTGCAGCTGCACCTGCCGCACAGAGGCATTGACGGTGGCTCCATGTGGATGTCCCGGCCGGGTTTTACTGTGAGCCGGCGGGCGGAAACAATGTTTCCGCCCGCCAGCCCACATAAATGTTCATTATTTGGCCGGCGGGATTCCGGGGTCGCTGGCAGTCAGTGTTTTGACTGCCAGCATAAACACAGCAGTTGTTACCGCCGTGTTCATAATGACCCCCTTATTTTTGTTTGAAATGTCATACCCGAGTCTGCCTGAAATTTCATACGTCAGTTCTCTAATGACATACCTCAGTTTTGAAATGACATACCTCAGTTCTGAAATGACATATGTGAAATGAAATACCTCAGTTCTGTTTACTTCATTGAAGCTCCAGTTGTGAGTGGTACTTGCATTGATGCTGACCTTGACTCCTCCTTCTGCGATGAATGTAATACCAGTTTTAAAAGTCACTTCTGTGCTCACTCCGTGAGAGAATGAGCTCTCAGACACCATTGTTTTATTAAACCTAGAAGAGACAAGTCAAAACTCAGAATGAGCACTTTGTTTACACAAATTCTTACACATTCCATTCAAATCAAACTAATTAATCAAGCATAAACAGCAGTCTACCATTTGAAATAAAGAATGGTGCAGATGAGCATAGTTTATTGACTGTCTTATTTCTGATATACACAGGCATCCCGACAAAACACCTGCGGCGCTTCCAATGCATCCAAAACGCATCCTCCCGACTGATCCTCAACGTACCTCGCCGCAACCACATCACCCCCCACCTGAGAGAACTACACTGGCTCCCTGTTGACAAGAGGATCACATTCAAGCTCCTCATCCACGCACACAAAGCACTCCACAACACCGGACCTGCTTACCTCAACAACAGACTCAACTTCAACACCCCCACCCAACAGCTCAGCTCCGCAGACCTCGCACTCGCCACCGTCACCCGCATCCACCGAAAGACAACCGGAGGCAGATCCTTCTCCTACCTTGCTGCCAAAACATGGAACACTCTGCCAACCAACCTGCGACTAACCCAGGACCTACTCACCTTCAGAAGACTCCTCAAGACCTGGCTCTTCGACCAGTAGCAGCTCACCCCCCCCCACCCCCCTCAGCGCCTTGAAACCCTAACGGGTACGTAGTGCGCTTTATAAATATATTGATTGATTGATTGATTGATTGATAGGTCTTGCTCCCAACAGCACTCAATTTATGAGCAGTCCAATTTGTTACAGCACACCAAGGCCCATATTTATACTTTTTGTGCACCGCATCTGTTTCACTTTTTGACGCAAAAGGGGTGCAAACTTACAAAATACAATTCTATGTTGTAAGTTAGCACCGCTTTTGCGTCAAAAAATGACGCAATGCAGCGCAAAAAAAGTATAAATATAGGCCCAAATCTCGATAATATGTAATCATACTCAGTCTTGTGACATCATGTTATTTGATTTAGTCATGAAGGCAATGTAATAATTAATTGTATAAAACATTTCATCTAAAGTTATGGACTCGTAGCCAATTAAGATTCTGTGATTCCCATTGACTGAAGTCTTTATGAACTAAGAGCAATGCATTTGGTAATGTTTAATATTGAATCATATTGGACGGTGGTCAAGTAGGTTAAACCTACAAACCCAGACTCTGTGTAGTCGCCTCTGTCCTCGAATAGCAGCCTAACTCTTCCTACTATTTGTTTGGAATATGACTTCAAACTGTTTACAAGGGAGTCACCCATCAATAGGTAAAATAGTTTACTTAATGTCCCTTTATGTCCCTTCTTATGAAGTCTGTGGAGTCCCTGCCATTGTTAGGTAATGTGATCTTCCTTTAGGATTGAAACTCTGGGCAACTGGAAAGTGAAAATTAACAATTAAACATTATAAATTCAGTGGCTCAGGCTTTTGGAATGTATGTTATGCTCTTGATATGCAATATGTGCAATGTAATTTATGTGACACTTCAATCAAGACACTAAGGACCATGTTTATGAAAAGTGGTGCATCAGTGCTGATGCACCACCTTTTCCACGCCCCTACCGGCACCTAAGGACAGGTATTTATAATACGGCGCAGAATGGTGCTCGTTAGCACAATAGTGTCAACATTATTGATGCTATTGTGGCACTTTGCTACCCTAGCGTCACAAATATTGACGCTAGTGCAGCAAAGTGCAAGAAGGCCCATTAGTTTTATGGTTGCATCTTTAAAACGTCTGCTCAGAGCAGGTATTAAAAATGATGGCAAAAATGACACAGGGAAATCTGTTAAATTTCACTGTGCCATTTATGCGGGCTTCCTAGTGGCAGAATGCCCGCCTTGCATACATTATGCCTGGCACAGGCATAATGTGGTGCAAGGGGTTACAAGGTGGCACAATGCAAGCATTGCCCCACTTTGTAAGTATGACGTGGGGAAAACGCCCCTTTAGCGCCACCTTCACATTAAAAAAAATGGCGCTATGGTGGTGCTAGGGGCTCTGACATGTGTTCCTAAATTTTTAACAAGGTTAAAGTATAAGGCACACTTGTTTTTGTAAACATGGATTACCTTGAACGTGACAGCTACTGTGCTAATGGGACTGACACTCCGAGTGATGCAATGGAGCAACCAATAGAAAGAGGGACTTTCCCCAGAACTAATGAGCTCATCATGGTTACCAAATGAAGCAGCCTTATAAGAGCTGCATAGCAAGGACTTTGAGAGTTACCAGTGAGTGGTCCTGTAGAACTGCAGACATATAGCTACCATGTTTGGGGAGAAGGACATGCATGTAGGTGCTCTTCTGAGCGGATGGGCTTCAGTTCTGAGATCTAATGGAGGGTGCTTCTGGTCAGACCATATCTGAGAACTGTTGCACTATTGTGAGAAAACAGGGCTGATTGTAGAGGTCCCCTATCTTTTTGCCCCCATTTTCACTTTTTTGATGGTGTTTTTCTGACTCAGATAGTGCCCTGGGTACTGCTAACCAGTCCTAGGGCTTGTGCTCTGTATAAAATGAGTATGCTAATTATAATTGGCTATGTCAACCTACCTAGAAGTCCCTAGTATATGGTAGAGCATATAGGTTTAGGGACCACAGCATAGGTAGTGCCCCCATAGATGCACTGATGAGGTGTCCAGTGTCATTTTAAGGACAGGCCTGTCTTGCTGGCTGCTTTTAAACTAAAGTTATATGCAGATTTGACTTTGGATTTAAAAGTACTTCCAAAGTCTTAAACTACCTTATTTTTACATATGCGTCACCCCTAAGGTGTGCCCTATGTGCCTCTAGGATTGGGTGCCATGTAACTATAAGCAGGCATCGCATAAAAATTGTTTTATAAGCCATGGTGAGGTAAAACAGGCAAATTTGTTTTCCCTCACTGTAGCGAATGGCCTCCATAGGCTAAAATGGGGAGACTTTATTTTAATTAACAAAGTCCCCTTAAGTGTCAGATACCTCACGTTTGGTGTCAAATTAATTGTTATAATACATCCCACAACTTACAATTGTTGGATTTAATATAACTAGTTCAGGTAAAGAGTTTTAAAACTCTACCTGAAAGTTTCCAACTTCAACTCTGTAGTTCCCTTCTCTGATTGGGCAGCCTGGCCAGGCTGCCTTGATGAGGTGTGAAGTGGCCTTGGCTGAACACAAAGCATGTGCCTGGGGTAGGAGATCTGCCTCAGCAAACAGGGAAGCAGAAAGTGGGAAAGGCTGCCAAACTGGTCTTCAAAGGCAGGAAGGACATTTGCAGCAGCTCAGCACCTTCCTCATATCCTGCAACCATAGACAATTAGGTGCCCTCTTGATTAGATTAGGAGAGGGCAGGAGAGGGGTGTAGTTAGGATTTTTAGCCACACAAGTGGGTGGGCTCAGTCAGATCTAACCTCCAAAAATCACTTTCAGTCATGTTGGATTTTTGAGGAATGTTGTTCAGTGGGATTGATAAAAATGGTCATCAAAGGGGGCAGGAGCCTGCCTGTGATTGGATATATAGGACCCCTCTGGTTTCCACCCAGGACCAAGGTTAAATATGGCAGAGCTACACCCACATCTCAGATCCCTACAAGGAAAAACATCAAAAGAAGAAGGAATGCCCTAGTGGACACATGACCTGCACCTGGACACTGCACTCACCAGGACTGCACCAGCTGCACACCTGGGTTTCACCACAAAAAGGACTTTGCCTGGCTTCAACTGGTTCCAGAAGGGACTCCTTGCTTGCTACAGGTAAACAATAGCTAACTAGAGTCCCCTGCCTCAGATCCTGAAGAAACTGACCAGCTGACTACGGTCCAGTGGCCATTTTGGAGTTTGAGGTAGGTGCATTCTGGGAGTTGGAGTCCGCACTCTCAAGGAGCAACTCAGAGCTTCTGGAACCTTGTGGTGAGCTGTGAACTCCTAAAGGACCTTCAAAGACCTTCTGGAAGAAGATCCAGAGGTTTGGAGAAGATTGGAGAACTTTTGGTAAAAAGCTCCATAAAGGGACCAACCCACCATCAAGAGTCAAGCCGGCTTACGTCGAGCGTGACCCGGCCTGACTTGCAGCTTCGTCCTGCTAAAAAGCTCTGGAGCCCCGGACCTCCAGGATTTCACAAGGGGCTTGTGGCAAGGGAATCAGACCACGTGAAATTGACTTGCTGTGGAAGGTCATTTGACGTCGGAGAAAAAAAGCTCCAAAAAAGTGACTACGTCCAAAGGTACTTCCCGCGCAGAATATCCGAGAAGGGCTCCAGGAAAGTCGTATCAAGATTCATCTTTGGCCTGGACAAAGATTTTCGTCCCGAAAAGTCGTCAAACTCCAAAAGTAGAAATCTTCACCGGGGTCTCCTACGACGCGTATCCAAAGAGGGATCCAGGTCAGATCAGATTTCTGACTTCGTCCCGCTGAAGAAAATCTTCAAGAAAACGACTAAGTCCGAAGGTAAACGTTTGACCGAGGCCTCCCACTTGCTGTAGCCGAGCAGGGCTCAATTGCGGTCAGCCTGAAACTTTGACTTTGCCCCAGTCGAGGTGCGACCAGATGACCAGATTGGCGCTTTTTGTTTCTAGGCGCTAAAACGCGAATTCTTTAAAAATTCATATCTTCAGTTCCGCTTATCCAATTTTATTTGTTTTGGTGTCATTTTTGGTGCCAGTTCTTTCACCATCAGATCTTTCCCTGGTTCTTCAAGTTTTAATTCTTCCTCCTTTTGAACCATCTGATTCAGTTGACCACAAACGTTTGACACAAAAGGTGGTTTTTGGTAACCATTTGTTCAGGACAAGGTGTGGGAGAATTGGGGGCCTTGCTTTTCAATCTCCCCTTTCATTTTTTTTTCCAGACAAGGTGGTTATTCATTCTAGTCCACCCTTTTTATCAAATGTTCCATATGCTTTTAACTATTCTCAGGATATTGTCCAGTTTTCTTTCCTGAGCCCTCCCCAGCTGAGGAGAAACTTCATACTTTAAACTTGCATAGAGCCGTGTCTATTTATTTGCACAGAACAGCAGCATTTTGCAAAGCTGTTGCATTATTAGTCACATATGGTTTGGCAAATAAGGGTTCTGATGCCTCTACATCGACTCATTCTAGGTGGATTGAATCCACTATATTCATGTGTTATGAGTTGGCTCGTGTGACTCTTCTTTAAGTTGTTGAAGGTAGGTTCACTAGAATATTGGCAGCCTTCTGGGCTTTTTTTAGGGGGTTGCTTTGCCCAACATTAGCTGTGCTGCCACATGGCAACATCCACATATTTTCCTTTCCTTTTCCATTACCGAGTTCAGTTGGGTGAGGGATTTTGTACTTCTTTCAGGAATTGTGTATTATCTGCTGTGTCAGATCCATAATTTGCATGTTTTGTTGTTTTGTGGCGGTTATCCTGCATCAAGCATTGAAATTCAGTGTGGCTGTTTGCTGTATACAGTCAATCTCTAGCTGCCTGAATATTATTTCACACATGAGGAGTGGATCAGGGAAGAGGAACTAGGAGGTACTGTGCCAGTTTTACTGGTAATCTTCATTATTCAATCTCTTCCCTAGAACAGTCCTGTATTCCCACCTTCCCATTCAGGAGCTTAGATTGATTATATTGTGGAGGTTGTGGAATCTCGTGAAATGGACGGGAAGTAATGTCAGTGATCCTTCCTTTACCACTGACTTCTGGGTAATAGCAGCCATATTTGGAGGATTTTCAGGTCAGCTAGGGAACAGGAAACAGCAATACAGAGATCGTATCTTGCAAGTTAGGGCACTATTGGGGAAGACATGGACTCAAAGTCATGGGGATTACCAGGAATTTAATGCAAGGAGATTGACATAGGGTCTGGTTAATAAAAATGTGGGATCTGGTTAAGGAATGGATGTTAGGGCTGTGACAGGATGGAATTTAGATATCAGTAGATCAAGGACCTTTCTTTTGCACTTTTCTAAAGCATAGGGCCCTCACACTTTTTTATTATCTATTTTATGTAACACATGGTCATGAATGTTTATATGTTGTTCTTGGCTACAACCTTTATAAGAGGAGAACTTCATGTATATAGTGATTCTGTATTTTGAGTTTTTTTGTAATGTGTTTGAATGTCAATTTACTTAATAGAACTTTCAGAATAAAAAAAAAAATACCAACCACTGTCCCATCTCACTTGTGCACCAGATTCTGATTTAGGCCCTCATTACAACCCTGGCGGTCGATGAAAATGCGGCGGTAATACCGCCAACAGACCAGCGGTAACAAAAATGGAATTATGACCATGTCGGCAACCGCCCAGACAGACAGCCACTTCAACACACCAACCACCATGGAGGTATCAACAAGCACCACTGCAGTAACCGCCAACAGCCAGGTGGAAGACAATGTTCTGCCCACAGTAATATGACACACCTATCCGCTAGCTTTTCAGGGATGGTGCCAATGACATCAAAAGCACAGTGGAAACAGAACACGGAAGTCAAAGGACTCACCTCTGGAGACTCAGGGAACAACCACGACGCCTTGGAGCTCAAGCTGCACATTTTTCGTATGCTCGTATACCTTCTCCTGCATTATGAACACAAACGCCTGCGAAGACGACCACGGTGAGTACTGCTGCCTAGCACACAAGGGAGGGGGGGAAGAAAAAGAGAGTGACACATGCAACACGCAACACCCCCACCCCCAACACCATACACACAACCAGATGCAGTAACATTACATATACATCCCGTACCCCTCAGGAATAATGCAAGGACAAAATGATTGGAAGAAAGTTAATTTAATACGATAAATTAACATGAAGAAGTGCATCAAAATGCAAACATATATACATATTTTCAAATGGAGGAACACTGCCCAGTCCTCAATGTCTGTGGGCCACAGGGTCACATCACATAGGCCAAGGCCCCACCTCACTCCTGCATGAACACGGAGAGGACACTGCAGGGGCATCAGTTTGAAAATACACAGGCACCTCTGGGGGATGGGGAATGGTGGGGCACCTCAGCTGGAAGATGGTGCAATGCCACTGGTCCTGGAGGAGGCTACATGCCCTGTGCGCTGTCCTGGGGAGTGCAAGGCCACAGTCTCTCAGGTGGGTGGTTTGCCCGCTGCTTGGTCCTGGGGAGTGCAAGGCCACAGTCTCTCAAGTGGGTGGTTTGCCCACTGCTTGGTCCTGGGGAGTGCAGGGCCACAGTCTCTCAAGTGGGTGGTTTGCCCACTGCTTGGTCCTGGCGAGTGCAAGGCCACAGTCTCTCAAGTGGATGGCTTCCCCACTGGTTCTGGAGGGGGCTTTGTGCCCAGTGTGCTTCATCTTGGGAAGGATGGGGTGAGAGGATGGTTTCTTCCACTGGTTCTGGAGGGGGCTTTGTGCCCAGTGTGCTTCATCCTGGGAAGCATGGGGTGAGTGGATGGCTTCTTCCACTGGTTCTGGAGGGGGCTTTGTGCCCAGTGTACTTCGTCCTGGGAAGGATGGGGTGAGTGGATGGCTTCTTCCACTGGTTCCTGGAGGGGGAATAGTGCTCAGTGATGCAGATCTTGGGGAGTGCAAGGTCACAGTCTCTCACCTGGGTGTCACACCTACAGGATTTGCAGGGTCCAGGACACACTACAGCCCATGGAGGCAGGACTACACACTGCCCGCCGGAGGTGACGGCTGCTCAGTGGTGGCAGTGGCAGTGCTGGTGTCGGTGGGAGGAGGCTCCAGCCCTTCCTCTGCAGCACCAGCAGCCTCGGACGGCTGCCCCCTGGGGCTGCTGCTGCTGGTGGCGGTGCTGGCAGTAGTGGCGGGAGGCTCCAGCCCTTCCCCTGCAGCCTTGGTTGGCTGCCCACAAGGGCTGCTGCTGCTGGCAGTGGTGCTGGTGGCGATGCTGGCAGTGGCAGGGGGAGGCTCCAGCCCTTCCCCTGCAGCCTCGGACGGCTGCCCCCTGGGGCTGCTGCTGCTGGCAGTGGTGCTGGTGGCGTTGCTGGCAGTGGTGGGTGCTGGTGGTGATGCTGGCAGTGGCGGGGGAGGCTCCAGCCCTTCCCCTGCAGCCTCAGACTGCTGCCCACTGGGACTGCTGCTGCTGGCAGTGGTGCTGGTGGCGGTGCTGGCAGTAGTGGGGGGAGGCTCCAGCCCTTCCCCTGAAGCCTCAGACGGCTGCCCACTGGGGCTGCTGCTGGCAGTGGTGCTGGTGGCGATACTGGCAGTGGCGGGGGAGGCTCCAGCCCTTCCCATGCAGTCTCAGACTGCTGCCCACTGGGACTGCTGCTGCTGGCAGTGGTGCTGGTGGCGGTGCTGTCAGTGGCGGGGGAGACTCCAGCCCTTCCCCTGCAGCCTCGGACGGCTGAACCACCATGGTTGGTGGTGGGGGCTCCGAATGAGTCCCAGCACCAGGCCTCCTGTCCTTTCTGTCTGCATGTGCAGGCCCCTTGCCCTTCCCTTTCGCAGCTGGTGGTGCCTCCTTGCCATTCCCTTTCACACCTGGTGGTGCCTCCTTGCCCTTCCTAGGTGCTGCTGTTGCAGGCACACTTTCAGTGCTGCTGGCTGGTTCCCGGGATCCTCTCCCACCTGCAGTAGCTGTCAACAATACTGTGGCCGTGGACTGGGAGGCTGAGGTGCTCGCCTGGGTTCTGACCAACTTTGGCTGACGTGAAGGACGGGGGAGGGGTAGGGAAGAGGTTAACGGTGGCAAAGAAAAGCTTCTTAGGGACAATGGGGCGGGAAGAGGGTGAAGGTTTGGGAGTGGAGGAAGAGGAAGTGGTTGTAGGAGGTGTCTGTCTGCTGTGTTTGGGTGCAGGTGCATGGGCTGGATGCTGTTGTGAGGTGTATGTCTGTTTGGTGTCTGAGTGCTTGCGTATGTGTACTTTGGGAGAAGGGGGCACAGACAGTGGGAGAGGACACAGGGGACGTGTGCATGGATGTGGGGGTGGTGACTGCCATTGAGGGGTGTGTAGTGATAGGCATGCTGGTGATGAAGGTAGTGGATGAGGATGTAGTGCATGCAGGTGTGAGTGTACACGCTACTGGGAGGGAGGTAGAGGATGAGGGTGAGGGGGACACAGTGGAGGCAGTGGATGTTGGTATGTCTGCATCTGGATGGTGTTTGTGTGAGTGCCTGTGGGATGATGTGTGGGGCTTGTGTTTGCCTGAGCCACTCCTGGGTGTTGTCCTGGATGCATGCTGGTCTGCCTGTGTGCTTGGGATAGGTTGGGGTTGAGGGGAATGAGAGTGGGTAGAGGAAGTTGGAGGGGGGAGGCTAGAAACAGGGACAATGGCTGCCATCAGAGAGGAGGCCAGAGTCTGGACTGATCTCTGTTGGGCCGCCATGCCAGAGTGAATGCCCTCGAGGAATACATTTGTTTGTTGCAAATGGGCTACCAGCCCCTGGATGGCATTCACAATGTTTGACTGCCCAACAGAGATGGATCGCAGGAGGTCAATAGCCTCCTCACTCAGGGCAGTAGGGCTAAGTGGGACAGGGGTGGTGGCTGTACCTGTAGTTGGGGTGGTCTCAAAGGTGTCTGCCACAACCAGGGAGCTTCCATCGGAGGAGGTATCACTGTCAGAACTGTCCCCTCCTGTCTTCACCGTGGTGCTCCCCTCGCCCTCCGTCCCACTGGTGCCCTCACCGTCAGTGAATTCAGCCTCCTGGGCCATGTGGGATGCAGCTCCCTTTGTCGTCGGTGCCTCTGCTCCTCCGCCAGATGATGCTAATGCACAGAAGGACAGGGTGACAAAACAAAAAGGGGGGAAGAGACAAAGGATACACTTGGTCAATGGCTGCTCCAACACCACCGTTGGCGTACACGACACACACACACACACACACACACACACACAGGGAACAGCTCTACAAATTAGGCAATGCACTACCAGTCACAATGCTAGTCACCAGGCCATGGCCAGGAATACCTAACGCCAATAGCAGCATACCTGAGATCCACAGACCCTTGCCCAGTAGTGGATGCCTACTAGCTAGTTTGGAGGTAGTTCACATCATACCCTGCTCAACATGGGACCTACCCTGCAATGTCTGGCCTGGCCTAGGAGCACCCACAGGCCCACATCCCCCACCCGGAGACCATCCCACCACGAGCAAGTAGTATATTGGGAAACTGTACTCACCCCCTTGTGACTGCTGTGATGCCCTCAAGCGCCCATAAAGCTCCGGATAGGCCACCACCAGTATGCGGACCATCAGGGGGGTTAGGTTTCGATGGGCACCCCTTCCTCGTTGGGAGGCCATCCCTAGTTGGACCTCCACCATCTTCCTTGCCCAGTGTCTCAGGTCCTCCCACCGTTTGCGACAGTGGGTGCTCCACCTGCCATAGACCCCAAGGGTCCGCACTTCCTTGGTGATGGCACGCCATATACTCTTTTTCTGATGGGCGCTGACCTGCAGAAAAATACACATAGAAAAAGGCACCAGTCAGAATGTCCGGCCTGTTACACTCATGCCCCACCATAGCCCTCACATGCCCTTACGCACCCCATCCTATACAACAATATACTGTTACAGTCACAGCATGGAATGCAGTGAAGTATTTGGAAATGTGGAAAACTGACCAGGTGCTCACCGTTTTGCCCCCTAGATTACAACCACTGCGGATGAATAGGGGATGGAGACATCCCCCGTGTACAGGCCCCTGGTGGACTTGGCAACTATGGAGGACAGGCACATCATCCTCACCTATAGACTTCACAGGGCCACAATCACAGAGCTGTGTGCCCAATTGGAGCCTGACCTGATATCTGCTATCCGTCACCCCACTGGTATTCCCCCTCTTGTGCAAGTTCTATCTGTGTTCCATTTCCTGGCAACTGGTTCTTTCCAAGTGACAGTTTGCTTGCAGCAGGAATGTCACAGCCAGTGTTCTCAATACTACTGACCAGAGTGTTGTCTTCCTTGATAAAACGTGTGTGCAGCCTCATCGTATTCCCCCAGGTGGAGGATTTGGCCACAGTTAAAGCTGACTTCTATGCAATGGGACATATTCCTAACATTATTGGGGCTTTTGATGGTACACATATTGCATTTGTCCCCCCCCGAGAAATGAACAGGTGTTCAGGAACAGAAAGAGCTTTCACTCTATGAATGTGCAGATAGTGTGCCTGGCGGACCAGTACATCTCCCATGTCAGTGCAAAGTATCCTGGGTCTCTGCATGATCCCTTATGTGATGTCTCAACTCCAGAGGCACCAGGGTGTGGCTAATAGGTGAGCCCTGGTTCCCACCCAGTGGATGTTGGTGTATGGGTACGGTTTGGGCCCTAAGGGTGAGTGTGTGGCTAACAGTTGTCCCTCGATGTTTGCAGGTGACTCTGGTTACCCCAGCCTCCCATGGCTACTGACCCCTGTGACGAATGCCAGGACAAGGGCAGAGGAACGTTACAATGAGGCACATGGGGGGACAAGATGGACTATCGAAAGGACCTCTGGCCTCCTGAAGGCCAGGTTTTGTTGCCTCCATCTAACTGGTGGATCCCTGTACTACTCACCCAAGAAGGTCTGCCAATTCATCGTGGCATGCTGCATGTTGCCAAACCTTGTCTTGAGACGCCATGTGCTTTTTCTGCAGGAGGATGAGGCTGGAGATGGCCGTGTTTCAGCAGTGGACCCTGTGGACTGTGAAGATGAGGAGGCAGAAGATGAGGATGAGGACAACAGAACTGCAATAATACAACAATACTTCCAGTGACACAAAGGTAAGACACTGTAACTTCACTTTACATTGACAGTTTTGTGTTTGAAATTGTACTTGGCAGGCAGATTCTCCCAATTCTATGGCCACTTACTGCACCCTTTGTCATCTCTATTTTAAGATATCTGTGCCCCACTCTGGCTCCTGGTGTGTTGACTGCAGCCTACTACAGGTCATTCCTATGTATACATTCATGTACAGTTGTTTTGAAGTGTTTAAAGCTAGTTAAACAAATACATAGTTCAATCATTTGCCAGACTCCATACTTGTAAAAATTTTTAATGGTGTTTATTCAAGTGCCAATCAGTAGAGGGGGATGTGCAATTGGCTGGGGTGATGGTGGAGGAATGTCTAGGATAGAGTCCAGTCTATGTGGATCACATGTGCATTGTCCAAGGGGGCATAGGAACAGGAGCAATGGCAGTTCAAGGTGAACAGGGTGACAGGGTGGGACACAAGGGTGACAATCAGGAGAGTCTTATTTCCTGGCGGGGGTCTTGGCAATTGTCTCTGGCTTCAGCCTGGATCGCAGGGACCATTTGTGGGGTGGTTCACATTCTGCAGGGGGAGGGGTGCTGGTGGCCTGTTGGTCCTGTGGTGGGGCCTCCTGTCCACTAGCGGCAGCCGAGGTGGAGGGCTGTTCATCAGTGTGGCTAATGTCACGGGCCCGGTGGTGTGCCACTGCCTCCCTCATGATGTTGGCCATGTCTGCCAGCACCCCTGCAATGGTGACCAGGGTGGTATTGATGTCCTTCAGGTCCTCCCTTATCACCAGGTACTGTTCCTCCTGCAGCCGCTGGGTCTCCTGCAACTTGTCCAGTATCTGACCCATTGTCTCCTGGGAATGGTGGTATACTCCCAGGATCCCTGCAAATGCCTCCTGGAGAGTCGGTTCCTTGGGCCTGTCCTCCCCCTGTCGCACAGCAGTCCTCCCAGCTTCCCTGTTGTGCTGTGCCTCTGTCCCCTGAACCGTGTGCCCACTGCCACTGACCACAGGTCCCTGATTGTCCTGTGTTTGTAGGGTGTCCTGGGGGCCCTGTAGTGGTGAACACACTGCTGATTGACGTGTCCTAGGGACGGAGGGATGAGCCCGCTGGGTGGGTGCTTTGCTGGTGGTTCCTGAAGGGGGAGGCTCTGTGGTGGTATGGGACTGTGTCTGGGTAACCGACTGTCCGGAGGTCCCTGATGGGCCAGGTTGGTCATCCAGATCCAGGCGTCCAGAGCTGCTGTCATCACTGTGGGCCTCTTCTGTGGGGGGACTGGATGTTGCTGGCACCTCCTCTCCAGTGACGTTGGCTGGGGGACCTGTGGGGATGTAAATGCAGTGTTATTGTTTCTGAGTGTGACATCTTGTGCATGGGTGTGTTGCCCTCTATGGTTGTGATTGCCCTGGCAGCTTTGACTTGTGTGAGTAGTCATTTGGTGGGCTAAGTGATTATCTCTAGTGTGCATGCTTTAGTGATGGGTGTCCATTCAGGTCTGTAATGGGGGTCCGTGCACTGGTGTAACGTGGAGGGCTTGGTATTGGGATGGGTGGGTTGTGATGGTGGGGTGTATGTGAGGTGGTAGAGTGATGGGGTGAGGGTACGGGTGGCGGTTTGTGATGGCATGCAGGTAGGGGTGCTGTTAGTAATAAAGATTTGACTTACCAGATACCAGTCCTCCTGCTACTCCTGCTATGCCCTCAGTGGGTCCACCGCCAGTCTTCTGTACAGCTATTTGGTGTCTTGCTGCCATGGAACTCACCTTCCCTCTTAGGTCATTCCACCTCTTCCTGAGGTCGTCCCACGGCGTTGACCCTGTCCACGATTCTCTGCCATAACTCCATCTTCCTAGCGATGGATGTCTGCTGCACCTGTGATCCGAATAGCTGTGGCTCTACCCGGATGATTTCCTCCACCATGACCCTTAGCTCCTCCTCTGAGAACCTGGGGTGTCTTTGTGGTGCCATGGGTGTAGTGTGAGTGGTGTGTGTGAGGGTGTGTGGGGTGATGTGTTGGGGTGTGTGCTGGAATGTGCATGGATGGTGTATGGGTGATGGTGTAATATGGCTCTGGTTCTGTGTGTGCTCTTGGTCTATCTCTCTCAGTTGCCAATTTTTTTTTGTCGTAATGGGTTTTGGGTAGTGTGTGTGTGTGTTTTATAGTGGTGTGGGAGTGTGGGTTTGGTGTGTGTATGTGTGTCAGGTGTGTGTAGTTTGAATTGTCCCATGTAGTGTTGTTTTGTATGTGTGTGTATTTTGAGCGCGGCGATTATGTACCGCCAATGGTTTACTGCCATTGAATGTCCACTGCAGTGATTTGTGGGTCATAATGTGATGGGCGTAGTTCTGTTGGCATAGCGGTGTGGGTTTTGCCACAGCCAGTTTATCAGTGACCTTTGGGCTGGCGGACTTGTGAGTGTGGCTGTATAGTGACGGATTGCTATGTGTGTGTCATGATATGGGTAGCGGTAACCTGCTGCAGCGGCAGTATGTTGGCGGCAGTCAGCATGGCAGTAAGTGGGACTTACCACCAATGTCATAATAAGGGCCTTAGTCTTCGGAAAGTCTGTTTACCTAGGTGAAAGGAAATGCCTTTATTTGTATGTTTACCCCCACATTTCTAACTGATGCTGCTGGTTTTTCGACTCTGAGAGTACACTGAGGCCTGCTAACCAGACCTCAGTGCCATTGTTTTAACCCCATACAAATTGCATGTTGAGATAGAATGTGCACTCAGGGCTGCAGCACTGTCTGTGCCACCCTTCATGTGACAATGTACAAAATGGCCAATGTACAAAATGGCTCCCATCCTGCCACTGCAGACTGGAAGGGCAGTGTTTGCACTTAACGTTAGACTTTACTCTATCCCTTAACACGATATGTAAATCTCCAATAGGAAGGCCTATCGAATCCTATGGCAGGGAGACATTTTTTGCTATGTACAACATATGTTTTACAAGATATCTTAGCAGTAACACTTCCGAATTGTCATTTTTCTGCGGGTAAAATTGGTAGCCCCATTGGCTAATATAGGCTTACAGCATGGCCACCCCACCCGGCTCACTTTTGACTGGGACTACCAAACTGGGCCATGCAAGGAATCAAAGTAATCATGACATTAAGGACCACCTAATGCCCGGGTCGAAATTATTGTCATAATAGTGGGCATCTTTTAGAAAGTTGCCCCGCTGCTCTCTGCTTGCCCAGCAGCCTCACAGAGCATACACACTCAGACAGGTTTCTGACCACTTGGGGTAACGTGTGAACATCTCCAAGAAACAAAGGGCAGTGCCACAGCAGCACAGATGAGTGTCACCTCCTCTGCACAGGTGGGCACTTGGGCGGAGTTTGCCCAGAGGTGGGCTTCAAAGGGGAAGCCACATTTGATGGGCCATCCAGCACAACACCCCTGAGCAGAATGCCTTTTGTTCTGTTAGACAGCTTGAAAACAGGGCCAGAGAGAGGAAACTCACCCCCAAACTGGTTTAATAATGGGCGTGTTAACCTCAGGTAGCCACACCTCTAAGATGGGCTACCTTGCTCCTCACAATCGAGGAAGGGTTAAGCCAATCTTGAATAGCGAAAGAAAGTGGCATTCTGAGATAGTCAGATGCCACACATCACATGAACTACATCATTAAAAAGGATGGAAGGGGAACATTAGCGACTGTATGGTCCCCTCAGGGCACTGTTCTGGGATAAACATGGCACCCTAGCACACTGACCCTCAATACTAAATGGACTTGGAAGGAGGATGAGAAGAAGACCACTTTTCACCCATTGGAAGTGCACAAGGAGAGGCTGCAACACCGCAGCGGCTGCAGCTGCTGCACTTTGGGCTCGCAGAGTTTGGACCCTATTCTGCGTGTCTGGCTTGGGGAAAAGTTGATTCACAGCCCCAGTTTGAAGCAGAGCCTCGAAGGGTCAGTTGGGGGGGCTCCCTGGAATGTCAGTGGGGACATCAAAGCTGAAAGAGCCCAAGACACATATTTGGTAGCCACCGCTGACATTTTGTCGTTACCGGAAGCCAGTCACCCCAAAGGACAATTCAGAGATAGTGAAAAGGTGCACCCCTGTTTGCTGGACATGTGTGTGTTGGTTGTGCCCAGATTTGCCACCTAAGGCAGACACAAGCCTCCACCACAAGATTTGCACCATCACCGCTGTGTTGCAAAGGTGCGAGGTGTGCATCAGCAGCCTTTGAAACCCTGCAAAGAGGACTTCATGGGACCTCGAGATCCATGGATGGAGTCTCCCCCACTCAGGGCAACTTTATTGTCATCTATGGCGGTCATCCTGTACATTTTGGATCTTGGCTCTAGTGGGTTGTAATTGTCCAGAGTATTCTTTCCGGCACCCTAGACCTCTGTCCTGTCGGACTTGGTCATCCAACTCGGCACGGAGTTGTCCAACTAACTGTTTAAACTTTTCAAAAGTTTCCAAACTTATTGTTGGCCGGTGATAAAAATAGTCATAAAAATAAGCTCTGTTTTTTAAATTGGTGCCTTGTTTCTTTCAGGTTGAATGACTTTCATATTTTATTGTTTGGTACTGTTAAGTGCTTTACACATTGTTCCTTTGCTAAGCCTTAGGGCTTGCAGCCACAGCTACCCAGGGTTGACCTTAAGGTTGAGTAAACATATCGGACTGGACCCAAGATGGTATTTGAGAGTGTACTGCACGATAGGGCTACCCAGGCACATGATATAGTACACCCAAATACTCACATACTGTATACATGAATGTATGTATATATGTGTATATGTATGTATATGGTGCATAAAGATCCTTCAGCTGTGAACCTGTGAGGGTAACGAGTATATGTGACTCACTTGAACTCAAAGACCTGTCCTACCTCACATGTGCACCAGCTTCTGATACAGCCCTAGGAATGTGCATTCAGTTGTGAACCTGTGAGGCTCAGGAGTGTAATTGGCTTTGTCTGTTCTGATTAGAAATGCACCGACCTCTAATAAAGTCTTAGGAAGGGCTGCTCCTCTGTATGTATGTAAAATAAAACAATCATCACAAACATCAATGAACAAATACAATACTCACTAAAACTTCTCATTGTCACCGTAACTATATCTTCTGCATATCTTAGTTAATTGAAACCACAAATATAAAATAACAGTCATCAAATCTTAAAATTCCCCAAAAGAGATTTACTTATCTTTGTAATCCTGGCTGTATCTCGAAAAATCTCGAAAAATGGTTCACAATGCTCATTAATAATTTATCAAGTAAAAGAATAAACATAAAGTGGAAATTGCAATCATTTGTTTTCCAAAATAAGCAACAGTTCGTGAGTTTTTGAATCGCGATGTTTTTCTAAGAACAACACATGAGCACCCTCCTAGTTTTTTCATTTGTCGTTAGGATTAGATTCCACTGCAGCATCTCCCAGCCAGGGCGGAATGGCCCCCTCCAGCCATCACAGCGAGTTTTGAACTGATATTTTACTAGGACACGCCTCTCGGTCCACGGTGCTGGACACATGCAAGCCCTGTGTAACATTGATTCCCGGTGTGAGGTGCACAGCCTGCCGGAGGGATGGTGAACCCATTGCATTTAATGTAGTTCTACAAATTTTCGAAAAGCGTAGCAGACCCGCCCTAGGTTTTGATATCTATTTGTATCCATGTATTCATTTATGTATTATGCATGTATCTACTATGTATGAATTATACATGTATGTATGTATGTATATGGTACACATTGACCATTCACTTGTGAACTTGTGAGGCTAACAAACATATTTGGCTTTATTTGTTCTGATTAGAAATGCAAAGACTTCTCCTGCTTCACACGTGCACCTGCATGTTATTCAGTGTGACATGGCCTGCTAACCTATGTATTTATGTATATGGTACATAATGACCGTTCAACTGTGAACCTGCGAGGGTAACAGAATTATGTAGCTCATTTGTACTAATTAGAAATACAAAGCACGGTCCAACCTCACCTGTCCCCCAGCTTCTGATACAGCCTTGGTAAGGCCTGTTTACGTACCTAGGTATGTGTGTGTGTATGTATGTGGTACATAATGACTATTCAGCTACAAACCTGTGAGGCTGTTGCGTATATGTAGCTTATTTCTGCTCAACGTTGGTTGCTGAGCTGAGTTGTGTCGGAGGAAGAGTGAAAAACAGCACCATATATAAGATAAGGTTTTGTTTTCTGCACAAAAATATTTTTATGAGCAAAGCTGACATGAGAAACATGTCTAAACTACTTTCCTACTAAAACCGTTTTTTTCCTGCAATGCTTCCGTTAAAGTAAATTATTTGTATTGTTACAATATTTGTAAAGTTCCAAAAGATTACAACTTTGTTGAAACAATTCCTAAAGTTTGGAAAAATACATTTGCAACTTGGCTCGCCTTTTTCCACCCCCTTTGAGGGTTATGCGCATCTTGTTGCTAAATTGCGGAGAACTGCATTTTTCTGTATGAATAGTAGGGGTGTTTGGTGATGTGTGGGACCGCCTGCTAAAATACAGGCTTAAGATCTAGTTTGTGCTTTAAAGAAAGACCATAACTTTAGTCTCCAATATGTTGTACCTGAAATTGTGCATTTAACCTGTCAACACTAAATCAAATACTAACAGAATTCATATGAAGTACTTCCTCTAAATGGAATGACCTGAGACATCTAAAGTTGTCCAGTACTAGGCCCCAGCCTACATTCCTATTGTGGCTTAGGTCAAAAATGCCAAGTTTTTTCGAAATTCATAAGAGTGAGAATATTTTAGCTACTTGGTGACACCACAATACGGTGATACTACACGACTTTGGACTCTAATGACATCGCTTGACTTCACATCAGTGAAATTGATAACATTATTAAAAAAACGCCAATGCCACACAAAAGTAGAGAAATTACCCATAATGTTACAACATTAATTTGTCGACATCACTGTAAGCAAAAATTATAAAATTAGAATAGGTAATTTTGAAAAGGGCTTTGTTTCACTGAGGGGATGCTGAGGGACGTCCAATACACAATACATGTTAAGTTCTAGTTGCCTACGATCACTCGGAACACCAAGGTAAAAACATCCCTAGCATTCATAGTCACTCATGTACAATTTAATGAATTGAATGTTAGACACCCTATCCCCATACCACCTCCTCCTTTCAGATAAGCATTACAGGTGAAGAGGAGTCCTGAGGGAGCCATACATTCTAAGGACTCATATTGCTGAACCATAATATCCATGTTATGTGAACAGTAAATATTACACCTGGAGTCTCACCACCCTACCCGCCACCCACTGCATTACTTTCGACTAGAACCTGTAAATATTTTAGTATCTTTTGTCCTGCCACCCACTTTCATCACACTCTGCAGTAGCCCTATATCCTTTGGTCAATTATTAAACAAGCATTGGTAAATGTGTTACATTTTGCCTATGGGATTAATAATAAGAGGTGTGGGAGCAGTGTATTAGTGCAGGGAGAATGGTGTGAGTGTTCTCTGTGCAGGGTGAGTGGTGCATGAATAAAGGTTGATACCTTCGACCAGTAGGCTGAATCTAGCAATATAAAATAGTTGTACACATGTGTCATCATTGTGTTAGGCAGACCAGGCAATAATGAGCCTGTTAAGAGCAGCAGCAGAATCCTTCCTGGTTAAGAGTATTAGGAGGGAAAGTTCCTGATAAATGGACAGCATTGCCTCCGTTCATGGACTGAAGGAAAGATGAAGCACGTGTCGCTAGTAGGCTAGTGGGTGGGCGGGGTAGGGCGGTGGGGGTAAGGTGGTGTACGTGCAACACTTTCAGCTAGATGCTTGCGTTTAGCCAACACCACATTGCTGGAGTTCAAATGTAGCTCCTGCATACATTAGTAGAAGCAAAACTACATGTCTCATTAAAGTGCCTTGGGTTTAAAACTATGCCTAGCTGAAGATGTTGCATGTAAAATGATGCCATATAGCAGTTAGGGACAAACTGCCTTAATTAAAATCCAGTGTTGGCCATCTCTCGGGCAACAGCAGACTGGTGGCCTTCCAGCAACTTGATATACAAATACCAACTAACAATAACAATACGTTTGGGCAAAGCTTTCTCCATTTACATTGATGGTTCACGTTGTATTTCTAGACAAGGGTTGCAGCCAATTACAAGGCGTTTTAAGTCAGAGCTACAGAACTGTCACACATTTCTTATACAAACACAAACCACATTAACATTTATCAAAATGGCTACTTTTTATGCATGGACTTTTCCCCACCCACAATGACCTAACATTTCTGTCATGAGTGAGCAAAAAGATGCCAGTTTGTCATTTGTGCTCTATATATAGCCAATATTTTTGGTGAATGCAGAGCAACATTATTGTTTCTGAAACTGCATGTAAGTGAGGTTCTTATACACCACACATATCACCTGTACTCCTTGAAGGTGTCCTTAGAGGTGGCAAACTGAGGCACAGTGAAGTAAAGTAATTTGCCTAGCATCACACAATTTGGCGAAGTGGGAAAGCTGGCATTTAAAGCTAGATTTTCCAATTAAGCATTGTGGATTCAGCCAATGCATGGATATAATTGTGCTCTTCTTTTTGCACAAGAGAAGGAGGGAGATGGTCAGAAGTTCATTAATAGAAATTATAATAACTAGCAAAACAAATAGAAACATGAAAAAATATGTATTTTTTAATGCCCTGAGCTGAACCGTTAAATGGCTAGCACCTTTCAAAACTGCACCATGGGGGGTAGAGTGCAATGCCAGGGACTCTTGACTCTGAGCTCGAGCTCTGCCGCGTTTACCCCCTACACCACCCTACAAGCAAGGGAGTATTAGATGTCACTGACACACCACCCTGTGCCCACAGAAAACATACAACATGGACAATATAAACTTACAACAAGGCTCAGATGTATATTCTGAACCTTCAAACCGAAAAGCATTGAATGCCAGAACCCCGCATTTTAGCATTATAGATAGAATTAATAATTAAGTTATGAAATATGCTTTGATAAAAACCTACACATACAAACTCAATAAAAACAAATGTACTTTTAAAATACTAAAATGCATTTGTTCACACCACAGAAGATTACAAATGCAGAATAAACCACATTTTTACTCTGATGCACACCGTTGTAATTCTCATAAATTCACATGCCCAAAATAAAACTAGAGCGGGTCCCTGCTGCGGCCTCGGGGGGACTGGTGAGTGCGAGTTCCAAAGGGAGCACTACAGTGGGTCCCTGCTTCAGCCCCAAGAGGATTGGTGAGTGTGCATTCAAAAGGTTGCACTAGAGTGGGTCTCTCCTTGAGCCCCGGGGTGACTGGCAAGTGCGTGTTGCAAACGGAGCGTTGGCTTCCCAGCTGAGGGGCTGACACACTAAAAAGAAGTTCCAGCAAAGCAGACGAAAACAATACCTGGGCCTCAGAACTCTGATAAGAGCATACACACAAGCAACAAAAATTGGTAAATCCAGGAAACATGCTACAGCCAATAGAAACAGAGGAAAAGTAAGTGGCAAGCACAGAAACCAATAAAAAGCAAGGGGAAGGGATGTACCTTTAATATATATATTAACAAGAGATTTCACAAGCACAGCACAAGCAATGTGCAGCCAAAACATAGAAATTACATAGAGTACATTAACTGCCACTCAGGTACATAAATAGAAGAAAAACACATTCCTCATGTTCTGCCACCCATTCCCACCACTCTCCTTTCTCTCCTGACTCTAAGGCAACCTCTTTGCTCCCACAGTGAGAGTGGAGGTGCAACACACGGAGAAAGATGGAGTTAGTCATATGATGCTTGAAGACAAACTTTTGTTGCTCAAATCAAAATTCTATAGCTCCTGCGAAAGTTCTCATTTTATGACGAGAGCCCTCACTCACCCTGAGATGGTGTAGTGAAATGTGTGTTTTGACCACTGACTTTGTGTTGCACCACATTGCACCTGGATTAGCTGTCCAGTGTTTACCAGTTACAGACTATGGGCCAGATGCATCAATGCTTACAATAGTGATTACCTAATTGTGATTTTCAGCTAATCACAATTAATTAATCGCTATTGGAATGTATGAAACTCCAGGAGCTTCATGCTGCGATTCACAAGGGCTCGCAAATGGACGTACCTCATCAATATTCAAGAGGTAGGTAGCGAGCCATTGCCAATAGCTACAATCACAGGGATGGTGGCCTGCTGGCCTCAGCAGACCACCATGTTTGTGATTGCTTTTCAATAAAGGAATCTCTTTTTGTTAAATGCAGCCAGTTTTCCTTAAATGCAGGCCTTTGAAATGCACAGAGGGCGTGCCCTTCCTGCCCTGGCTCTAGACTCACTACAGGGGGATATGCAGCCCTTTGTGTTGGGACATGACACAGCCTATTCAAGTATAAGTGGGGTTGTGGCCAACTACTCCCTCCCATTCTGCCAGGATGGTCCATCAATGACCATCAATTCACACCTAAGTTCCCATTGTGTGTGACTGTCTATAGGGAATACACCAAGCCCAGCTATCACCCACCCCAGACAAGAGATCAAAGGCAGGCAGCAGGTGCCAAAAGCTACAGTTAGAAAAAGGCAACTTTCTAAAAGTGGCATTTTCAAAATTGCAATTTAAAATCTGACTTTACCATAAGTTGTGATTTTGATTTGTGATTCCAGAGATGTCAAACCTGAATGTTTATCTCTTCCACATTGTGAATTACACATATAAGATGTTGTAAAGTAGCCCCAATGTTAGGCTATGGGAGAGATATGACTTGTAGTATTGAAGAACGACTTTGGGAGTTTTCACTACAAGGACATGTCAAACTTAAAAACACTTGTGCATTTTGAAATACATTGCACTCTGCCTTCTGGGTTGTCAAGGACTACCTTAGGCGTGACTTATTGTCAGAAAAACTATTGCCAGTGCTGTTAAGTTCTTTCCTCAGCAAAAATGGTTCCCCTTTTCCTTGTACCCTCTTTGGTTGCAGCAGCATCCTTACTCCCAGTGGCTCTTGCGAGGCTGTCCCTAGAACTAGATTCTTCAGGTTTAACTGCCACTCAAGATGGTGGGCACAAATTTTTGTGAGGTCAACGCTCTAGTGTTTCTACCTTAGTCTCATGCTGAAACTTCCCTCCAGCTGTTTCTCTCTGGGAGCTGTGCACTTCAACTGTCATCCTGAGGAGAATGAGCAGTGTTTCTGAGGCGCTTCGTTTCATAGAGAATTCTTCCAGTTTTGAGTAATTAATTATTTCTCTTGTTATGGTGTGCACACCAGCTACTTTTTCCCTTCTGGAGAAGGTAAATTTCTTCCTTCTTCCAACAACTGGCTATCGGCTTTCTGAGGAGAATTCCTTTTGGCTTAACAGAACTTCAAGCAACTGCAGTAAGGAATTCTTTTGTATGATTTCCAGACTTGCTAATATATATATGTACATATATATTTAAAAAATCTTCGCGTTGCTGACTTGCAAGTCTTAGAGACAAACCTCAGTGCTCAGACTAATTCCTAGAGACTGTGATTGAGAAAACTGATCCTAGAGAAGGAGTTTTCGTTTCCTGTAAAAGACATTAGTAGATGGTATATTTCTGAACCTTTGAACTGTTCTCCAGAGAACCTTGGATACCTCTGACTCCTGGAGAAAAGAAGATATTAAGTTAACACTGTTCTCTGAGAGAGAGGCTAGTCTCTCAAAAGATGCAGTTTAGAAGAACGATAGAATTGGGTGAATGTGAATGGCTGAACAGTTGAATGCGCAGTAGGAATGTACTTATCTATGCTCTTACCACCCAACTGCAAGTCCTTCCTTTAAAGAAATCCCAATAAAAAGAAAGGTGCAGGTTACAGAACACACCCTGAATATCCTATCTTCAAGTGGGAAACACAGACTGGAACTGGATCTGGAGGCGGTCTCTCTTTTTCTTTTCCCATTCCCCTTTCCCTCTAGTGAATGCAGAGTTCAGATAATCAGTAAAGTCTGAACACACATTTGTTGGGTAAAAGGCATCTGCTTGCCATTCACTCCCATTTTGGTGAGTCCTTTGCTGACTCTCATTTTCTGGTCCCTTGGCCCTGCCAGTGACGCCCCCCACCCAGGTTAATTGCGACCCACAACCTAATTGCAGATTTAACTGTAAGAGTGCCCAAAAAATCAATTGCCTGGCAACAAAATGCAAAAGTGGAGGCATTAACAGCAGGCTTCCCTATTCAAGAATAAGTCTGACAGAGGCAGCTGCAGCGCAAGCTTCGCTCTTGTGCCTTACAGGTACTGCACAGATAGCAAGATCAACATTCCAAGATTCATGTACACGTAAAACAGCTACAGCACTGTTCAGGATTTCCTTACTCAGACAAGAGGTCACCTACGTTCCTCAGTGGTGCAAGCTTCTTCTATAAACACAGGTACAGCATAGACTGTTGTGGTGTTAGCGCTTCCCACACCAGTGCTTAATTTGTAAATATAGAGGTGCTGGTGCCCAAAGCCCTCCTCTTAAACACACGGATGCTGCAATTAAATGTGTGAACACGGAACACTGAGGCAGCGTAATCCTGAAGCCATCTTGGGCCTCTTCAATCTATATAAAGCTACTCCCTGCCCATTCAGCTCACTCTTGCAGCTTTCTACTTTCTTCCTTTGTGACGCTTTTTCGTTTTTCCCGTCTTCCGTCTTCCCCATACGTGTCTTTTGCTCGCAGCAAATGCTTGAAGCAGAACTGTAAGCCCCGGCTCTCAAAAATATGTGCCGGTGCTCAGCACCGGAAACAACAAGCGCAAATTAAGCACTGTCTCACACAGACCAGGAGTGCAGGTTTCTACCATGCAGAGCACGAACCAGCATCACACGTTTTACATAACACTGGTAAGATCTAGAATGTGTCAGTGACAGCCTCTCTGTCTCAGAAGTCAGGTTCACCATGGGAACCAGAAGTAAAGTCTTTCCTCAAATAATATAGATACAGTATGGACAGCAGCAGAGTGGATCTACTTCACAAAACAGGCACAGCTTAAGAAATGGGAGTGCAAGCCTCCATGAGAGTAGGCCTACCTCAGAAACCCTAAGAGGTCAAATCGCACCCCCATTGTGTGTGAATCAGCTAAGGGAAGGTTTGGGGAGGTTGTCTACTCTAATAATATATTTGTTAAGAAAGTGGCAATTTTATTTTACTTTGACTCCACTCTACAACTATTTTTCAAAAAACAATGACACAATAATCATAATCTATTACAATGAAGGGCGTTACCTCTCATTACAACATCACCTTCAGTGAGGGTAATACCAAAATGGAGTGCCTTGACAATATGATGAGTAACAATCAGAAATATTTCAGAAACAGGCGCAGCAGAGGAGACCTCTCTTGCACAATACAGGTTGGTGCAGAAAGCTAAAAGGTCTACCTCACAACCAGGTACAGCAGAAAATGAAGGCCTCTCTCACACAAACTAGGTACAGCCAAGGAAGCAGCATAAAGCACAAAGGAGGCACAGCAAACCATAAACATGTCAAGCATCCCTTACAAGGGTTCAATGCTGAAGGTGCCAAGGTGTGTGGACACCGTCCTGGATTTTTGTCCAGTATCATTTTGCATGCTGTGATTTCAGCATCATGCTCATAATTGTGAGAATAAATCTATGAATGAGAGAGTGGAGAGTGCTATTGGTAAAAAGCTAGGGCTCTCTGATGGTGTCACATATAACACCAAGGCTCTGGGCAGCTGAGTTTGTACAGAGAACAGCTCTGAGGGGAGTGTGAGGCGTTTATCTTTAGATGTGATAAATAATCTGAATCAACAGGCACCGCCACTCTAAAGGTGTCATCAAGTGCAGTTTGAATATGATCTTTAAAATGCTTCTTATTTAATCAAATGTAATCAATAAATTAGTTGGCCAGAGGCATCTGGCCTGGTGAAAGGGGTCAAATCGCACCCCCATTGTGTGTGAATCAGCTAAGGGAAGGTTTGGGGAGGTTGTCTACTCTAATAATATATTTGTTAAGAAAGTGGCAATTTTATTTTACTTTGACTCCACTCTACAACTATTTTTCAAAAAACACTGACACAATAATCACAATCTATTACAATGAAGGGCGTTACCTCTCATTACAACATCACCTTCAGTGAGGGTAATACCAAAATGGAGTGCCTTGACAATATGATGAGTAACAATCAGAAATATTTAAAAAACAAAAGCAATTCATATCACTGAAATGTCAGAGGCCCTATCATTTTTGGGTCTCCCAGAGCCAGATGCTCAGTTGGAGGAAGGAAACACAGGAAGCACCTAGGAAAATAGTCCTTGCTCCTCAAACCCCTCAAACTCACTGTCCCAGTGCACGTCACATCAGCATAAAAACGTTATGTTTACCCAAACGGTGCATCTCAGGGCCTTGCCGGGGCTGTGTGTCTCTGGGGCCTGGCCCTGGCTGGGGAGGCGGTGGGGACTCACCGTGCAGACTCCTGACTTCCCCCAGATGAGAGAGCTGTGACACTGTGAGGGAGGGCAGCTTCTACACCTTGCCATATCTTTCCATGTACTAGTGTTTGAGCTTTTGATCAGTTCTTTGTTGAGTGTAATACCTTAACGTCATTAGCTAATCTGTACAAAGCATAGCAGTACGGGAACATCTGCCCATTTTGATATATCAATCAATCAATCAATCAAAAAAACTTATAGAGCACGCTACTCACCCGTGAGGGTCTCAAGGCGCTGGGAGTGGGGGGGATCTTACGCTTTTGTTGGACTCTGGAATGGATTGTCCCACTATTTTTCTCTCAGTTTAGAGTTATTGTGTCTGTAAAGGCTGCGGGTCTGACTTTCAATTGCAATACAGCTATATATCAAGGACGTGTAAGCCACTTGGTGTGTGAGGGGGAGGAGGAGTTGCCCGGGTAAACTTGCACAGTTGGGAGGGGGAGATTAGATGCTATGGTGGGGACACCTCATGAGTACTTATGCAACTAGACACTCACACTCACAGTGGACATAGTGCCACTAACCTGGAATGTCAAGGGCTTAAACTCCCTTGCCAAACACCACAAACTTTGGAAGTACTTATTAGATCAACGTTATGATGTAGTAGCTTTGCAACAGACTCACCTCAAAAGCGATGAGGACCACAGGCTTAAACACAGGGCATATCCCCAACTCTTTTAGTTGTCTACCACCTCAAAACATCATGGGGTAGCACTCATGTTTCGCACGTCCCTGAGGGCATTTAAACATGCTATTCAAACACTGTGACTGGTTGATGCGTGGAGGACAATGCACCCAGACTCCCACCATTATACTTTCTTTTCTGATTCCCACGCACTTATTCTAGACTGGATTATGCCTTCATCAGTAAATCGAAATTCCAAGATTTACAGGAGGTGACCATCTACCTAATACCTATTTCAGACCATGCCCGATGTTGATTACTCTATACTGGGGAAAGACACCCTTGTGATACCGTAGTTGGTTCTTCCTTAATTCCCTAATCTGAGACCTCTTATCCCGTGATGATTTATGAAAAGCTATCAGGGAATATTTCCAACTAAATACCTCCACTGATACAACACCTGCCACGCACTGGGATACCTTCAAAGCTGTGCTCTGAGGAAAATATGTTTCCTTAAGGTCTGCACTCAATCAGCGAGGGGTGAAAGAGCGACTAGCCCTTGATTCTGTACTACGGACTATAGAACAGGCACAGAAGGAACATTCAACACTGTCTCTCCAATGTAAGGTCACCACCCTATGGGGTAAGCTTACTGCTATTTATACTAACAGAGCCAAACTCACTTTATTACGTCTAGGTCATACCTCGTACAAACAGGGAAATAAGATAGGATCTAATTTGAAGAAGCAATGTAGGGTCAAAAGGTAAAAAGGGACCTATGGAAGACAATAGACATACCCCAACTGATTTTATCAGCTCAGATACCGAGAAGGTCCACGTGTTTGGGGAATTCTACAAGCACACTGTATACTGCAGAACATACGACGGACCAAGCAGATCACGTAGCCAGGGGGACTCTCCCCCATGTGATTGCTGCACAAAACGAGATACTAGGCAGACCTATTGCTGAAAATGAGGTGCGATCAGCAATTGTTAACCTCAAATTGCATAGAGTGCCAGGACCGGACAGGTATACGACTCAATTCTACAGAGCATTTACTTCTGATCTGATCCCCTACCTGCCATTTTTCTTTAACTTTAAAGCATTATTGGGAGCGACCACACCCTCCACGAGTTAAGCCCTGCTCTCAGTGATCCCATGGAAAGACCTGCAATTACGTGGCTCCTACAGACCCATGACACTTCTAAATCTGGATGCCAAACTCTGTTCCCACATACTGGCCTCTAGACTGGAAGCTCTTATTCCAGAACTGGTAAATGCAGATCAGTCAGGCTTCATCAAAGGTCAACAAACGCATGATATTCTGAGAATGGTGATTCACCTGATGGAGAAAGTGCAGAATAAAAAGATCAGGTGGACTGGCCCTTTCTCTTTCACTCCCTCAAACGCTATAGTTTCTGAGATCAATTCATACCAACAATACGTGCTAACTATGCATTGCCCACTTCTCGAGTCCTGTTGAACAGGATGAGCTCTAGACCCTTCTGCCTGGGAAGAGGGACATGGCAAGGGTGCCCCTTATCTCCACTATTATTTGCGCTCAGTATTGAGCCTTTAGCAGTGCAAATTCGGGATACACATGACACTGGAGTACCCTTCGGCTCAGTGGAGCACAAGATCTCCCTCTTTGCTGATGACATGCTGCTGACACTTACAAATCTGAGCACCTCACTAGCAACCCTTCAAGAACAGTTGCGATCCTTTGAGTGGATGGGAGGATTCCATATTAACCTACATGCTCAACCTGATGCTACCCACTGTTAACCTGATTCTTCTGGCAAAACGGTAGAGCTTGATTACCCTTTAAAGTACTGCGACTTCCAAAAGGACTACTGGGGTCTTACCCTCCCAGACATCCATCTCTATTACAAGGCTGCTCAATTGAGGGTTATTTCTGAATGGTCTCTTCACGAATTGGATAAGCACTGGCTACATATAAACGGGGTGCTGGTGGGAGGGTAATTTGGATTGTCCCCTGGAAACCTAGAGGAGATCACCCCAGAATTCTTACCTTAGCACTCTGAACAGGACGCGTCTTAAAATAATGGCACGAAGTACCAAATCAGCATGGTGGACCACTTTCCCCTTGCTCTACACAGCAATCCATTACAATCTGGCGTTCCCTCCTGCACTCCAACCGGGGTCCTTGGATGCTTGGCGACCTGGTGGATGCCTCACGTTAGCAGATCTCTTTCACAATTGGGACACACTGACTTTTGAACATTGTTAGAGGGATTTTAACTCCTCAACACAGAACATATCTATTACACACAATTATAACACTGGCCACTCTAACACGAAGTCCACCTAGTGGCCACAAGAAACCTATGACCAATCTAGTAGTTTGTTGAAAGAGCGGGCACAACTATAGGGACTATCTCCTTCCTTTGCTCTTCGCTACTCACTACACTAAATTCCTTTAGGCCTCGACACACAGCCTTCTGGTAACACCTCTTAGGAGCTGAGATACTTGGTGAGAGGTGGTGTAGACAATGGAGTGATATATCAAAATGTAACCACTCCTTGGGATTGAGAGAAGCCCATTTTAAGATTCTCTATTACTGGTATCTCTATCCTGCCAAATTGCATAAAATGTTCACAGGCACCTCTGATCTCTGCTGGAGAGGCTGTGGCCTACAGGGCGATTACTACTGGTGGGACTGCCCCAACATGCGGCCCTTTTTTAATAAAATCCTGCCACAAATCAAAGAGATACTGGGGTATCCCATCCCTCATACAAATGACTTTGCCCTGCTGGGCTTACGCAAGGCCACATTCAAACAACACTGTGACAGGGCCGTAATACGGCTATGTCTGGGAGCAGGGAAAAAGGCCATTGCGGCAGCATGGAAAAAACCTGAAGTCCCAGCAATTACCCAATGGCATGCCTGTCTGTGGCGAGCCCTCCCTACGGAGGGAATGACCAATATATTCTCCAATAACATTAAAATGTTTTAATTTGCATGGGGCCCACTACTTTCCTATCTCTGTAAAGGCTTACCACTAACAATATGTCTGACACGAATGAGGGTGTCACACCTGTTCCACGTTCAATCCATGACAGGCAATGTTGCTACCTCCAGCCCCCCAGCCGATTACTACCTTTGCACCTAGTATCAGCGACCTGCAGCCGCTTTCCCCGATTGATACCGAGCGCTTCCGCAAGCACTGCCACCCCGATACCGTGGACCCATTTAGAAGATTATGTTAAATCAAGACTTTTTGTTATACGTGTAGACTGAATTTTTTACCTATTTCTATGGCTTGTAATACACCCCTGACTGTAATGACATTGTGTATGACTAATTAGCAACGAGCAGCTTTGGGGGGTAATCTTTGGGAAGATTGCTTGTGTTTTATATTTGTCTGTTCACAGCAATAAATTCAATAAAACAGCTTTGAAAAAAAAAAAAGCAGCTATTGTAAAGTGAAGCTGTCCCTACGGAGAAGGAATCATTCTGCTCACTAGAAATCAGAATAGTAGAGGGTAGATAGATGCCAGCTCAGTGAATGGAGGAGTACATTGCTATAGTCTGTGCTCGGATTCTAGCAGAGTTTTAAAATGTGACTCAAACACAGACAGTATCACCTCTGTGTATAACTATTTCAGGACAGAAAGATCCAATGGTAACTAGTGGGAAAGGAAAGAGTTGTTTGGGAGGATATTTTGTACAGTTTAATGAGCTAGTTGTGTGCACAGAATTTTAATGTCTGTCACAAAGCAATGGCTTCTGCATACTGTGTGTTGCAGAGAGTTTGGATTCCCAACCATTGCAAGGACTTAGGGGCTGATTTAGAACTCGGTGGACGAGTTACTCTGTCACAGTGGTACAGATAACCCATCCACCAAAATCTACATCCCATAGGATAGAATGGGATTTAGATTTTGGTGACTCGGATATCCATTACAGAGTAACCTGCCCGGCGAGTTCTAAATCAGGCCCGTAGTTCAATGCAACATCTCTGAGACGGGAAATCCAGTTTACTTGCAGCCCCACACAACCCACTAAGCATTCTTGCAAGGATGGTGTTTTCTAGATTACCAACAGCACCATAAAAGGTTCAGGGACACAGTGGTAATCCAAACTCGACACACTCAAGAATCACTAGAAACGTTTAGAATAATGCTCTACCAGAACCAACATGAAAAGTCAGGTTACCAAATATACAGGCCATTGAGCACTCAGGGTAGGGGAAAAATGTCATGTACCATGCAGGGGACATTCCCTTTCCAAACTATGCTATGTTATGTTATGCCCTTGTCTGCCCTTATACCATGAATGAAGCCATTGGAATCCTGTGAAGCAGATCCCATCATATACACCATCAGGTTTTTATTTATATTAAAGAACATTTTTGCAGCTGCCTGCCTCACATTGAGACAGGGTGGACCCTACATAGCAATAAAATACCCGTCACCTGGGAGGGGGACAAATAAAGGCCATTAGTGAAATTGGACCACATCTTGGGGGGATTGGGTGTCCACTTCAGTCTTCTCCTCTCTGATGCCTTCTTCTTCGGACTGACCTGTCACAGCAGTACAAATGTATTGGACAAATCGATTTTTTTCTAAAACGAGTCACAGTAATACAAGTCAGGCAAGAAGATGAATCATCAGGCAGTGAAGTGAACGAAATATCTTAGAAATTAGTGTCACCTTGCTGCGCTGCCCTTCATCAAAGGGAAAATGCATGAATGTGCTGTATTTATCCAATCCTGTCCTTTCTCTCTTTGATAGAACCCTTTTGGAAGCCTAGCGTCAATGCAGGTACGCCTGCACCATGGTGCCTGCGTTGCATCCTGAGAGGATTTTTTCCCTTTCAATATATGCTACAAAATGCAGCACACAGAGAAAGAGGAAAAACAAGGAGAACTAAATATATTTCTCCTGGGTAGGTGTAAGATTTTGGTGCATTTCCAGGTTGACAAGTCCTTGTAAATCTAGGAATGTGTCAAAATCCATAGGAGTTTTGTTGGAACACCCATGCAACGCCCATGGAACACCTAGTCTGAGAAGAGTAATACAATGCAGCAATTTGCGCTGCGTTGCCATACTCTATATTTTTGAAGCAATCCAAAGCCACGCAAAGTGGCTTTGCATGGCTTCAAAAATATGACTTAATGGTTTGGCCACGCATGTACCACGCTGCCTGGTGCAAGCATGGTGGAACCCACTCATAAATATGCCGCAGAGTTTGTGATTCAAAGCGTGGGGCATTTTCTCTAAGAAGGAAGGAGAGAGCAGCAGGTGGCAGGAGCGAGAGGGCGAGCGTTAAACTCTGATTTGTTGCCTGTTTTAGGGACGCACAGAAAGTATCACTGGTTCTGGTAGATAGTAGTGATCAAAGTGCTATTTTTGTAAAAGGTAAAAGTGAAAAAAAAAGTTATACACTCACACACTGCACATACATACACACCCACACACATTTTACTCACACACAGTCACACACCTCCACGCACACCAAAAAATGTTCTATTTAGAAAGATACCCCTGAAAGACCTTTGCACGTACACACATGTATGCGCACCACTCGAATACACAAGCACATACACCACAACACACATTGCTTTTCACAGACACAGTGAAAGCACTACGTCAATCACATACCATCCTCACGGAGAGAAGGGTACATACACACACACATCTTATGCGCACACATTTTCTCACATACATACACTAATGACGTACAAACACACTCTTCTAGCAATCCTCCTCGGTCCAACATATGCCACACACAAACTTTAGAAAAGAATGCACAGAGCATTTTTTGAATACACCAGAGGTCTTCAATCAATCAATGTACGCACATTGTTATACACAGACCCTCCCACACACATCCTGTGTCCTGAGCCAAATTACAGTGCACACGTATCCATCTCTTCCACCCAAAAGAGCACATAGACAAGATAAATGGTCACCGTAGCAAATTAAAAATATTCACATCTTTTAGAAAACATAAACTCACCTTCCGTATCCCCCAGGGGTGATACCTGTGCCAAGAAACAAGTACCCTATGCCGGCATTTCACCTTTAATTGATTTTCAAACTTTAGGAAGGTAATGCATCCAGTTCATCCTGTGTGGGCACCACAGCTCGAGGGAACCCATGCGTATCTGGTACCCCCATTCTCAGAGACCCTGGGGAACACTGTCGGTCGGGCCTGGCAGGCATATGTATGTTCCTGCATGTAGGAGACTTGACAGATTTAGAACGTTCTGAGAACAAAAATGCTGACAATCCATCATGTGCCTGTTTAGCAGATGTTACAACCACCTCTTAAGAGTAAGGGAAGCCTGGCACCAAGCAAAAGAAACCTCACGATATGTAAATGATAAAAAATATATGGTTTAGTATAACTCCATATGTACTAGAGGTGATAACTGCCAATAAACCTGTAGTTCTCTTTCACTGGGTTTGTAGATTTCAATAATGAATTGCACCCATTTTACACCCTCTGGGTATCACCAACAGAACATCCATTCACACCTCGGAATGCTACATGCAAGAAACCAGAGGGACACTGATGTGAGACAACCCCTGGCAGACACACGTTCCTGCGCCAGAACGACCAGAGAATCACCACATTTTGAAAAAAACATCTGCTGCAAGCCTGACAAACCTCGTGTGGAGCAGATTCTGAAGTCAGTCAGGGCAAGTAAGGTCTGACTTGCACCATTAGATGCCTTAAGGTGTACAGAATTAGAATGTATGTACTTTCCGTATAGTCCTGAGTTTAATATAGGTCAACGAATGAAAGTTACACTTAGACAGGGCTCTCACAACAATTAAGTGACCTGAGCTATTTTACAACTGACTGTCTTTCCAATATAGTGTAGTAAAACCCACACAGATTTGCCACTTGAAGTCAGCCTTTCCTCGTTTTGCATTCTGGGATTTATACATGTCAAGTCGATTTAAAAAAAAAAAAAAAGTCTGCATTTATCAGTATACTTTCTGGCTGTTAATTAGATAGTGATACTGGAATCACAGCACAATATAGCAGTGAATATGCAAAAAAAACCTTTTTGTATGGGTAAAGAAATACGAAAGAGAGAAATGTGTTTGAAAAACCCTAATATGGATTTTGGGAAAAAGCTCTGGTACTGAGGCACGCAGGCTTCTAGGAAGGGAAAGGGTTGCTTTATGTTATGTTATGTTATTTTATGATGTGAGGTGTACACAAAGCACAACATTTGTCTTCATGATGTTGTGAATTTGAAAGCCAAGTCGCTGATTGAAACCACATTAGGGCCTCATTACGAGTTTGGCGGACGGCTTACTCCATCACAAATGTGACGGATATCCCATCTGCCGTATTACAAGTTCCATAGGATATAATGCAACATGTAACGCGGCTGACGGGATAACTCTCACGTTTGTGATGGAGTAATCCCCTCCGCCACGCTCGTAATGAGACACTATGCCTTTGTTGCAAAAAATCTAATTGTTTTTCTTTAGTTTATAAAAAATACAAAAATAAAAAAACCTGGAAAAAACAAGCTGAATATGAGGACATTAAAGATAATGTGAAATCTACAAAACTCCTATTCAAGCTTTTCATTTTCATGATTTAGCCATCAACTGTGCAGTATATTACTTAAGTGGCAATTCAAGGGGAACCTTTAAGAGCAGCACAGTGAAAGGAAAGAGAATACACTGGAGGCCACTCAGACCACGGGGCAGATTTACTAAGATTTTGTGTCAGGGTTGCATCACTTTTGTGGCTCAGTTCTGATACAAAAACATTTTAGATTAACAAATCCACACAAACCCACTTTTCGTGGCTGTGCATGGTTGAGTAAATACAAAATAATGCAAGGCAGTGCATGGCACTGCCTTGCTTTATCTTGCAATGGGGAGGCATTCCACAAGTGGATCATGGACGTTCTTATACATCCACCCGTTGAGTTTGGAGCATTTCCAGATTTAGTATAGCGAGTAACCCTGGGAATGTGTCAAAATGCTACTCCTCCCTGAAGCAGGTATAACGATGGGAAATGTCTTAATTTCCCCCTGTTGCTTCCTCTTTCTCCATGTGCTGCTTTCTGAATCACACATAGAAAGAGGACAATGCTGTTAAGGATTGTGTTTGTGCGGGAAGGTTGTCCTTTCTGCACAAAATCAACACTGCCTTTAACAGAGGCATCCTTGCACTATGGTGCCTGTGTTGGCACTATGCAGCACACAGTGCCCCAGCATAGGAGAGAGCAGAAATGCACCATATCTTGGCTGATATGGCACATTTCTGCTGGCTCCCTTTTATGCAATACAGCACAGACACTTTGCTTACTGCATTGCTTTGGCTGAACAATTAGTAAATATGCCTATCGTCTTTGTAAGGGAGTGATATGGCTGTGCCTATATGTGCAACGATAGACGAGGAGTTTTACTGAAATGTTAACTTCATTTAGCATCAGCAGCTGGATGTAGGCAATATATTCTCCACAGTGAGTCTGTGTGTGAGCTGAAGATGCTCTCCGACAGATATCTTTCTGAGATTTTCATTCATTGAATGGCTGCACAAAGTGAACTTCTCAAAAGCCCTCCGAAAACTGTGCCTTTTCTCTCTGGGTGATGCACAGGTCAGTGTGTGCAGTTTACCTTTGTGTGCAGTTCACCTTTGCTATGGCTGTTTGCCCATAGATGCTGATTTTTCACTATGCATACATCTCACATTTCTGTTTCCAGTATGCTTATGTCTGACATTTACAAGCCTCATGTATAACACTTCCACATTTGTAAGCAAAGATACTGTGCGTGCAGTGGTCCCCCTCCAGTCCCATGCAATTATGAGTTCATTCCAATGGAATGGGGAATAACTGTGCGTAGCGGGTTTACTGGGTGAAAAAACTATGTTTGCTTTTCCATGGTAATGCTAACACTTAGGGGGTGCATGGGGACTATAGGAAAGAATAGGGGAGGGCATTAATTGGCAGGGGGACCATTAGGTGCTCCTCGTGTACTTTGGGAGGAGGTTAGGCTGGGAAACACGAACGGGGACAGACTTCATCGAAGCCCATTCCCTTGCCGTCTTACAAGCATGCGTTCCATCTAGTAAAATCGTAATCATTGTCTCCACATCTGGTAAATCCAGGTGTGGGAAGAGTGGCCCATTCAGGATTGAATGGAATTCCATACAGGATTTACGCCATAATCAACTTGTATTTGGGGGGCTTTCAGTGCTGCAACACAGAAATGATGGCTCCACCCACAGAATGTGATGAGGGGACCCCGAGTCCCTTACATGAGATAGCTATAGGGTTTGGGGCTTCTCTGCACCACAGGGCTTCTGTTACGCCCCTGGAGCCTTTGAGTGACAGTTTCTCATGAGCACATGAAAAAAGCGGTGCAATCCATGAATTTCCTGTCTTGCTCTACTCTTTGAAATTGTGAACAAGAGGTTCTTCAACTGTATTGTCATACATAAAAGTTCCAGAATTTATAGGAAAATCAGGATTAGATTAACTACTGACACCTAGCACGGGATGACCCAAGACAAATAAGAAGATGCCCGCTAATATCTTCATTGCATTGTGTACCCTAAGATGTTTGTTGCAATATGAAATTATAATCATTTCATAGGAGAGAACATCTTGCAGCCTCCCACTGCATTTTGAGGGCTTGCTGTGATTCTCTCTTATCTTGAGAGTCTAACCTCCTGTAAGGCAGGCAAGCTCCTTTCCACTCTCAGCAGGCAGGCAGGCAGGATTTCTAGATGCTACAGGAAAGGTACTCAGCTTCACCAGCAAAGATGTAACTTCAGCTGATGTCCCCTCCCTTCTTAGAGACTTGCTTTCAGATAAGCACCAGTCCTGGTTGCACAGCTATCCCCTGAGTACTCTGTGCAGCACTCATTTCTTTAGCCATCGAGGACTTTGTACTGGAACAAGTGGAGTAGTGGAGTCATTGTTTTTTATGGTACTAGCAATTTTGTAGATTTTTACAGATTTCAAATCCTTCTGTGATCTTAACCAAAATTTAAGATTTATAGTGCATTCTGGGTAGGAAATGTTAGTGGAATCTGAAAAAGTCACCCCTTCTTAGGCTCCACTTGGTGTCTAAGTTTCAGAAATCTCTGAAATGGTAGGTTTCCCTCAGTGCTGGCTGAACCTGGGCCCAAATATAACAGCTACCCACATCATCGGAATGAGTGATTTTGAAAGGAAAAACCTTGATGTTTCCTTGTTACTTTTGGGGACTATGCTGTGGCAGGTGATAGGACCAGCCACACAAGCAGGGAACAGTTTTTCACCGGACAATGAATTTCTGCAGATTTCAGAAAACCTTAGCCAAAGTATGAAGTTCATTGAACCCCTCAGTGCCTGCATTTCAGAAATGTCAAAGTTTGGTAGGTTCCTCTTTGTGCCTGACCAATATTACTGCAGTTGCCCACATTGCCAAAATGGCTGAATTTGAAAAGGCAAATCTTGGACTCAGAAACCTAAATTGGGGTACCATGTTTGCCAAGAGAAGTGTAGGCATTCTGGATAGTAGTAATTTTGAGGATCCACAAAGATTCTGGAACATTTATTCACAGAAATATGAGAAAAATCTAAGCCTTTTTGCCAAAGTTTGATATTTGCAGGGAATCCAAGGACGTCACAGCACCCTGGACTCCCCTGAGTGTTTAGTTCACAGGAAAGTCTGGGGTTCGGAAATGTCTATGTGTGACATCATGGTACTGGCCCAAATACGCCTGCTACCCACATCACCAGAGTGAGTTAATTTAAATTGAAAAATCTTCATGATTCATTTATAAATTATGGGGCCTTTCCTAATACTAGCGATAAGCCAAGCCACACAAGTTGTCACCATCTTCATTCTTAGAAGTGTTGGAATGCTGGGTGGTGGGAATGTTGTGAAATCCCTCACATTCTGCAACTTTTCCTCAGAGAAATGTGAGGGAAATTTGCGACCTTTGCCAAGCTATGATGTCTGATGGGAATTTTGGGTTTGAAAGCATAGTTGATTCTCATCAATCTAATCATTCAGAGGCATGTGGGGTTAGTACATTTATCTGGGTGTTGCCATATCACAGGTCAAATATCACACCTTCTCTCATTGCCAGAATGATTCAATTTGAAACAAATATCTCTTTAGCCTTCATTACAAGTTAGGTGGAATATGTGGGGATTTTGCAACATGTGGTAAATACCATTATCCTGGAGTGAGGTATTTACCACGTGTGGGAAATACCTCCTGTTCCATCTTTTTAACTTACAAATAAGGCACAAAGTGCACAATCTGTATTTAGCACACTAATTCTGCATGTTTTGCCTTTTTGTACAGGTCTTTCCGCCAGTACGTTTCAGCAGGTTTGACCTGCCAGAATTTATCAGGGGAAATCTGCAAGGCTGTGATAGTTATCACACAACTCATAATTCTGATTCCTGTTCAAACACATCTTTACACTGGTATTGGAAATTAGCACTGCAGTTGTAACCAGCAACATGATGTTTCCTTGTGATGCTTTGGTGCCTTTGATGTTGTGGGTGCTAGTCCCAGTTACAAAAGTAGGAATAGTTTGTCTCAAGAAAAGTGTGGAAGCACTAAGTGGTAGTAATTGTGTGTATCCTCTTAGAATACATAACGTTCCCACAAAGAATTGTGAGGAAAATATGTAATATTAGCCAAAGTTTTATGTTTGCAGTACATTCTGGGTAAGAAAATCTAGTGGTACCCGTGCAAGTGACATCGTCCTGGACTCCCATGGGTGTCTTGATTTCAGAAGTGTCTAGATTTAGTAGGTTTCCCAAGATCCTGACAAAGTACGGGTCTAAATACCACATCTACCCACATCAACAAAACAGATTACATTGAAAGGGAAAATCTCAACGTTTCTGTAGGAGGTGATATGCCCAGCCACAGAGATGAGGCGTGTTTTTATTTGGAGAAATGTAGGGATGCTACATGGTAAGAAAATTGTGAAGATACTGAAATATTCTGACACAGAAATGTGAGGAAAACCTGTGGTTTAATCGAAAGATTGAGGTTTGCAATGCTTTCTATAAAGCAAAACTTTCTATGATCCATAAAGTTTAAAACACCCCAAACTCCTCCGTGTATTATTGTTTCAGAAACATCGGGGAGTGGTGGTTATCCCTGGGTGATGGATGAGCGCAGGCCCACATACTGCAGCTTCTTACATCATAAGAATGGGTAAATCTGAAATTTAAATTCTTCATGTTACCTTGTTACTGTTTGTAGCCATTGCTGTTGTGAGCGATAGGCCCAGCCACACAAGTCGAGTATTGTTTGAATCTGGATAAATGTGGGAAAACTGTCAGTAATTTTTTTGGATCTTTGCAGACTCCAGAAAAATGGTAAATCTGTTTGTTAAACACATGCATGACAGTTGCAGGTTATTCTGGGTGAAAAAAAAAATGAGATCCATACAAGTCACACCATCCTCAACTACCTAGACTTGTTTTCAGAAATGTCCTATTTTAGTAGGGGGTCCCTAGGTGCCATCTGAGCCAGGGACCAAATGCTGCAGCTAACACAACATCTCCAACATAAATTAATTTGAAAGAAAATATCTTAATGTTTCATTTTACATTTTGGGGTTTCCCTCACTTGGCTATGGGCCCAGACACACATGAATACTATTCAGACCCCCCAGGATATGGCAGCATGGATTAGGGAATTTTGTAGCACACAAATGGAAATTGTGCTGCAAACTATTGAACATTTTGCTGAATTTTTGTGACTTGATTTTCTTCACAATCACTCTATTTCACATGTTTTGTCTAGTGATTTAAATTAGGTAGTAGTACAGTATCACATGGATAGCAGCAGTGCAGCCTTCTTTAACATAAATAATACGTAAAGGACTGTGGCAGTAGCAGGAGGAACATAACACAATTCTCTACCACATACAAAACAGATACAAAACTGGTAACACTTTAAAGGAAGATTGAGAACTGTTGTACGCTTTCTGTAAACAAACATAAAAGAAGTACAACACTCTTGAAAGAAACAGTCAAACCTCACATAAAATTACCATACTTTCATGTACTTGCAAAAGATAATGGACCGTCACCTACTTAGGCCCATATTTATACTTTTTAGCGCCACATTTGTATAATTTTTTGACGCAAAAGCGGCGCAAACTTACAAAATATAATTGTATTTTGTAAGTTTGCGCCGCTTTTGTGTCACAAAATGATGCAAATGCGGTGCTAAAAAAGTATAAATATAGGCCCTACTGTGGGATGTTTCATCAGTGGGTTTCAAAGTTATCACTGGGTCGCATCCAAGAGCATCTGTTCCCTGGCTATACAGTCTCCTAATTCAAGGATCCCCAGTTTGGGGGGGTGGGCTATGACCCTTAGGTCAACATTTATGTTCTTCCTTTGCTAAACTGTCAAACCTAATTAAAGCTGCATACGAGTAAGCTAATGATTTTTTTTTAACAGGTGTCTCCATTCTAAAAGATTAAAAAAAGGAGCGCTGAGTATCAGACCCTGCTCTTTCCTGTTGACTTGTTTTGTTGCTTGGTATTGTCCCCACAGAGTAAAGTGTAAGCCTGGGACTATGAGTCTTGGCATCTCACCTCAAATATTGTGAAATAGTCCTTGGCTCATATGATATGTTTTGTAAGTTCACCCACTGTATGGTAGGTTAGCAGCAGTGGAAACACTCCTTCTTCATAGAGCAGGTACAGCTTGGGCAGAAACAGTGTAAGCTTCTCTCCTTCAGACGATAGGTACAGTGCATGCTTCGTTCAAGACACATGCAAATCATGCAGCAGCATTGCAAGCTTGGCTTCCTCAAATAACAGAGCAGGCTAGTACGGCCTTTCATTGCTCACAGAACATGTATAGTTCAGGTTTCAGTGACATATGGGTTACAGATAGTTCCGATGAGTTAGTAGTAAACTCACAGAAAGAAACATATAGGTGGGTGAGTGACTAAGGGCCAGATGTATCCAAGGGTTTTACCCATTCTGTGTCTATGGGAAAATGTGTTCGTACATATGGCCCTAAATGACTAAATATGCATCATTGTCAACAACAGTACCTTGAAAGTCTTAATACTGATAGTCAACAACGAGCTGTTTGAGGTGAGTCTTTGGTTTTTTAACATATCAGGAAGCAGCTGTAACCAGGCAGGTCACAGGGCACATCCCAGTCACAGTTACTATGCTCTACACTGGCATACAGGTGCCAAACTGTTTGAAAAGGTTTTGAATGCGTCCTCACCAGGTGCAGTCAATCCCAGCCTAAGTGTTGCACCTATTGAAAATGTTGCAGACCACCATTAGAGGTGGACAAGCCAACAAATTAACAGGGAAAACTGAGCCAGAGTCGAGCCAATGACCTGGCTTGCATCTAAAAGCATCATGCAACATACGCCACGTTAAAATATCATAAAGTCTCTTCAAAATGAAAAGCATGTATTTAATTACTTTGTGGGAAAGTTTTACCTTAGTACATCACATTATATCAATGCAGTGAGAGGTGTATACTAAAAGTAATATTTTTTAAACATGAACTTAGAAATGTTCATGCCCCCCTTTGATGACAATGCCACGAGTGAACTAAGAGGTAAATCGTTGTCATGTGTACCCTACATGTGGCTTAGGGCCAGATGTAGCAAAATCTGTTTTTGTGACTTGCAAATTGCGAGTCTGAGCGACTCGCAATTTGCAAGTGCCAAAAACGGATGCAGAATGGTGTCTCAGACACCTTCTGCGACTCGCTATGGGGTCGCAAAGACCCACCTCATCAATATTCATGAGGTGGGTCGCATTTTGCGACCCCATAGCGGAGTCCCTGCACTCACAGGGATGGTGGCCTGCTGTAGTCAGCAGACCTCCATGTCTGTGACTGCTTTGTAAATAAAGCAGTTTTTTTTTTCATTTTGCAGCCCGTTTTCCTATAAGGAAAACGAGTTGCAAAATGAAAAAAATACCAAAACTATTTGTTTTTGTTTTTTTCAGGGTAGGCAGTGGTCCATGGGACCACTGCCTGCTTTGAAAAAATATTTTTGGCGACATTCACAAAGGTGAAGGGGTCCCATAGGGACCCCTTCCCTTTTGCGAATGAGTTACCATCAGTGTGACACTGGTGGTAACTGCAGGTTGGTTTGTGACCGCATTCGCGGTCACAAAGCAATTCTGCATTGCGATGCGAGTCGCAAATAGGAAGGGAACACCCCTTCCTATTTGCGAGTCGCATTCACAAATTGCGAGTCGGTACCGACTCGCAATTTGTGAATGAGCATCGCAAAAGGCTTTTTGCAAGGCGCAAACTGCGATTTTCGCAGTTTGCGCCATGCAAAAAGCTTTCTACATCTGGCCCTAAGCTCATTGTTATAGCTGAAGCAACATTACAGTCTATTAATTAAAGCAAGAGTTTTTTGTACAGCGATATGCTGAACTCACATATTTGAAAGTGCTTCCATATATGATAATGAAAAAAACGAGGTTCTGTGAAATAAAATATTTACTCAGTTTCAGAGATTTTGGACAAGAGGGGAATCCAGGATTGAGACCAGATTTTCTGTTTTTACATTGTGCAATCCAGCCATTAGGTGGATGACTGTCTGTCTGATCTACTTCACATCAAAAAGGCCACTGCTCTGTATTTAATTCTTGTAGCGTGAGGTGGATGGCATTGAATTTCGGCTCATTTTGGGCTTTAGGGTCCAAGAGAATCTCTAGCTGAGCAGCTAAGCATCTGGCTGGAGCCTGGCTCAAGCTTTCAGTAAACTATGGCGTAACATAAATTACACCAGCGTAATTCACATAATTTCAGGAATTTCGTCACACGCTTGTTGCAAGAAATTCTTGAAATTATGACATGACACCACTTTGTACAATTCAGCTCAATTCACTTTGAAAATGGATGTACTGCAATTGAACACTTTTTGGTAAAAAAATAAAATAACTGCAAACCCACGGGAATGACAGAACAAGCAGCTGTTGTTTGTAGTCCTTTTGTTCTTCACTTTTTTAGAGTTAAATTTACACAAGGATGTATTTCTTGCTAAAATATAGTGCTTAGTAACGGATTGTATTACGTATAATCACTTAAATTACACATAGATGTGTAAATTTAGCACACCACTAACCTTTAGTGGTTTAACTATATCCTAGTCACTACAGTTATCGGTGCCTCAGACAGATGAACATATTCATTAGGGCTGCAGTTATTCAGGTAGCAATCCCAGTGGGGCTTTGTCAAAAACTTCTTCCATATGAGGCTGAGAAAATAAAAACTCTGCCTTAAAAGTTTGATTTATTTCATTGAAGGCTAATGTTAGCATATCAAAGGTGCAGTAAATTCTAAGTTCTACACAGCACCTCGAATTTTAAGCCACAAAAAAATACGGAACACGGATGGATAGTAACAGCCTGTTTCTCCCAAATCAGAGATGCTGCACAGATTTTTAACAAGCATTTGCAATGCAATAGGTCTTGCATTTTCTCAGGTTAGAGTTATTGATGTTGTAAATGCATAACTGGACTTTTTCTGCCAAATAAATTGGTCAACCCTGTTGCATAATTTGGTCCTCTCTGCCACATAATTGCAGTGGCACTGCATATAAATAAAGCACTTCCATTGACCTTCTTCGTTTATCAGCAGCACAAAATGAAAATATTTCCATTATTTATTATATTTATTTATATTATTTTGGGGTACTCTCCATCCTAGTGTGGGAACCTAGAGATGACCTAGACAGAAACGGCATGCCGTGCTGAACGTTTTGATTGTGGCCCCAATTGTCCTAGGACCACCACAGGGTGAGATATGGGCAAAATGATTTGTAAAAGGAATGCCCGCAAAGCATTATGGGGTGAGTTTCAGAGTGCAGCGAATATTGTAGTATCTTGACTGTAATGCTCACAGCAGCCCCTAGAGGACACCACAATAAAAATAGCATTTGGAAGAAACATGGTCTTGTAACGATATAGTCCGCCCCTAGAGAACGTAATCACATGATAACAGAATAGCAGAACTTATTGCAGTGTAACCATATATTTAGCCTCTACAGGGTGTATTGAATTACACATTTCCAAGCCTAGCAGGCCTACTAAAATATTATTACAAACAAGGCCCTTTAAGCACAAACTACTCCCAGCTGTAAAACAAAGTTCTAGCCACAAGAGAACTTAAAAAGACACTGAATGATAAGAGAGGTTATTATTTTAGCCCCTCCAACCTAGTGTGGGGACCCTGAGATGACGTAGACACAAAGAACGTATTGTGCTGAACATTTTGATGGTGGTCCTATTGTCCTAGGACCACCACATGGTGAGTTATGGGAAAACATGTTTTGTAGGAGCAATACCCCGCAAAGCATTATGGGGCAAGTTTCTGAGTGCAGCAATTATTGTAGTATTTTGACTATATTGCTCTGAATAGCCGCTAGTGGGCACCACAATAAAAACAGCATTTGTAAGAAACATGGTCATGCAACCATATAGTCAGCTCCTAGAGTGCATAACCACTTGAAAAGAGAATGGCAGAATGTAATGCGATGTAACCATATATTTACCCCCTAGAGGGCAAAGGGCATTACACATTTTTAGGGCACCCATGAACAAGACCCTTAAAAGACAAGTTACTCCTGGCTGTAAAACAAAAATTCCAGCCATAAGCGAGCTTTAAAGAACACTGAATGGAGGGAGGGGTTATTATTTTGGACCCCTCAACTTAGTGTGAGGACCCAGAGATGACCTAGAGTGAAAGAGCATGTCATGCTGAATGTCTTGATGGTGGTCCCATTGTTCAAGGACCACCACATGGTGAGTTATGGGCAAAACTATTTTTTTAAAGTAATGCCTCGCAAAGCATTATGGGGCCAGTATCCAAATGCAGCAAATATTGTAGTACCTTGACTGTAATGCTCAAAACAGCCCCAGAGGACACCACAATAAAAATAGCATTTGGAAGAAACATTGTCATGTAACCATATAGTCAGCCCCTAGAAGACATAACAACATGAAAAGAGAATGGCAGAATGTAGTGAAGCATAACCATATATTTAGCCTCTAGAGGGCGTAGTGCCTTACACATGTTGTGGCCTAGCAGGCCTACTGCAATAATGTTACAAACAAGGCCCTTAAAAATACAAACTACTCCCAACCATAAAACAAAAGTTTCAGCCCTGAGAGCTTAAAAAGACATGGAATGGTGGGAGGGGTTATTATTTTGGGGTCCTCGCAACCTAGTGTAGGGACCCAGAGATGAATTAGACAGAAAGAACGCATCGTGCTGAACAGTTTGGCGGTGGTCTCATTGTCGTAGGCTTAGTTATGGGCAAAAATGTTTTTTAAAAGAACTTCCCCGCAAATCCTTATGCGGCTAGTTTCCAGAGTGCAGTAAATATTGTAGTATTGGCTCTCCAGCTTTGCCATGTGAGCTGCGTTGAGAATTTCTGTGTTTTCTTCTGTTTGAAATGCACCAGTTTGTATATTTTTCAATTGCTAAACTTGTACATAATTGTAAAGCGCTCCTCCGATCGAGTTTGGGCTATATAAAACTTCAAAAATGTAAATAAATAAAAAAGAACCCCCCTCCAGCTTGCAGTGAAAAACATGCACTCCCACAGAATTGTTCAAAACGTAGTTCCCTGATGTGAGCTGTGGATACAAGTCATGCAGTCAATTAGATGGTAAAGCCGCTATGCTCCAGGGGAGAGACAAACTCAAGAATAGAAAGGAAAGCCACAGAATAAATAGCAAGCACTTGGGATTGACAAGAAAGCAAAAACGTAATAAACAATGGGTTGACCCAAAGTCTACTCTAAGAATTGGTATTATGTCCATTAGGTCTTCAAACTTTCGTTTTTGTATTTTTGTAGAGTTGGGTAGAAAAATTTGTCACCATTATTCAGTTTATTGATGTAGGAACTAAGGTCATGAGCTTGAACTTTGGACATCTAGGTTTTAGTCCTGATATCTGCACTTAAAAGTTGTAAGGAAAGTCACTTGATCTCCAGGGCTGAAACTGTGATTTATGTACACGTTAACCTAAATGTTTGCAATGAAACACAAGCATTGGCAAAGCCAATAGGTTTTGCCTACACAGTAGCTATTGGCTTTGTTCTGCCAATGTGGCTCCTGTTCAGCATGGTTAAAGGTTTGTGGTGTGGAGTGTCGAAGTGGAGTGGGGGGGTAGAGTGTTAAAGAGTTTATTTGTCTGAATGTTGTAGAGTGGAGTAGGATGATTAGAGTGTCATAGAGTTGAGTAGCGGAGAGTAGGATTCAGTGGCAGAGAGTCTTGTGACAGAGAGGGTTGTGGAGTGAAGTGGGGTGGAATAGAGTGGAGTGGGTTGGAGTAGATTGAGGTAATGTGGTGGATTGGATTAAAGTATGATGGAGTTGTTTGTACTGGGGTGTATTGAGTGGAGTAGGTTAGATTGGTGTGGTGTGGACTGGATTGGAGTGGGGTGGATTGAAATGGGGTAAAGTGTATGGGATTGGAGTGAATTCGAGTGGGATGGATTAGATTTACTTGAGTGGGTGGTTTGGATTGGAGTGATGGGGTGAGGTTGATTTGAGTGGGGTGGGCTGGATTGGATTGGGGTAGATTGGGGTAGGGTGTGTTGGATTGGATTGCGGTGGATTGATTTGGGTTGGATTGGAGTGGATTGGAGTGCGGTTGGGTGGATGGCTTGGATTGGAGTGGGGTCGACTAAACTGGGATAGCGTGGCTTGGATTTGGTTCGGGTGGCGTGGATTGGAGTGGAGTGGATTCTGTTGAGTGTGGTGGATTGGAATGGGGTAGGTTGGATGGATTGGAGTGTGGTGGACTGAATTTGGATGAGATGGATTGTGGTAGAGTGTGGTGGATTGGAGTGGAGTGGAGTGGTTTGGAGTGGGGTGGATTGGAATGGAGTGGAGTGGAGTGGATTGAAATGGGGTGGGATGGGGTGGATTGGGGTGGGATGGACTGGGGAGGTGGATTGAATTGGGTTCGGGTGGACTGGACAGGGATGGATTGTATTGACGTGAAGTAGATTGGATTGGCACCGGGTGAATTGGACTGCAGTGGGGTTGACTGGAGTGGGATGGATTAGGGTTGGATGAGGTGGATTGGATTGAGTGTAGTGGACTCGATTGGAGAGGATTGGATAGGGGTGGGTGGATGAGACTGGATTGAGGTGGGGTGGATTGGATTGGGGTGGATTGGAGTGGATTGAGGCAGATTAGAGTGGGTTTTATTGGGGTGAGGGGGATTGGACTGGAGTGGGGAGATTGTTTTGGATTGGAGTGGGGCATATTAGAGTGGGGCAGATTGTTTTGGAATGGAATGGGGCAAATTGGAGTAGGCCAGATTGGAGTGGGGCAGATTGTTTTGGATTGGAATGAGGCAGATTGCAGTGGGGTGGATTGTTTTTGACTGGAGTTGGGCAGACTGGAGTGTGGCATATTGGAATGGTGCAGAATGTTTTGGTTTGAGGTGGAACATATTGGAATAGGGCAGATTGTAATGGGACAGATTGTTTCAAATTGAAATGGAAAAGAATGAGTGGGATGGATTTCAGTGGGGCAGATTGTTAAGGATTGCAGTAGGGCAGATTGGAGTGGGGCAAATTGTTTTGCATTGGAGTGCAGCAGATTGCAGTGGGGTAGATTGTTTTTGATTTTGAGGAGGCATATTGTTTTGGATTAGAGTGGCACAGATTGGAAAGGGACATATTGTTTTAGGTTGGTGTGGGGCATATTGTTTTTGATTAGAGTGGGCAGATTAAAATGGAATAGATTGTTTTGACTTGAGTGGGGCAGATTGCTTTGGAGTGGTGCAGATTGTTTTTGATTAGAAGAAGTGAATTGGAGTGGGGTAGATTAGATTGGGGTGGGTTGGGAGGTTTGAAGTGGAATGGGTTTCAGTGAACTAGATTGAGGTAAGGTGTATTGGTGTGGGGTAAAGTCGATTGGATTGGGGTGGATAGTAGTGTGGCAGATTTGAGTGGGGTGGATTGGGGTGTACTTGGGGTGTACACCATGATTAGGTGTTAAAGCATCATTTCAGGGATTACACATAATAAAGAAACACTGTTGCTTTGCAATATTTCGAACAAGTTAATTGTAATCTTTTGACAACAGCACCCACAAGCAAAAACAAAAGAAAACATGAGTGGAAACTGAGAAAAGACGGCTTGGCAAAATAAAAGAAAATTAGCTCTAAAAAATAAAACTTTGCAATTGTGTTTGTTCTGCTTGGCATGTTTTTTCCTCTCATAAGCCTCCTGTTTGTGGGGCACTAGAAGTTAAAAAAAACAAATAGTACAACAATCACGTCGGGCTCATTGGAGTGGCACCAATTAAGTTGAATCAATTAGTGCTTGATCCCTGCTCCACACAAGGAACGGAAATTATGCCAGTCATGCCTTGATGTATTACGGGGCTGTAGAGTGCCTCACAAACCATCAAATGGTGAGTGACAGGCGGGATACACGCCCTTTGCTGAACACAGCAAAATCTCTCAAGCGAGACGCATGCACTAGCACATGCACTTGCAGACTCGACTCTAAAAATGCACATGCCTGCTCTATCCACCGCCACCAAAACAACTCATAAAGTATGGAGATGGAGTTGTGGGGGGAGGAGTACCTCTGGCCACCTTTCCTGACAGTGCATTGACAATCTGTGCTTTGCTGATGAAATCAGATAAGTAGAGCTCTCCGACACCCAAAAAGAAGTATCGCCCTCAGTTGTGTTTTTCTTCACTTGAATGTTAGAAATACTAATCTCTAGCAGCGCCGGCAGGTTAAGAAAATAAACCACACTGGGAAAAAGTTTATTTTGTTGTTTTATTGTGGTGAGCTTGTTGAGTATCGCGAGCATCGCTGGGTATTGCCAATATTGTGGGAAATTTGCAAATCATGGAGTTGTGAAAAGCTGGTAATTCTGACAGTTTTTATGGGACAAAGTGTTTGACTCTTAGGCAGAAGGAATTTTGTGATCTGCACACATTCCTTATCTTTACCTTATAGAAATGTGAAGAACTTCTATGTTTAAATCAATGTTTGAGGTGTAGGAATTTTGTGATTTTAGCTAAAATATGAGGTTTGCAGTTTATTGTAGGTAGAAAACACTGAATCTAAGCAAGTCACACCACCCTGGGGGTCCCTTTATGTCTAAATATGGGTTGGTGGATTTCGCTAGTTGCTGACTGAGTCCAGGCCCAGCAACTAAAACTACCCTCATCACCAGACTGGGTCAATTTAAAAGGAAACATCTTGAGGTTTACTTGTTGAGGTTTGGTCACATTCCTGTCTTGTACGTTAGGCTCAACTTCACAAGTGGTGTACTGTTTTAATTGGGTCAGTTGTGGGAACACATTATTGTAAAACATTTATCAACTGAATTTCTCTCCATCTTTGGCTTTCAAATGTAAACTAGAGTGCATGCAAGAGCACATTTTACAAGATGTGCTTTGAATCATAGGATATATTGATAACCTCAAGATAAGAATTATACAAATACCACCATTTTTCATCTCATTATCTTGGGTACATTCCTTAAATTTTACTTTAACAACTAATGGTCAGAATACAATAAAAAAAACATTAGAAGCTGTGGCACAGTTGTTTAGCAGAGAGTATCGCATATATTTTGACAATCAACACTATATATACTTAGGACCAGAAGAGTCTGATGAATGTAAGGCTATTTTTTGTAAATTGGCCTGGGGGATAAAAATCACAGATGAAAACGTTGTCTCCTATTACTATTTTTTCCTGCTTATTTGCCTGATCTCATAGATATGTTTCTTTGGGAAACTGAGGGGCGATCTACAGAAATTACCCCTTTGCTGAATTCCAGATTTACTGAAATGCAGCGCTTTCCTGGTTCTCCTATGGAGGTGTAAAGCTTTCCTAGTTCCACCACAAGCTGCAAATTGGTAGAACCCACAAAATCATTTGTTAAAATCAAGAACTACTGTAGTTATTTATTTTTAATTCACAATTTTGCCTGTTCCTAAAATCTGGGTGATCTAAGACAGCAAACTGTTTGTTCATGCTTTGAAAAACAAACATTTTCAAGCACATCAAGGCCCTCATTACAACCCTGGCGGTCGGTGTTAAAGCAGCGGTAACACTGCCAACAGGCCGGCGGTAAAAAAAATGGGATTGCGACCACGGCGGAAACCGCCAACATAGACAGCCACTTTAACACTCCGACCGGCAGGGCGGTAGCAACAAACACCTCAGCGGCCACAGCCAACATACAGGCGGAAGACAATGTACTGCCTACCCTATTCTGAGAAGCCAATCTGCCAGCTTTTCCGGGGCGGTACCAATGACATCAAAAGCATGGCAGAAACAGTACACTGAAGGGGAACCACTCACCTTCCGACACTCCACGAAGAACCAGGACGCCATGGAGCCCGAACTAAAGGTCCTCCCCATGTTGGTGTATCTACTAATACACCAGGAAATAGAACGAAGGCGGCGGCGACGACGACGGTGAGTACTGCACCTAGCACACAGGGAAGGGGGGAGGTAAAAGAGAGTTACACACATACGCGGCACGCAACACCCCCACCCCCCACCCTCACCCACAACACCATACACACTAACACAAACAACAACATGACAGATACACCCCGTCACCCCCTGGAAGAAAGCAAGGGCAAAAGGAAATGAGTTTAACCAGTGATATTTTGGAACATTCAGATATAGCAATCGAATACAAATAAATCAGTATATACAAATATTTACATTATATACAGAAGGCCGTACACTGTCCCTTGTAAATGTCCGTGGACCAGTGGTCCCAAAAATCATGGGCGAAGCCCACACATGACACCTGCCTCAAAACGGAGAGAACACTGCAGGGGCATCAGGTCAGAAAAACACAGGCACCTCAGGGAGAAGGGGAGGAGGGGCACCTAAGCCGGAAGATGGTACTACGCCACTGCTCCTCGAGGGGGCTCCATGCCCACTGCCTGGTCCTGGGGAGTGCAAAGCCACAGTCTCTCAAGTGGGTGGTGTGCCCACTGCTTGGTCCTTGGGAGTGCAAAACCACAGTCTCTCTAGTGGGTGGTTTGCCCACTGCTTGGTCCTGGGGAGTGCAAACCACAGTCTCTCAAGTGGGTGGTTTGCCCACTGCTTGGTCCTGGGGAGTGCAAAGCCACAGACTCTCTAGTGGATGCCTTCTCCCACTGGTTCTAGAGGGGGCATTGTGCCCACTGTGCTTCCTCCTGCCAAGGAAGGGGTGAGTGGATGCATCTCTCCACTGGTTCTGGAGGGGGCCTTGTGCCCAGTGTGCTTCATCCTGCCGAAGAGGGGGTGAGTGGATGCATCTATCCACTGGTTCTGTAGGGGGCCTTTTGCCCAGTGTGCTAAATCCTGCCAAGGAGGGGTTGAGTGGCTGCATCTCTCCACTAGTTCTGGAGGGGGCCTTGTGCCCAGTGTGCTTCATCCTGCCAAGTAGGGGGTGAGTGGATGCATCGACATGTGGTGTGTGCAGGGTCCAGGACGTCACGTGCAGCCTCAGACGGCAGCCCACTTGGGATGCTGCTGATGTCCGATGTAGTGGCACCGGCATGGCATGTGGCAGTGCAGATGGTGGTGCAGGTGGCGGTGGTGGTGGCTGCAGCAGAGATGCTGCCGGTGCTGGCCGTGGTGAAGGTGTCTGTAGTAGTGGAGGGAGACACCAGACCGTCTCCGGCAGCCTTGGATGGCTGATCACTGTGGAGGATGCTAGTGACTGACGTTGTGGCAGCGGCGGTGCAGGTGGTTGTGCAGATGGTGGGGCAGGTGGCAGTGCAGGTGGTGGTGCAGGTGGCGGTCCGTGTGGTTGCTCGCCTGTCTGGGGAAATGGTGGTCACCAGCCCATCACCAGAAGGCTTCGTGCCCTGAGGTGACTTGCTCTTGCTTTTGTGTCCCTTCCCCACCTTGGTAGTCACTGCTGGGACCTTGGCACTGTCCTCTTTGTGTTTGGATGAGGCCTTGCTGGGTGGGTGATGCGACTTTTCCCTGCTGCATGCCGGCCACTTCTTCACCTTGGCAGGTGGCGGAATTGGGTGGTCCTTACCATCTGTAGGTGGCACACTGGCAGCCCGGACGGGTGCCCCCTTCGATCCTCCTGGACTTGCAGGGACCACAGCAGACACCGATTTGGTGGCTGAGGTGCTGGCCTGGGATCTAGACATCCTGGCCCTAGGGGAAGGACGGGTGGTGGAGGTGTAGGGAAAGGTCAAGATTAGTTGGGAAACTTTTTTCGACACACTGGGACAGGAAGATGGAGGGGGTGTGGAAGTGGAGGAAGAGGTAGTGGTTGTAGGAGGTGTACGTCTGCTGAGTTTGGGTGAAGGTGCATGGGCCGGAGACTGTTGTGAGGTGGATGGCTGTTGAGTGGGTGTGTGCCTGTGTTTGTGTACTTTGGGAGGAGGGCTCACAGACACACTCGGAAAGGACACAGGGGATGTGTGAATGGTTGTGGGGTGGTGATTGCTCGTGAGGGGTGTGTTGTGATGGGCGTGCTGGTGATGGAGGCAGTGGCTGATGATGTAGTGCATGCAGGTGTGAGTGGAAATGATACTGGGAGGGAGGTGGAGGAAGAGGAGGAGGGGGACACAGTGGAGGCAGTGGATGCATGGGGATGGTGCTTGTGTGATTGCCTATGTGCTTATGGTTTCCTGAGCCACTTTTGTGTGTTGATGTGTGTGCATGCTGGTCTGAAGGTGTGCTTGGGATAGGCTGAGGGAGAAGGGATTGGGTCTGGGTAGTGGAAGTTGGAGGAGGAGCCTTGCCACAGGGACAATGGCTGCCATCAGTGCTGAGGCCAGAGCCTGAAATGCTCTCTGTTGGGCCGCCAGAATGAATGCCCTTTGTTGCAAATGCCTCTCGACAGCCTGGATGGCATTCATAATAGTTGACTGCCCAACAGTGAGGGATCTCATGAGGTCAATAGCCTCCTCACTGAGGGCAGCAGGGCTGACTGGGGCAAGGCCTGAGGTGAGCAGGCACGGGAAACACGCTGAGGGGCTGCTGGGAGGATGGTGCTGGTAGGGGGGTGGCGGCTGTACCTGTTGTTGGGGTGGGCACAGAGGTGTCCGCCACCGCCAGTGAGCTTCCATCAAAGGAGGAGAAGCTGTCACTGGTCTCCCCTCCTGTCCCTGTCGTGAAGCTCCCCTGGCTCTCCGTCCCACTGGTGGCTTCCCCCTCTGTGGATTCACCCTCATGGGCCATGTGGGATGCAGCTCCCTCCGTCGCCGGTGCCTCTTCTCCTCTGCCAGATTATGCTAATGCACACAAGGACAGGGTGACAAAACAAGAAGGGGGGGATAGACAGAGGACACACATGGTCAATGCCAGAAACAACACTACCGTTGGCGTACACAACACACACTGAGCTGCCCTATGCACTAGGCCATGCCCAACCACTCACTAAGGTAATCACCAGCCCATGGGGTACAATGCCTTACGCCAGCACCTGCACACCTGACACCCACAGGAGCCCGCACACTAGTAGTTGGCACTTGTACCATGGGGAGGGGTGCTTCAGAGCCTGCAAACAAGGGACCTACTGTGGCATGATAGCCGTGGCCTAGGGGCACTCACAGCCCACATCCCCCAGCCATCTAGTTCCTAAAGCGCGCAAAGTCAGCTTTCTGAAACTGTACTCACCCCCTGTGGCTGCTGTGATGCCCTCAAGTGCCCATCCAACTCCCGATAGACCACCCCCAGGATGAGGAACATCAGAGGGGTCATGGTGCGATGGGCACCCGTTCCACGTTGGGAGGCCAGCCCCAGCTGTGCCTCCGCCGTCTTCTTGGTCCAGCGGTGCAGGTCCTCCCATCTCTTGCAGCAGTGGGTGCTCTGCCTGTGATAGACCCCCAGGGTCCGCACCTCCTTGGCGATGGCATGTCAAATACCCTTCTTCTGGTGGGCGCTGACCTAGAGGGTAAAGACAGCGGAAATGTAATTACTCACCTCTCCGGGATCGCCATACTCATTGCCCACTAGTTCCCACCCATGCCCTGATGCACATACAGTGACCACCTCTCATGCAGCACTCAGGCCAGGATGCCTTAGCACCCCCCAACATGTGGCTTACATCCTCATCATTCCAAACAGGCATTGTCCACGCACCATGCTCACAGTGTACTCATCTGTTTGTCTGGAAGACCGTAGAGTAGTGTGTACTGGGGGAGGACCCCATCCACCAGTTTCTCCAACTCCTGTTGAGGCAGGGGCCCTTTCCCCAGACACATGAACCATTGTCGCTTCCAGACTCAGGTCACAACAGTACTTGTGGTGTAGGTCCTCTCCTGTTGATTATCAGGTATCAAGTGAGTGAATGGGTTGAAAATGGCGGTGACGTCTGTGGCGGTGTGTACCGTCACCGCCGGCGTACATCGCCATTGGCTCCTGGAACCCATAGGGCCCAAAGATAGCCAATGCGTAGTTGCGCGTCGGTCTTCGACCGCTACCGCCACGCTGCACAACGCTACCACAGTTACCTCATTTCCCCTTGTCCCTCCTCACAGGTCAGTCAGCTGCCATTTCAGGGTCGCACATGGCATGGCACCTAACTGCGTCACAGCACATATTGGCACATTTACTGACTCTCGGTTTCACACACTGCTTCTGTAACAATAATTTAGACACAGTTGTGCTATCTATGTGGTAAATGACCTTCTGCTCACCGTTCTCCTCCATAGGCTACAAGTCTGAGGCAGATGATGAGGTGGCGGCATCCTCCGGTGTACAGAACCCTGGTTGACCTGTCGACAATGGAGGACAGACCCATTATAATCACATACAGACTTGATCGTGCCACAATCCAAGAACTGTGTGCCCAATTGGAGCCAGACCTGATGTCAGCTCTCCGCCAGCCCACAGGTTTCCCCCCTCTAGTGCACGTCCTGTCAGTGCTCCATTTCCTGGCAGGTGGCTCCTTCCAAACTACAGTGGCCATGGCATCAGGGATATGTGCAGCTACATCGTGTTCCCCCAGGTGGAGGATTTGGCCACAGTGAAAGCTGACTTCTATGCCCTGGGACATATCTCCAACATCATTGATGCCATTGATGGTACACATGTGGCATTTGTCCCCCCCGCAGAAATGAACCGGTGTACAGGAATAGAAAAAGCTATCATTCGATGAATGTGCAATTGGTGTGTTTGGTGGACCAGTACATCTCCCATGTGAATGCAAATATCCTGGCTCTGTGCATGACGCCTATATCTTGTGAAATACCAGCATCCCTTGTGTGATGGGCCAACTCCAGAGGCACTGGGTGTGGCTGATAGGTGAGCCCAAGGTCCCCACACAGTATGAGTAGGTGTCTGGGTATGGGGTTGCCCCTAAGGGTTAGTGTGTGTCTCACAAATGTCCCTCAATATTTGCAGGTGACTCTGGTTACCCCAACCTGTCATGGCTACTGACCCCAGTGAGGAATCCCAGGACAAGTGCAGAGGACCGGTACAATGAGGCACATGGGCGAACTAGGAGGATTATTGAGAGGACATTTGGCCTCCTGAAAGCCAGGTTCCAGTGCCTCCATCTGACAAGTGGATCCCTGTACTACTCACCCAAGAAGGTGTGCCAGATCATTGTGGCATGCTGTATGTTGCAAAGCCTGGCATTGAAATGCCAGGTACCTTTTCTGCTGGAGGATGAGCCTGGTGATGGTCTTGTGGCAGCGGTGGAGCCTGTGGACAGTGCAGTAGAGGAGGCAGAGGAAGAAGATGTTGACAACAGAACAAACATTGTCCTGTAGTACTTCCAGTGACACACAGGTAAGAGACTGTAACTCCTCTTCACATTTCAGTATACTTTAGGACATTGTACATGGCAGCCTCTTACCCTCTGTCTATGGACACTGACTGTTCCCTTTGGGTTTCCTTTGTTCAGATCTGTGTACCCCATTCTGGCTTCTGCTATGTGTACTGCTGTCCAACAACTGTCATACATTGGTATGAGTAAATGAACATATACCTTGCAATGCTTTGCTATTGTTGTAGTAATACATTTGTCATCAGACTGACTCCAGATTGGTATTTGTTTCAAGGGGGTTTATTTAAGGTGCTAATAAGTATAGGGGTATGTGCAATGGGCTGGGGTGATGGTGGAGGAAGGTCCATGGTAAAGTCCGGTATCATGTCATCACAGGTGCACTGTCCAAGGGGGCATAGGAAGGGGCGCAATGGCAGTTCAAGGTGGACAGGGTAACAAATTGGGAAAGAAAGGTGACAATCAGGAGGGTCCTACTTTCTGGTGGGGGTCTTGGCAATGTTCTCTGCCTTCTGCCTGGATCGCAGGGACCATTAGCGGGGTGGGTCTCCTTCTGCAGGGGGCGGGGTGCTGGTGGCCTGTTGGTCCTGTGGCGGGCCTCCTGTCCACTAGCGCTGGCGGAGGTGGAAGGCTGTTCATCGATTGGGTAGTGTCAGGGGCCCTTTGTTGTGCCACTGCCTCCTGCATGGTCTTACCCATATCAGCCAGCACCCCTGCTATTGTGACCAGGATGGTGTAGATTTTTGTGAGGTCATCCCTGATCCCCATCTACTGTCCCTCCGGAAGTTGCTGGGTCTCCTGATACTTGGCCAGCACCGTGCCCATGGTCTCCTGGGAATGGTGGTATGCTCCCATGATGTTTGAAAGTGCCTCGTGGAGGGGTCGGTTCCCTGGGCCTGTCCTCCCCCATTGCACAGCATTCCTCCCAGCTCCCCTGTTGTCCTGTGCCTCTGTCCCCTGAACCGTGTGCCCACTGCCACTGACCCCAGGTCCCTGATCGTCCTGGGTTAGTGGAGTCGTCTGGGGTCTCTGTAGTGGTGGACACACTGCTCATTGACGTGTCCTGGGGACAGTGCCATGGCCCCGCTGGGTGGGTGCTGTGGTGGTGTTTCTTGAGGGGGAGGCTCTGTGGTGGTTTGGGACTGTGGCATGGTAACCGACTGTCCAGGGGTCCCAGATGGGCCAGGTGCGTCATCGGGATCCAGGTGTTCAGAGCTGCTGTCATCACTGTGGGCCTATTCTGGGGGGGGACTGGATGTAGCTGGCACCTCCTGTCCGGTGACGTTGGGTAGGGGTCATGTTGGGATGCAAATACATTGTTATTGTATCTGTGTGTGCCATCTTGTGCAATGGGTGTGTTTTCCTTATAGAATTGTGCTTTCCCTGTCGCCTTGACCTTGTGTGATTGCTGATTGTGTGGGCTGGGTGGGTCTCTCTACTAGGCATGCTGTGGTAATGGATGCCCATGCAGGGCTGTGATGGGTGTCCATGCATTGTTATTGCATGCAGGGCTTGGTATTGGGATGTGCAGGTTGTGGTTGTGATGGTGGGGTGGATGTGAGGTGATGGAGTGACGGGAGTGAGGGTATGGGTGGGGGTATGTGATAGCATGCAGGAAGGGTGGGGGGGATATGGAGTAAAGAATTGCCTTACCAGAGTCTAGTCCTCCTGTTACTCCTGCGAGGCGCTCAGGATGCATGATTGCCAAGACTTGCTCCTCCCATGCTGTTAGTTGTGGGGGAGGAGGTGGGCGTCCACCGCCAGTCCTCTGTACTGCTATCTGGTGTCTTGCTACCACGGAACGCACCTTCCCCTGTAGGTCGTTCCACCTCTTCCTTCATCCCTGGTTCTTGGATGCTGTCCCACAGTGTTCACCAACAATGTGAAGCTCAGCTTTGTTTGCCTCATGATGCAAACAAAAACCCTGGGAAAAAACAGGTGTCTGTCACTCTGAAGCTGTCTGCCATTCACAACCTCTGTTGGTTCTTTATGAATCTCAAACATCCTTCTGCAACCTGTGACCATGTGATATATAATTAAATGCAGTAAATATAGCCATGCTCCCTTGTCACACAGGAGGCATGATTTTATTTACTGAAATAATTACCTAAAATAATATTGTACAACATTGTAGCGCCTAATCCTGCCGGCTTTCTCAACTGTTTCCTGGTGGTGCATGCTCTGAGGGCTGTCTGCCTTCACCCTGCACTGGAAGTCAAGAAGAAATCTCCTGTGGGTCGACGGAATCTTCCCCCTGCTAACGCAGGAACCAAACTTCTGCATCACCGGTCCTCTGGGTCCCCTCTCATCTTGACGAGCGTGGTCCCTGGAACACAGGAGATGGATTCAAGTGACCTCGACAGTCAAGTGGTCCTTCTGTCCAAATTTGGTGGAGATAAGTCCTTGCTTCCCTAGGCCAGACAGTAATCATGTGTACTGCATGATCTGCAAATGCTAGGGCTTCTGTGCACTTTTGCAAGACTTTCTTCGTGCACAGCCGAGGTCCCAGCACTCCATCCTGCATTGCCCGAATCGCTGAGTTGACCTCCGACTTCATTGGACCCTCTTTTATGGTGCTGAGACGTCTGCTGTGCTCAGATTTCCTGAATGCCTGTTCAGGTGCTTCTGCGGGTGCTGCCTGCTTCTGCATGGGCTCTCTATGTTGCTGAGCATGTCCTCTGTCTCCTCCTCCAAGGGGTGACCTCCTGGTCCTTCCTGGGCCCTGGCAGCACCCAAAACCTTCAACCGTGACTCTTGCAGCTAGCAAGGCTTGTTTGCGGTCTCTCTGCGTGGAAACAACTCTGCATCCTCCAGCACACCGTGGGACATATTCTGACCAAAGGAGAAGTTCCTGGCACCTTCCATTGCTGCAGAATCTTCAGCTTCTTCCACCTGGAGGCAGCCCTTTAGCACCTTCACCCGGGGTTTAGTGGGCTTCTGCCCCCCCTGGACACTTGGGTGACTCTTGGACTTGGTCCCCTTCCTTTGCAGGTCCTCAGGTCCAGGAATCCGTCTTCAGTGCTTTGCAGTCAATTGTTGTCTTTGCAGAATCCCCTATCTCGACTTTACCGTCTTTCTGTGGTAGTAGGGTAACTTTACTCCTACTTTTCAGGGTCTTGGGGTGGGGTATCTTGGACACCTGTTAGTGTTTTCTTACACTCCCAGCGACCCTCTACACAGTACACTAGGCATGGGGTCCATTCGTGGTTCGCATTACACTTTTTGAGTATTTGGTTTGTGTTGCCCCTAGGTCTATTGTCTCCTATTGTATTCTATTGTGTTTTACTTACCTGATTTTGGTTTGTGTGTATATTTTGTGTATTTTACTTACCTCCTAAGGGAGTATATACTCTGAGATACTTTTGGCATATTGTCACTAAAATAAAGTACCTTTATTTTTAGTAACTCTGAGTATTGTCTTTCTTATGAGATAGTGCTATATGATATAAGTGGTATAGTAGGAGCTTTGCATGTGTCCTAGTTCAGCCTGAGCTGCTCTGCTATAGCTACCTCTATCAACTTAAGCTGCTAGAACACTACTAATCTACTAGTAAGGGATAACTGGACCTGGCACAAGGTGTAAATACCATTGGTACCCACTATAAGCCAGGCCAGCCTCCTACAGGCTGCCCTTAAGTAACTTTAAAGTGTAGATTCCCTTTGAGAGGAGATTGAAATATGGAGTTTGGGGTCTCTGAACTCACAATTTAAAAATACATCTTGTAGTGAAAGTGGTTTTTGGATTGTTAGTTTGAAAATGCCATTTTTAAAAGGTAGGCATTTTCTTGCTTAAACCATTCTGTGACTCTGACTGTTTATGAATTGCCTACCTGGGTCAGTTTGATAGTTGGGCTGTTTGTGAATCCCCTCTAGACAATGAGACAAAGGCATCTGGGTATAGCCTGCATATCCTGGTGCACCATTTGTGCTAGAGTGGAGGGAGGAGTGGTCCCTTACACCTGAATGGGCTGTGCCTGCCCTCTCACAATGCAGTCTCCAACCCCCTGGTGTGTGTCTGGGGCCTAGCCTGAGCAAGGCAGGATCTTGTGAACAGGAGAGACTTTCCTTTGAAATAGGCCTACTTCAAAGATAGAAGGGGGTATACGTATTGGACCCAAAACCCCTGAAGATTAGATTTCTTCAGGGAATCAAGAGGAACCTCTGCCAATGGAGAAGAGCTGAGGAGAAGTGCTGCTCCTGCCTGTGACTGTGCTGTGTTGGGCTATCCTGCAGTTGCTTCTGCCTGTGAAAGGGGACAAAGACTGGACTTTGTTGTGCATTCCTGCTTGAGGAGGATCTCCAAGGGCTTGAACTGAGCTTGCCTCCTCTTTTGAAGTCTCAGGGCTATCAAAGACGTCCTCTTCTAACATCTTGACTCTCTGCTGAGAGTCCTGCCCTGCCAAGTGGTGTTCCTATCCACTCACTGGGCCCTTGAAAGGACACCGTGTGGGAAAATTTTCAATGCACCATCTGCCTAGGTGGGAAACTGACTTTTGTATTCCACTTTCTTAGTATATGGTTTGTGTTCCTGCTAGGCCCTTTCTAACTATTGTGATTGCCACTATTTGCACTGTTTTCTAACTGTTTTTGCAGCTATTACTGCATTCTAGTGTATATACTGTGTATATCACTTACCTCCTAAGGGAGTATAGTCTCTAAGGTATTTATGGCATTTGTGTCACCAAAATAAAATAACCTTTATTTTTGTAACACTGAGTATTTTCTTTCATGTGTGTGAGTACTGTGTGACTACAGTGGTATTGCATGAGCTTTGCATGTCTCCTAATTAGGCCTTGGCTGCTTATCCACACTACCCCTAGAGAGCTTGGCTTCTAGACACTGACTATATTTCACTAAAAAGGGATAACTAAACCTGGTATAAGGTGTAAGTACCTTAGGTACCCACTACAAACCAGGTCAGTCTCCTACACATGTGAGTTCTCATCACTAAGATGGAAGAATCTGGACAGGCCATCAGCATTGACGTGTTCTGTATCAGGGCGGTGTTCCACCATAAAGTCCATCCCCTGTAGGGAAATGAACCACCTCAACAGTTATGGATTCTCACGCCTCATCTGCATTAACCATCTGAGGAGCCTGTGGTCCGTCTGAACTCAGAAGTGATTCCCAGACAAATAGGATCTTAGATTCTTCAGTGCCCAGACCACAGCAAAATCTTCACGCTCAATTGCACTCCACCTACGTTCCCTGGGGAGTAACCTCCTGCTAATGAAGGCAAACAGGTTGATCTAGGCCCTCTTCATTTAGCTATGATAACACTGTTCCTATACCATGCTCTGAAGTGTCCGTTTGCAAACTCCTTCGAGAAATCAGGTGCCCTCAGCACAGGTGCGGTGCACATGGCGGCCTTTATGGCATCAAAAGCTGTCTGGCAAGTCTCTCTCCAGATCACCTTGTTTGCTTCTTCGAAGCCAACTCATTCAAGGGGGCAACAATGGTGCTATACCCCTTGACAAACTGTCTGTAATAGCCAGTGAGGCCCAAAAAGGCCCTCACCTCAGTCTGGGTCTTGGGAGGCTCCCAGGCCAGAATGGTGTCAATTTTTGGTTGTAGAGGTGCCACCTGGCCACTCCCTACCTGGTGTCCCAAATACACCATTGAACCTTGCCCTATCTGGCGCTTACTGGCCTTAATATTTAGGCCTGCCTTTTGCAGGGCCTCCTACACTCTGTAGAGCTGCTGCAAGTGTTCCTCCCAAGTGGAACTGAACACTGCAATGTCGTCCAGGTAGGTTGCACTGAAATCATCCAGCCCAGTCAACACACGGTTGGCCAACCTCTGAAAGGTAGCAGAGTCATTTTTCATCCCAAATGGCATCGCTTAAAACTGAAAGTGCCCATCTGGGGTAGAAAATGTTGACCTCTCCTTGGCCCCTTTAGTAAAGGCAATCTGCCAATACCAAGAAGTCAAGTCGAAAGTGCTCAGGTATTTGGCAGCTCCCAACCGATTGATGAGCTTATCTGCTCGGACATGGGGTGTGTGTCAGTCTTAGTGACTGCATTGAGACCCTGGTAGTCTACACAGAACTGGAGTTCTGGTGTGGCACCAGGAGCAGCATCCTTTGAGACCAAGACCACAGGGCTGGCCCACTACTACTAGAAAACTCAATTACCCCTAGGGTAAACATCTTTGATACTTCATCTTTGGTGCTAGCCCTGACCCTATCAGTCGCCCTGTAAACCTTCTGTTTAACAGGTAGACGGTCCACATTGTCCACATCATGTGTACACAAGTGTGTGAAACCTGGGGTCAAGGAGAACAAGGAGACAAACCGACCCAATACCTGGAGACAGTCCCTCTGTTGTTGTGAGGTCAAGGAGGGGGAGAGGTTCACTCCCTCCACAGCCCCATCCTTTTCTCCAGCAGACAGGAGGTCGGGAAGAGGATTACTCTCTTCCTCCACCCCGTCATGGGTTGCTAGGAGCATGGACAATTCAGTCTGCTCAAAGTGTGGCTTGAGATGGTTTACATGTAGGACCCTCAAGGGATTTCTGGGAGCCCGTAAGTTCACTCTAGCTCTCCACCCCCTCAAATGGCCCAGTCCACTTGTCCTGGAGCACCCTATGCTCTACTGGTGCTAACACCCACACTTTTTGTCTAGGCTGAAACTCAACAAGAGTGGCATTCTGGTCATGCCACTGTTTCAAGTCTTCCTGGCTTGATTCTAGGTTCTCTTGTGCGAGAGCTAAGAAGCGGGAAGTCTGGTTTCTAAAAGCCAGCATGTAGCTGAATACATCCTGGAGAGGTTTACTGGGGGCTTTCTCTAAGCCCTTCTTCACCAGACTCAAAGGTCCCCTGGCAGGGTGGCCATACAGTAACTCAAAAGGACTAAATCCAAGCCCTTTTTGAGGCACCTCCCTGTAGGTGAACAGAATACATGGCAAGAGGATGTACCACTGACAGGCCCATAATCATGCTTTTCAAGGTGTGGTTTAACCTTTCAACCAGACACTTGATATAAGTATGAAGTTGGTACCCCTATCAGATACCACTTCCTTGGGGAACCCTGTGTGAATAAAACCCCCCATCAAAGCACGTCCCACCACAGGGAAGGTGATTGACCTCAGAGGAATGCCTTCTGGAAACCTGGTAGCATGGTCCAGCAAGAACAGGATAAACCTGTTGCCCATGGCTATCTTGGGATCCAGTGGCCTCACAATGTCAATACCAACCCTTTCAAAGGGGCTACTAACCACAGGAAAAGGTTGGAGGGGAGTCTAGCATTTCAGTCCACTCTTGCCACTTGCCTAGGGACATACAACATCAGTTTTTCACTTTCTACTCTCAACACTTAATTCTCTTTAATTCTATTATTTCTTCACTCACCCTGAGTTCTCTGTAGCCTTGCTTCTCTCTAAAAATGATAGCTCTTCTTAAAAAAATGCTTATTACTGATTCTGGAAGAACTTCTCAACCTTTGTTAGAGATTGGTTTAATGTTGCTATATATATATATATAGTTGGTGATAATGCGTTTTTCAAACCAGCTGATGTTATTTAATTTCTCCTGTCTTATTGTGACTTCTGTCAATACTTGTATTTGTAAATGCTTGTTTATTAAAGTTTGTTTCTCCTTTCTTACTTCGACATCTGTTGATAACTTGTATTTGTAAATGCTTGTTTATTACAGTTAGTTTCTCCTTCCTTACTTCGACATCTGTCGATAACTTGTAGTTGTAAATGCTTGTTTATTTAAGTTCTTTTCTCTCTTAAACTCTATTTTGGTTTATTACCATTGAATTTATAAATGCTTATTTGTTAACAGTTCATTTCTCCTTTAAACTTGGCCTTCGTTTATAACCTTGACATTTGTAGATACTTGCTCTTTTAAAGTTCGTTTTTTCTTTGACTTTAATATCTTAAACAAGAACCTTGTAAACATAAGGTTAATTCAAACATTAACTCTGTAGCCTTGCCGACTTCCACGGGAACGGTCTACTATCTAACTCTTCGAATAAACCTTGACAATATTTATCTGTTTTCTGTAATATAATCTTCAAATGTAATTTTACCTCACAGGAGTTTCTGTTCTGAAGCGAGCTCTCTCTCCACACAGCTGATTCCTGTCAGACCTCAGTTGAAGTGCAAGGCTTCCAACTGGAGAGCTCGTAACCTAGCAACCAACCGATTGCAAGACTAGAACTGTAACTAACCTTCAGGACTCACAGCGGCCATTTTGGATCTTCTCTTCTTGATTCTTCCTTTGAAATAAGCGCAAGATTACTCTGCAAACCTTCTTACAGTTTGGGCTTTGCTGTCTCCACTGAGGATATCTCTTTGCTTTTCTCATGCACTTCTTTGATTTGACTTGGCAAGTTTGTGTCGTCATGACACCCGTGCAGCACTACAACAAAGGATGTCACAATCTGCACGATGCTTCTCATTTGTGACTGAAGGGTTTGAAAGAGTACCCGGTCTTCTGCTGGTTCTGGATAGACCAAGATAGGGGCAACCCTATCTAGTAGCCACGATGCTGCTTGACAGGAAAACACAAAAGCGTACCCTCCAGAAGGAGTCCCAGAGGAAAAAAAAAACAAAATGGGAAAAACCTCAAAAAACAGGAACTTCTGAAAAAGAGGAAAAAACTGGAAATAAAACTAGAAAAAAAGGAAAAATTCACAACCAGAGGAACAGGAACTGGAAAACAATCGACGAACAGGAGCGAAGATCACCACCAAGAGGAAGTGTTTGCAACGCAAGGCAGATCAGGACTGATTGACTCATATACTGGAAGACAGGAAGTCACAAAACAGGAAAAGGAAACAACACCATCTTGGATTGGGAAAAGGCCCATAGAAGAGAATGGGAAAAAAAGTAGCAGTATAAGAGAAAAAAAGCATGCTGGGAAAAAGGAACAGAAAAAGACAACATGGAACCCTGCAAGAAGACAGCATGGAGACCAGAAAGAAGAAAAAGACAAGAACACAGAAAAAACAGAAGAAAAGACGAAAAAGAAAAAGGAGTCCACCACCGACAGAAAATAAAATTTACAAGGACAGGTAAGGATGATGCAAACAGGAGCATGAAAAATGCTTCCTGGCATGTGACGCAAGAACTGAGCAAAAACGTGTAGGATGGTGCTCCGATAATCGATGGGGTGGTGATGGATAGGGGAGTGGTCGCTCCCCTCTGCTTTGTCCAGTTTCGTGCCACAGCAGAGACTGGGGGTCCCTGCACCGGTGTAGACTGGATTATGCAAGGAGGGCACCAAGTGTGCCCTTCAAAGCATTTCCAGTTTCTTGGGGAGGCAACTTCCAAAAGGAGAGGGTGTAACACCCCTCTCCCAAAGGAAATCCTTTGTTCTGCCTTCCTCGGCTTGAGCTGCTCAAGCAACAGGAGGGCAGAAACCTGTCTGAGACATGGCAGCAGCTGAGACTGCATGGAAAACCTTAGGAGGCTGGAATGGCAATACTGGGGGTCCTCTAAGGAGCCCACAGAGTGCATGGAATCATACAACCAGATCTTGTGAAAGCCTTGGGGTATGATTCCAACATGTTTGATACCAGACATGCCTATGTTCGGAGTTACCATAATGTAGATAAACATAGGTAGTGACCTATGTCCAGTACACACTTACAATGGCATCCCTGCACTCACAAAGTCTGGGAAAATGGTCCTCGAGTTTGTGGGGGCAACTCTGCAAAGGCAGGGGTACCCTCACACACAGGTACTCTGCACCCTGCCCTCAGGGCTGGAGAGCCTGCTATAGGGGTGACTTATAAGTGACCTGGTGCAGTGTACATGGCAGTGAAAGGGTGCATGCACCTTTTTACACCGGCTGCAATGGCAATCCTGCAGAGGCCTTTGCATGGGCTCCCTATGGGTGACAAAAGATATCCTGCAGCCCATAGGGATTCCCTGGAACCTCAATACCCTGGGTACCTAAGTACAATATACTAGGGACTTATAAGGGGGCACCAGTATGCCAATTGTGGGTGAAATACTGAGTTAACAGTATGTAACAACCATGATTTAAGGGAGGGAGCATAACTGCTGGGGTCCTGATTAGCAGGATCCCAGTAGACACAGTCAGACACACTGACAAACAGGCAAAAAAGTGGGGGTAACCAAGCTATAAAGAGGCTACTTTATTACACAACCTCCCCCCCAAACGAAGGACAATAAGGCTAACCTTGGCCAGTTGAGACTGTATTGTCTAAGTGGTGATAAGTAGATAGCAGCTCTGCAATAGAGTGGTTACCCCCTTTATCATCCACTATGTGGTCCCTTCCCTGTGGGGAGGTGGGGAGGTGGGTTGCATAGGATCTCATTATTCTAATGAGACTACAGGATTTTGAGCAGCAAGATCGTCCACGATGTGGGAGACTGAGTATGACCCACTGTGGGTGACACCTGTCGCTCTAAATCCGGGTTTTGCTCTGGCTAACTAACAGTGCCTCATCTCTACCAAAGAAAAGGATGAATGGGCAGCCGAGCGCATGACATATTAGGCTTCTCAGGGAAGTCGTGGTCACTCAGGTGGCGTCCCGTTCTCTGGTTCACAAGTCGGTCTCACACATAAATGACTGCCAGAAGCAGTATATGTTCTAATAATTGGTTTAATAAAACAACTGCATCTTAGATAGCAAAGCGTGAGCTGCAAGAACCAGGACGACACAACATGACAATATTAAAATGGTGACTAGGAGAGTGAAGCACAAGAATAACACTATCATATTGTCACTAGAATTTATGGACTATTTCCTTTCTAAGTCATAATCTGAGCACAGCATGTTAAACTCTAATTCTGCCTTTCAGGTTCCCCGTCGGGAGGACTTCGACCCTCACACCTGAGCAAAGGCCTGTAGTCTGCATTAGCATCTGCAGCAAAGCATTCAGCAATCAGCATACAGTCGTGGTTCCCTGGCTGGAATCTCCCTCTTAACTTATAATGGGACTAGGAAGTGTTTTTATAATAACACAGCTGATGTTCTAAGAAAATTTCCCTCCGTGAGGATTTGTATTTTCTACGAATGTTGGAGACTAAACTTCTACCACGTTCCCCGGCAATGTACCAAACTGTAGCCTTGACTGAAGCACAAAGTGATCAAGAATGTCTTGTTTGAGAACACAGTGCTGGGGTAAGCAAAATCAGTTCGATAGATGAAAATAAAACAAGACTGTAAAACTGGTTATTGTAAAAATAACAACGCAAAGCCGAATAAAATATATCTACTTCAGAGTGCACAGCGGCCTAGTGTTTTAAACTTAAAGTGCATGGAGCTATAACTAAACTGGCTACACAACAGGTGAACCACCCTGTTTGGTTACTTTTAGCTAGAGAACAGTGAATCTGTGGACTCTGAGATTCCCAATGTTGAAGGTTATGAAAAATGTTTAAAGTGGGCCAGTATGACTGTCCCTGGGATCCTATGTTAGGACAGGGTTGCTGTCCTTAGGATTGTAATGACAGACGGGGATGCTGTCTTAGCAAGGCTAGAGCAGGGCCAAAACTTTGTCCCCATGGCTCTAGAAGAGGACCGGGTTGCTGTCACTCTTGTGGTAGAACAGACCAGGGTTGTTGACCCAAGGGCTCTACATAAGGACAGAGTTGCTGTCCTATGGTTTAGAGGTAGTGCAGGGGCGTTTGTAGGAAAGTAACATCTTGCCTGGCATGCTACCCACATTTTTACTTGTATGTCAGTTTGTTTTTGCCTTTCTTACTGGGATCCTGCTAACCAGGACCCCAGTGCTCATAGTTTGTGGCCTGAATGTGTGTCCCTGTGTTTTGACTAACTTTGTCACTGTGGCTCTGCTAATCAGGACCTCAGTGCTTATGCTCTCTCTGCCTTTAAAATTGTCACTATAGGCTAGTGACCATTTTCACCAATTCTAATTAGCACACTGGAACACCCTTATAATTCCCTAGTATATGGTACCTTGGTACCCAGGGTATTGGGGTTCCAGGAGATCCCCATGGGCTGCAGCATTTATTTTGCCACCCATAGGGAGCTCAGACAATTCTTACACAGGAATGTCACTGCAGCCTGAGTGAAATAACGTCCACGTTATTTCACAGCCATTTTACACTGGACTTAAGTAACTTATAAGTCACCTATATGTCTAACCCTCACTTGGTGAAGGTTAGCTGCAAAGTTACTAAGTGTGAGGGCACTCTGGCACTAGCCAAGGTGTCCCCACATAGTTCAGGGCAACTTCCCCGGACTTTGTGAGTACGGGGACACCATTACACGCGTGCACTAAATATAGGTCAATACCAATATGTAGCTTTACAATGGTAACTCAGAATATGGCCATGTAACATGTCCTAGATCATGGAATTGTCCCCCCATGCCAAATCTGGTATTGGGGTGCGAATCCCATGCATCCCTGGGGCTCCAGCATGGACCCTGGGTACTGCCAAACCAGCTCTCTGGGGTTTTCTCTCAGCTACCGCTGCTGCCAACCTACAGATAGGCTTCTGCCCTCCTGCGGTCTGGGAAGCCCAGTCCCAGGAAGACAGAACAAAGGATTTCCTCTGACAGAGGGTTTCACACCCTCTCCCTTTGGAAATAGGTGTTAAGGGCCTGAGAGGAGTAGTCTCTCCAGGCCTCTGGAAATGCTTTGAAGGGCACAGATGGTGCCCTCCTTCCATAATCCAGTCTACACCTGTTCAGGGAACCCCCAGCCCCTGCTCTGGGGCGAAACTGGACAAAGGAAAGGGAAGTGACCACTCCCCTGCCCATCGCAACCCCAGGGGTGGTGCCCAGAGCTCCTTCAGTGTTTCCCAGACCTCTGCCATCTTGAATGCAGAAGTGTGAGGGCACAATGGAGGCCTCTGAGTGGCCAGTGCCAGCAGGTGATGTCAGAGACCCCTCCTGATAGGTGCTTGCCTGACTAGGTGGCCATTCCTCCTCTGAGGGCTATTTAGGGTCTTTCCTATGGGCTTTTCCTCAGATAACGATTTGCAAGAGCTCACCAGAGTTCTCTGCATCTCCTTCTTCGACTTCTGCCAAGGATCGACCGCTGACTGCTCCAGGACGCCTGCAAAACTGCAACAAAGTAGCAAGAAGACTACCAGCGACATTGTAGGCCTAATCCTGCTGGCTTTCTCGACTGTTTCCTGGTTGTGCATGCTCTGGGGGCTGTCTGCCTTCACCCTGCACTGGAAGCCAAGATGAAATCTCCTGTGGGTTGACAGAGTCTTCCCCCTGCTCCAGCAGCCACCAAACATCAGCTTCACCGGTATTCTGGTACCCCTCTCATCCTGACGAGCGTGACCCCTGGAACACAGGTCGTGGACCCAAGTGACCCGGACAGTCCAGTGGTCCAACTGGTTATATTTGGAAGAGGTAAGTCCTTGCCTCCCCTCTCCAGACAGTAATCCTGTGTACTGCATGAACTGCAGCTACTAGAGCTTCTGTGCACTTTAGAAAGGAATCCTTCATGCACAGCCTAGCCCAGGTCCCCAGCACTCCATCTTGCATTGCTCAACTTGCTGAGTTGACCACCGGCTTAGTGGGACCCACTTTTTTAGTGTTCAGACCACTGCCGTGCTCAGTTTCCTTGAACCCATGTGAAGTACTTCTGTGGGCACTGCCTTCTTCTGAGTGGGCTGTCTGTGTTGCTGAGGGCCCCCTCTGTGTCCTCTTCCAAGTGACAACCTCCTGGTTCGTCCTGGGCCCGGGCAGCACCCTTTTCCTTCAACCCTGACCTTTGCAGCTATCAAGGCTTGTTTGTAGTCTTTCTCCAAAGAAACAACCCTGCATCCTCCAGCACGCTGTGACATCTTCTGTGCAAAGGAGAAGTTCCTGGCATCTTCAGTTGTTGCAGAATCTTCAGCTTCTTCCACCCGCAGGCAGCCATTTTGCACCTTCATCCGGGGTTTAGTGGGCTCCTGCCCGCCCTGGATACTTTTGTGACTCTTGGACTTCGTCCCCTTCTTTTACAAGTCCTCAGGTCCAGGAATCCGTCTTCAGTGCCTTGCAGTCTGTTGTGGTCTTTGCAGAATCTCTAGTGTGTTTCTGGGGAAGCAGGGTCACTTTACTCCTACTTTTCAGGGTCTTGGGGTGGGGTATCTTGGATACCCTTAGTGTTTCCTTACACTCCCAGCGGCCCTCTACACACTACACTAGCCAAGGGGTCCATAAGTGGTTCGCATTCCGCTTTCTTAGTATATGGTTTGTGTTGCCCCTAGGCCTATTGCATCCTATTGTATTCTACAGTATTTGCACTTCTTTTCTAACTGTTTTACTTACCTGCTTTTGGTTTGTGTGTATATTTTGTGTATTTTACTTACCTCCTAAGGGAGAATATCCTCTGAGATATTTTTGGCACATTGTCACTAAAATAAAGTACCTTTATTTTTAGTAACTCTGAGTATTGTCTTAATTATGATAATGTACCTATGTAAGTGGTATAGTAGGAGATTTGCATGTCTCCTAGACCAGCCTAAACTGCTCTGCTATAGCTACCTCTATCAGCCTAAGCTGCTAGAACACTACTGATCTACTAATAAGGGATACCTGGACCTGGCACAATGTGTAAGTACCACCAGGTTCCCACTATAAGCCAGGCCAGCCTCCTACAACACTGCACTAAAGTTTCTCTGGGAGGGCTGGAGGGGTGTTCCAAATTTAATAAGGCAGGGCAGGGATGCTTTTCTGTCTTAGGTTTCTCACAGAGAGGTACATTTACCTCTGGGAGTCCAGCTGTGCTAGCTTTTGACTCCTTTGATACAGGCCCCACCCTAGGAGGGGTGTCTCCCACTACAGGAATTATATCCTTAGTGGTAGGGTGGGTAGGGGATACTTTGATACCCTTTTTACCTGTGGTGTGAGGTGGATCCTCAGGCTTCAGGGATCCTTCTCTTCTTTGCTTTTTGATTTCACTTGAGATTAAAGGAAACAATTCCTTAGGTATACACAGCATGGATGCATGGGCCATAAACTCTACTTCCGCCCAACCTGAGGCTGCTAGATCATTTCCTAAGAGACAGTCTACAGGTAAGCTAGGTGACACCACCACCTGCTTAGGGCCAGTAACTCCACCCCAAATAAGATGCACTACAGCTAAGGGGAGAGGCTGCCATCAGTAACTTGGTACTTCTGTCCAAGGAGGTGTTGTGCAGGTGACACTAGGTTTTCAGTCACTAAAGTGATACTGGCACCTGTGACCCTGTAGGCCTGGGCCTCAACACCATTTATCTGAATTGACTGCTTGTACATGTCCATGTTAAAGGGGCAAAGAGCAAAGTAGTCAAGGCCAATGCCACGAGGTGAGACAAAAACTAACTTTGGGGTTTCTACACCTACCCTAGTTTCTATTATGGACTCAAAATTGAACCCAACTACACCTTTACTTTGACTATTGTCAGTAGTCCCACCACTATTACTACTACTACTACTACCACTAGGGGCACTAGAAGTGGATGTGGAGTTAGTAGTGGTGGGAGGCTCAGGAGCTTTACCTGGGCAGGATTTGTCCCCTGGCCTATGGCCTTTACCTCTGCACACATAGCTCCAAAGCTTTTTAGTGTATGCAGAAGAGGAGGAAGAAGAAAACGTTTTATTCCCACACCCAGAGGAGTTTTGTGGACCTGATGAGGAGTTTTTACTCGTGTGTTTGTCCCCACCCTTGTCCTGAGACTTATCTCCTTTCTTCTTGTCCTTGTCACCCCCTGTATGTGCTTTTCTGCTCACTCTTGTTCTGACCCATTTGTCTGCCTTCTTTCTCAATTCTTGGGGAGAAGTCAGATCTGAGTCTACCAAGTACTGTTGTAACAAGTCAGACACACAGGTATTCAAAATATGATCTCTCTTAATAAGATTATATAAGCCCCCATAATCAGACACTTTTCTGCCATGTAACCAGCCTGCTAAAGCTTTAACTGAACAGTCCACAAAGTCATCCCAATCCTTTTGGGCCTCTTTTCTGGTCTCCTTGAACTTAATTCTATATTGTTCCGTGGTCAGACCAAAAACCATCTAAGAGTGCAGTCTTAAGAACCCTGGAGTTGTCTGAGTCTTCTTCTCTTACAGTGAGAAGTCTGTCCCTCCCCTTGTCAGAAAAGGACAACCACCCTCTGAATTTTACAGGCCCTCTTAAGTGCAGCAAACCACTTATAGATGTCATCACCCACCTTGCATGGGGGAACATTTTTGTGCAGGCTTCTGGAATCTATGGAGTCCTCCCTGACTCTATAATCCCTGAAACTGCTGCTGTTGCCATGATGGAGAACTAACCCCAACCCCTGTCTTTCCCTTTCCACTGCCAAGGCCTCCCTAATCTAGGGCTAGCTGTTGCTGCTGCAGCCTCAGCCTGGCCTCCTCCAGTCTCAGTTTCCTGAGCTCCCTATCCATGGAGTCATCTATTTGAGTTGTGCAATTCGATCCCTTAGACACTGAGGTGATATGGGAATAGGCAGAGGTAGATCTTTCCCTAACTTTTGTGAACCTAGTGACCTGACTTCCGGGTGTGAAGGAAGCCCTACCTTAGTGGCTACCCCTCCCACTACCAGATTCACTAGTAGGTCTGCTAGGTACTAAATCCTTGGAAGAGCCCTCCCCTGAACCTAAATGATGAATATCTGATGCTAATGAAATCTCCCTCCACCTCCTCCTCCTAGCTACCAGCATGTTCCAGGTCATCCTGGAGAAGAAGGCTCGAAAAGAAAAAGTTAATTGTTGAGAGTCTTCCCCATATCTAATTTTCTGTCTGTGCACATCACCTTCAATTCCTTGAAGGTCATGCACTCATAGGGAGTACCCATGACCTCAGAACTAGGCCCAGCAGTAGACATGATGTGTGTATTAGGGTGTTGTAGGGAAAGCCTAACCTACCTAACCTCTAGTCTCTAATAAAGGATAGTAAAAGACTAGAACCCTGTACTAGGTATATATGTACAGCTCTAGCTACAGAGGAGTCTTTCTTGTGGAAAGCACCAGGTGACAGAGTGATAAGCAATTGCAAGTACTTATCCCACCGCTGCACCACCAATTTAGGAGGCTGGCCTGGTTTGTAGTGGGTACCTACCATCTTTAACCTTATACCAGGTCCAGTTATCCCTTGTTAGTGAAATGTAGGCAGTGTCTAGAAGCCAGGCTCCCTAGGGGTAGCTGCAGCTGAGCAGCCAAGGCTTATCTAGGAGACATGCAAAGCTTATGCAATACCACTGTAGTCACACAGTACTCACACACATTAAAGAAATTATTCAGTGTTACAAAAATAAAGGTACTTTATTTTAGTGATGCAAATGCCAAAAATACCATAGAGACTATACTCCCTTAGGAGGTAAGTAATACACAAATTATATACACTATTATGCAAAATCAGGTGTAAAAACCGTGAGAAAACAGTGCAAATAGTTAAAATCACAATAGTTAGAAATGGGCCTAGGGGGAACACAAACCATACACTAATAAAGTGGAATGTGAATGTCGGTTTCCCACCTAGCAAGTGCAGTGTGTAGAGGGAGCTGGGAGTATTGGAAAACACCAAAGGTAAGTAATAGTACCCTCCCCAGAGCCCAGGAAAGCAGGAGTAAATCACAGTAACTTTCCTAGAACACACAAGAATATGAGAAAGAAGATAATGCAAGAACCAGAAGAGACTGCAAGACACCAACAGTGGATTCCTGGACCTGAAGATCTGTGGAAGAAGGAGACCAAGTTCAAGAAGTACAGAAGAGTCCAGGGAGAACAGGAGCCCCTGCTAACCCGGATGAAGATGCAAAAGAAGTACCACCGGTGAGGGACAACAGTCAGTACTTCACCCAAGAAGATGGATGCGGGTTCCTGGTTGGTGCAGATGGTGTCCCACGCCGGATGGAAGATTGCAGTCTGGTTTGCGACACTGGATTCCGCAACAACAAGCCTTGGTACATGCAAAGCTCGCAGTTTGCAGAAAATGGTGCTGCCTGGCACCAGGAGAGACCTGATGGACTGTACTCCAGAGGGGGAGCCATAGGGAGCTGTCAGTAACTGAGAGAGCCCTGAGAAGACCAGGCAGTGCGCACAGGAGTCCCACAGCACAGGCACAAAGAAGGTGCTAAAGGAGGGCCATGCAGCACTACAAAAAAAGGATCCCACGCTGGCGGAGAACCACTCAGGAAGATGTGTGTCACAGGATAGAGTGCTGGTAGCCAGAGCTGCATGGTGCATGAAGAACTTAATGGAAGGATGCCAACAACCCTTGGCAACTGCAAAACTCGGTGCAGGGGGGTACTGTCTTGCGTGGGGAGACAAGCTCTTACCTCCACCAAAGTTGGGCAGTAGGACTTCGGGACCAATCGGATCACTTCAGTCCACCACTCATGAAGCTGGATCCACGCAACTCGTCAGGAGAGGGGACCCAATGCCGCCGGTTGTTGATGCAGAGAGGTGCCTGCTGAAGCAGGGGAGTGACTCCTTCACTCCAAGGGAGATTCCTTGCATCTTCTGGTGCAGGCTGAAGACAGGCTGTCCTCTGAGGATGCACAACCAGGAAACAGTTGCAGTTTCTGGCAGGAGTTGAAGATACAATGTTGCAGAAGTCGTCTTTGCTTGTTTGTTGTAGTTTGTAGAGTTCCTGGAGGGTCCAGATGCAGTTTCTTCATGAGAAGGTGAATTAAAGGATGCAGAGGATTCCTGCTGGAGTCTTGCAATCCAAATCTGAAGAACCACCCAAGAGAGAGACCCTAAGTAGCCCTGAAAGGGGGATTCGTCTTCTAAACAGGTAGGTACCTATCAGAGAAGGGCTCACATGCTGGCACTGGCCAGTCAGATGCTCCCAGAGTTCCCTGCCAACTTGGAATCCAAGATGGCAAAACCCAGGGACCCTGTGGAGGAGCTCTGAGCACCACCCCTGGGGTGGTGATGAACAGGGGAGTGGTCATTCCCCTTTCATTTGCCCAGTTTCACACCAGAGGAGGGACTGGGGCCCCTGAACAGGTGTAGACTGGATTATGCAAGGTGGGCACCAAGTGTGCCCTTCAAAGCATTGCCAGTGGCTTGGGGAGGCTACCACTCCCAAGCCTGTAACACCTAATTCCAAACGGAGAGGGTGTAACACCTCTGTTCCAAAGGAAATCCTTTGTTCTGACTTCCTAGGCTTGAGCTTCTCAAACAACAGGAGGGCAGAAACCTGCCTGAGAGGTGGCAGCAGCTGGGGCCACCTCAGAAGGCTGTAATGGCAATACTGGGAGTCCTCTAAGGAGCCCCCAGAGTTCATGGAATCATACAACCAATGCTTGCAAAAGCCTTGGGGTATGATTCCAACTTGTTTCATACCAAACATGCCTATGTTCAGAGTTACCATTATGTAGCTGGACAGAGGTAGTGACCTATGTCCAGTACACGCGTGAAATGGCATCCCTGCACTCACGAAATCCAGGAAAATGGGCCTGGAGGTTGTGGGGGCACCTCTGCAAGTGCAGGGGTACCCTCACGAACACCTTGCCCTTTGGGCTGGAGGGCCTGCTATAGGGATGACTTAAAAGTGACCTGGTGCAGTGTAAATGGCAGTGAAAAGGTGCATGCACCTTTTCACACAGGCCGCAATGGCAGTCCTGTAGAAGCCTTAGCATGGGCTCCCTATGAATTGCAAAAGATATCCTGCAGCCCTTAGGAATCCCCTGGAACCCCAATGCCCTGGGTACCTAAGTACCATTTACTAGGGACTAGTATGCCAATTGTGGTTGAAATACTGAGTTAACAGTATGCAACAGACATAATGTAAGGGATAGAGCATAACTACTGGGGTCCTGATTAGCAAGATCCCAGTAGACACAATCAACACACTGACAAACAGACCAAAAGTGGGGGTAATCAAGCTAGAAAGAGGCTACTTTCCTACGCGGTGGACCCTCCATTTCACTTCCCTCCATCTTGGATGGAATGAAAATAGTCAAACAGGTGTAGGGAAGCGACCTCTGCCCACCAGAAGTGGTCACTTAGTTGGTGTAGCCACCCTAAGGTAGATGACCCATTTGTTACTACCAGGTTCTACTTAAAAAACACCTACTAAATACAGTATTTACTGGGAATACCTAGACCAGGAAATCAGATTCAAAGGACAAAAAAGACCAGCACCAACAATATCTGAAGCACAAGAACTGTGGACTTGCTGCACCAAAGAAAAGCCACCAAACCCTGCCTGCTGCACCCAGGACCCGCCAATCACCACTGAGGAGCCGCTGGACAACTCTACAAAACCCCACGGGACCTCCAGGCAGGTCATCCTGGAACAGAAGGCTCAACAGGAAACTGTTGAGGGTCTTCCCCACATCTAGTTTTCTGTCTGTGCAAAGCCCCTTCTATTCCTTGAAGGTCATGCCCTCATAGGGAGTACCCATGACCTCAGAACTAGGCCCAGCAGTAGACATGATGTGTGTATTAGGGTGGTGTAGGGAAAGCCTAACCTACCTAACCTCTAGTATCTAAGAAAGGAAAGTAAGAGACTAGAACTCTGTACTAGGTATATATATATCTATATATAGCTCTAGGTGCAGAGGAGTCATTCCTGTGAAAAGCACCAGGTGACAGAGTGATAAGGCAATTACAAGTAATTATCCCACCGCTGCACCACCAATGTTGGAGGCTGGCCCGGTTTGTAGTGGGTACCTATGGTCTTTAACCTTATACCAGGTCCAGTTATCCCTTATTAGTGAAATGTAGGCAGTGTCTAGAAGCCAGGCTCTCTAGGGGTAGCTGTAGCTGAGCAGCCAAGGCTTATCTAGGAGACATGCAAAGCTCATGCAATACCACTGTAGTCACACAGTACTCACACACATGAAAGAAAATACTCAGGACCTCATTATGACATTGGCGGTAAGTCCCGATTACTGCTATGCTGACTGCCTCCAACATACCGCCTCGCAGCGCATTACCGCTACCCATATTATGACACACACAAAGCAATCCATCACTGTACAGCCACACACACAAGACCGCCAGCCCAAAGGTCAGTGATAAACTGGCAGTACCAAAACCCACACTGTTATGCCAACAGAACTACGCCCACATCATTATGACCCACGAATCACCGCAGCGGACATTAAATGTTGCTAAACCATTGACGGTACATACTGCCACGCTCAAAATACACACCCACTAACAAAGCACTACATTGGACAATTCAAACTACACACACCTGAGACACATACACAGAACACACCCACACAACTATAAAACACTCACCCACACTACCCACATCCCTTTACCTATACAAACAAGTGCCACAAGAGAGAAAGCAAGACCACAGACAAGTCCACTCCTACACACCACCATCACCTATACACCATCCCCGCACCTTACATCACATACTCCAACACATCACCCCACACACCCTCACCCACACCACTCACACTACACCCATGGCACCACAACGACACCCCAGGTTCTCAGAGGAGGAGCTAAGGGTCATGGTGGAGGAACTCATCCAGGTAGAGCCACAGCTATTTGGATCACAGGTAGTGCAGACATCCATTGCAAGGAAGATTGAGCTATGGCTTAGAATCATGGACAGGGTCAATGTCGTGGGACAGCACCCCAGAACAAGGGATGACATCAGGAAGAGGTGGAACGACCTATGGGGGAAGGTGCGTTCCGTGGCAGCAAGACACAAAATAGCTGTACAGAAGACTGGCGGTGGACCCCCACCTCCTTCCCCACAACTAACAACATGGGAGGAGCAAGTCTTGGTAATCATGCATGCTGAGGGCCTGGCAGACGTAGGAGGAGGACTGGACTCTGGTAAGTCAACTCTTTTCTACTATCACCCCCCTACCTGCATGCCATCACGAGCCTTCACCCTCACTCCCATCACTCCACCAACTCACACACACCCCACCATCACAACCCACCCCTCCCAATACCAAGCCCTGCATGTAACACCAAAGCACGGAACCCCATCACAGACCTGCATGGACACCCATCACTAAAGCATGCACACTTGAGAGAATCACCTAGCCCACAAAATGACTACTCACAGAAGGCAAAGCTGCCAGGGCAACAACAACCATGGAGGGCAACACACTCATGCACAAGATGTCACATGCAGAAAAATAACACTGCATTTACATCCCCACAGGTCTCCCAACCAACGTCACCAGAGAGGAGGTGCCAGCAACATCTAGTCCCCCCACAGAAGAGGCCCACAGTGATGACAGCAGCTCTACTCGCCTGGATCTGGATGACCAACCTGGCCCCTCAGGGATCTCCGGACAGTCGGTTATCTTGGCACAGTCCCATACTACCAGAGAGCCTCACCCTTCAGGAAACACCAGCACAGTACCCACCCAGCAGGCCCATACCTCTGTCCCCAGGACAAGTCAATCAGCAGTGTGTCCACCACTACAGGGACCCCAGGACACCCCACAAACAAAGGACAATCAGAGACCTTGTGTCAGTGAGCACACAGTTCAGGGGACAGAGGCACAGGACAACAGGGAAGCTGGGAGGACTGCTGTGTGACAGGGGGAGGACAGGCCCAGGGAACCGACTCTCCAGGAGGCACTTACCAACATCCTGGGAGCATACCACCAATCCCAGGAGACGATGGGCCAGATACTGGACAAGTTGCAGGAGACCCAGCGGCTGCAGGAGGGACAGTACATGGGGATCAGGGATGACTTGAAGGACATCAACACCACCCTGGTCACCATTGCAGGGGTGCTGGCAGACATGGCCAACACCATGAGGGAAGCAGTGGCACACCACCGGGTCCCTACCACTAGCCAAACCGATGAACAGCACTCCACCTCCGTTGCCGCTAGTGGACAGGAGGCCCCGCCACAGGACCAACAAGCCACGAGCACCACACCCCTGCAGAAGGAGAACCACCCCGCAAACAGCCCCTGAGATCCAGGCAGAAGCCAGAGACTATTGCCTAGACTCCTGCCAGGAAATAAGACTCTCCTGATTGCCACCCTTGTGTCCCACTCTGTCACTCTGTACACCTTGAACTGCCATTACTCCCCTTCCTATGCCCCCTTAGACAATGAACATGTGATACAAATAGACTAGGCTCTATCCTGGACATTCCTCCACCATCACCCCAGCCCATTGCACATCACCCTCTACTTATTGGCACTTAAATAAACACCATTTCAATAAATACAAGTATGGAGTCCGTCAAATGATTGAACTATGTATTTGTTTACCAAGCTTTAAATACTGCAATACAACTGTACAGTAATGTATATATATAGGAATGACCTGTAGTTGGGTCACAAATATCTGAAAATAGAGATGCCACAGGGTACAAGTGGCCATAGAAGTGGGAAACCAGCCTCCCAGTGATAATGTCAAACACAATACTGTCAATGTAAAGTGAATTTACAGTGCCTTACCTGTGTGTCATTGGAAGTATTGTCGTATTATTGCACTCCTTTTGTCCTCATCCTCATCCTCTGCCTCCTCATCTTCGCTGTCCACAGGGTCCACTGCTGCCACACGCCCATCTCCAGCCTCATCCTTCTGCAGCTGCAGAAAAGGCACCTGGCGACGTAAGGCAAGGTTATGCAACATACAGCATGCCACAATGATCTGGCAGACCTTCTTGGGGGAGTAGTACAGGGATCCACCTATTAGATGGAGGCAACTAAATCTGGCCTTCAGGAGGCCGAATGCCCTTTCTTCTTGTTCGCCCATGTGCCTCATTGTAATGTTCCTCTGCCCTTGTCCTGGCATTCTTCACAAGGGTCAGTAGCCATGAGAGGTTGGGGTAACCAGAGTCACCTGCAAATATTGAGGGACAACTGTTAGTCACACACTAACCCTTAGGGCCCACACCATACCCATACACCATCACCTACTGGGTGGGAACCAAGCCAAACCCGGTGCCTCTGGAGTTGAGCCATCACATCTGGGATGCTGCTATTCCTCAGGATAAAGGCATCATGCACAGACCCAGGACACTTTGCATTGACATTGGGGTCCCAGAGGATCCCTGTGTGCTGGAGCATATATTTTGCCACCTATAGGTAGCCCATGCAAAGGCTTCTGCAGGACTGGGATTGCTGCCAGCGTGAAAAGGTGCAAGCACCCATTCACTGCCATTTCTCACTATACCAGGTCACTTATAAGTCACCCCTATGGTAGGCCCTCTAGGCCAGAGTGCAGGGTACAAAGTCTCTACGTGTGAGGGTACCCCTGCACTAGCAGATGTGCCCCCATGAACTCCAGGCCAATTTCCCTGGACTTCGTGAGTGCGGGAATGCCATTTTACGCTTGTACTGGACATAGGTCACTACCTATGTCCAGCTACATAAAGGTAACTCCGAACATAGGCATGTTTGATATCAAACATGCTGGAATCATACTCCAAGGCTTTTGCAAGCATTGGTTGTATGATCCCATGCACTCTGGGGACTCTTTAGAGGACCAGCAGTATCGCCATTTCAGCTTTCTGAGGGTTTCCAGACAGCCCAAGCTGCTGCCACTTCCCAGACAGGTTTCTGCACTCCTGTTGCTTAAAAAACCTAAGCCCAGGAAGGCAGGACAAAGGATTTTGTTTAGGAGGGGGTGTTACACCCTCTCCCTTTAGGAATAGGTGTGACAGGCTGGGAGGGGTACACATTGAAGGACACATTTGGTGCCCTCCTTGCATAAACCAGTCTACACCCATTCAGGGACCCCCAGTTCCAGCTCTGGCATGAAACTGGACAAAGGAAAGGGGAGTGACCACTCCCTGTCTATCACCACCCCAGGGGTGGTGCTCATAGCTCCTCCAGCTGGTCCATGGGTTTTGCAATTTTGAATTCCAAGTTGGCAGGGAACTCTGGGAGCATCTGATTCGCCAGTGCCAGCAGGTGACATCAGAGCCCTCCCCTGATGGGTGCTTACCTGGTTAGGTTCAGGGATATTTAGGGTCTCTCCTTTGGGTGGTTCCTCAGATTCGGATTGCAAGACGCCAGCAGGAATCCCCTGCACTCTCCACTTCTCACTGAAGAAACTGCTTCTTGACCCTTCAGGAACTCCACAAGCTGCAACAAAGAAGCAAGACACCTTCTGCAACATTGTATCTTCAGCTCCTGCCAGCAACTGCAACTGTTTCCCACTGTGCACCCTCTGAGGAAAGCCCATCTCCAGCCTGCACCAGAAGAACAAAGGAATCTTCCTTGGGGTGAAGGAGTCTCTCCCCATGCTTCAGCAGGCACCAACTGCAACAAACCGGCTGCGTTGATCCCCTCTCCTGCTGAGCTGCATGGATCCTGCCTCAAGGGTGGTAGACTGAAGTGGTCACGATGGTCCTCTCTTCCAACTGTCCACCTTTGGTGGCGGTAAGAGCTTGCCCTCCCACGGAAGATAGTGCCCCCATGCTCCGCTGCCAAGGCTTATGCCGCTGCCAAGGCTTATTCTCATCCTTCCTCCAAGTCCTTCGTGAATCTTGCAGCTTCAGCCCCTAGCACTCTATCCTGCAACGCAGAGCTTCCTAAGTGGTTCGCTAGCAGCGTGGGAATCTTTGTCGTAGTGCTGTGTCGGCCTCTTCCGCAACTTTCTTGTCCCCATCCTGTGGACTCCTGTGTGCTCTCTGACTTGCTGAGGGCCTCCTCTGACTCCCCCTCCTGGGTAGAGTCCACCTGGTCCTTCCTGGTCCTGGGGAGCGCCATTTTCCACTAACTGCAAACTTTGCGTGTACCAAGGCTTGCTGGAGGAGTCCAGTGATGCAAACCAGACTGCAATCCTCCATCTGGTGTGGGACATCACTTGTATCCTCCAGGAACCCGACTGTGTCTTCTTGGGTGCAGTACTGACTTGTCTTCTTCACTGGTGGTTCTCCTTTTGCACCTTCATCTGGGTTAGCAGGGGCTCCTGTTCTTCCTGAACTCTTCTGTGCTTCTTGGACTTGGTTCCCTTCTTCCACAGGTCCTCTAAGCCAGGAATCCACTGTTGGTGTCTGCAGTCTCTTCTGGCTCTTGCATAATTCTTCTCCTCGTTTCTGTGTGTGTTTTATGAAACTTACTGTGATTTACTCCTGCTTTCCTGTCATTGGAGTGGTTTCTGGTACTTACCTTTGGGCTTTCTAAGTACTCCCAGCTCCCCTCTACACACTACTTGCCTAGGTGGGAGAAAGACTTTCGTATTCCACTTTCTTAGTATGTGGTTTGTGCTCCCCTAGGGCCATTTCTAACTATTGTGATTTTCACTAACTGTTTCCTAACTGTTTTTATGCCCATTTCTGCATACTAGTGTAATTTGTGTATTATTTACCTCTAGCCTCTATGGTATTTTTGGTATTTGTGTCACCAAAATAAAGTACCTTTATTTTTGTAACGCTGAGTGTTTTCTTCCATGTGTGTGAGTACTGTGTGACTGCAGTCGTATTGCATGAGCTTTGCATGTCTCTTAGATAAGCCTTGGCTGTTCATCCACAGCTACCTTTAGAAAGCCTGGCTCTAGACACTGACTACACTTCACTAATAAGGGATAACTAGACCTGGTATAAGGTGCAAGTACCCTAGGTACCCACCACACACCAGGCCAGCCTCCTACAGCAATGAAATATGCTCCATTGCTTCCTCAATTTTATCTAACCCTTGATTAATCGCATCTGTATCCTTTCATTGCATATCCTTGAGCTCTCGTAATTCATTCAAAATAGTTTCAAGCAGAATGCGTGACTGCACCTGGGCTTGGTCTACTATATCCTTCCCATGCACATAACTTAATTTGCTTGGTTTGGCTGCTCGGCATCACAGCCTGTGTGGAAATCTGTCAACGCTGCTCTTGTGTCAGGTAGTTTGACTTCTGCATCCCCTCTGCTGGCAGCTCTGATGATGGGTCCTGACTTATTGCCTGGTTTGGTAGTTCCTGAATCAGACTGTCTGATGCCAAGTCTATTATTAACTGAGAAACGTGCACTCAGTCTGACCCACAGCTCCCCTTTTGAACCACATTACCTTCTTCTACCGATGGTGTGGCATTTGCTGGATGCCTGAACCTTGGTAGTCTTATAAATCAAAGGGTAATCTCACCTGCCATTAGAACCGCTGGTGCTCTTTCCCAAAATTGTGATAGTCATCGGCACATGTGCCTGTGAGGGCTCACTGGGGGGGAGGCACTAGCTGCCCGTTATCCTCTATTGCAGCCCCCTGATTGTTTTGACAAATCAAAGCTGTACGTAATTCTGTCCGAGGGACCTCAAAGTTGGGGTCCTCTGACACTTGGCCCGATTGTCCCAGCAGCAGTGCAGCTTTGGCCATTGCCATCCCACAGGGGTTACCAGATAATTTGTCCTTACGTGCTGCTAGGAGGTGAATAGGACACTTTTTTCCCTTTTCAATATCTGAAGGTGATTCAGTAATCTCAGTGCTGGACTTAGAACCTCTGGTAACCAGCTGCTAGAACTCTCTTAATAGTCATATCTTAGCTAAGAAATCAAACTGCCCATCACATGATGTCATTCTCCTTGTTCTTTAGGGCCAAAGCAGAGCAGAGCATTAGACATCGTGGAGCGAGCCACACACACGGAGCCAGATCCAGTGACCCTCATTGGTTGGTAAAAGCCCCAAACAAGCAAAACAAGCGAGCGTTACCAGTCGGTGAGAAACTTGGTGGCCCCATAAGATAGCATCCTCCGTATCTGTTCTGTATCTGCTCCTCACAGGCTGCAGTGCTCACGGTCTACCTCGTTGCGTTTTTCTCGCAGCTGCCCCTTCTGTTCACTCACGGCTTCTGGCTCACACACAGCACCGTCAGCACATACCGGGGTGGGAGGTCCCAAGCATGCCTACCTGCAGATTATGTGTTGTGTGATGTTTTTTTATTGCAGTTTGGGTCCTTTCCCATCACACATTGTACTTCCAGAACACAACAGTTAAGCATAATTTTATCAAGAGAAGTGTGGGAATGCTGGGTGGAAGGAATTTTGTGGGTCTCCACACATTCCAGAACCTTTCCTCACAGACATGTGAGGGAAATCTGTCACTTTGTCAAAATGTGCTAATTGCCAGTTGTAGGGAATTCTGTGTAAGAGAACACAGTAGAATCCAAGAAAGTCATAACAAATTGGACTCTCTTAGAATTTTAGTTTACAGAAATGTCTGGGGTTGATTGATATCCCTGGTGCAAACAGAGTTCTGGCCATCCAAATTACCAGAATGAGTAAAATTGAACAGAAAAGTCATGATGATTGCTTTTTACATTCTGGGGCTTTTCCAAGCTACACAAGTTATCACCATTTTTTAAAATCAAGAATGAGGAGTGTTAAAGTGCTAAAGTGCATGTGCTCTCTACTCTAAAATGTGGTATGATTGGCTTACACTTGTTTGGCATATTTTATGCACCTGTAAGTCCCTTGTAAACTGGTATGCCATCTACCCGGGCCTGTAAATTGAATGCTGCTAGTGGCCCTGCAGCGCCACCCATAGAAGTAGACTTTGCAATCCTGTCTCAAGTCTGCCACTGAAGTGCCTGCATTTGAAGTTTACTGCCACATGGAGGTGGCATTTCAAACTACTTGCCAAGGCCGAAACTCCCCTTTTACTACACCTTTGTCACCCCTAAGTTTTACCTGTCCTAGTAGTGACAGTCTATTTCATTTTTCACTACTGTAAGGGCTCCTCCTCACATAGGTTAATAGAATTCCCTTATATATATTTATTTTGTTGTGTAAGTACAGGAGCTCTGACCCCATGTTTTGTGATCTGAAGGGAGTAGTGTGGGCATGTTTGGTATGTTTGGAATGGCAGTGATAAGTTCTGCTTCCTTATGTAGGTCGAATTTACATTACTATTTTAGAAATGCCACTTTTAGAAAGAGGGCATTTCTCTGTGCTTATAACTCTGAGTGTTTTGCAGCCTGATTCCAATCCACATCGAGGGCAGGGTGCCAGCTACACTTTGTGCATACTTTCCAGACATCCACAACAAAGGGGTGGAGGGTTGGATGTGAGAAAAGAGGCATCTGAATCCATCTGCATTCTGATAGTCTTCCTGGGCTGAGAGAGAGGTAGGCAGGGTACTCATACATTTGTATAGGTTGTGTCCCTGATTGTATAGGCTGACTTACCCCCTACTGATGTCTGGAGCCAGGGCTGGGTTGAATGGGGTTGTGTACTTGTGTTACACATGAAAGGGCTCCTTTGGAGTCACCCCTGAAACAATGACATTTTGGAGTATAAACATAGGGACTGACTCCAAATGTTTTAAGAGCACTTTTGGGACTGGGACTGAAACTCTGTCAGAAGGACTGCTGCTCTGCACAAAGACACATCTGGATTGTTCTTCTGCTGTTGCCCTGCTGTGCGCTACTTGCAGGGTGCCTAAAGGACTCGCTGGATTGTATTTCTTTTTGTTGCCCAGCTGCCCCTTGATCCTGTTCTCCCAAGGCACTGAGGTATTGCCAGTAAGAATAACCACTTGAGCTGCTTGGTTCATTGTGTGCTGGCCTGCCCCCCTGGGCTAGGCTGCTGGAGTGACTGGCATCCTGCTTTTAGGTCTAGTGTGCTGGCATGCCTACTGCTTTTCTTGTGCCCCCTCTAAGTGTTCTCCCAGGGCTTGGTGGCCTGCTCTGTGTCTTGCGAATCTTTGCATGTGGAGAGCTGTGGATTACTCCATGCCTCGCAGGTCAAGCACATTCTGAGCTCTCCGTTTCTGGCCAGTCGCACATTGTGCACTTTCCTACACATCTGCATGATGAGCACTTTTATCTGGTTTGTTTCTAAAAGAATGTAGTGAGCGCTGCCTCTGGACCAACTTCACATATGGAAGGGCTGTGTGCTTCTCCTCCTTTCCCCAGTGCCGCACTCGGAAAGGAACCACCACGGCGCCAGAGATGCCCCTCTTCGAAACCACATGTAACATGTGCTGCAGTGTGCTCTGAGCCCCCTGACGAAGGGAGTCAGGCAGCCCTAACAGAACCAGCACTGTTGCTTCTCCAACTGCACAACTCACCCTGGAAAACCCTGTTGGGTTTCCCTGGGTGTGTGTTTCTTCGCAGCACCACCCTCCAGTGAGAGAGCCTCAGTAAGTTGGGCTCCCATTACACCAACTACAGAATCATTGTAGTTGCCCATGTGTTACAGGCTGAGCATCTGAAGTCTTCTACTCATGGGGGGCCTCGCAAGGTTTCTTCATCGATCCTTGAAGTGTGTGTGTGCTGCACCTGTATTGGGGCTATTCCTGGACACTCTTATCATTGTTAGCCAATGGTAGTGTGGGCTTAGCGTTTGACAGAGGAACCCGCTCAAGACATCGCCACTACCAAGGAAATTGCAATATTATGTGTAAAAGACAATAGGTGTCTCTGTGCCTATGCTCAGGCCTGATTATTGTAGTATGTGTAATAGAAGCACTGATACATGTGCCCGAGGATGTCATGATGGTTATGTACAGTGGTATTGAATGATCATTACTGATATGTTGATCCAATGTTGTATAACATGTCATTTTGGTACTTCACTAGCAGAGTACCACGTACTATCTTAGTCCTTGTATTATATGCACAATATCAATGCCTTTTGTCAATTTGTCTTATGACATATGCAATATAGAGATTATTTTAGATATAAACATGTGTGGAGTCTATTTTGCATTGTATTTACCGTGTACTTGTGTCAGTGTGTTTTGCAAACATTGCCTCTGGGGATAAGCCTGACTGCTCTGAGCCAAGCTACCAATGGGGTAAGCACATGTTATCTTTGGTGTCTAACTTGCTTGCCCTGAGTAGAGTGGTGGGTCCTACCTGGCTTAGCTGCATACATTAGCCAACTAGAAACCTCATTTCTCACACATATCTTGTGTTCATATCCTTTATTCACCTTACAAAAAAAAGATTTCTGATGATAGTTGTAAGAAATGTACGAATAAAGAGAAAACATGCACTACAGTTTCCCTAAACGTCTTATTCCCACCACAGAGGCAAAAGGGAAGCTCAAAGATGCCAGGTGTATTGTGTATCTTGCAACCTCAATTTTCTTATCTGTCTCATACTTTAAGCCAGAATCAACATTAGGAGAAAGTATTGATTCGTGCCTGCCAAGAAGTTTTGCTGTTTATAATTCCATTAGAAATTTCCTTGAAAAAGTGATCTATGTTTCAGTCATGAGAAGTATGTCTCACTTGACTATCCTATTCTCAAACAAAAGAAATAAACGGTTAAATATAAAGTTATACCTTGAATGAATTAAGTAAATATAAAAATAAGAAATTAAAATGATAAAAAAATAAAATAAACACAATTTAAATGCAAAAAAGAAAGCAATTAAAATTATAAAAAAGTATGGATGCACACAATGGCCACCAGACACCTAGTCAAATAACAACAACAGCAGCAAGAAGGCACGGCAAACAAAGAACACATGCAAGCCTCTGTCAAAAACACACTGGCTGGATGCACAAAATGGTTGCCAGCCACACGGTCAAGCAACAACAGCGAGCAAGGAGGCATGGAGAACAACGAACGTATGTAAGCCTATGTCAAAAACTCACTGGCTGGATGCACAAAATGGCTGCCAGCCACATGGTCAAACAACAACTGCGAGTAAGGAGGCATGGAGAATAAAGAACACATGCAAGCCTATAGACACAGACTACAAAGCGTCCCTTTGCCACAAAATATGGAGAACAAAGACAACTGGTGGATGATGACAAACACACACACGCACACACCAGAAAAAGGAGGCATGATGGTAACACTGAACAAAACAATAATATCAATTCAGCAATGCAAAACAAGAAAATGACCTGAGCTATTTAAATTTCACCACAACACACATCCTCCTATGCTATTGATTATTAATCCACAACATATACACTTTTTTGTAAAACAAAAGAAATGCAAACAATAGCCAACATTTTTTATTTACTCCAGTGCCATCTCTGCCCTAAGTTAAATATTAAAAGCATATACCACAGAAACATTTATTTCAGAAACATGTATTTCATGCACTGATAACTACTAGTACAGGGCCTACTGGCTAGTTGGAAGTCTAAGCCACATAGTAAAATAAATGAATATTGCAAACGTAACAAACAAGATAAAAGGTACTGAGCTGTGCAGCAATTTTCATTTACAACAGATGAAAAATCAGTGTAATGCAAAATAAGTAACTAGGCCTCTACTTGAACTCCAGGCCACCCACCCCAATCAAATGTACAAATCAAATAAAGGTACAAAGAAATACTGGTGCATGCCCAAGCAAACAAACAACACTCTTATACTATAGTTTTTTAACTTTCTTGTGTGATATCACAAAACAAAGTCCTTAAATCCAAAGGTATGTATCCAGGAGACAAAGAGAGTGATCCTTCCACATCGAAAATCCACTAGAAAAGTGACCAGGAGATGGACATTGCACTAGAAGGAGCCTCCGGGACAGGAACAGGAAGCTGGGGTCTCTGGGACACTTCCTTCCTGTTCGAAGGGTCCATTGGGTAAAAATAATCTGCCCCAAAATCTCTTTTTCACTCGATTTAGATGCATCCTGAGTAGAAACTCCACTAGAGGTGCAGTCATGCTCGTGAGCCGCATGTTTTTTTCTGCCATCACGGCCATCACAGCCAGTAGCTGCGCGAGTGGGTGTACAGTCTTGTGCACGCAGGCTAGCGGGCCGTGAGTATTGTGCTACTGGCGAGCAAGCGCCAAAACAAAACTTGCGTACACGAGTGAAACTCCAATCCATGTCAAATGGCAGAATTTGGTAACCCTGCACTACTCCGCGTATCGTGAAGTGCCCGAATTCCAAAAACTCCGCCAGTTGAGCAGAGTTTTTCGCCCAGACCTAATGCAAACTTCACTCTTTGGCCAGTGATTACGAGAGGTCTTCACACTAAATATATTGCCAGAGCTCACACCAGATTGCCGAACCAACCACTCTCAGTTGATTTCAGAAGCCAAGAGCACATATTACACAATTACACAGCAGAGCTCTGATAAAGAATAGCTGAAGCAGCTACTCAACGGTATGTGCTCCATTCTAAGCAATTCTATACTTCAAAAGGCAGGTTTGCTATTTAATGCTTTGAGCTGTGATTTAGCACAGTGTTTAGAAATAGCTTTTGGTTGTTTGGATGTCAAAAACTCATGAAAATGCTTGAAACATTTATGTTTTCACTGACTGTTTCATGTCTAACTGCTTCTATATTCGCATTCTCTCTGGACACGGTTGATAGTTATGCGCTGAACTGAGAACTTCATATATTTCTACTTTTCTTAGTGCTATCTTTGAGTATGTCATTTATAAGAAAAGTGTTTGGATTGCCAGTTTGTTCCTGAACTCATCAAACAGGACTGATAGTAACCAGAAAACACTGCCTGCTGCAATCCAACTGGCTTTCAAATTCAATGTTGGTGCTTTGAACTTTCTTGTGCCAACTAAAGGCCAATTTGTATAATTAGTACTGATATTAAGATTATAACTAAAATAATAGGATGAAATTATACTTTCCTTCACTCGTTGACTCTTCTCAGGTGTGTTTTTCACTTTGGTGATCCTCCATGAGCCACCTTAGGACTCTATCCCATTTACTATAGCTGGTTAGAGACAACACTGACAAAAAGAAACTGGTTTCCTTAGGCACCGAGAAGGCTTTTGACAAGGTTGAATGTCACTGCCTGCTCTGGGTGGAGTTGACGGTACTGAGCAGACCTTTCCTTGACAAAGTGTGATGGCTTTATTGTACACCTATGGCCTCCATATCCTATGGAGACTTTGCCTGACCCTATTTTGCTATCACCCGAGTCATGAGACAGAGCTGTCCCCTCTCTCCCCTACTGTTTTTTCTTGTGCTGGAACAGCTAGTATCTGCCACTCAAGTGCCCCTGTGATCCATTGCAAACAAACTGCAGTAGGGGAACATAAAGCTATCTCACCCTCTTGGACCCAATGACCTCGATATTGGCCCGGTTGCAGGTGATCAATTTCTTCTCCAAGATGATGTCTTCATCTAGGACCTCTTCAGGTGTATCACACTTTCAATGACTAATATTCCACATTAAATATCTAGATATCCTCCCCAACCCAGCTTTACCAATATGAGTCCACAAAATATACTCCCAATTTGGACAAAGTTAAGGCTGAATTCTTTTGTAGCTACAATTAGCAATGTGGATTATAATGCAGATCATAAAAGTGTATTTTATGCCACAGTTTATGTATGTTTCAGTATGCTCCCAGTGAAGATGCAGATCCTCATACTCCGAGAGACCAGTAGATTGGTTTGGGGGGACAGCAGGCCACAACTAAAAGTGCCCAAAGTTTATAAGCCTACATCTCTGTAGGGGGCCTTCGGCTCCTGCACAGTGAATTTTATTGGCTAGCTTCTCAACTGGCACATGCCGTTCACATAACGAAATTCCACTCTGGAGGGACGTGGAGTGTATTCATGGACCTCAATTTACCAAAATGCCAGGGGTAGCGGAAGTGACATAACATGCAATTTAACCTTTACTTTTGCTCACACATGCATGCTTACACATCAACACACATCCACTCACACACACACTCTCCCTTACATAAGGACACTCACCCACAAGCATGAACACAACATAAATTTAAATGTGTTTTGTACTCACCTCAGCTGCCAACGAGGGTCATATTTCAGCTAACCACACTCAATTTTTTATTATACTAATAGTGATTAATGTATTTTTCACTATTAATGCAATAAAAGTGATTGAAAACAAGGAACTGGATCTCCAAGCAAAGTCCATAAGAACAAGCTTCCCCTGTGTTCCTGGCATTGATTGTCCCAACATTGAGTCACAAAGGAAGTGCAAGGGTTCACAAGGACTAAGACAAGGGTTGTAGGTGCAACCCCTAATGACTCCTAAATGATGTCCATGAGTGTACTCTCCTTGGTTTCTCTCCTGATTTGACACTCTTGTATACGGATCTTTCCAAACATGCAACACAAATCATATGGTCCTAGCTGTCACTCAGCACACCTGGCATAAAGCGCATTCATAACTGAGTAACTCAGCAAAGATACATTCTAGGTCCCCATATGAAGAAATGCACAAATTCAGGTGGGGGACATTAAAATAGAATGTTCTCTGTGGCATACTTGGGGGATACCCTGATTTGACTACTGGCTACAAGATGCCAGCTTACTCCCTATCAAGATGTTGGCACAAAAATAAGATCTGCTTTCAACACACGCTGGTGTTACAGACAATTGGCTTATAGACTCAAAGATATTCTGGGAAATGGAACTTAGGTCCTTGCCACAGAGGAAATTCTACAGTATCTTTGAAATAGAAAGGCCATACATGAGTTATTTCCAGATTATACAAAACACCAACTGATGCACTATTTTCTAAGTCAACTGCACATTCCCTCCGGTGCTGGTGGCCAGAGAGGCAGGGGATACAATATGAGGATGATGCTTGGCTCCACATTATGGAGACACTCAATAAAACCATCTAAGATACGCACCTCAAATTCAGTTACTACAAAGTGCTCACCAAAGGCACTGGTCTGCGGTCAAACTTTTCATGGTGCATAGGTCACAAGGTTCTGCTTGCTAGAGGTGCCATGCACAACTTTCTTATGATATCGTTCCGACAGACAACTCTACAAATCAACACACCCCACAACCACTTACATACATACACCTATCGACCATGGAGCAAACTCAATTTGGATCACTTAGAAACACAACTAACAGCAAACACAGATCTAGATACAATCAATTCTGTACCAAAACTTTATGAGTGGCTACAGGAAGCTTTTGATGTCCTAATAGCACTCAGAAAAACTAAACATGACAAAAGAAAACCAACACCTTGGAGAAACACAGAACTTAAAAAGATAAAGCAACAAATCCGAAAGTTGCAGCGGACCCGGCTCAAAACAAACAACAGTCAAGACAAACTGCAGCTACACAAACTTAACAGGATATACAAATCATCAATCAAAAAAGCTAAAAAAGATACTACTCAGACAGAATTCAAAATGCTCAATCTACAACCAAGGAATTTTACAAAATTCTCAATGAATTTCGAAAACCTACATGCATGGAAGGAAGTCATCCCACCACTCAAGATTTCACAAACAAATTGGCAACTCACTACACAACCAAGGCAGACACATTGGACTCCTATTTAAAACAGAAGAAAACCATCAGCACCAACCCCTTTACTAAAATACCCTTTAAGAATAAACCATCCCAACCTCTACAGTCCTTCAAACAAATATCCCAGGATGAATTTATGGATTTGGTCAAAGCAAGCAGACCTTCTGGTTGCCTTTCCGACCCTTACCCACCACAAATCTTCAAGAACATCCTGCTATCTACTTCTGCTGCCACACCTGAAAGAAGAATCATCAACAACTCTTTAACTTCAGGAACTTTTCCTACAGACCTGAAAAAGGCATACATACGACCATTATTAAAGAAAACAAACCTAGACCCGCAAGACCCCAACAACTACAGACCTATCACAAATGGACCTTTCCTGGGCAAATTGATAGAAAGAGCAGCATTCGCCCAGATGTCACAATTCATTGAAGACAATTCTATACTTTCAGACTTCCAAACTGGATTCCGCCCAGGAAGAAGCACTGAATCGGCACTCATGGCAATCTGGGACGATCTTAAAAACACAGTTGACCGAAATGGAGTTGCTGCACTACTTCTCTTGGACCTCTCAGCTGCCTTTGATACGGTTGACCATGACACCCTAACTCAAAGACTCCACGAAGCCGGCATACAAGGGATTGCTCTCGACTGGATTACTTCCTATCTCCAAAAAAGAGCGAATATCATCCACTCACCCCCCTTCTCACAAAAACAGGGGTCCTCCAAGGGTCAATCATCTCACCTTTGCTTTTTAACATCTACATGATATCTTTACCAGAACTGATCAATGATTTCCATCTCACATGCTACAACTATGCAGATGACACACAAATACTACTTCAATTAGAAGACCCCAAAAACATTGAAAACTCACAAATCTTCAGTTGCCTCAGAGCCGTTGATCAGTGGATGACCTGGAGCCATCTCAAACTAAATACCTCCAAAACAGAAATACTCATATGTGGAATCATTATGACCCTCTGTGCGTCTGGCCTGACGATCTCGGACCACCTCCTCAATTATCCAAGGAAGTGAAAAACCTAGGAATCACCATGGATTCCAAGCTAACTATGAATGCCCAAGTAGACAAATTAGCACGCACAAGCTTCATCACCTTAAAGACTTTACAACGCATCTTCCCCCACCTCGGATTTCCACACAAGGTGCAAGCTACTATCTCACTTGTATTATCCAAACTGGATTATGCCAATAGCCTCTACCATGGATCATCTCTATCTGTTATGAAAAAACTACAACGTATCCAGAATTCCGCAGCCAGGCTACTACTACATATAAAGCCGCAATCCCACATCTCCCCTGCCTTGAGAGCACTACACTGGTTACCCGTTGCCAGAAGATGCACTTTCAAGCTGCTTTGTATCACCCACAAAGCTATACATGGAATAAGACCGCTTTTTATCAGAAAGAAAATTACCAAATACATCCAACAAAGAACCCTACGCTCAAGACTGGCACCCCGCCTTAGAACACCACCATACAAGAAAAAGACTGTAGGTGGTACATCCTTCTCCGTCCAAGCAGCCAAACTATGGAATTCATTACCCCCAACTATAAGAGCCACAGATAACTTTCTTGTTTTCAGAAAACTACTCAAGAGTTGGCTCTTTCCTTCATAACCACCTTTTTCAAACAACTATGAACTGCATATGCCTATGTGGATAAATATTTTTTTCAGATTATAGGTATATTTCTATTTATTTATAGTTTCTTTGGAAAATATGTATTTCTATTTATTTATAGTTTCTTTGGAAAATATGTATTGCTACTGTCATGACAATAAAATACACACACACTCTTTTAAACCTGTCTGACTAAGTATTTTTTACCCATGATTCTAATTATGTATTGTATGTGCATATGTGTGTGTATTCATGTGTGTGTGCATAAATCTATATATATGTGTATGTATGTGTATATGTTGTTTCTGTGCTTGGCATGTTTGTGGATCATTGCATGGCTCCTGGTTTTTGGGTTGTTATACTAGATATCTATGAATTTCTGCTCTCATTTTATCACACCTATCTACTCATCACTCTTATGTCATGTCTCTATCAAACTATCCTCCATTCTCACTCTGACTCATCCCAAATCCCTTCGACCACTTTCATCTCCTAAATATCTCTGCCTAAGCTCTTCCCTCCACCTCCACATCTAACTCACCAAACCTCACTCTACCTCTGTGACCTCCCACACAACCCTACTAAATTCTCCTGCATTCATCTCACCCTGCTACTATGCTCTCCCTAAACCTTCCACATCCTCTTCCCCCTCCGCCCCCCTTTATTCATCCCAAGCCTTTGGATTGAGTAAATGAAGGATATACTCCCAATTAACACTTCTGGATTTCTTTCCTCCTCCACCCCTCCATTACTCAAGTCAATCTAACTAAAAAACTCTCATATCCGCGGCTCAAATTAACTCATAATAATACTAAAACTGTACTCATTATTAAATGATACTAATCCATCACTAATTCTTGTTGGGTTCCGGAGTAGCGTGCTACTCATCGAAAAGCGCTTTGACGCCTCGTCAGGGGTAGTAAGCGCTATATAAATACGATTACAATACAATACAATGTGGTACACATAGGTGGTCATTATGACAATGGCAGTGACTTTTAAAGTGGTGGTAATACCTCTGGGTAGGCCACCGCCAGTATGCGGGCCATCAGGGGGGTCAGGTTCTGACAGGCACCCTTTCCTCATTGGGAGGCCATCCCCAGCTGGGCCTTCACAATCTTCTGAGCCCAGCGTCTCTGGTCCTCCCACTGTTTCCTGCAGTGGGTGCTCCGCCTGCTGTAGACCCCAGGGTCCGCACATCCTTGGCAATGGAACAATCCTTCTTTTTATGGGCACTGACCTGCAGAGGTAATACAGACAGAAGGACAGCATTACACATACAATCCAGCCTGTCACACATATGGCCCACAAATCCCATTTCCAACTCCATTGACACACACATCGGCTGGTGCCTACCATGTACACTACCACCAGAGATACCCCAAAAATGACGTGATGCCTGCACACACACCTCCATGCACCCTTGCCACATGCATCGTGCCCAAGGTGTACTCACCTGTTGGTCTGGAGGCCCATACAGCAGACCACACAGGGGTAGGACCCCATCCATCAAGTGCTCCAGCTCCATTGAAGTGAAGGCAGGGGCCTTTTCCCTGGTCACACAGGCCATGGTAGGTTCCAGACACAGGTCACAGCAGGACACTCAGTGTAGGTGTTGTCCTGTGGAGAGTCAGGAATCAAGCGAGGATACAGATGGAAAATGGCAATCATGTCTGCGGCGGTGTACACCGTCACCACCGCCGCTGATCCCTATTGGCCACGGTACTCCATAGAGCTCCATATTAGCCAATGAGGAATTGCATAGCGGTGTAAGACCGCCATCTGCCACGACGCCTAACGTCAGCAGAGTTACCTCACTTCCTCCTGTCCCTACAAACAGGACAGGCGGTTGCCATTTCATGGTGGTGGACAACATTCAGATTGGCCATAACTGTATCATTGTCAGAAATTGTACATACATTGCCATTCCCACTGTCCCATCACATTAATGCTGTATGTACACTGAGGTGGTGGTTCTATTGTTCAAATTGTGACAGCCTACTCACTCTTGTGTCCCTTAGATACCTACCGCAGCAGATGAATGGGAGGAGGAGACAACCCCCGTGTAAAGACTCCTTAGGGACTTGGCTACACTGGAGGACAGGCACATTATACTCACCTATAGACTGGACAGGACCACAATCACAAAGCTGTGTGCTCAATTGGAGCCTGACCTGATATCAGCTACCCGTCATCCCACTGGGATCCCCTTCTTGTGCAAGTTATATCATTGCTCCATTTCCCGGCAACTGGTTCTTTCCAAGTGACAGTGGGCTTGGCATCAGGAATGTCACAGCCAATGTTCTCAATCGTGCTGGCAAGCGTATTGTCTGCCTTGGTCAAAACCCACGTGCAGCTACATTGCTTTCCCCCAGGTGGAAGATTTGGCCACTGTGAAGGCAGGATTCTATGCAATGGGACATATCCCCAATATTATTGGGGCGATTGATGGTACACATATTGCGTTTGTCCCCCTCCTGCCAGAATGAACAGGTTTTCAGGAATCAGAAGAGTTTCCACTCAATGAATGTGCAAATGGTGTGCCTGGCAGACCAGTACATTGCCCACGTCACTGACAAGTATCCTGGGTCGAGGCATGCCGCCTTTGTCCTGAGGAATAGCAGCATCTCACATGTGATGGCCCAATTACAGAGGCATTGGGTGTGGCTAGTAGGTGAGCCAGAGTCCCCACCCACTGTATGTCAGTGTATGCCTTCAGGTGTTGTCCCCATAGCATTGTGTAAGACTAATGTTTGTCCCTCAGTATTTGCAGGTGACTCTGGCTACTCAAACCTATTGTGGCTCCTGACCCCTGTGAGAAATGCCAGGACAGGGGCTGAGAATCATTATAATGATGCACATAGGCGAACCAGGAGAATTATTGAAAGGTCCTTCGGCCTCCTGAAGGCCAGGTTCAGATGCCTCCATCTGACAGGTGGATCCCTGTGCTACTCATCCGAGAAGGTCTGCCAGGTAGAAGTGTCATGCTGCATGCTGCACAACCTGGCCCTCAGATGACATGTGCTTTTTCTGTAGGAGGAGGAGACTGGAGATGCCCCTGTGGCAGCAGTGGACCTTGAGGACAGTGAGGATGAGGCGGCATAGGATGAGGATGTGGACAATAGAACATCAGTTATATGTCAATACTTCCAATAACACGCAGGTGAGACAGTGGAACTGACCATTACTCTGACAATTGATTTTATCTGTGTGGCTTTCACTTGCTTTGCATCCAAACTTACTGTAACCTATAGCTTGTCATATTACAGATGTTGGTAATATGACAACAGTGTCCTGATGTGATTACTACAGATGGCTGCAGGTCATTGATTGCATGCTATCACAGTGTTCAGATCATTTGCACTAGATGTGACTGTTCTCATAAATGCACATTTTCAACACATAAAACAATGTAACTCAAGTTGTGTTCAAGGGTGTCTATTGTAGTGCAAATAATTGATGGAAAAGTGCAATGGAAGGGGGTGATGGTAGAAGAAAGTCCAGGGTATTGTGCCAGTCTGTTTGTAGCACAGGTCCAGTGTCCAAGGGGCCATACGAAGGGAAGCGAAGGCAGTTCAAAGTAGACAAGGTGACAGGGTGGGACACAAGGGGGACAATCAGGAGAGTCTCATTTCCTGGTGGTAGTCTTGGTCTTGGCCTTGGCAAGTGTCTCTGGCTTCTGTCTGGGTCGCAGGGAACATTTGCGGGGTGGTTCACCATCTGCAGGGGGAGGGGTGCTGGTGGTCTGTGGGTCATGTGGCGGGGCCTCCTGCCCACTAGCTGCAGCGGACGTGGAGGGCTGGTCAATAGACAGGCTAGTGGTAGGGGCCCGCTACAGTGCTGTTGATTCCTTCATGATTTTGGCCATGTCCGCAGGCACCCCTGCTATGGAGATCATGGTGGTGTTGAGGGCCTGCAAGTCCTCCCTGATCTTCTGATGGTGTTCCTCCTGCAGACGCTTGTTCTCCTACATGTTGGTAAGGATCTGGTCCATCGTGTCCTGGGATTGTTGGTAGGCCCCCAGGACATTGGTGAGTGCCTCCTGGAGAGTCAGTTCCCTGGGCCTGTCCTCCCCCTGGCACACAGCGGTCCTCCCACTGTCCCTGTTGCACTGTGCCTGTGTTCCCTGAATGGTTTGCCCACTGCCACTGACCCCAGGTCCCTGATTGTCTTGGGACCGAGGTGTAGACAGGGGTCCCTGTACAGGTAGGCACACTGCTGGTGGGCGTGTCCTTGGGACAAAGGTGTAGGGATGCTGGGTGGGTGCTGTGGTGACCGAGTGACCAGTGGTCCCTGATGGGCCAGGTAGTTCATCCAGATCCTGAAGTCCAGACTTACTGTCATCACTGGGGGCATCTTCTATTGGGATTGGCTGGGGCACCTGTGGGGATGAAAATGATGTATTATGCTTCATGTCAGTGTCATATTGTACATCCCTAGCTTTCCCTCTATCGTTGTTGTTGCCCTGTCACCTTTGTATATGTATGGTGATGTATTGTAGGATTGTTAGTTCTCCATGCTGTGCATGCTTCTGTGATGGGTGTACATGTAGGGCTCGGAGGGCTGTCCATGCATTGGTATGGCATGCAGGGCTTGGCATTGGGGTTAGTCATATGTGTATGTGCAGTGTGTGGGATGGAGTGGAGTGATCGGATTGAGGGTGACAGAGTGAGTTGGCATGCAGGTATGGGGGGTGAATGTTGACTCAACAATGTCCAGTCCTCAGGCTACCCCTGTGAGTCCCGCAGGATGCAGTATTGCCAAGACTTTCTCCTCCCATGCTGTGACCTGTGGGGCAGGAGGTGGGGGTCCACCGCCAGTCCTCTGTATGGTGAGCTGGTGTCTTGCTGCCATGGAACGCACCTTCCCCCGTAGGTCGTTCCACCTCTTCCTGATGTCATCCCTTGTTCTTGGATTCTGTCCCACGGCATTCACCCGGTCCACGACTCTCCGCCATAGCTCCATCTTCCTGGCAATGAATATTTGCTGTACCTGTGCTCCAAACAGCTGTGGCTCTACTGTGACTATTTCCTCCACCATGACCCACAACTCCTCATCTGTGAAACAGGGGTGCCTTAGCGGGGACATTGGTGTTGTGTGGTGTGTGTTGGTGTGTGGGTGTTGAGTAATGTGGTGGGGTGTGTGATGTGGGGTGTGTGAGGGATGTATGGGTGTATGTGGTGTGTGCGTCTAGTTGTTGCAGTGGTCTTGGTGTCACTCTGGTGGCAATAATTTGTATTCATAAAGGGTTGTGGGTGATGTTGGTGTGTGTTTTATAGTGCTGTGTGTGGGTGGGTGTGGTGTGTGTATCAGTGTTAGGTGGGTGTTTTTGGTATTGGGTAATGTTATTTAGTTTAGTATTTGAGTGGCTATTCTGAGCGTGCTGGTGTGTACTGCGATAGGTTTAGCCCCATGGAATGTCCGCCGGGGTGATTTGTGAGTCATGATGTGGTGGGCGTTGTTTCGTTGGCGTAACGGTATGGGTGTTGGAACCAACACTTTAACACTGACCTTTGGGCTGGTGGATTTGTTTATGTGGCAGTATTCTGTTGGATTGGTGTGTGTGTGTCATAGTATAGAGAGCGGATATTCACCACCGCGGTGGTATGTTTGCAGCCCTCACCGCAGCAGTAGGCAGTATTTACCGCCATTGTCATAATGACCACCATAGTGTGGGACAGTGCTCTGCTGAGCATCTACTTGAGGGAAGTGTACATCTCGATTACCATGTCTCTAAGAATCTGCAGCCACTGATAAGCAGAATAGCCCTCTGACATGCAGGGGCGGCTCCTCCATTAGGGCGGAAGAGTGTTGCCCCCCGCCAGCAGCAGCAGCTGCAAAACCTTTTCAAGAAAATTATAATAAACTGTGTTTATTATAAAAATTTTTAAAAGGGGCGGGTATTGTGGTGATGAGCACTTGAGGGGACCTCAGCGTGCATTTGTGTTTGCTTGGCCGTCTCGAGCTGCCCAAACACACATGCACAGAAGGCTCTCTCCAGCCCAGCAACACAGTTGCTGGGCTTGAGAGAGCATGCACAGGCTCCCAGTCTGCCTGGGAGGGCTCTGGCTGGGTGCTCCCAGCCAATACTGATGCTGCTCTGATTGGATACTGGTTCTGATTGGATGCAGGGCAGGCTGGGAGTCTGTGTCTGCCGGCTGGAGCTACGAGAGACAGAAGAGCGGCAGAGGAGTGTAGGAAAGTACCATCTTGCCTGGCATGTTACCCCCATATTTCACTGTATATATGTTGTTTTAGTTGTATGTGTCACTGGGACCCTGCCAGCCAGGGCCCCAGTGCTCATAAGTGTGCCCTGTATGTGTTACCTGTGTTATGACTAACTGTCTCACTGAGGCTCTGCTATCCAGAACCTCAGTGGTTATGCTCTCTCATTTCTTTCCAAATTGTCACTAACAGGCTGGTGACCAATTTCACCAATTTACATTGGCATACTGGAACACCCTTATAATTCCCTAGTATATGGTACTGAGGTATCCAGGGTATTGGGGTTCCAGGAGGTCCCTATGGGCTGCAGCATTTCTTGTGCCACCCATAAGGAGCTCTGACAATTCTTACACAGGCCTGCTACTGTAGCCTGAGTGAAATAACGTCCACGTTATTTCACAGCCATTTACTACTGCACTTAAGTAACTTATAAGTCACCTATATGTCTAACGTTTACCTGGTAAAGGTTGGGTGCTAAGTTACTTAGTGTGTGGGCACCCTGGCACTAGCCAAGGTGCCCCCACATTGTTCAGGGCAAATTCCCCGGACTTTGTGAGTGCGGGGACACCATTACACGCGTGCACTATACATATGTCACGACATATGTATAGCGTCACAATGGTAACTCCGAACATGGCCATGTAACATGTCTAAGATCATGGAATTGTAACCCCAATGCCACTCTGGCATTGGAGAGACAATTCCATGATCCCCCGAGACTCTAGCACAGACCCAGGTACTGCCAAACTACCTTTCCCGGGGTTTCACTGCAGCTGCTGCTGCTGCCAACCCTTCAGACAGGTTTCTGCCCTCCTGGGGTCCAGCCAGGCTTGGTCCAGGAAGGCAGAACAAAGGACTTCCTCAGAGAGAGGGTGTTACACCCTCTCCCTTTGGAAAAAGGTGTCAGGGCTGGGGAGGAGTAGCCTCCCCCAGCCTCTGGAAATGCTTTGATGGGCACAGATGGTGCCCATCTCTGCATAAGCCAGTTTACACCGGTTCAGGGATCCCCCAGCCCTGCTCTGGCACGAAACTGGACAAAGGAAAGGGGAGTGACCACTCCCCTGACCTGCACCTCCCCTGGGAGGTGCCCAGAGCTCCTCCAGTGTGCTCCAGACCTCTGCCATCTTGGAAACGGAGGTGCTGCTGGCACACTGGACTGCTCTGAGTGGCCAGTGCCAGCAGGTGACGTCAGAGACTCCTTCTGATAGGCTCCTCCAGGTGTTGCTAGCCTATCCTCTCTCCTAAGTAGCCAAACCTCCTTTTCTGGCTATTTAGGGTCTCAGCTTTGGGGAATTCTTTAGATAACGAATGCAAGAGCTCATCAGAGTTCCTCTGCATCTCTCTCTTCACCTTCTGCCAAGGAATCGATTGCTGACCGCGCTGGAAGCCTGCAAAACTGCACCAAAGTAGCAAAGACGACTACTGCGACCTTGTAACGCTGATCCGGCCACCTTCTCGGCTGTTTTCCTGGTGGTGCATGCTGTGGGGGTAGTCTGCCTCCTCTCTACACTAGAAGCTCCGAAGAAATCTCCTGTGGGTCGACGGAATCTTCCCCCTGCAACCGCAGGCACCAAAGAACTGCATCACCGGTCCTCTGGGTCTCCTCTCAGCACAACGAGCGAGGTCCCTTGAACTCAGCAACTCTGTCCAAGTGACTCCCACAGTCCAGTGACTCTTCAGTCCAAGTTTGGTGGAGGTAAGTCCTTGCCTCCCCACGCTAGACTGCATTGCTGGGAACGGCGTGTTTTGCAGCTACTCCGGCTCCTGTGCACTCTTCCAGGATTTCCTATGTGCACAGCCAAGCCTGGGTCCCCTGCACTCTAACCTGCAGTGCACGACCTCCTAAGTTGTCCTCCGGCATCGTGGGACCCTCATTTGTGACTTTGGGTGAGCTCCGGTTTACTCCACCTCGTAGCACCTGTTGTGGCACTTCTGCGGATGCTGCTTGCTTCTGAGTGGGCTCTTTGTCTTGCTGGACGCCCCCTCTGTCTCCTCACGCAATTGGAGACATCCTGGTCCCTTCTGGGCTACAGCAGCATCCAAAAACCCTAACCGCGACCCTTGCAGCTAGCAAGGCTTGTTTGAGGTCTTTCTGCACGGAAACACCTCTGCACGACTCTTCACGACGTGGGACATCCATCCTCCAAAGGGGAAGTTTCTAGCCCTTGTCGTTCTTGCAGAATCCACAGCCTCTACCATCCTGTGGCAGCTTCTTTGCACCCACAGCTGGCATTTCCTGGGCATCTGCCCACTCCCGACTTGATCGTGACTCTTGGACTTGGTCCCCTTGTTCCACAGGTACTCTCGTCAGGAAATCCATCGTTGTTGCATTGCTGGTGTTGGTCTTCCTTGCAGAATTCCCCTATCACGACTTCTGTGCTCTTTGGGGAACTTAGGTGCACTTTGCACCCACTTTTCAGGGTCTTGGGGTGGGCTATTTTTCTAACCCTCACTGTTTTCTTACAGTGCCAGCGACCCTCTACAAGGTCACATAGGTTTGGGGTCCATTCGTGGTTCGCATTCCACTTCTAGAGTATATGGTTTGTGTTGCCCCTATCCCTATGTGCCCCCCTTGCATTCTATTGTGACTATACATTGCTTGCACTGTTTTCTATTGCTATTACTGCATATTTTGGTATTGTGTAGATATATCTTGTGTATATTTGCTATCCTCATACTGAGGGTACTCAATGAGATACTTTGGCATATTGTCATAAAAATAAAGTATCTTTATTTTTAGTTCATCTGTGTATTGTGTTCTCTTGTGATATTGTGCATATGACACTAGTGGTACTGTAGGAGCTTCACTCGTCTCCTAGTTCAGCCTAAGCTGCTCTGCTAAGCTACCTTTTCTATCAGCCTAAGCTGCTAGACACCCCTCTACACTAATAAGGGATACCTGGGCCTGGTGCAAGGTGTAATTACCTCTTGGTACCCACTACAAGCCAGTCCAGCCTCCTACATTGGTTGTGCAGCGGTGGGATAAGTACTTGCAACTACTTACCACTTTGTCATTTTGTACTTATCATAAGAGAAAAATATACAAAACAAGTTCAGTGTATGTACACCTAACCAAAAAGTTTTGCTTTTCTTCTCTTAGTCTTTTGCTAAGTGCTGAAAAGTTCCTCTAAAACTTTCAAAAAGTTCTTAAAAAGTTTAAAAAGATTTTTTTCTGTCCTTTCAAAAGTTCTGAAAACATTGTCTTTCTTTTTCTGTCCCTTAAACCTTTTCTATTATGTCTGGTACAGGTCAAACTCTGGATCTGTCTAAGACTGCTTATGACCACCTTAGCTGGAAAGGAGCAAGGAGTCTCTGCGTTGAAAGAGGTTTAGGGGTAGGGAAGAATCCCTCTAGAGAACTATTAGTTAACATGCTCATTGAACAAGATAAGACCTTAGTTGGCACTTCTGGTGAGAGATTAGCTGATGGTTCCCACTCTGATTCTGGGGCACACCCAGGGAAAGGGTTAGAAGAGGACCTTCGCAACCGGCTCCTTAGCAGGCCACCTAGCATAGCTGGTACTAATGTGACTTCTCATCACAGTAAGAGTGTTACTTCCCATCACAGTAGGAGTGTGACTTCTGTAGGCCAGGCTGTTAGAGTGCCATCTGTTAGGGACAGGTCTCCCTCTGTTCATTCACACCATTCTTCTGTGTCAAGGCATGCCCAACCCACCCTCCCTGAAGACAGAATGTTAGAAAGGGAACTCAATAGATTGAGAGTGGAAGAGTCCAGGCTGAAGCTTAAAAAGCAACAGCTGGATCTAGACAGGGAAGCATTTGACTTAGAAAAAGAAAGAAAGGTGTTGGGGTTTGGACCCCATGGTGGCAGCAGCAGTATTCCAAATAGTTATCCTGTAAAAGAGCATGATTCTATGAATCTGCACAAGATAGTTCCCCCTTACAAGGAGGGGGATGGCATTAACAAGTGGTTTGCTGCACTTGAGAGGGCCTGTGTTGTACAGGAGGTCCCTCAAAGGCACTGGGCCACTATCCTATGGCTATCTTTCAGTGGAAAGGGTAGGGATAGGCTCCTTACTGTTAAAGAAAGTGATGCCAATAATTTTACAGTTCTTAAGAATGCACTCCTAGATGGTTATGGCTTAACCACTGAACAGTACAGGATGAAGTTCAGAGAAACCAAAAAGGAGTCTTCACAAGACTGGGTAGACTTTGTTGACCATTCAGTGATGGCCTTGGAGGGGTGGTTACATGGCAGTAAAGTTTCTGACTATGAAAGCCTGTATAACTTAATCCTGAGAGAGCATATTCTTAATAATTGTGTGTCTGATTTGTTACACCAGTACCTGGTAGACTCTGATCTGACCTCTCACCAAGAATTGGGAAAGAAGGCAGACAAATGGGTCAGAACAAGGGTGAACAGAAAAGTTCATACAGGGGGTGACAAGGATGGCAAGAAGAAGGATGGTAAGTCTTCTGACAAGGGTGGGGACAAATCTAAAAATGAGTCTTCATCAGGCCCACAAAAACACTCTGGTGGGGGTAGTGGGCCCAAATCCTCTTCAAATCAAAATAAAGAAAATAAACCATGGTGCTATTTATGTAAAATAAAAGGCTATTGGACAACTGATCCCAGTTGCCCAAAGAAAAGCACCAAGCCTCCTACCACTACAACCCCTTCTGCTACACCTAGTGCCCCTAGTAATAGCAGTGGTGGTGGGAGCAAACCTACTAATAGCCAATCCAAGGGAGTAGCTGGGCTCACTTTGGTAATTTAGTTGGGGTTGGTCTTGTTAGGGAGACCACAGAGGCTGTGTTAGTCTCTGAGGGGGCCATTGATTTGGCCACCTTGGTTGCTTGTCCCCTTAACATGGATAAGTACAAGCAACTTCCCCTAATAAATGGTGTTGAGGTTCATGCCTACAGGGACACAGGTGCCAGTGTTACCATGGTAATAGAGAAACTGGTCCACCCTGAACAACACCTACTTGGTCACCAGTACCAAGTGACTGATGCTCATAACAACACTCTTAGCCACCCTATGGCTGTTGTGAATCTCAACTGGGGGGGGTTACTGGTCCAAAGAAAGTTGTGGTTGCCTCAGATTTACCTGTAGACTGTCTACTAGGGAACGATTTAGAGACATCAGCTTGGGCAGAAGTGGAGTTGGAGGCTCATGCAGCAATGCTGGGCAATCCAGGGCATATTTTTGCTTTGACAAGGGCTCAGGCCAAAAAGCAAAAAGGACAGGGTGACTTGGATCCTGGAAGAATGGACCAAGTGCTCCCTAAAGCTAGGGTTAGTAAAGGTAAGACACTACCTACTATCCCTCCCTCTACAGTGGATTCAACTTCTGAGGAAGAAGAATTTCCACCCTGTGCAGAACCTACACCAGAGGAGCTGGAAGCAGACACTGCTGAGCTTTTGGGTGAAGGGGGGCCTGCCAGGGAGGAGCTGAGTGTGGCACAGCATACCTGTCCCACACTAGAGGGTCTAAGACAGCAAGCTGTCAAACAAGCAAATGGGGATGTCAGTGACTCTCACAGAGTTCACTGGGAGGACAAGCTCTTGTATACTGAGGCAAGGGATCCAAAACCTGGAGCTGCCAGGAGATTGGTGATTCCTCAGCAATACAGAAAGTTCCTCCTAACTCTAGCCCACGACATTCCCTTAGCTGGACATTTGGGGCAAATGAAAACTTGGGACAGGCTTGTCCCCTTGTTTCATTGGTCTAGAATGTCAGAGGACACAAAGGAATTTTGTAAGTCCTGTGAAACCTGTCAAGCCAGTGGCAAGACAGGTGGCACCCCAAAGGCACCCCTCATTCTACTAGCTGTGGTTGGGGTTCCCTTTGAAAGGGTAGGGGTTGAAATAGTTGGCCCCCTTGACCCTGCTACTGCTTCAGGCAATAGGTTTATCTTGGTGGTAGTGGACCATGCCACCAGATATCCTGAAGCAATTCCTCTAAGGACCACTACAGCTCCTGCAGTGACAAAGGCCCTCCTGGGAATCTTTTCCAGGGTGGGCTTCCCAAAAGAGGTGGTATCAGACAGGGGAAGCAATTTCATGTCTGCTTACTTAAAGGCCATGTGGAAGGAATGTGGTGTTACATACAAGTTCACCACACCCTATCATCCACAAAAAAATGGACTGGTTGAGAGGTTTAATAAACTCTCAAAGGAATGATAATGGGACTCCCTGAAAAACTCCGCAGGAGATGGGATGTCCCGTTACCTTGCCTCCTTTTTGCTTACAGGGAGGTAACCCAAAAAGGAGTGGGCTTCAGCCCCTTCGAACTCCTATTTGGACACTCTGTGAGAGGTCCTCTAACACTTGTGAAGGAGGGTTGGGAACAACCTTTAAAAGCTCCAAAGCAAGACATAGTGGACTATGTACTTGGCCTAAGATCTAGGATGGCTATGTACATGAAAAAGGCCAGTAAAAACCTTCAGGCCAGCCAAGAGCTCCAACAGCAATGGCATGACCAGAAGGCTGTTCTGATTCAGTACCAACCAGGGCAGAAAGTGTGGGTCTTGGAGCCTGTGGCCCAAGAGCACTCCAAGACAAATGGAGTGGACCCCACATAATTGTTGAAAAGAAGGGAGAAGTCAGCTACTTGGTTGACTTAGGCACTGCCAGGAGTCCCCTTAGGGTGCTCCATGTCAATCGCCTAAAACCCTACTATGACAGGGCTGATCTCACCCTGCTCTTGGCAACAGATGAAGGACAGGAAGAAGAGAGTGACCCTCTCCCTCATCTCTTCTCTTCCACAGAACAAGATGCTCTAGTGGAAGGTGTAGTACTGGCAGACTGTCTTACTGTTGAGCAGAAAGACCACTGCATACATCTCCTGGGTCAGTTTTCTGAACTCTTTTCTACTGTGCCAGGTACCACTTCTTGGTGTGAGCACACTATAGATACTGGAGACAGGTTGCCTGTCAAAAGTAAGATCTATAGGCAGCCTGACCATGTCAGAGACTGCATAAAACAAGAGGTGCAGAAAATGCTTGAACTGGGAGTGGTTGAGCACTCTGAAAGTCCATGGGCCTCTCCTGTGGTACTTGTACCAAAACCTCATTCCAAAGATGGGAAAAGGGAAATGAGATATTGTGTTGACTACAGAGGTCTCAACCAGGTAACAAAAACTGACGCTCACCCTATACCCAGGGCAGATGATCTAATAGATACACTGGCATCTGCAAAGTATCTAAGCACCTTTGATTTGACTGCAGGGTATTGGCAGATCAAGTTATCAGAGGATGCTAAAGCAAAAACTGCATTTTCAACCATTGGAGGGCACTACCAATTCACAGTAATGCCTTTTGGATTGAAAAATGCAACTGCCACTTATCAAAGGTTGGTGAACACAGTCCTGCAAGTGCTGGAAGCTTTTAGTGCAGCATATCTAGATGATATAGCTGTCTTTAGCTCCAGCTGGGATGATCACCTGGTCCACCTATGGAAAGTTTTGGAGGCCCTGCAGAAGGCAGGCCTCACTATCAAGGCTTCAAAGTGCCAGATAGGGCAGGGGAAAGTAGTTTATCTGGGACACCTGGTAGGTGGAGAACAGATTGCACCACTTCAGGGGAAAATCCAACCTATTATAGATTGGGTCCCCCCTACAACTCAGACTCAGGTGAGAGCCTTTTTAGGCCTCACTGGGTACTACAGGAGGTTCATAAAGAACTATGGCTGTATTGCAGCCCCTCTTAATGACCTCACATCTAAGAAAATGCCTAAAAAGGTATTATGGACAGCAAACTGTCAGAAAGCTTTTGAGGAGCTGAAGCAGGCCATGTGATCTGCACCTGTCCTGAAAAGCCCCTGTTACTCCAAAAAATTCATTGTCCAAACTGATGCATCTGAATTAGGGGTAGGGGCAGTCTTATCACAACTTAATTCTGAGGGCCAGGATCAACCTGTTGCTTTTATCAGCAGGAGGTTGACCCCTAGAGAAAAGCGTTGGTCTGCCATAGAGAGGGAGGCCTTTGCTGTGGTCTGGGCACTGAAGAAGTTGAGGTCATACCTGTTTGGCACTCACTTCATTGTTCAGACAGACCACAAACCTCTACTTTGGCTAAAACAAATGAGAGGTGAAAATCCTAAATTGTTGAGGTGGTCCATATCCCTACAGGGAATGGACTATACAGTGGAACATAGACCTGGGAGTACCCACTCCAATGCAGATGGACTCTCCAGATATGTCCACTTAGACAATGAAGACTCATCAGGTCATGGCTAGACTTATTGTCCTTCGTTTGGGGGGGGGGTTGTGTAGGAAAGTACCATCTTGCCTGGCATGTTACCCCCATATTTCACTGTATATATGTTGTTTTAGTAGGATGTGTCACTGGGACCCTGCCAGGCAGGGCCCCAGTGCTCATAAGTGTGCCCTGTATATGTTACCTGTGTTATGACTAACTGTCTCACTGAGGCTCTGCTATCCAGAACCTCAGTGGTTATGCTCTCTCATTTCTTTCCAAATTGTCACTAACAGGCTAGTGACCAATTTCACCAATTTACATTGGCATACTGGAACACCCTTATAATTCCCTAGTATATGGTACTGAGGTACCCATGGTATTGGGGTTCCAGGAGATCCCTATGGGCTGCAGCATTTCTTGTGCCACCCATAGGGAGCTCTGACAATTTTTACACAGGCCTGCTACTGCAGCCTCAGTGAAATAACGTCCACGTTATTTCACAGCCATTTACCACTGCACTTAAGTAACTTATAAGTCACCTATATGTCTAACCTTTACCTGGTAAAGGTTGGGTGCTAAGTTACTTAGTGTGTGGGCACCCTGGCACTAGCCAAGGTGCCCCCACATTGTTCAGGGCAAATTCCCCGGACTTTGTGAGTGCGGGGACACCATTACACGCGTGCACTATACATATGTCACGACATATGTATAGCGTCACAATGGTAACTCCGAACATGGCCATGTAACATGTCTAAGATCATGGAATTGTCACCCCAATGCCTTTCTGGCATTGGGGAGACAATTCCATGATCCCCCGAAACTCTAGCACAGACCCGGGTACTGCCAAACTACCTTTCCCGGGGTTTCACTGCAGCTGCTGCCAACCCCTCAGACAGGTTTCTGCCCTCCTGGGGTCCAGCCAGGCTTGGCCCAGGAAGGCAGAACAAAGGACCTCCTCAGAGAGAGGGTGTTACACCCTCTCCCTTTGGAAAAAGGTGTCAGGGCTGGGGAGGAGTAGCCTCCCCCAGCCTCTGGAAATGCTTTGATGGGCACAGATGGTGCCCATCTCTGCATAAGCCAGTCTACACCGGTTCAGGGATCCCCCAGCCCTGCTCTGGCGCCAAACTGGAAAAAGAAAAGGGGAGTGACCACTCCCCTGACCTGCACCTCCCCTGGGAGGTGCCCAGAGCTCTTCCAGTGTGCTCCAGACCTCTGCCATCTTGGAAACAGAGGTGCTGCTGGCACACTGGATTGCTCTGAGTGGCCAGTGCCAGCAGGTGACGTCAGAGACTCCTTCTGATAGGCTCCTAAGGTGTTGCTAGCCTATCCTCTCTCCTAAGTAGCCAAACCTCCTGTTCTGGCTATTTAGGGTCTCTGCTTTGGGGAATTCTTTAGATAACGAATGCAAGAGCTCATCAGAGTTCCTCTGCATCTCTCTCTTCACCTTCTGCCAAGGAATCGACTGCTAACCGCGCTGGAAGCCTGCAAAACTGCAACAAAGTAGCAAAGACAACTACTGCGACCTTGTAACGCTGATCCGGCCGCCTTCTCAACTGTTTTCCTGGTGGTGCATGCTGTGGGGGTAGTCTGCCTCCTCTCTGCACTAGAAGCTCCGAAGAAATCTCCCGTGGGTCGACGGAATCTTCCCCCTGCAACCGCAGGCACCAAAGAACTGCATCACCGGTCCTCTGGTTCTCCTCTCAGCACGACGAGCGAGGTCCCTTGAACTCAGCAACTCTGTCCAAGTGACTCCCACAGACCAGTGACTCTTCAGTCCAAGTTTGGTGGAGGTAAGTCCTTGCCTCCCCACGCTAGACTGCATTGCTAGGATCCGCTTGTTTTGCAGCTACTTCGACTCCTGTGCACTCTTCCAGGATTTCCTTTATGCACAGCCTAGCCTGGGTCCCCGGCACTCTAACCTGCAGTGCACGACCTCCTGAGTTGTCCTCCGGCATCGTGGGACCCTCCTTTGTGACTTTGGGTGAGCTCCGGTTTACTCAACCTCATAGCGCCTGTTCCGGCACTTCTGCATGAGCTGCTTGCTTCTGAGTGGGCTCTTTGTCTTGCTGGATGCCCCCTCTGTCTCCTCACGCAATTGGCGACATCCTGGTCCCTTCTGGGCCACAGCAGCATCCAAAAACCCTAACCGCGACCCTTGCAGCTATCAAGGCTTGTTTGCGGTCTTTCTGCACGGAAACACCTCTGCACGACTCTTCATGACGTGGGACATCCATCCTCCAAAGGGGAAGTTTCTAGCCCTTGTCGTTCTTGCAGAATCCACAGCTTCTACCATCCAGTGGCAGCTTCTTTGCACCCACAGCTGGCATTTCCTGAGCATCTGCCCACTCCCGACTTGATCGTGACTCTTGGACTTGGTCCCCTTATTCCACAGGTACTCTCGTCAGGAAATCCATTGTTGTTGCATTGCTGGTGTTTGTCTTCCTTACAGAATTCCCCTATCACGACTTCTGTGCTCTTTGGGGAACTTAGGTTCACTTTGCACCCACTTTTCAGGGTCTTGGGGTGGGCTATTTTTCTAACCCTCACTGTTTTCTTACAGTCCCAGCGACCCTCTACAAGGTCACATAGGTTTGGGGTCCATTCGTGGTTCGCATTCCACTTCTAGAGTATATGGTTTGTGTTGCCCCTATCCCTATGTGCTCCCATTGCATTCTATTGTGACTATACATTGCTTGCACTGTTTTCTATTGCTATTACTGCATATTTTGGTATTGTGTACATATATCTTGTGTATGTTTGCTATCCTCATACTGAGGGTACTCACTGAGATACTTTGGCATATTGTCATAAAAATAAAGTACCTTTATTTTTAGTACATCTGTGTATTGTGTTCTCTTATGATATTGTGCATATGACACTAGTGGTACTGTAGGAGCTTCACTCGTCTCCTAGTTCAGCCTAAGCTGCTCTGCTAAACTACCTTTTCTATCAGCCTAAGCTGCTAGACACCCCTCTACACTAATAAGGGATACCTGGGCCTGGTGCAAGGTGTAAGTACCTCTTGGTACCCACTACAAGCCAGTCCAGCCTCCTACAAGGAGGTACTTTTTTTTAATTTAATTTTTATTTACCCGTTCCGCCTCTTCTGGTTGTCACAAGTCTCAACTGCTTACATGACACATCTCCCCTGCCACATTGCCCCACCACGAGAACAGATGTTTGGCAACATCTGCTTACTTTGGCAGACGGACATGCATGCTGTAGCTTCGTATGAAGGGGTATCTTTGAGGTTGATGATCACCTATGGCAGTTCAAGGAAGTATGGGTTCCATTCCTGATTTAACATGTCGCCCTCTTTGTGTTTTTCTGGGGCACGTATCTACTGTGAGATGATATAGTATTGTATAATGTAGTGTTTCCATCATCCTCCTGCTCACACGCGATCATTGTATTTTTCCTCTTTCTAATTGTGCTACAGAATACAACAGGCATACGAAGAGGAAACTATACAGAGAAATTAAAGTATTTCTTCTCATTACACCTCCTTGGGAAGGCTTAGGTACATAGTTACTGCCTACCACACCATAGTTGCATGCCTGTTCTGTTAGGCACCTAAGTGTCACTGTTGCCTGTATCTGCATTGGATACCCATCAGATAGGCCTTTGTTATAAAGACTTTCCTTTTCCCATATTCCCTTTCCCTTTCACTCCCCATTCCTGTATTCCCCTAAGTTTTGATTGGCTCTCTTGTTAGGTGGTTTTGTGGACCTTTTGCTAACATGTCCACAGTTGAAGCTGTCAGTCATGGCACACTCCTATTAAAAGGGGTGTGTGCGGCGTGCGTGGAAGAGGGGAGCAGGAAGACAGTTAATAAAAAAAGAAAAACATCAAGAAAAAAATCTTACCTCCTCCTTTGCCGATGCTCCTCATCGCTCCAGCTGCAGGCATAGGCACCTAGCCTGCCTGCGGCCAATGCTGACACTGCTCAGACCATCGTCAGGATGTGCTGGGAGCACCCAGCCAGAGTGCTCCAAGGCAGAATGGGAGCCTATGCACATGTGTGTTTGGCAGGCCCGAGACAGCGAGCCAAACACACATGTGCTCTGAGGGGAGTGCTCTGTGCACTCCCCTCCGTGGCTGTGTAGGAAAGTACCTTCTTTTTGCTTTGGAACCTCCATTTTCTGCCAGATGTCAGTTTGCCTGACTGTGTTCACTGGCATTCTGCTTACCAGGACTCCAGTGATTATGTTCTCTCCCGTAAAATGTGTTGTTGCATATTGGTAACCCAGTATTTCACCCACAATTGGCATTCTGGTGCCCCTTATATGTCTATATGATATCTAGGTACCAAGGGCATTGGAGTTCCAGGGGTTCCCTATGGGCTGCAGCATATCTTTGCCACCCAAAGGGAACCCATGCAAAGGCTTCTACAGGACTGCCATTGCAGCCCGTGTGAAAAGGTGCGTGCACTGTTTCACTGCCATTTACACTGCACCAGGTTACTTATAAGTCACCGCTATAGCAGGCCCTCCAGCCCTGAGGGCAGGGTGTAGAGTACCTGTGTGTGAGGTGCCTCCACGACCTCCAGGACCATTTTCTCTGACTTCATGAGTGTGGGGATGCCATTTTTGCATGTACTGGACATAGGTCACTACCTATGTGCAGCTACATAATGGTAACTCTGAACATAGGCATGTTTGGTATCACCAGGAACTCTACAAACTGCAACAAAGAAGCAAAGATGACTTCTGCAACATTGTATCGTCAGTTCCTGCCAGCAACTGCAACTGGTTCCCCGTCGTGCATCCTCAGAGGACAGCCTGTCTTCAGCCTCCATCAGAAGAATGAAGGAACCTGCCTTGGAGTGGAGGAGTTACTCTCCTGCTTCAGCAGGCACCTTTCTCCAACAACAGCTGGTGGCGTGGGTCAACTCTCCTGACAAGCTGCGTGGATCCTGCCCCACATGTGGCAGACTGAAGTGGTCCCGACGGTCCTGACGTCCTACTGTCCAACTTTGGTGAAGGTAAGAGCTTGCCTTCCCACACAATACAGTACCTCGGTGCAGCGTGTGTTTTGCAGTTATCAAGGCTTGTTGGCATCCTTCCACAAAGCTCTTCATGCACCATGCAGCTCCGGCCCCCAGCACTCCTTCCTGCGATGCACAGCGGCGTGGGACCCTTTGTTGTAGCTCTGCATGGGCATCTTTTTGCACCTTTTTTGTCTCTGTGCTGTGGGTCTCCTGTGCATGCTGCCTGGTCTTCTGAGGGTTGACTGAGTTGCTGAGATCTCCCTCTTACTCCCCCTTTTGGGTAGAGTCCACCAGCTCCCTCCTGGTCCCAGGCGGTGCCATTTAAAAAAAAACGCGAGCTTCACGTGTGCAAAGGCATGTTGGCGGAATCCAGGTACGCAAACCAGACTGCAATCATCCATCCGGCGTGGGACATTATCTGCACCAACCAGGAACCCCCATCCATCTTCTTGGGTGCAGGACTGACTATTGTTCTTCACTGGTGGTTCTTCTTTTGCACCTTCATTCGGGTTAGCAGGGGCTCCTGTTCTCCCTGGACTCCTCTATGCTTCTTGGACTTGGTCCCCTTCTACCACAGGTCTTCAGGTCCAGGAATCCACTGTTGGTATCTTGCAGTCTTTTCTGTTTCTTGCATTATCTTCTTTCTCATGTTCTTGTGTGTTCTAGGGAAGTTACTGTGATTTACACCTGCTTTCCTGAGCTCTGGGATTGGTTCTATTACTTACCTTTGGTGTTTTCTACTACTCCCAGTGCCCCTCTACACACTACACTTGCCTAGGTGGGAAACCGACTTTCGCATTCCACTTTTTTAGTATATGGTTTGCAATCCCCCAGGCCCATTTCTAACTATTGTGATTTTTATTTTTTGCACTGTTTTCTAATTGTTTTTACAGCTATTTCTGCATACTAGTGTATATAATTTATGTATTACTTACCTCTTAAGGGAGTATAGTCTCTATGGTATTTTTGGCATTTGTGTCACCAAACTAAAGTTCCTTTATTTTTAGAACACTGAGTATTTTCTTTCATGTGTGTGAGTAGTGTGTGCCTACAGTGGTATTGCATGAGCTTTGTATGTCTCCTAGATAAGCCTTGGCTGCTCAGCTACAGCTACCCCTAGAGAGCCTAGCTTCTAGACTCGTTCTACCTTTCACTAATAAGGGATAACTGGACCTGGTATAAGGTGTAAGTACCTTAGGTACCCACTACAAACCAGGACAGCCTCCTTCAGGCTGTCATCCCCAATTCTCTGCCCCTTTCACCACAAAGGGATAATAAACCTAGTTTATTATCCCTTTGTGTTAAAAGGGTTGCAGCTTCTGCTGCTGGCGGGGAGGGCAATGCTTTTCCACCCTAATGAGGAGCCTCCCCTGGAAGCTGGGTGTCCCCAAATGGGATTTAATCCTAAGAAAGAATTGCAATATAAAAAAATGGCAGCCCCCTTTTCATTCACTTCTATCCTATTTGTATCCAAAGTACAGGAGATTGAGCCTAAGGTATCAAGAAGGCTGAGATCTCACAGTATTATGAAAGCACCTGTAATGCAGGTGTCGACTCATTGGACTGGTGGGCCACCCACATAAGTCAAAGTGAGTCCCGCCGAAGTCTGCTGTTTGTTCAGATGTACATGGTGAAGGAGGCTTTCCTACCATCTGACATGTCCAAAACCTTTCTTACCACAATAACTATTTGCTTGTATAACTGAGGTGTAGCTCTTCCTGTAAATTAATTTCAACAGGTAATGTCGTGGTTACAATCAGTGTATGTTACACATTTGCCTTCTGCAAAGCAATGTGGTAAAAAGTCTGTTTTTAACATTAAAGCTAATGTAGTTTAAAAATACACTGTGGAATTGCCTCTGGGTTTCCGTTACCAAATTAAAATGCTGTTTCTCTCTCAGTTGTTTTGTTACCTTTTTCATCAGTGTCTCTGAATCTAAGTAACAGGCTTCCATATAAGGTTCAACCACCTCTATAGTCTGGAAATTGGAGGTGCCCTGATGAAGGTGGTCCCCTGAGAGGAGACACACCGAAACGTGCGTCGGCATATCCAATTTTCTTAGATAGGCACACCCAATTCCTTTGGATATAAATGTATGGGCCATTGATGAGATACTTTATCTTAGGTTTACTAAGTATTTGTGGGAAATAATGGACTATCAATTATCTACTACTACTAGATTGTAGAGTATTATGTGATCTGTAATCTGATATTTGCTATTAACACAGAAGATTGAAGGAAAAATGAATGTATTCTATTTATACAGTAGTTGTAATGTGTATATATATTCATTGGACTTTTTAACTGAATGATGAGGGAATGTTCTTGATGTGTGTTGTATGTCTGGGCTTGAATGAGGTATATATATTGATTTGACGGGGTACACTTGAGATTTTTTATTGTGATCAAATAAGGTGGGGGTTAGCTTGTTATTGAGTTTTGTTCCTTGATGTAACATTATCCAACTATAATGCATTGAAAATGATCATCTTTATATATTTATATCAATCAGTATGTTTTGTGAACCTTAATACAAGAAGATATTGTTAGATAAACATAGGGGCTTGTGAGGCATTTAATATAAAACATTATTAATTGTTATTCTTCTAATGATTGTTCAGATTTCAATAGGATGTCACTTAGTTACATGAATATTTATGTTTGTCCCTGGAGGGGCCACTAATATGGGTCAGGGACCCTCTTGTTTTAGTGGTGAGATTTGGGTTCAGTGTGGGAGGTCAAACATGAGCATTGTAGCAGCATTCTGGATGGTTTGGAGTCTGTCTAGGAGCTGCTTGGAGATTCCGACATACAGCATATGTAGAATGTGGAAGCAGGCGGCAGTCACTGCGTTGACTTGTGTTGTCATGTTGAGCTTGTCATCCAGGATGATCCCTGTATTTCTGGCGTGGTCAGTGGGTGTTAGTGTTGGTCCTAGAACCCTCACCACCTGCTGACGTCCCAAGGGGGAACTTGTTTCTGCAACCATGATGAAATAGTTGGTGAAGGCGGTTCTGGTAGTGGTTGTCTTGTCATTTAGGGATAGGATGAGTTGTGTGTCGTTGGCATAGGAGATTATATTGATTTCCTGAGATTAAATGATGATGGTGAGCGGCATCATTTTGACGTTGTACAGGGTGGGGCTGAGGGACGGTTCTGGGGGGACTCCATGTAGGAAGGTAGCCTCTTTCTAGCCTTGTTACCCCCACTTTTGGCCTGTTTGTGAGTATATGTCAAGGTGTTTTTACTGTCTCACTGGGAGCCTGCTAGCCAGGGCCCAGTGCTCATAGTGAAAACCCTATGTTGTCAGTGTGTTTGATATGTGTCACTGGAATCCTGCTAGCCAGGACCCCAGTGCTCATAGGTTTTGTGGCCTGTATGTGTTCCCTGTGTGGTGTCTAACTGTATCACTGAGGCTCTGCTAACCAGAACCTCAGTGTTTATGCTCTCTCTGCTCACTAAAACTGTCACTGCAGGCTAGTGACTAATTTTACCAATTCTCATTGGCACACTGGTACACCCATATAATTCCCTTGTATATGGTACCTAGGTACCCAGGGTATTGGGGTTCCAGGAGATCCCTATGGGCTGCAGCATTTATTTTGCCACCCATAGGGAGCTCAGGCAATTCTTACACAGGCCTGCCACTGCAGCCTCAGTGAAATAAAGTCCATGTTATTTCACAGCCATTTTCACTGCATATAAGTAACTTATAAGTCACCTATATGTCTAACCCTCACTTGGTGAAGGTTAGGTGCCAAGTTACTTAGTGTGTGGGCACCCTGGCACTAGCCAAGGTGCTCCCACATCGTTCAGGGCAAAGTCCCCGAACTTTGTGAGTGCGGGGACATCACAATGGTAACTCCAAACATGGCCATGTAACATGTCTAAGATCATGGAATTGTCACCCCAATACCATTCTTGTACTGGGGGGATAATTCCATGATCCCCTGGGTCTCTAGCACAGAACCCGGGTACTGCCAAACCGCCTTTCCGGGGTTTCGACTGCAGCTGCTGCCAACCCCTCACACAGGATCCTGCCCTCCTGGGGTCTGGGCAGCCCCTGCCCAGGAAGACAGAACAAAGGATTTACACCCTCTCCCTTTGGAAATAGGTGTGAAGGGCTGGGGAGTAGTAGCCTCCCCCAGCCTCTGGAAATGCTTTGATGGGCACAGATGGTGCCCATCTCTGTATAAGCCAGTCTACACCGGTTCAGGGATCCCCCAGCCCTGCTCTGGCGTGAAACCGGACAAAGGAAAGGGGAGTGACCACTCCCCTGACCAGTACCTCCCAATTGAAGGTGCCCAGAGCTCCTCCAGTGTGTCCCAGACCTCTGCCATCTTGGATTCAGAGGTGTTGGGGGCACACTGGACTGCTCTGAGTGGCCAGTGCCAGTAGGTGACGTCAAAGACCCCCCCTGATAGGCTCTTACCTCTCTTGGTAGCCAATCCTCCTTTCTTGGTAGCCAAACCTCCTTTTCTGGCTATTTAGGGTCTCTCCTCTGGGGTATTCTTCAGATAACGATTGCAAGAGCTCACCAGAGTTCCTCTTCACTTCCCTCTTCGACTTCTGCAAAGCATCGACCGCTGACTGCTCCAGGACACCTGCAAAACCACAACAAAGTAGCAAGACGACTACCAGCAACATTGTAGCCTCATCCTGCCGGCTTTCCCGACTGTTTCCTGTTGGTGCATGCTCTGGGGGCTGTCTGCCTTCACCCTGCACTGGAAGCCAAGAAGAAATCTCCTGTGGGTCGACGGAATCTTCTCCCTGCTAAAGCAGGCACCAAAAGACTGCATCACCGGTCCTCTGGGTCCCCTCTCATCATGACGAGCATGGTCCCTGGAACATAGGAGCTAGATCCAAGTGACTCCCACAGTCCAGTGATCCTTCAGTCCAAGTTTGGTGGAGGTAAGTCCTTGCCTCCCCACGCCAGACTGCAAACCTGTGTACTGCGTGATTTGCAGCTGCTCCGGCTTCTGTGCACTTCTCCAAGGATTCCTTTGTGCGCAGCCTAGCCTTGGTCCCCAGCACTCAATCCTGCAGTGCTCAGCCCTCTGAGTTGGACTCTGACGTCGTGTGACCGTCCTGTTGTGACTCTGGTTACACCAATCTTCTAAGTGCCTGCTCCGGTACTTCTGCGCTCACTGCTTGCTTCTGTGGGGGCTCTCTGAGTTGCTGAGCGCCCCCTCTGTCTCCTCCTCCAAGGGGCAACATCCTGGTCCTTCCTGGTCCCCAGCAGCACCCAAAAACCTCTACCGTGACCCTTGCAGCTAGCAAGGCTTGCTTGCAGTATTTCTGCGTGAAAACACTTCTGCAACATCCAGCACGCCCTGGGACATCTTCCATCCAAAGGATAAGTTCCTAGCCCTTTTCGTTGTTGCAGAATCCTTGGCTTCTTCCACCCGGAGGCAGCCTTCTTGCACCTTCATCCGGGGTTTCCTGGGCTCCTGCCCCCCTGGACACTATCGCGACTCTTGGACTTGGTCCCCTTGCCTTGCAGGTCATCAGTTCCAGGAATCTGTCTTCAGTGGTTTGCTGGTGTTTGTGTTTTTTGCAGAATCCCCCTCTCACGACTATTGTGTCCTTTTGCGGTAGTAGGGGAAATTTACTCCTATTTTTCACGGTCTTGGGGTGGGGTATCTTGGACACCCTGACTGTTTTCTTACAGTCCCAGCAACCCTCTACAAGCTCCCAAAGGGCTGGGGTCCATTTGTGATTCGCATTCCACTTTTGGAGTATATGGTTTGTGTTGCCCCTAGACCTATGTTTACTATTGCATCCTATTGTGATTCTACATTGTTTGCACTACTTTTCTTACTGTTACTTACCTTCTAACTGAGGGTACTCACTGAGATACTTTTGGCATATTGTCATAAAAATAAAGTACCTTTATTTTTAGTAACTCTGAGTATTGTGTTTTCTTATGATATTGTGCTATATGAGATAAGTGGTTTAGTAGGAGCTTTTCATGTCTCCTAGTTCAGCCTAAGCTGCTTTGCCATAGCTACCTTCTATCAGCCTAAGCTGCTAGAAACACCTCTATTCTACTGATAAGGGATAACTGGACCTGGCACAGGGTGTAAGTACCACAAGGTACCCACTATAAGCAAGGCCAGCCTCCTACACTCCACAGAACAGGTTCCTGGTCTCCAATGTGAAGGCTGGCAGCCCGACTCTTTGGGTTATTTTTGTAAGGAAGTAACAGATCCATTTGAGTGTGGATGGGTCCTTGGATGCTGATCTTGTGGGGTCTTCTGCCGAGTGTTGTGGGATGCTGTGTCGAATGCCATGGAGAGGATGAGCAGGATGACAGCCACTGTTTCTCCTTGGTTTAGGATGATCTGGATGTCATAAATAGCCACAATGTGTGCTGTTTCGGTGCTGTGGTTCATTTTGAATCCTGAGTGAGTGATGTCCAGTCGGTGCTGTAGTACGAGGTGGCTTCTGAGTTGCTTGGTTATAGCCTTTATTATCACTTTGGCTGGGTAGGGGAGCAGGGAGATTGGTTAGAAGTTGCTCAGTTGGTGCGGGTTGGTCAATGACTTCTTGAGGAGTGCATAGCCCGATGCAAGCTTCCAGTGTTCCGGCGGTAATGTGGCATATGTGATGGAGGAGCTGATAATGTGAGTGAGGATGGTACTGATTGATGATGCTTCCAGGTTGTAAATGTGGTGGGGGCATCGATCAATTGGGCCCCCTGAATGGATGATCCACATGATCATCGCTGTGTCATCTCTGGTGACTGTTGTCTTTTTGGTCAGGTGGCCATCATGGTGTTTGATGAGTAGGTAGACAATGAGATTGCTGAGGTTGACTTCAATGTGAAGCTGCTGTAGATGTTTGCGATTTTTCCATGAAAAAAGTTTGATGGGTCATCATGGATTTGTTGTCAGTGCATGATATTGTTGTAGAAGCCAAGACTGAGGTGAACTCTTTGACAATTGAGAAGATCTCCTTGCAGCTGTTAGAGCTCCCTTTGATGCATTCAGATAGCACTCTTTTCTTAATGGCACCCGCTTGCTGGTGGTAGCGTTGAGTGCAGCCTTGTAGGTGGTTCTATCTGCAGTTTTGTCGTTGCAGCCTTGTAGGTAGTTCTATCTGTAGTCCTGTGGCTGGATATCCATTTTCCTCTCTAGCTGCTTGTAGTGTTGTCTGGCATATTGAAGGCCCTCTGTTTACGAGCTGTTGAATTTTCTTTGCTTTTTTGGCTTGATGGGTGTGAGGGAGTCAGCACAATTCTCGATCCAGGTGTTGTAGTTGGTGATGTCCTCATTGAGGTTGTCCCTGGAGTTAGGTTGATCAGTGCTGAGGGTGTTGATCTAGTCTGCTTCTGAGATTTTGCCCCTGCTTGACAGGCGGATGCTCACCCTCGGTGAATTGCCCTGTGTTGTGTTGATCTGGAAATGGATGATGGTGTGGTCTGTCTATATGACCTGTAAAGTGGCATTGCATTTGATGCTGTTACTTGTGGTGAAGATAAAGTCCAGTGTGTATGCTGTGATGTGGGTTGGCTCTGTGACAAGCAGGGTAAGTCCATAGTTGTTCAGGCTTTTGAGGTGTGCTGTGGAGTAGGGATTGGTTCTGTCTTCCAGGTAGAAGTTAAGGTCACTACGGAGTATGTGGGCTTTGGAGTCGATGTTGAGGGGGCGATGAAGTCAGTGATTAGGCTGGTGAAGATGGGTCATGGTTTGAAAGGTCGATAAGTTAGGGTTCCATTCAGGGTGAAGTTCTTCAAGATTTGCAGCTTTAAGTGCAGGTGTTCCATAGAGTGGCGCTCCGGTGGATGTTGAGCACTTGGTAGAGTCCTTGTAGATGACTGCGAGCCCTCCTGCTGGCTTGTGAAGGCAGACTTGTTGTGCAATCTGTAGCCTGCTTGGATTACGACAATGGTGTCAGTTGCTGATGTGGAGTTGAGCCAGGTATCTGTGAGGCATAGGTCAACTGTATTGCTGCTCAGGAGGACCTAGGTTTCGGTCGCATGTTTGCTGAGAGACCATGTGTTGAGTAGCATGCACATGAGTGAGTGCTGATATGTGGGTTTGCTCTGGTGTGTCAATTTGGTTGGGAGTGTTGCTGGTTCCTGTGTGGGGTGTGTGGGTAGGTGACTGCAGGAGAAACAGCAGTGGGTACAGGCAAAGGCTCCTACTGTGGTGTGTAGTGTTCTGCAGCAGCAGCGGGAGGATTGGTGTTGTGGGTGAAGTGACTGAAGAAGTGCAGTAGAGTATTGCTGGGTGTGAACGGACCAGGGTTTCTCACCCTCGCCACGTTTCAGGCATGGAAAGTCACAGATGAACTTGATTTGGATCCTCCTTCAGCATACCAGCAGTGCGCCCCCTACACATCTGCATTGCAGCTGCCATTAAATAAGTCCTAGAAGGGGAAAAAACGGCCACAGCACACAGAGAGTAATGTCCAACAATGAAACCAGCAAAGATATTGCTGGTGTGGTACTGTAGGTTCGGAGAGGAATTGTGTTGAAATGAGTCTCAAATCCGGTTTGTAGATGTTGTCTTTATTTGTAGATGCTTAGAAAGCATTAGATCATCGTGGAGATACAGCCAACACGTGTTTCGTCACACAGGTGACTTTATCAAGGCTGTAATACAGTAATGACAACAAATATTGGATACATATCTGTGTATTGTACTCCAGTGTAAAAACCAGAGAACGTAACTATTAGGTGCGAGTTTGTGTAGGTGAGCAATAGAAAAACACGGCTATAAAGGTGAGTAGTGACGGGAACCCAATTCGGCATCATGAAAATACTAGGTAAAACCCCGTGGTAATGTGAAAAATGTCTAAAAGACATAAGTATTTAGAAAGTTAAAATTGTAGGCACTATGTAGTGCTGTGAGCACGCAATAGGTATGCAAAGTGGTAGAATATTGCAAGAATAAGAGAAAGCAGGGAGATAAAGACAGTATAGACAACACAAAAGGGGGGAGATACGGTTAGGTGCATGAAAAAGCTAGAAGGAGTACTGAGGTAGGTGTGACCCGAAGGGCATAGTTGAAGGGTAAAGTAATTACCTGGGGCCGTTGGTTTTTGAGTAGGTAAGTGGTGGTGTATAGTGGCGAAGTATCTCTGTACTTAATGAATAGGGCTGTAAAAAAGTTAATGTAATGAGACAAAGAGAGAAAAAGTAATGGAATAGACGGAGGGGATAGGTAATAGTGTGTAACAGGACAGTTGGACAAAAGCGTAGAGAAAGAAAAAAGAAAAGAAAATAATGGAAAGTAAACTAAGCAAGTCCGGAGGAGAAATTGGTGGGAAAAGTTAGATAGGAGAGAAAAGAAAAGCTATATATATAGATATGACATTAAAATGGTTAATGAGAACATACCTGAGTTGGATGGTACAGAACTGTAATTAGAATGGCTGCGCCAAGCAGCTACAGGTACGTAGGTAAGAGGCTTGTTTGGTAATGAAGATTGGGGAGGCCCTGATAAGCCTGAAAAGTAACCTAGAATTTTTAGCAGGGAAGAAAAAGTAGAGTATAATGAAAGGGCAGGATGAATGGCACCAGAAGACTAGAAATGAAGATAACTATAAAAGAGAAGGTAATGGGGAAAGCGGAGTGTTACCGTAAGCGTAAAACGAATATGGAGTAAAGGCCTTGTACAGCCGGCATGGATAAAAGGTACAAAGCGAATGCTCAAACGGTTAAATAAAGGTAATTAAGTTGAGGGAAAAGTGCGCCAAAGGTTAACTTGCGACTAGTTTGAATAAAACCGAGTCGGGGCGCGCGGTGATACCATGCTGGGCATGTGGCCCCAAAATTAGATACACCAAGTTTTAGAAAAATAGAGAAAGTCCGAATAATGGTAGGCGGCAGTTGAGGGATCAGAAAATGAGTAGTGGTCATGAAACCGAACGTACGAGATGGTAATTGCGGTATGAAAACCGCTGTGTACACACTTAAGAGGCGAGTAATGATTTGGAAAAGTCATAATGATAATAGATGGATTGCTGGCGGTGAGGCTAACGCAGCGAGATAAGTAGTGGGGCGAGTTGAAAACTTACCAGTAAGAAGCGAAGCGGTGAGCACTCCAGTATTCGTACGAACGTGTATTGTACTGCGAGGAGAGTAACCGCCTGGTTAAGTAGAGGGTGGCGATGTAGTGGATATAAAAGAGGGACTAGTCTAAAAAGGCTAAGACGTCGACCAACGTGGGTGTAGCAGGGCTATGAAGGTTAAGACGGCGGCCATCTTGAGTAGGACTCCGAGATGGCGTGCAATAATGATAGTAGGAAAAAGCAAAGGCAGAAAAGTAATAAGTAAGGATGTCACAAAGAATAAATTGGTGCTAGGTACCGAGAGAGTGCCTAGATGGCCAGTAGGAAAGGTGGAATCAAGACTTATGGAACGTGATAACGTAAGGGTGTCTGCAGATATTGCAATGCAGGGACAACAGGAGGCGTAAGAAGAGATGTGTATGAGCCATTAGCATGTGTTACATTGAGAGGATAAAACAAACAACGTAATACATATGGGTGCACTGTACCATCGTGATGGCAAGTAAAACATATACAGGTGAAGACCGTGACGTGCAGTAAAAGGAGTAACAGTTGACACATTTGTAAATGAACATAAGCGCATTGATGGGATAAACAGTAGTTCACAGTATTAGTAGAATTAGGCAACATTGGGTTAGGTACAAGCGTTAATAAATTAGTATACAGGTAAACGTGCATTGCTGGGATAAACAATGGTTAACAGTCTTATTGAGGTTAGAAAATATTATTATGTACAATGTTGCAGACAAGGGGAATGGCGACTTATGCGAGAAAGAAGTGAAGTTCACGGTCCGTGTTCAGGCCTAGTTCTACTGCGCGCAGTTTAATGATCCATTTGGATTCACATCTACGTAGATCTCTGGTTCTGTCTCCCCATCTCGGCGAATTAGGGACCTGAGTGATGCCATGGAATTTAAGGCTCAGGAGATCCTGTTCCCCATGTGAGGTGTTGAAATGGACAGCCATAGGATAGTTGGTGTTAGCGTTTCTGATGGCCCTGACATGTTCCTGAATGCGTTCCTTAAGTGGGCGTATTGAACTGCCAACATATATCAGACCACATACACAAATCAGGCAGTAGACAGTGAACTTAGTGTTGCAATTCATGAAAGTCTTGATGTGGTGCGTGGTAACGGTGTTGTAGGAAAAGGAAATGGTTTTATTAAGGGCTAGTTGGCAGGAAATGCAACAGCCACATTTGTAAAAACCATTCGGTTTTGCAGGCATCCACCCTGTAGATGATGTCAGAGGTGAGGGACAGAGAAAGCTAGGGCACAGAATGTTCCTAAGGGTCCGCCCCCTGCTATGTACGATGGTTGGAGACACGCCTATTGAGTCCTTGAGGCATGTGTCCAACATTAACAGATGCCAGTGTTTCTTGAGAATGCGTAGCACATCCTTACTAGCAGGGCCGTATTGGGTGATGAAGGAGACCGGTCTGGTACTAGAAACACCCTTGGTCACTGGTTCTCTGCGGCTCTTGATCAGTAAATCGTGTTGGTTTTTGTTCAATATGCGTTTACTGGCAACCGAGATGAGTCTGTTGGTATACCCTCTAGCTTGAAAGCGGTGAGTCAGTTTTGTGAGCTCCTGTTTGAAAACCTCATTGTCAGTGCAGTTGCCTCGAATTCTGACCATTTCACCGTATGGGATGGCTCTAATCTGTGAAAGGGGATGGGCGCTATGAGCATGTAGGACAGAGTTACAGGCAGTAGGTTTCCTGTACAGTCTTGACATGATCTTGTTGTTGGAGATGTACAGACGTAGATCTAGGAACTCAATTTCAGTAGTGTCTACTTTGTGAGTGAAAACTAAGTTGAAATCGTTAGTGTTAAGGTGCTCAAACAGTATATTAAGGTCCGAAGCGTTGCCAGTCCAGATAACCAGAATGTCATCGATATATCTACCCCAGTACAGGATGTGTTCAGTGAGGTGTGACCGGCAGTTGGACCATAAGTGTATTTTCTCGAATTGACCCATGTAGAGATTGGCATATGAGGGGGAGAACTTAGCTCCCATGGCTACACCCTGACACTGTCGAAACCATCTGCCATCATGTAAGAATACATTGTTCTCAAGTACTAACCTTGTGAGGTCAAGTAGCATGTGTGTGTGATCATACAATGTGGCATCCCGGGTACTGAGTGTAAGTTGGAGCATTTCTAGTCCCCTTTCAAGGGGGATGGATGTGTAGAGGGAACTGACGTCGAGGCATACAAACATAAAGTCTTCTAACCAATCGATGTCTTCCAATTGGCACAACAGATCACGGGTGTCCTGTATGTAGGACGGAAGGTTGTGTACCAAGGGTTGGAGAAAGGAATCAATGTACTCGGAGATGTGTTCCGTAGGTGAGCCAATTCCTGAGATGATGGGTCTGCCAGGAGGAAAACCCCCTGGTTTGTGGACTTTTGGTAAGATGTATATACAAGGAGCCCGGGGCGCCTCGATGTACAAAAATCTGTGTTCTAAATCAGTCAGGAGATACTGATTTTTCCAAAATGCCAATTTCTTTCTGATCATGTTGGTAATATTAGGGAGAGGATTACTCGGTAGTGGAGAGTAGGCCTGGGTGTCATTAAGTTGTCTGTCTATTTCTGCAACATAGTCACTCCTGTTCATGAAAACAACATTGCCCCCTTTGTCAGCCTCCCTGATAACTATATCCGGACACATGGAGAGTTTATGTAGCGCACGGAGTTCATCAGAGTTGAGATTATTGGAGGGTCTGTGGGTGTTTATGCGCTTTTTGTCCTCTAAGTTGTAGAGTTCCGTACTGACGGCTTGGTAGAAGACGTCAATGTGATTGTCTGGAGGTAACGTAGGGACAAACATGGAGTTAGGTTTGAGCCCACTGTTGACATCTAAGTTGGGTGTAATATTGAGTTCAGCCAAAAGCTCATCAAAACTGGGTGGTGGTGAAGATGTGTTATCTAGAGAGAGAACCGTGTGGATATCCTGAAGGTCCCCAATGGTTTGATTGCAAGCGGGTAGTGTCGTATGTGCAGTTTTGTAGGTGTCAGGTTTGTTGTGGAAGAATTTGTTCAGTTTGAAGTTACGTATGAATTTAAAAAGATCTACGTGTATGTTAGTGTAGTCAGGTTTAGAAGAAGGACAGAAGCCCAGACCCTTTTTTAAGACATTTATTTCATGCATGGAAAGTTCTAGACTGGAAAGATTCATAACCTGAACTGTTTCTTCCAAAATATTGGGGGTAAGTTGCAAGGTGGGATCACTCATGGTCTCTGAGTTTTCGTGGTGGAACGCGTTGTCATACCCTCCCTGGTGTTTGTTGTGGTGTTTCCTGCCCCCCCTGCGGGTGGGTCTATGTTTGTGCCTGATCTGATGTAATTCTGTCGAAGTCCCTTCCTGTATCGGCCAAGCTCCTCTAAAAAATAATTTGACTGTTGGGTTGTGTTCTGTGGGGTCAAATTGGTAGAGGACCCTTCCCTAGGTGGGTCTGAGCAATCACTGGATATATTAGAAATGTCTGATAGGCTACCCGCAATAGACACAGCAGGCTTATAGGTATTGGTGGGTCTAGTGCTAGCATCCTTGTTAACCTGATCGAATTTACGTGCAAAAGTGTAGATCCTGCCATTATTGTAATCATTGTCATCTCTGACAAGTTTTCGCATTTTCTTATCTTTTATGTATAGCTGGTAACCAGTGAGTATCTCCCTCATAATAGTGTAGTTCTTGTCAGTTGCTTCAGGGAGGGAACACCTTATCTCCTCCACCTCTTTCAGTATGATTAACATACTAATTAAACATTCGGACAGGAAGCGTACCAAACTACTTCTAGACATCACATCCCTGGAGGAGGAAATTAAAAATCTTAACCTCCCTGAAGCAACTGAATGAATTGGTATGGCGCTCCCTAAAGGGTGATGGTTCCATATTTTTTATTAAAGCTGTCCAAAGGTCAAAATATAAAAAGAAGGTCTAATATATGCTTACTAAAGACCCTCAGTTCTTACAATACCTCAAGAATAAAAGGCAGCTAGAACCCCTCAACCAAGTCCTAAAAGTTCCTAACACATTGACAGTGCCATATAAATGAGCCCCTGTTAGGCCTCAAAATATAAACTTAGGAGAGAACATCACGAGCGCCAGACATTTCAGGTGATAATAGGGTAAAGTTGAAAGATTAGAATACCCTGAACACCCAGAAGGTCCCGCTACTGAGTCTGTAGTAGGGGAAACTGCGAGTACACCACTCACAAATACAATTGCGACCATTCAAATAGGCTGTGGGAGGTTGCCTAAAAACAGGTGGGCATGTAAGAAACAAAAGTAGAGTAATAGTGCTAAGCATCTCAGGCTTTTGATAATTAAGAGATAGTACCTGTGAGACAGAGAGTGAGAGAGCGCGTGGAAGAGAGAGAGAGAGATAGAGAGACTGTGCTTGAGAGCTAGAGAGACAGAGAGCCTGAGAGAGTGTGGGAGAGCGCTCGAGAGAGAGGGAGAGAGAGCGCCCACAAGAGAGCGTGCACCCCTGAGGCAGAAAGAGAGTGCCCAAGAGAGAGCACGCGCCAGAGAGAGCTAGCGAGAGAGCCTGCCAGTGAGAGATAAAGAGAGATTGAGCCCGAGAGAGAGAGAGAGAGACAGAGAGAGTGCGCACAACTGCTGTCATGCAAGGGATTAGTTAGCAATCAAAAATAGAACCGGTTTCGACCTGGAAACCGCAATCAAAGAGAACCCTGACTGTGGCTGTCTTTTAGTAACCATCAAGGGGAAAGGGGGCCAAATGTGATTGCTTACATTGGAGCCCGTGTTTCCCTTGCTATGCCACAGCTCCTGTGCCTGAGGAAGGAAGGTGGTGGATGGGCCAGGCCTATAGGGCAGTGAAGGGTACTACTTACTCCTGCAGACATTTGTACCGAGACCTAGGGAAGAAAGTACACCCTTTTTACTGCTGTCCCTCACGCAGGCCTGAGGCACAGCAAAGAACATGTGTTGCAGTAACACGTCAAGTTTGTGCTCTGTTGAGGGAAAAGTGGGGAAGGCCTGCTCTCCGCAAACATCATATAAGTAGTTCAAAGCAGCTTGTGAATTAAAGAAAAAATAGTTTACCTGCACCTGTAAATTATTATGGGTATTGTGAGCCTATACCTTAGACAAGGCCAGATTTCCACGTCTTCTTAAGTGTGTCAGATCTTGGTAGAATTAGAGTAAGTCAGGTCATAGTTCTAAGGTGAGTTTAAATGACTACTGCCAGGTTTATCTGGTGTTTAAGTATTTTGCAAATAAAAGATTGTTTGTTTTTTATTTGTAAATTATTTAGTGTATCGAGGCCGCTCTGACCCTACAGCACCACGCACCCTGAAAATCAGCTCTAAGGAGCGTTAAAAGCCTTAAGGTTACAAGCAGGGGTGCCAACCAAAATCTCCAGTAATATGGTGCATGATTAGTCACAATAAATACAAACCCAACCTGTGTTAAAAACTTCATTGTAAATATAAACAATGCCATAGGTATTTACCTTAAGTAGAAGATGGCTTGCACCAACACTTTGAGCCTTGCCCTTCCAAGACATACTTTTCTTCTTGATGTCCTGGGTGTAACCTTGTTCTCCGCAAACTTTAAATAAGTAGTTCAAAGCGGCTTGTGAATGTGGTTGTCTGTATGATCCCCGAAGGGTGGGTTTTATACTTGCTACAGTATGCTAATTATGCACAGGCCTCACTTTGTGGAGGGGAAGTGGGAGCAGAAATATGTGTTTGTGTTTTAGGGTTTCATTTCAGAGCAATGGGATGTTTCAACCAATGACTGTGTCACCCTGTGTGGCTGCTTTATACTTTGGCAGCTGCTAATCATGTTTGACCATTCTTGTGGGACGTTTGAAGCCAACATCTGTGTTAGGGTTTAATTTCACAGCCCCTGTCTGCTTCAACCTTTGTATGTGTAAGCTTTTGTGTTCACTTTCTACTTTGACAACTGCTAATCCCGTTTGAGTCCTCTCGTGGAAAGTATGGAGCAAGCATCTGCATTTTGTGGGGGGTTTCATTTCACAGCTGCTGTCTGCTTTAACATTTGCATGTGTGAGCCTTTGACATCTGCTAATCATGTCTGACCATTCCCGAGGGACGTTTGGAGCAAGCATCTGCATTTTAGGTCTTTCATTTCAAAATTGACTAGTTGTTTCTAACGAAAGACATTTGCCGAACCCTTTTTGGTTTAGACAGCAAAAGAGATACCCTTTTAGACTCAGAAACACTGTGCACACCAGTAGGGCTACAAGTTTATATACACCATAGCCCTTGACACTATAGCAAAGACCCACACACGTTACTAACATGTGTTCAGATGATGTATCAACCCACGTGACCCCACCTACACATACGTCAGTTCCGGGGAGGTCTCTCAGTCATTGATGATGTCACTTCCAGGGTGGGGCACCTGTCACTTTTTAGATCACGAGTAAAGGTATCCCGATATTCTACTACCATTTCATCCTGTTTTTCTCCCCATGCTGTGCTCAGCTTATTTACCAGGATTTTATGGAAAGTCTCTCATACGAAGCACAATTGTAAGTTTTTTTCCTCTTTTAAAAATAAATACAGATAGGAAACACAATGTTTTCTGTCTGTATTTATTTGTAATAATCAGTAAAAATGGAAAACTAGAAGCCTTAATTGTAAACAGCGACAATGTATAATCCTTATAATCCTTATCATCTAATTTGACTTGTCACAATAAACGACACAAGGGCAACAAAACTGATCCAGAGTCAGGTATTGAAATGGCATCAAAAGACACCTGATTTATTAATCAACCACCAATCACATTCAATTGTTGTACCTGGTCATTAATTGCCTTATAATGGCCCTCCACGTGAGACAACACAGTTTTCAAACTTTCCTTTGCTAGGCGTTGCGTGCATTTTCCAGCAAAAGCTTTCACTTTGTCTACAATCATTTTGCAAGTGATCACTTAAATATGTAGCTTGTGATTAAAAGCATTAAGCATTAAAGCAGATCATTTAATACCTAAAGCCTAGTGTCTAAATTGACCGCCAGGTGGCAGTAAGGCAGCATACTGGAAAAGCATAATTATTAGTATTGTTCCATATATGTATCATATTCTTTATACCAGGATTCAACGTGAACAATTCCAAAAGGCACAGAAACAAGCAGTAGTACAGTGCCGAAAGAGTTTCAAGGTGAGCATTGCACACGATAGGCCCCATTTCACATGGCCCTAAGTCTTCATGTACTATCTTTAACTCAAAGACCTTTAAACCAACAAATTAAAACTGCCATTTTTGTATGAAAATTATATTTAGGACTAAATAGTTTGTCGAAAGAGTAGGTGGCAATGCCTGGTTGGCGATTCTACTACTGGGTAGCTTGGTAGAAGTGATAATCTCAGAACTCTGTTACAACCCCAAATACTTTTGATATATTTTTGCCTCATGGTTGGTCTTACTGAAATTGGGAATTGAGGAAATTATTAATGATGGTAAGTTACTGAGTCTAGGCCAATATCAAACTGTTCTATAATTTACCATATAACAGGCTACCGGCATAAAGATTGTCCACTATTTGTAAGAATTCTTTGTTCACAGGTGCAGCAATGTGCCTTGTCATTTTCATTTATAACTAGTCTCCCATGAGTGGAAATTAAACAAAATCACCCAATGCAGAATTTTGAGAATTTTGTTTTTAAATATACAATTTTGCTTGCAAAATTTTAAGTTTATCCAGGCCTAATCATATGAGAAAAGACCCTTTTGAGCTAAGGAGACAATTATATACGATAATTAATATGTTTTTTCAGGAATAAAATACCACCCGTTTCTGATTTCTACAATGCTGTGATGGAAGTCCCCATGGATGATATGTTGCAGTGGAGAGAGAACTGGGAAAATGTTTCAGTACACCTAACAAACCTACTTTTATTGAACAATTCAGAAATCACAGCTTAACTGGGCAGGGAAAGCTTTCCTCCTGCTTTCCCATACCATAAAAAAGGCCCTTTATAACCAAGGATTGGAAGAAAATGTACACAGTGTCCGTTGAGTATGGTCAATGCATCTGAATAAAGTGCAAACCTTGATTACCCGTCATAGGACCTCCTCGTCCCATACATTCCTTCAGTGAGGCGATCCCTCTTCCCAACAGGCATCTCTAATGCTAGTCCTTTTAAGGGTGCAGCCTGTGAGTGCATGTGCTAGTGCATGCATCTCGCTTGCAATACCATGTTGTATACATAAAAGGGCTTGAAGCCCTCCCATGCTTACCTATTTGTGTTCTACAGAATCACTCTTCACTCCTGTGTCCATAATTGGCTAATTCAGCTGAAAAGTTGCTTCCAGCGCTTGCAGTGGAACACCAGTCAAGCACAGATTGACTAAACTTAATCAGTTCTCGTCCGCTTATCTCGACGCAATTGAGGTACTATTTCTCCCCACTCCCGCTGCTCCTTCTAAATTGTTTTTTTTTTCTTGTTTTTTCTTGCTGCAGTTTTTATATGGCTCAAACTCGACCAGAAGGTTTTGATGTACTCTACATGAGCACCAGTTACATTACACATTTTTGGTAGGCTTTTGCATCCGATGCAGTTCACTTAATCGCTCCATGCTGTGCCGTCCCCCCACCACCACTTCATCCTGCCCATATTGTTTCCAATCAAAAAGATGGCTCCCCGGGACCTCTGCTGGACCTTTTTTGGCTTCATTGATCTTTAGGAAGGTTGCCATCATTAATTATTTTGCTATCCTTGCACTCACTGAGTTGGCATACGCTGGTTTTAGTGTTTACAATAGAACGCTAGCTTAGTCACACCTAGCGCACATGGCCATACTAGGTCAGAATAAATTTGTCCCAGCTGCACAATGTTTGTGACTTATTTGGAGAACACACCTTAAAGTGTGGTCTGCTAATGAAATGTCCATCTTGAAACCCCAAATATTCTCACTTTCGACAAACACTAAAGCAGAACAAGTGCATACATTTGAATAATTTCAAATATGACAGTCATATTAAAAAAGTCTTCATGTACTATCTTTAACTCAAAGACCTTTAAACCAACAAATTAAAACTGCCATTTTTGTATGAAAATTATATTTAGGACTAAATAGTTTGTCGAAAGAGTAGGTGGCAATGCCTGGTTGGCGATTCTACTACTGGGTAGCTTGGTAGAAGTGATAATCTCAGAACTCTGTTACAACCCCAAATACTTTTGATATATTTTTGCCTCATGGTTGGTCTTACTGAAATTGGGAATTGAGGAAATTATTAATGATGGTAAGTTACTGAGTCTAGGCCAATATCAAACTGTTCTATAATTTACCATATAACAGGCTACCGGCATAAAGATTGTCCACTATTTGTAAGAATTCTTTGTTCACAGGTGCAGCAATGTGCCTTGTCATTTTCATTTATAACTAGTCTCCCATGAGTGGAAATTAAACAAAATCACCCAATGCAGAATTTTGAGAATTTTGTTTTTAAATATACAATTTTGCTTGCAAAATTTTAAGTTTATCCAGGCCTAATCATATGAGAAAAGACCCTTTTGAGCTAAGGAGACAATTATATACGATAATTAATATGTTTTTTCAGGAATAAAATACCACCCGTTTCTGATTTCTACAATGCTGTGATGGAAGTCCCCATGGATGATATGTTGCAGTGGAGAGAGAACTGGGAAAATGTTTCAGTACACCTAACAAACCTACTTTTATTGAACAATTCAGAAATCACAGCTTAACTGGGCAGGGAAAGCTTTCCTCCTGCTTTCCCATACCATAAAAAAGGCCCTTTATAACCAAGGATTGGAAGAAAATGTACACAGTGTCCGTTGAGTATGGTCAATGCATCTGAATAAAGTGCAAACCTTGATTACCCGTCATAGGACCTCCTCGTCCCATACATTCCTTCAGTGAGGCGATCCCTCTTCCCAACAGGCATCTCTAATGCTAGTCCTTTTAAGGGTGCAGCCTGTGAGTGCATGTGCTAGTGCATGCATCTCGCTTGCAAGACCATGTTGTATACATAAAAGGGCTTGAAGCCCTCCCATGCTTACCTATTTGTGTTCTACAGAATCACTCTTCACTCCTGTGTCCATAATTGGCTAATTCAGCTGAAAAGTTGCTTCCAGCGCTTGCAGTGGAACACCAGTCAAGCACAGATTGACTAAACTTAATCAGTTCTCGGCCGCTTATCTCGACGCAATTGAGGTACTATTTCTCCCCACTCCCGCTGCTCCTTCTAAATTGTTTTTTTTTTCTTGTTTTTTCTTGCTGCAGTTTTTATATGGCTCAAACTCGACCTGAAGGTTTTGAAGTACTCTACATGAGCACCAGTTACATTACACATTTTTGGTAGGCTTTTGCATCCGATGCAGTTCACTTAATCGCTCCATGCTGTGCCGTCCCCCCACCACCACTTCATCCTGCCCATATTGTTTCCAATCAAAAAGATGGCTCCCCGGGACCTCTGCTGGACCTTTTTTGGCTTCATTGATCTTTAGGAAGGTTGCCATCATTAATTATTTTGCTATCCTTGCACTCACTGAGTTGGCATACGCTGGTTTTAGTGTTTACAATAGAACGCTAGCTTAGTCACACCTAGCGCACATGGCCATACTAGGTCAGAATAAATTTGTCCCAGCTGCACAATGTTTGTGACTTATTTGGAGAACACACCTTAAAGTGTGGTCTGCTAATGAAATGTCCATCTTGAAACCCCAAATATTCTCACTTTCGACAAACACTAAAGCAGAACAAGTGCATACATTTGAATAATTTCAAATATGACAGTCATATTAAAAAATGTCTTATATGTATTAATCTGCATTTTGTGATTTATAACACACTTTTTTTTAATACAATATGCCTGTCACTAGACCAGAAAAAAGGATTCAAATAAATAGTTATAAAAAATATAGACACATATTTTCAAATTACGAGTTGGAAGAAGACATCAAAAACAGCCATATAGTGGAGGAACAAGGTGCGCATCTTATTAAATAGTTGTCAAACATCAGAATTACATTGGTGGGAGTGCACTTAGGAGGGGGGCTGGGAGTGAGGTCTGTTTGGCAGTTTTCTTGCGCTTTATTGGTGCTGCTCAAAACAGAGAAATTCTACGACCGACAAGTGAGCGTTTGAGGCTTGTGTGAGGAGAGGGCATGATTTTTTAAAATAGGGCAGAGTTTTGGGGTTTGTATAACTGGTGTGGTTGAAGTGGAATATAAGTTACTTGTTTAAGACACTTCTTGACACTTTTTTCCCTGTTTCAATTGCTGCGCATAATTAGTGTTGCTATTATCTAACTTATTATTTAGAGTGACTTCTGAAAGGTGGAAGCCTATTGTCCTTGTTATCAGCCTGACCCTTGACCTCCTTAACCTTTGTAACAGTTGCCACTCCTGAACCCTAGACTCCCCCTTCACTCTTACTATGCTTTCCCAGGCCCTGGAACCTGTTCTCAGTCTGCAATTCTATTGGTTGAAAGAGGTTAAACACCTCCACACATCCATTGCCCCTCTCATCTCCCCCTCACTGCCTTACGCACTCTCATCTCCCAATTCCACTACCCCTCTCAGCCATCTCTCACACTCCCTGTCTCCTCTCTACCACCTTGCGCTGAGGAAAAGTCCACCTCTTTCCCCTCCAACCCTCTGGGTGACTCTCCTACTGGTCCCTATCCCTCTTTCTCTCTCATATGCTCACTCACATCTCTCTCTCGCTCACTCATGCACAGCTCCCTCCACTCTCATATTAGGTCGCTTCAGTTCTTCAAGCACAACTTATTTCCCATGCCTTTTCAAAATTTCTATCCCCCAAACCCATGCTCTCCTCTTCTTCTTAGGGTCTATTCTGCATACACAGGCGCTCCCTCTTTATGCATCTGTTTCCTGCTCTCTCCTTTTTTCTCTTTTTCTCAAACACCCTTTCTGCCCCTCTGTCTAAAGTTAATTCACCAGTTTGTGCACAAACTACTTATCCCTTTCTATTTTCCTTTCTATCTATTCTGTGCAGCTCTCACCCCTATCTATTCACCATGTCACATAATTCCACTACACAAATGCACTACACACCACACAATTCCACCACACACAATTCCACAACTAACAATTTCATTCCACTCCAAACCACATACATCCACTCCACTCCACTCCAAACCAAAACGTGTGGATAAAAGACATTGGGCCACATGTACAAAGCATGTTCCTTGTCGCAAAAGGGCCGATTCCCAGGATTGGCCCGTTTGCGACTAGAAAAATGCTTTTTGAGATGTAGAAAGCCAAAATTGTGATTTGGTAACTTGTTCTTTTTTATTGTGCTTGTGTTTTTTCCTTCTTAGGATGTGTGCTGCCCTTACTGCATGTTTGTTTACAATTTGATGAATCTTCAGAAAAAATATAACAAAAATAAAGAAAGCATTTAACTTACAAAGGCTTAGCGTGAGAGCCATAAGAATGGATGAAGTGCATCAATCCATTAGAAATACCCAATATGTTTGCTAGAAGAAATGCAATGTGTTAGTTTATAGTTAGATTTTTTTAGGGGGGCACACAAATATTCCTTACTACAATAAACTGTTTTATCTTCAAACCATCTTGAAAATACGAGCTTCTTGTGGTTTTATAGTTTGGGTATTGTTTGTGTGTGTGTGTGTGTGTGTATCTATGTGGCATGGAATATTTGTTGCTCAGAAATACTTATAAAAAGTACTTCAGCCGAACTTGTATATGAGCGTTGAAGAATTTCATTTTCCTTCTAGGTTGCAGTAGTCTGAAATTGAAAAATGTTGTGCAGCTTTTGCTTTTCATGTTCTGATGATCTTTCACACTATTTGAATTACAAATAATTCTCTGCTTTCATTGGGTTTGTCATGATCGAGGATGGTTTTACAACAATTTTCATGATTTTTTAATTACTAATTTTGAAAGTGAGATAGCACCACTAATTAAACTGGCTTTCCTTGTCATCGGGGTCGTGGAAAAGCCGCCTTTCTCTTCTGCAGTTTAGGTATTGAACAGTGTTGGAAATGTTTCTTTCTGTAATGTCACCCCCAAATTTTGCATTCCTCCTGCTACTTTTGCTGGATTTTTACTTGTGTTCGCCTTAGGACTCTGCCATTGCTAACATCCTTGTGCTCTCTCACTAAAATATGGTACAATTGGCACATCTAATTTACTTGTAAGTCCTTTGTAGAGTGATATACTATATACCCAGGGTCTGTAAATTAAATGCTTCCAGTGGGCCTGCAGCACCTGTTGGGCCACCCACTTAAGTAGCCCCGGGCATGCCATTGCAGCCTGAATGCAGTATTCCACTGCCAGGTCGACTTGGAATTGAAAACCCCTTGCCAAGCTTTAAACTCCCGGCAGAGTGTTGTATATTTAAAAGATTGGACATGTATTTTTACGTTTTACATGTCATAATTCATTTTGCACTACTGTGAGGCCTACCCCTTCCATAGGATAACATTTGTGATGCCTTAATTACATTTAATAAGCAGTAATTCCTATATGAGAGGAGGTAGATATGTAATGTTTGGTACCTATGGACTTCTTTAATAGTAAAGTCTAACTTATTACAATTTTTAAAATGCCACTTTTAGAAAGTTGACATTTTCCTTAGCCCTTTGTGTCTGCAGCCTATCTTGGGTCACATCAGTGAGTGTAGCTGAAAGTTACAACTTTGTGAATTCCTCCCACAATAGTGGGATTAGCAGAACATGAATGTGCCACTAACTGGCTTGATGGGGGGGAGGGCGGTCTGAGCACAGCTGGCACCTGAATAGGCGTTGCCCTGTTGTCTCATAATAGGCTTAGCGACCCTGTAATGTCAGTGCAGCCAGCTTGGAGCAAGGACAAGGGAAACAGGACACTTCCAAAACCTTTCCAGAGCCTTCTAGAAGCAGGGAACTAGGGTATAAAAATAGGGCTCTCAAACTCACTCTTCAGTTCACTACCAGACTTGTGGAAGGACTCTCAGAGAAATGCCTGCTGTTGTGAGCTGGTGTGCATTGGAAGGACTGCTTTGTTGCCCGGAGGTTCCTCTGAACCCCCAGAGGCCAGCCCTGCTGTTGAGATTTGCATCTACACCTATAGCTAAAACTTCTAGAAGTGACACCAAGCGCTAATTTGCTGGCCTCCTTTTCAGAGGGAAATGACAGGCTCTCACCATCTTGAACCCAAAACTGGACCCAGCCTGAGTGAGTCCCGAACCCCAGAAAGTTCGCCATACACTCCTAGACCCTTGATTGTGATGGTTGTCTGACTAGATGTCCGTGGTTGGTACTTTTATCTTTTAGGCACTATTTTTTTATCTTATGTTTAAAAAAATCAAAACTCTGGTTCTACTGATTGGATTTTTGTTGTTCTGGTGTGAAATTATTTAATAATATTTACTCTATTTTTTCTAAATTGGTTTGAGATTTTTCTGGTGTTGTGTTATCACTTTATTGCTGTTTGTGTGCTGCACACATTCATTACACATTGCCTCTAAGTTAAGCCTGACTGCTTTATGTGGCAAGGTACCCAGGGTTAAGCACACATTAATTTTGTGACTTTTTGTAGTTCACCCTGCAAAGGATTGCAGCTGTTGCTTTCTCAGGACTCACATCCCAGTCAACCAACATCCCAATTTCTCGCAGGCAGTAGTGAGAAGGTGAGCATGGGATTTTCTTTTCTTTATTTTGTTTCTGGTTACCTGGTACATATATTTTATTTTAGCTGGCATGGGTAGCATGAATGTAACATTTTTAGTAAGCATGTTTGCCTAATGATATTGATTGCATATTTTCAATTGTGTGATCTGGTGGTTGGTATACTATGAAGGTTGTTTGTTCTTCATATGTCCTCTTGAAAGACTTTCAAGTTAAAAAAGCTGGCTCCCTTCCAAACACCAGTGACAATGGTTTGATATCCAAACACGGTCAAGACCTCAGCCGAGTAGGGTACGTCGATGGTGGCTCTCTTGACAACTGCTCTCTGCTGGACAGACTTTCCAGGTAGTAGGTCAAAGGTGGATGATGTTCTGTAGTGTGTCTGAAAAGAACAAGAAAACCAAGGGTTCAAATAGAAAACATGAGTAGTTTTGGATTTTTTAGAAGATGGCACAGTCATTGTCACTACTATTATGAATATCACTACAGGAAATATTTTGTTTTCAGTAAATAAAACATCTTTGTATTGGTAGCACCTTTGATCTTTACCCTAAGGATACTTAAGAGTTCATCTTCATTCTTGACTTGAGAATGTGACTGTTATTATCATTTCTCAGACCACTACTTTGTATAAATGTATCAGTAAAGCACTGTGCGTACTTCCATTCAGCTCCTGGACACCCATCCAGTGATACATGAGCCCCACTTCAAGGAACCTCCTCTCAGAACATGTGTTAAAAAGGTGTGATGAAAAGTAGAATTTTGCATGAACAATTAAAGCTCTGGAGTTGGGAGTCTCTGCTTTAATTGTTACTCCGTGGACACTAACAGAACCCAAATGATGAAGACCACACCTTGGATAGAGCTTAAGTAATCAGACGGGCCCCACAGGATTTGAAACAGGCTCCTACCCTTTTCAATCTGTACATGAAGCTTTGGAGCTTGAGCATAAAAGCTACATATGTGTCAGTCCACCAATATGCTGATGACAGCAGTTAGTCTTGTCCCTGCCTCAGGAAAATTCACTAACATCACCCCTTACTCTATAATACATAATGCACTCTTTTCTTAATTGTGAATGGTGCTGAAAATGGTTTAAAGGAAGACAAAGTTGTTTAACTTTAGAGGGGAAACAAGTGATCTGAGCTTGGCTGTGATCATGGTGGGCACAGCTTTTAAAGATGTTTGAGGCTCCACCAGAAGATGACTTTTTTTGTACTGAAAGGATTGCATTTAAGGGGATGAAAGCGGGTGGCAGTGGAGCTGGTATATCATAAAACAGGTTGAAGTAAAAATGGGCTGTCTTGTCAAAGATGCTGTGTGAGAAACAAGGGCTTTTTGCAGTGTCCCCCCACTTTCTGTCCCCATTATGTACTACTAGGTCCTCGTTTTCTGACTCTGAGGGTGCCCTGGGCTGTGCTAAACAGACCCAGGGCCTGTGCTCTGTTTAATAGTATATGCAAACTAGGCATAATTATAATTAACATGACAACCTACCAGTAAGTCCCTAGTATATGGTATGGCCTATAGGTTTAAAGGCCCAGCAGATTCAATGCACTTAAGTGTGCACTGCTGTGGGGCCTGCTGTCAATTCAAAATCCAGCCCTGCTTCACTTTTACATTTATATACAAATTCAACTTGGGAATTAAAGGCATTCCAAAATCTCAAACCACCTATTTTATTACATATAAGTCACCCCTAAAGTCTCCCCTAAGTGCCTCAGGGGTAGGGTGTCTTGTAACTATAAGCAGGAACAATATAAAAGATGTTTTATATGCCCTGGTGAGGGAACATCAGTTTTGCCTGTCCCCATTGTAGTACTTTCACTCCTTAGGTTAATCCTTTACTAAAGTAACTATTGCCAGGGAAGCACTAAAAATGCTGTTCTTGGACTTAAATTCATAGTTAGAATATATCCAACAACATCCTGCTGTTAGATTGGTTATACTTAGCACAGAAAAGAGGTTATAGAACTTGCATTTCTGATGAGCCAAAAATCCAACCTTTCAGCAGCTCTTCTTTGATTGGCCAGCCTTTGAAAGGGCTGAGTCAAGCGGCCTTAATGAGGTGTGAAGTGGCCTGCATTGAGACAAAAGGACATCTGGTAAGAGGAGATCTGCAGGCTGCAGAGCAAAAGGCAGGAATTGGGCTGGGTAGCCAAACTAGTCTGTAAAGGGGGAATGACAGTTAGGACAGGACACAGGATCACCCGCACTTTCTGCCACTCAGCCAAATAGGAGTCCCAGTAACTAGATTAGCAGAGGGGTCGAGGGGGAGTGTTAAGGAAAGTTAGCCACACCAGTAGGATGACTTAGCCAGATCTTAACCTCCAGGAGAATGTTTCTCCATTTTAGATTTTGAAGGAATTGCTTGACAGCCCAGGAACACTCAGTGGATATGGGAGAGCTGCCCAGCAACTCTGATCCCTGTATGAAACTACAAAAAGAAGAAGGACTGCCCTACTGGAACCCTGGTCTGCACTCCAAAGTCTGGATGACTGCACCTACTGCACACTGAGAACCTAAAGCAAAAAGGAATTTGCCTTGTTTTGAAAGTGAAAGGAGTGTAAGTGACAGGTATAAAGGAGCTACCATGAGTCACCTGCATCAATTCTTGCCAGACAAACCCAGCTCAACAGCATTCAGTGGACTTTTTAGGGATTTGGTCAGGTACATTGTGGGAATTGTAGTCCCAACATCCCAAGAAGCAAATAAGAGATTCTGGAACCTTGGACTGGGGTTGCGGACCACTTTCCTGCATCAAGAAACACTTTTGGAAGTAAATGTAAAAGTATTACATCACGGATGGCTGGAACTCTTGACTATGTCCTGGTGCAGTGCAATCTTTTTTAACCATTTGAGCGCTATTTTCTTCTTAGTGGTAGTTTTACGTTTAATCTTTAAAACTCTATTGCGGTGGTTCCCTACCTCGGATTTTTGTTGTTTTTGTGCCATTTTAAAGATAAAGGGCCAAATGTATCAAACATTTTTGCAATCGCAACTGGCCCAACGGGCCGTTTGCGATGACAAAAATGCATTTTGGTATGCAACAAGTCCAATTTGCGATTCAGTAACTTGTTACCGAATCGCAAATTGGATTTGTGACTACATACCGATTCGGTATTAGGAAGGGGCGTGTCAAAGGCGTCCCTTTCCAATCCAGAATTGCAGAGGTATGTATGATTGTTTTGTGACAGTGAATGCAGTCACAAAACAATCACAGTTACCACCAATTTCAAATTGGTGGTAACCCATTTGCAAAGAGGAAGGCGTTCGCCAAGGGACCCTTTCCCCTTTGTGAATGCATGCAAAAACATTTTTTAAGAGCAGGCAGTGGTCCAACGGACCAGTGTCTACTCTTAGAAAATTAAAAGAAAACTTTTCCTTTCAGGAAAATGGGCTGCACTTAAAAAAAAAAAAAGATTGCTTTATTGAAAAGCAATCACAGACATGGTGGTTTGCTGTTCCCAGCAGGCCACCATCCCTGTGATTGTAGCCATTCGCAATGGCGCACAAATTGCGACCTACCTCATGAGTGTTAATGAGGTAGGTCCATTTGCGAGCCCTTGCGAATCGCAGTATGAAACTCCTGGAGTTTCATACATTTCAATAGCGATTACTTAATTGCGATTCGCTAAAAAACGCAATTAGGTAATCACTATTGTGAAGAATGGCACATCTGGCCCACAAATAAGTCCTATTTTTATAAGTTGCTGTTGGATTTTTATTGTGTCTTGTTTATTTAATGTATTGGTGTTTTTAAATGCTTTACACTCTTGCCTCCTAAGTCAAACCTGTCTGCTCGTTCCCAGTTATCAATGACTGGACCTTATAGTGTGATTGTGACCTTATTACTAGTGGTGGGTACCTACCAACCCCTACTAATAAACCACCTTCAAACTTGCTGTCAAAGAGAAAAGAAAGTTTAGTCACAAGCAAGGCAGCAAGAGGCAATTGAAATCACTGTGAGGAGGGTAGCTGCTGATATCAAAGACACTAAATCAGTGATTACCACCACTAAATTCCACTTAGAGTGCATCTTCTCATATGGCAATTGTTGCACTGTAGCCTAGGGTGGCGACTTCTATGACACTGCACTGGCAACAGAGGTATCAGGAATCCTGTAACTTGAAAGCTGAACTTGCTTCCCAACCAAATGCAACACCCTCATCTACCCTGTGTCTCCGAATCACCACATTGAGTGCATTGTCCACACCAATCGAGCCAAAACAACAGCAACATGAAACACCTTGATGATGGTCTCCTTCACAGCAGTCCTTTTGGCTGTATTGGCCATCTCACCAAGAGACATCAAAAGGAATGTCCCTTGCATATGCCTATGACTCCAGATGCCTGTTAACCCATTGAACATCCAGGCAGGACATTTAAGATTGATGCTGGTGATCATAACATGGCAATAATCAGTAGCAATACTGGCATGTAACACCTCGCTGTGGGTGAAGTTTCTTTCCCAACTTTTCTTTGGACTACTCTTTTGAGTAAGACTCACCTTACTTCTTGTTATTTGCAACATAGAGTTTGGCCTATCTCTTCCTGATGGCATTTGGGTATATCAAGAAACACCTAACAAATGATTACTAATCATGCTTGATTCTGGGGCACCATAACAAACGTCATATGAGTAAGTCAACATCTTCTGAGGCATGTGGTACAGCTTGAAAAAAATAGCAAATTCACTAAAAACACAAATTGGTATAAAACAAACTCCAAAACTGCATCTTTATGTGTAAAAAAAGAGGAACTGTTAGACCTCTCAGTCCTAGGGTGGTGTTCCCCCAAACATTTTGCTTGCTTGCCTCTAGATTTCTGGAGCTTTGCTTCTGTTGGCCTTAGGACTCTGTGCACTTTATCACTGCTCACCAGTCCTAAAGTACTTGTGCTCACTCCCCTAAACATGGTGTGATTGGCATATACCTGATTGGAATATTTAAGTCCCTTGTAAAGTGGTATACCATAAACCCAGGGCCTGTAAGTTAAATACTGCCAGTGGGCATGTAGCACCTAATATACCACCCAATCAAGTAGCACCTGAAAAATGTCCCAGGAATGCCACTGCAGATGAATTGGCATTTAAAACCCATTACAAAACCTTAAACTCCCCATTGATTACACACGTGTCACCCCTAAGATAAGCTCTAGGTGGCCCATAGGGCAGGGTGCTGTGTAAGTAAAATGTAGGACTAGTACATTTACGTTTTACATGCTCTGGTAATGAAAAACTCACACATTCATTTTTCACTACTGTGAGGCCTACCCCTCCTATAGGATAACATTGGGTATTCCTTATTACATTTAACAAGCTGTAATTCCTAAATAAGAGGAGATAGATATGTCATGTTTGGTGCCTATGAACTTGTAATAAGAATCTACTTTATCATTACAATTTTGAAAATGCCACTTTTAAAAAGTTGGCATTTTCCTGTCCTAGGCCCTTTGTGTCTGCAGCCTGTCTTGGGTCCTACAAATGGGTGTAGCTGACAGACTTTGTGAATTCCCTTCAGACAGTCACACAATTGAGGCATTATCTGAGCCTTAATTGGCCAACAACTGACAGGATGGGAGAGTGGAGCAGAACATAGGACATAGAAATCTACAGGAGAGCCCTGGAATGGATCCACTCCTTCCTCTGTGGGAGGACGCAGAGGGTCAGAATCCCGCCCTACATTTCCAGACCCACAGGAGTCAACTGCGGAGTCCCCCAAGAATCCTCAATGAGTCCCACACTGTTCAACGTATACATGGCCCCTCTTGCTGCCATCGTCAGAAGCCACGGTATGAACATCGTTGCATATGGCGATGACACACAACTCATCATTTCCCTCACCGAAGACCCAGACACGGCCAAAAGGAACTTTCATTCAGGAATAGAAGCTGTTGTCACCAGGATGAGAGAATGCTGCCTCAAGCTCAAACTCCAACAAGACGGAGCTCATCATCTTCGGAAATGTCACCTCAGCTTGGGACGACACCTGGTGGCCCACATCCCTCACCGCCCCCCCTGCACCGACCAAGCATGCCCACAACTTAGGAATCATTCTCAACTTCTCCCTATCCATGACCCGCCAGGTAAACTCTGTCGCCTCCTCCTGCTGGCACACACTCCATAAACTTCGGAAGACCTTCTGATGCATTCCAGCAGTCTGTCGCAGGACAGACACCCATGCCTTAGTCACGAGCAAGCTCGACTACAACACCACTCTCTTAGCTGGCACCTCAACTAGGAACACCAAGAAACTTCCACTCATCCAGAAGGCCGCCGCCAGACTCATTCTGGACCTCCCTTGCCAAGAATCCCAACCCCTGAGGACCCTTCACTGGCCACCAGTCGAGAAGCAAATCACCTTCAAGCTTCTCATCCACACATACAAGACCATACACAACACTTGACTAGCCTACCTGAACCCCCACGTCTCCTTCCACACCCCGCCAGATCCCTACGCTCCACCCAGATGGCCCTGGCCACTGTCCTTCGCATCCACAAAACCACCGCCGGAGGACGATCTTTCACCTATACTGCAGCAAAGAACTGGAACAACCACCCCTACACCTCAGAAAAAGGCCGTAGCTCACCATCTTCAGGAAGAACCTGAAGAAGTGGCTCATCAGATGAGGCCCCTCCCCCCCAGCGCCTTGACACCCTCATGGGTAAGTAGCCGTGCTTTACAAATAATGATTGATCATAGCCCCATTGGCACCTGCATAGGCTATGTCATGTCTCCTCACAATAGGCTTAACAACCCTACATTGTCACTGCAGCCAGTTTGGAGTCAAGGCAGGGAGACCCTTGCACTTCAAAGAACCTTTCCAGAACCTTCTCCCACCTACATAAAAAAACAGATAAAACAATTACAGAATTATAACAGTCAAGAGGGGAATGAGACGTAATACATTCCATAAGCTTTCCAGATTTTCAACGCTAAACTTATAAAATTAATAACTGCCCCTCAAACAGATTAAGAGTGAAGCTGTTTGATAAAAAGCATTCAAAACACTAGGAAGGGGTGAGAGTAAATTCCTGTCCAACCTCCCTTAACCAATAATATTCACACAAAGAGTACAAGAAATACAGTCTAGTATCAAACCAGACTGGTTCAAAAAACAAAAATATTTTTGAAAAAACGGCCCTCACCCACAACTTGTGGCATGCTTCATTATAGGGCCCTGCTAACACACTCCAAAATATGAATCCCCTTTGGAGTGGAGCAGTAAGGGTGGAGGAACATATAAGCACAATAGACAAGACCAACAATCATGGCACAGGGACTGAAGACGAACAACAGAAAGAAAGGTAAAACTGACTCAGGCTGACCACTTGTCCTATTTTATTCCGGTACAGCCTGAACAGGATTCAAAAATGTTGGTGGTGGTGTTATCAGGAGTTAGTTACCTGTACACCCCAATCTCTGAGGAGGGTCAACATGTTTCGGCCTATTCACAATGCCAACTTGGGTCATGGGGCCTTCGTCAGGACCTTCGCCCTGTCCCAATTTTATAAAAAAGGCTAATTGATTTGTGCCGCTAGACACACTGTCATTTGTCAGCACACTCAGTAATCTGTGGGGAGAAATAAGAATGATGCCTACAATTCAGTGAGGTGTGGTATCTGATAGTTGTCCCCAAGCCTTCACCTTTTGTGTGTAGGGAAAAAAGTTATTAAACTTGTGCTTAAAACATTCCCTGATTATTATTTCAATACCTTGTGAAATAAATAACACCTATCTTAATCCACCCACGTTGATTAAATTTTCATCAATATGTATACACCCATGTGGTATATCCAGGTCCATAAACAAGAAAAGAAGGCTGGTGTATATATACACTTACCGAGTTTCATTAATGCCCCTTTTCATCAGAGCCGAGTGGGAGCACCACCCTGTAGTCACACACTGTATGAGGATAAATCAGCATAAATGTAATATTTGAAAATCGCTGAATTTACCATATAGTAGTTTTTATCCTTCAGGTTTTTACAAACATAGTTCTAGATTATGAATAATCTCCTATTAGAATATGTCTAATAATGCTGTGGTTGAATGCTTCCGCCCGCCGGCCCGTTAATATTGCCAGCTAAATGATACAGACATTTAATAGTTCTAGCATAGCCCACATCCGTCTTTCCAATGGTTACATCTCGTGAATCAGAAAGAGTATGATTCGGCCCACAAACCCTAAATGTTCAAATTAGAACTGCCCATGTTGTAATAGTACACTCCGACATGCCAGTGAACCCGACTGATGGGTGAATGTAAGTATACTTGGGGCGAAATGGGAAGCATCCCGCTTATTGAGGCCCACAGTCCCACTCCCCCCTCCTTACTTCGTCAAGGGTCCGGTGCTGCCGCTGGACGCCTCTCCCCGGTTCCGCATGGAAGCAAGAATGTGGTGCCGGTCGCTTCCAGAAGAATACTTCCGGGTGTGACGAAATTGTCATCATACCAGAAAACTGAACTGGCACCTATCCTTTAGATGGCGGGCATCTTGGGTGGGATCGGAAAACTCGATCCCAACCAAGGCTCAGGAAGTACCCGTATCTTCATGATGCTATACCGCAGAGAGGGTGAATGGGAAGGGGTGTGTGAATATGATAAAAAGCATTGCCAACTTATGCTGTCTTTTTTTTTATTTATTTTTTTATTTTAATATGTCGGAGGGAGGGGGTTACATAAGAAGAAGAAAAAAAAAAAAAAGAAGAAGACATAATATATCCGTGCGAAGAAAGCAGAGTAAACAAAACAACGGGAGAAAGAAGACCTTTAAAAATACAACAGTTATATATATCACATATCGAAACAATTAGCATTTTTTTTTTTTTTTTCTTTTTTTTAACTGTGTCTTGATATTCCAACCATCTAGTCGTTGGTGCCCACATTCGTTCTCCTCTATGTCTCTTCTTTTGACCCTTTAACTTATAAAGACTTAATTCAGTATTATAGATGGTAAGTAATCTAGAGCGCCAACTCTCAAACGTGGGGGGTTCTTTTTTGAGCCAATCTGTAGCAATACATAAGCGGTATATTGCCATGGACAAAAATAAAAATCACCTTATTTTATACAGTGCAGGTTCCATACTTTCAGGTGAGTCCACGACTCCCAATACTACCAGCATAACAGTAACCCGAATATTGCAATGCGTGATCTTCTTAAGGAATAGCTCTATCTCGTTTAGTATTCCCTGCAACATTGGGCATACAAAAAACATATGCGTTATCTCAGCTTCAACTTCCCCACATTGATTGCAGCTTCCAGAGGATATCCCCCACTTTTTCAGTTTTGCTGGAGTATAATATAAGTCCATCAGTGTTTTGTAATGCTGGGTTTTCAAATTAGCTGATAGAAATGTTGTCTCAGCCATGGCTAAGGATTGGTCCACCCACTCTCCAGCCACCCCAAATCGTGCAATCCATCGCTCATTCTGTTGTGCCATATCATCTACTTGTAACTCTGTTAGTAGCTTATATAACTTGCCAATCTTTGCACCATTTATAACAGCCTCAACTACCGGGATCTCCAACAACTGTACCCTACCGGACTTCTGAGACTGTAAAAAATTTCGTATTTGCAAAAATTTAAAAAAATGGGTCTTAGGTAAGCCAAATTGAGACTGCAAATCCGTAAATGATTTACAACCGGATTTACAATACAAGTCTCCGACTTTATTTATTCCCCTAGAACGCCAAAAATCTAATATAGGATCCCTAAAGATATGATTTGGGATAGCTGAGAATTTCACTGGTGTATAAGCCGTAATCTTTCCCAGTCCCATACTCCGTTTTATCTGAGCCCAAACCTTGAAGGCGGACAAAAAAGGCTTAAATCTTACTTTTTTAAAGTAACTTGGTTCCTCAAATTTTGATAACCAACCACTTGCCTCCCCACCCGCCATCATAGTATAAATAGGAGTTGATTTTACTTCTTCATTACCCTTAAAACTTCCCCTTATAAGTTCATCCATATGTTGAAGACAACAGGCGTAGTAATACAGTGTAAAATTAGGGACTGACCACCCGCCTCGATCTTTGGGAAGTGTCATATACTTCATTGCCCTTCTCGTTTTAGCATATCCCCATAAAAAATTATTCCCCATCTTTTCCAATCTTTTAAGCCATTTTTTATCAACCTCAAGGGGAATAGCCCGAAATAAATATAGGATTTTTGGCAGAACCATCATTTTCAATACATTGCAGCGACCCTCTAGCGATAAGTGCAAATTATGCATTCGGTCTAAATCCCTCTTTATTCTATTTAATAGTGGGATAAAATTGATTTCCACCAACCGATTAACCACTGATGTAATCTTCACCCCCAAATACACTGCTTCAGATACCAATCGTCTATCTACTAGTGAAACGTGCCCAGAACATACTATTTGTGTTTTATCTGAGTTCAGCTTATATCCGGAGTATCTTCCAAACTCTCTTGCCTCTATTTCTATTACCTTAATAGCTTCCTCCGTGTTACTTGTCACTATAGCTACATCATCAGCATATGCAAACACCTTATATGTTTCTCCATGATATAATAGAGGTTGAATATTTTTGCATTCTTCTAATCTTAGCAAGAAAGAGTCAATATATAAAGCAAAGAGCAGGGGGGAACATGGACACCCCTGTCTAGTCCCCCTAGAGATTAAGATAATATCTGATTCCAAACCAGCAATGCAAATTCTAGCTTTTGGGGCTACATATAAAGTTTTTATAGCTGTAATATATCCACTCCCTATACCTTTCCAGCGCATGACTTCCCATAGAAACTTCCACGATACACAATCAAAAGCCTTCTCGGCATCCAAAAGTAATAATCCTAAATTTGTTTGATATAGTTCTGCAAGATCAAACATGGCTATTATTCTTCTTATATGATCTATTGTATCTCTACCCGGAATAAACCCATGTTGTTGTTTTCTAACCAACCTGACTATCACATTTGCCAATCTACTGGCCAAAATCTTTGCATAAATCTTTCGATCTACGTTTAACAAAGATATGGGTCTATTTGAACTGGGGAGCTCTGTTGATTTATCCTTTTTTTTTAGCACTATAATACTTGCACATTCCCACGATAAAGGTGCCTGACCTGCCTGCGCTATACAAAAAATGCTATGCATATCCTTTTTAATATCTGTCAGGAAGGTCTTATAAAATTCAAGTGGTATTGCATCCGGCCCAGCAGCTTTCCCTGTTGCCAGGGAGCTTACTGCCTCAATTATCTCATCAATACAAATTGGTGCATCTAATGTAATTTGTTCCTCAGAAGAGAGCCTTGTACTTTTTAATCCCCCCAGAAATTCACTAACCTTTTTTTGTAGCTGTTCAGAATACACTATATCTTCACTATACAACTCCTGATAGTAACCCTTAAAAACCTCTAGAATTCCTTCTAGCTCTGTATGTTTCCGCCCATTACCATCAATTATATTCAAAACATTCTGTTTAACTGCCTTTTGTCTGACCCGTCTAGCTAGGACTTTTCCTGTGGATTCACCATACTCATAACACTCCAATCGGTGACTTTGATAGACGGCTGCCACTGTTTTATTCAAGTAAGCATTTATTTTAGCCTTAAGAATCGCCATTTGGGTCTGAGTGAGAGTAATGTCTTCTCTACTAGTAATTTTACTAGCTAATTCCCTCTCTTTTGTTATTAATCTTTCTTGAAGTTCTACAATTTCCTTCCCCCTAATTTTCTGTATTCCCAAACTATAGCTAAGAGTTTCACCTCTCACTGCAGCTTTAAATGAGTCCCATACCATCCCCGGATCTGCCGTATTCCTATTGATATCAAAAAAGTGGTGAATCCACTCTTTCATATGGGATATATATCCTGGGTCAACCAACAATTTCCTATCAAATGTCCATACACGACGCGGATTAGATGGTCCCTTAATTGTTATGGACAATATTAATGGATTATGATCTGATAAGAATCTGGGTTTGCATTCTATTTCAGCCCCATGGATTAAGTTTTGTGATACAAAAAAATAATCCAACCTTACCAATTTACCATGTGGGAACGAGTAATAGGTATACCCTGGATCTAAAGTTTTGATATTTTCCCAGACATCTCTCAACCCGTGTTCCCTTACTAACCTCCTTAGAGCTTTCCATACTTTAGGCTTTCGTCCCTGATATAAACTCTCGGTGCCCATGCTCCTGCTACCTACCTCTAAATGAATATTTAAGTCGCCACAAATAATTATTGGTAAGGGCCATCCAACTAGTTCCATGTTCAACGTATCCAGAGGCTCAGCCTCGTCCAAAACTGATCCATATATAGTGCAGAGGGTAAATTTAAATGTATTCACGGATAATTCTAAGAGAGCCCACCGCCCATCATTACTTGCTCGAGATCTACAAACTTGTACATTGTTATTTCTGGCAAGTATCGTCACCCCACGTGTCGAAACCTCCTGTCTGGTACAAACAAGAGGCGTCAACCCAACTCTCGTATGAGCTCTCGCTTACTCCATGCAATGTGTGTTTCCTGCAAGCAATATAGATCTGATTTAATTAGTTTAAGACCAGCTGCCACTCTTTTCCTTTTCTGGGGGCTATTTAGACCGCAAATATTCAATGTACAAATCCTTAATCTATTTGCCATATCACTCAGTTTGATGTACCAATCTCACGTCAATACTTTCTCCCTTAAAGAAACCAACTTGTTGATATTGAATCCTATACATCCTCTTCTTTTGATATGTCTTCCTTAAATTGTTCTGAACGTTTCTGCCTATATTAGTGCCCCCCCACTCCCCATCACCCCTCTCCCCCCTCTCCCATCCTCCCACCCCTTGTACCCCAACCCTGCTACCAACCACCCCCCCCACCCCCCTGCACCCCTTACCCCTACCCTTACACCCAATTTATGGAGAGTATGGGATCTCACTGTCCCTAATGATGGTAAAGCTTCCGCTCCGACCGTCCCTACCCAGTGCATGATTTTCTTTTTCTTTTTTTTTTCTTTTTCCTTTTCTCCCTTTCTTTGTCTTTATCTCTCTCTCTCTACCCCTGTTTCAGCCAAAGAAATATATATATATATATTTTTTTCCTTTTTCCTAAAGGGGGGATTAATCCTAAGAGGCTTCTCTCTTACCCCCGGCTCGACTTCTCAGGGCTTAACTCCTAACCCTCTCTACTTTACCCTCTACTTTACCCCCACCCCTATGTCCCAATCCAGAAAATCTATTTTAGGAAACCGGACCGTTAAGTCCACCCAAAAAAGCCCTTGCTTTCTCCTCTGTCGTGACGAAGTGAGTCCTATTATCCATTACTACTTTCAGTTTAGCCGGATTTAATAAAAAAACCTGTGCCCCCTTACTTTGAAGTGGCTGAATTAGCTGCCGGAGCCTCGACCTTTTTTCAACAGTACTATGGCAATAGTCTGGTCTTACAAAAAACTCACATCCCTTAGCCTTACTTCTAGCATTGGGTCGAGCTCGGTCGTATATAGCCTGCCTTGCCTGATAATTAAGCAAAGAGATTAATATTACTCTAGGTCTACCACTTCCTCCTTCTGAGTTTGGTCCTATTTTGCTAAAAGGAAATCGATGGGCTCTTTGAACCTCTTTGTCCCAATCCCACTGGTGTAGATCTGGAAAAGCTTCCTTAAAAAGTGCGACCATAAAACTATGTATGTCTGATCCTTCAAGTCCTTCTGGTACACCCAGGACACGCAGATTATTCCTCCTCATTCTGTCCTCTAAATCTGTCAATTTCCACTGAGTGTCCTCAAGTTGTTTCTCCATCATTTCTCGAGATGACTGGCGAGCTCCAGCCTCATCCTCCAGACGCGAGATCCGAGTCTCTGCTTCTTCCATCCGTGTAGTAAACTCTGAACATGTCTTGGCTACTCGACGAATTTGGATTTGCATCTTGCGGCAAGCCATTTGAGTCCTACGGCTCTCTAATTTAGATTCCTCTCGGTGTTCCATAATGCTTTGATATATGGTTTCCAGTGACACAGGATTAGGCTGTTTTTCACCATTATCATATAGAGTTAAATCATCCTTGGAATACTCCCACTGAAACCCCTGAAGACCCTTAGTGTCCAATGGGTTAGTGGAGTGCTTATTAGGTCCTACTTGCTCACTTCTCTTCCTCTGTTTTTTCCTAACAGTGGCACTCCTGCTACTCTCCTGTAATTCCTTTCCCAGTGCCAAGGAGGATACCTCAGATTCAAATTCAGAAGAAGTTTTATCCGCCTCCAAATCCAGCTGCTCGTTACTTGACCAACTTGAATGATCTGATAGTGAAAAAAACTTGTCTCCTTGTATTGTCTCATTATCACGTAATTCCACCGGCCTCCGCTCCACCTGTGATAATGTCCTAGCGCTTTGTGCGCCCTCCCTCTGCTCCCTCTGCTCCATCTGACTCCCGGTAGCTTGTTTTTGTAAAGTTGCCACATCTACAACATCACTCTGCCCATCTTCATGCGGGGGGGCCCATCTATGGCCGCCATCTCCTCGGTTACTAGAGGATCGGCCTCCTCCACGGCGGCGGGGGGGGTTTCTGTGCCCCCCACCAGTATGTCCTTCCCTTTCTCAAAATACCTGTCCAGTGAAGCGCTCTTGTTTTTGGAGACAACCTTCTCACCTAAGCCTTGTTTTATATCCGTACCACCCCCCTGCCGTGCTGACAAGCTTACTCTTACCGGCTTGCCTCATCCAGACAGAGTCAAATTTTTCACTCCCTTAGGTGGCATTTTTACTTTTTTTTGCTTTTTGATGCAAAATGCGTTATTATAATATACGCCCAGTGTCAAATACTTATAATAGAATAAAGAAACTATGACCGTTTTTTGAGTCCACGGGGAAAATTGCCCCCAATTGGCACCCGTGAGCACAGACCTGTAGTTGTCTTCAGGTCGGAACAGGAGCAGTCCAGACCGCATCCCGGGGAGGCACTTTGCAATCCTTTTAGCCTCTGTCAACAAATCCACGTAGTTTGCTTCTCCCAGAAGAAAAAAAAAAAAAAAAAAAAGGCCCCGCAAAAACCAGAAGCCAAGTAGCCTAAAACAATCCTCACATGAAAAGCAGTCCTTCGAAAAATGATATCATCCGCAATATTTCCCCTGTGCCGCCCCTCCTGACAGCCCTGGGACAGTCATCCCCAAAAAAAGAGGGAGCAGGTAAAGCAACGCGAGTCAACACAATGCTGCTACAATGCCGCTACATTGTTTCCTGTGAGCGCGGCTGCCGAAGGAGGCTCCGACCCGCGGGAGAGCTGCTGCAGCACTGGGAGGTTTCCTTGGTCGGAGCAGACGCTTCGCAGCTGCGTTACGCGGCCGCCATCTTGCTCTCCGTCGACCGCCAACTTATGCTGTCTAATGTTAAAATGTTTAAAAGCTGGACCAAAAACCTTCTCCGAGAATAATCTTACAATGTACAAAATAGCATGCAAGGTGTGTTGTGTGGACACGTGATCGCAAGGCCTGTTGGAAAACAGGTGTCAGTCAAAGGAAAAGTCCAATATCTCTATCTGCATGCCTAATACACTTTGAATTCATGGTATTGTTGGAGTGTGACTTCTAGAATTAATGTTAACATGAAAAGCTTGCACTATAATGTATAATGAAGCCGCATAGAAAATGTGTTAATGTAGTACTAATGTACGCGTTTGAAATGTGCCCACGGGGAGTGGCCACCAATGTATACGGTGATTAATTAAACTGATTAATAATGAATTAACGATGTACTAATGCATAACTTTGTATTAGCATTAAGAGTTATGTGTTCGGTTATGCTAAATTAATCACTAGGCCTTAGTTAGCAAGGGTCGGGGCCTAGCTGCTTGGTCTCGTATTCATTGTATTTTCCCAACGTGCAATGTGCTGCTTTCCTGAAGGACACGAAGCTGTACTTTTCCAGAATCTAGAGATATGTGTGTAGCTGTTGTAAATACTTTCTCATGGGACCCGACTTGCTCAAGGAGACATTCTTGCAGAATGCAACAGTGTAATTCGCAACAGGTGCAAGGTCGCCTGGACTAGGAGAAGACAATTGAACTACTGACTGGAGCGACAAGTGTAACTTTTCTTACCTGACATTCCACTCGTTGAAGACGCCAATCACAGGAGCCAATCAACTGCATGAGAACTGTCTTAGGTGGAGATTCTAGTAAGGTGTGTGACGGATTATTGGACAGAGATAACAATGCACCAAATATTGCCCAATGAGAAATTAGGGACTTGTTAGACAACTTTGATATAACGACATGACCTGAAGAGAAATCAGCCATTCTTAGCTATTACTTAGTCATTATCGAGCCATTCTTCCTCGCCATTACAGAGCCATTAATTTGCCACTCTTGAAGCCATTCTGAGAGACTTTGCCTTTGGCTGTCTGATACTTTGAACCATCCTCACCTTATTCCTTGCCTGCTATGCACTTCTCCTCCTTATGACGGAAGAGTCCTTTCTTGCTATGTCCTACTGAGACTTACCTCTCTGTCCTGGCTGATATCGAATCAACTGATGTCCTGAAGACGAAGACTGACACTGCTTGCTGACTCATTCGGATGGGTAACTATCTGATGAAATTGTAATTGTCTGTTTGCCTTTTCTTTCTAGGTACCAACTTCTCTTTTGATAGAGGCCATAGTTAGATGGTTCCCAAATTAGTGTTTGCTAAATTGTTTTGCATGAAGCCCAACATGCTGATGTTAATTAGAGGTTAGTTAAGGAGTTCACTAATATTGGATGCAAATAGACAAATGACTGAATCCTTGCTTTGTTGAATAACGTACTAATGATACTCTGCTAAAGTTGATTCATGTCAACGTCGTGCTTTGTTCTAATGTTCATGACCTATGCTTTGATAAAGTCTTACTCAAGTTGCCAAGTTATAGTGGTATTGATGTGCCTATTGATATTGCGACTAATAAATATGATTCTAGAGTGTAACTAATAGGGATTAAATATCCTAAATCTTACTAGATTTGTGTGGTCATTCACGGCTGAAAGGTCACGTGTGTTTGATTCTTATTGTTATTGATTAACTGGATTAATCAGTTACTGCGAATATTGATGAGGTTACTGATCTGTTGATTGCAATGCTAGGCGGATATCTAATTCTGGGAAGTCCCCAAATGTGGTCAAAAGATTCATCGGCCTAAAACGTGTCTCCTTGTAAGATAAATTATCAAGGTTGTGACGCGTTAGCAGTATCATAATTTTTCATCTGTGCAGCCCTCATTTTTTTCAACAGTTCCAATTCTCAAAGCCTCCTGACCACAATGTTGTGCTGCATTATTGACCCTGACTGCACAGCTTCAGCATATTTGTGCTTTGTAAAGCACTTAACATATGCTATCCTGTTCTGCCATCCTCTCCCATTGAAGGGTCTGCTTCAAAAAAAGCATCTGGGTGAATACAAGCCTGCAATAGTTTGGTCGTCAATAGATTTGTGCACTACACACTTCTCTAAAAACAGCTTGTAAGTTCAATTTGTGGAAACTATATAATAGTGTGTGGTATCCTCATTTCTAGGCCATGCATTTTCTCCTTAGTTATATGTCCCCTGCTGCTCAGCTAGTGTGACTGTGAGGTAATAGAATCCAGCTGTGTGCATGGTTTGAGTGAGTGTTAGTTGGAATGTGTGGGATGACCAGCAACGTTGCTGCTCCAGGTGGGGCCCTTCAGCTACCTTCAAAATATCTTCTACGTGAAACTTGAGACTCCTACCTTGTGAATAAATCTTATCCTGTTTCCACAATACTACTATTTAGCCTGCATCATCAATTACTTCACAGTGTCAATGAAAAATTACATAAATCTCAAAACTCAATCTTGGATTTATAAATTTTAATTTGGGTCCAAATTAGTAAAGCCCAGCTAGCTGCACTTCATGCTTTATGCTCTCATTCACCAATGGTCCACTTTCAAATGCACACTATCATTCTAATCACCAGACTTCCTATACATTTTATGCTGATCATTCAATAATCTTTGATTTTACAATTCATATTCTAAGTGACCAGCTCTACACTCCATCCTCCTGTAGAAATAAAAACAATATGAAAAAAATAAAAGATAAAATAAGCAACACATTGCTCAATCATAATGTTCTAAACCCAGGACATTGTAGGATCCTGCAACATCATTGAGAAATACACTCATGAGGTTATTTTAGGGCTTAAATAGGCACATTTATTTTGGTCTGAGACTTGTATAACTGAGAGAAAGGGGTACGATCTGTTCTCCCACGACTTCCCTGAGAATCCATCAGTCTTATTATAATGAAAGTTTACGACAATAGAAGGTCGTTGAATTTCTTGGGTAATGTTTTAGGTCTCATGCTTCACCTCTCCTTTGATCGCCCCACCCAGTGCACATGGCTAAGACCTGTTAGCATTGTTGGTCATACATGAGGCTCATTCAAAGGTTCATCCACCAAAGTCTATCTCCATTCTCTGTGTGTTGCAGAACAACAATTAGATTGGTCAGACACCCCAAGATCCAAAATGTCAGCACCAGACAAACTCTCCACTATCAGAATAAGGCTTGAGCTCAGGATAAACACAAATTGATCCACACCCCTCCTCAACCTCCCTCACAGCACAATTGATATTTTTAATTACTCATACATGTTTGGATAATTTTCTAGTCAGACCAACACGTCCTTCAGGTAGCTTCACACAAATCAGTTGACCAATCGAAATCACTCATTGAGCTTACCCCACTGCAGACCTAAATGAAATGACATTTTTTCTTTGTACTTATAGACAGTCCAATGGACCATCTCATCAACCAAAGTCTCACCAGTCATCCCTACTGAAGGACCCAAAGACAACCATTTTTTTTCTTGAGCCACGAAGGGGCTTGAAAGGAACCTGATTTATGTTGTCTCAGCAGCTCAAAAGGGTAAAGCACTCTCACAGAGTTTGGTGTGACTATAAAGAAAGTAGAATAGCCAATTGAATAGACTTATTGATAACACAATTGCATTCTTCCACTTTCCCTCAGGATGTCCCATAGGTATCCTCTTTGCTAAATGCCACACCAATTGCGATAAATTATGAATTTGGCACCAGTAAATTCCGGTTTATTAATAGAAACCATAGTCTTTAGAAGTAAATATTTCACACTTGACACTGCAAAACACAGACTGCAGACTATTGCTGCAAGATCTACACTCTGGGACACATTAAACATGGGCATAAAGTGTTAATAAAGAGACTAGAGGTTCTAAACTCTCAACGTTTGTGGTGAAAACACAATGTATTAGAATACACAATGATACATGTGATGTAATACAATTGAGCACTGAAGACATTCCTCCACACTGTGTTGTCTGCTACGTCATCCAACCCTGGCTATTAAAAATGTTCATGCACTTTCTTTTTATTTGCAGACGTACCAACAAGCCCCCATAACCATGTTCAATTATTCGCAGTCTGACACCGAAATGTGGGCACAAACTTGTCTCCCCTCATTTGCACAGGTCATTCTCAAGAAATCTCTCCATGTATTTTAGAAAACTACCTCATTTTCCCTTGCATTCTCCTTTCATCAAGTCAGGCTGATTCAAGATAGCACCTAATGTCATTAACAAAGGGTCATTTTAAGTTGCCCTGATTCATTCCGCTTCATTGAATATAATCCAGAGCCAAATTCAACAGCAGACATGTCTTGGAGACTAAAGACCACTTGTCTTTTATTAGAGACAAATAGAAATCACTCATCCAAGTGCTGATTGTTATTTTGCGAGAGAATTGATTGAACTAAAAAGTAATCATCATCATCATAGCTTTATTTCGGTAAAACACAGATACCATAAAAGCACATCACAAAAAATTTCAAGTTTACAAAAATATACTATAGATAAAAAGTCCTCGTGTAAAAGTCCTTGAATGTAAGACATTTTCCCTTTAAGAACAAACCATATAAAATAACGATTCCATAATAAATATCATGACACAAATATATTCCTAATTTAAAAACGAGAGATGGGTTAAATGAGAATACAAGACATTCCCAATATAAAATCCTGTTAATGGGACGATTTAAACATTTTTATTCTAACACACCAAATTTCATCTAAATAGCTTGCTAAGGCAAATGCCACTGTGCCCTCAGTATTAGACCTAAAAATTCTGAGGGTAGTAAAACGGTTCTGGAAACCCATAATTCTACAAAGAGGGACGATCCACTTATTTCGTTGTCTATCGTAAGCAGGACAATGCAACAGTACATGAGCACTACATTCAGGAAGAGAGGAGCCCGTCGGACAAAGATTGGCATAAGAATCATCTTTGCACCAATTACAGGTAAAAGAACGTAGCAGAAGGGAGCCTAGCCTGAATCTGATGTAAAGGGCGCGGGCTCAAGGGAATGTAATCAAATCCATATATGATTCAAACTCATAGTGACATTTGACTGATGTAAACTTGTCCGTCAAACTACCTAGAGGGACCTCTGTTAAATTCCCCACTTTTAGCCACCGCCAATACCCATCCTTTACAACTTGTGCCGCATTTTTGGGTAAATTATTAGGAGCCATCCAAAAATGGGCCAGCCCCAGTTTAGACAGACTAGCCCTAACATACTTGCGCCAGGGAATTTTTTCTGCCTTGTTTCCACTTGTCAAGACTTTCAACCATATTCTATACGGGCTAAGTACGTCCAAGGACCATAGTCTGATCCAATATAGTATTGGTCTCAGCGCTGCTATACGAGCAATAGAATCGAGGTTCACGTCCATGCGTACAGGCAACGTAGGAGAACTAGTGGGTATTCTAAGGATAGACATTATAAAGAAGTTTTCAGCAATCTCCAGATCCTTTAGGTTTTCATGTCCCCATAGTTCCGCTCCATAAAGAGCGTTCCCTCTTGCTTGTAACTTGTATATTTCCATTGCTGGAGTGATTGCAAACCTGGGGGACCTGTTCGCAAATCTCTGTACACCACCCAGGTTCTGCTTCAGTGACATATGAGCCCTTGCTATCTGAGCCTGCCATCTATGTGTATCCTCCAATCTAACCCCAAATACACAAATTTGGCAACTCTCTCCAACTCTACCCCTTCCATAAAGATGCTCTTTCTTACTTTGTGTTTATTGTCACCAAAGATCATATACTTTGTTTTCGTAGAGTTCACTTCAAGACCGTGATCTCTACAGAAGGATGTGAATTTTTGGAGTAAGTTTGCTAAACCAGACACAGTTTGGGATAGCAATAATGTATCGTCCGCAAAGAGCAGACATGTAAAAGTAATCAAAAGAACTTTATAAGTCTCTGGAATTAATTCAACTAATGCCCCGATACCTAGCCAATCGTTTTGTGACAGGTTAACCTGTTTCTTTCAAAATAAAGTGGAGGCAGTCTTTGAATCATTTTATACTTCTTGTAATGGTAATGGCCCTGGTTCTGGTTCTGTGATTCCAGTTACAAGGTATACTAAGTTTTACATTTTTCCCCTACTTACTTAAGAGAGTAGGATTAGACTCTTACTTGACACTAAGTCAGGGGCCCCCTCTGATCCCTGCCCTCCTAAACACACTCCACCAGGTTGAAGGAAGAGTGGCATGTCCTCTCACCTCCCTTTTGAATAACATCATCCTGTCTGGACATTTTCCAACTCTATGGGAAAATGCCTCCAGCCTCATGGTTTGCCAATGCCAAGGATGGTGAACACTCTATAAAAGCATTTTAACATGGATCTCTATGTTTAGCTAGAAGAAAACAAAACCTTTGAGGATTGCCAGCATGGTTTTAGAAAAAATCATAGCACAGAATCGGCTCTGCTGGCGGTCTTGGGGGATATGAGATCCATTATGGAAAACGGAAGGACGGCTGCGCTGATCTTTTTGGACCTATCTGCTGCCTTCGATATGGAGAGACATTCTATCCATTTATACAATTTGGAACAGAGATGGTTTTCTTCCGATCAGTTTTTTTTTCTAATAGAGAGCAGTCCATTGCCCTGGGAGAGTTCATGTCTAAACTGTTCTCACTACACTGTGGGGTCCTTCAGGGGTCCTCACTGAGCCCCACATTTTTCAATGTGTATGTGTTGTCTTTAACAAGGTTGATCCGCTCTTTTGTTTTTTTGACTACCTGCCTACGCTGACGATACCTAAATTGTGGTGTTGATTTCCAGCGATGTTAAGGATGTCTTCAAATGGTTGTATGAACCAAATCATCCGTTGGATGAGAATTAACTCCCTCAAAGTAAAATCTAATAAAACTAAGGTCCTTCTCTTTGGTAAGGATGTTTCCTTTAGTTATTTTTCCTAGTGACTGCAACACTTGGGTCCCCTTCCTCCTCATGTTTCAAAAGTTAAACATTTAGGAGTGATCTTTGACTCTAAATTTACTTTCTCTGATCAGATCAATAAGCTCTCTTCCTCTCGTTTCAGTCTTTAAAGAATGTTGAGGAAGATGGCTCCTTTTATTTCATTTGATCAGCAAAAAACAGTGGTCATGGCATTGATACTTACCAGATTGGTTTATTGTAATGTCCTTTATATGGGAATTGACAAACTTTTCAAATAGATTACAAATTTTACAGGATGCAGCTGCTCGTATTCTTTTGAGAATGCCTAACTTTAAACGGTCTTGCACAAGTTAGTGAAGCTCCATTGGCTGCATATCAAAAAGTGTGTTGCTTTTAAGGCACTCTGTTTGGCCTAAAACTCTCTGCATAATGTAGATCCAGCATATCTGAGAAAATCCTTTTCTTGGTTTGTGCCTAGGAGAGCCCTTCATTCAGCAGCATCCAAAACCATAACCATCCCCAAATGGAACAAAGTGTCTTGGTGGGGGCAGAAGTTTTCTATCATGCAATCTTTGGAACAAAATGCCCATTCATTTAAAATATCAGCCTAATCTGTCATTTTTCAGAAAACAACTGAAATGATGGCTCCTTGTACTATCAATCAATCAGTCAGAATTTATAAAGTGCAGCTAATCACCAGACATCCAGGTGCTTGCGGGTCCTGGAGGCCTATTCGAACAGCCAGATCTTGAGGGGCATTTAGAATTCCAGAAGTGAGGTGATGGCCCAGCAATGCATGGGGAGGCTGTTCCAGAATTTTGCTACAATGTAAGAAAAGGAACGTCCTTGACTTATGCTTCGGTAGATACAGAGAGTATGGGCAATTGAAAGGGAGGCAGAGCGTAGTCTTCTCGACAGCTGGTGGAACTTCAGGCGGTGGTTAATATACGTGGGTCCTTGGTTGTGTAAAGCCTTGTGTGGGTGGGTCAGCAGCTTGAATTGGCATCTCTTCTGTATGGAGAGCCAGTAGAGTTGCCTGAGGTGGGGTGTGATATGGGCTCATCGGGGAAGACCAAGGATGAGTCTGGTCTGAAGTCTCTGTAAGAGGAGCTCAGTGTAGAGGGTGTAATCATAGTCTAGTCCGCTGGTGATGAGGGCCTGTGTCGGGGTGCATCTCATGTGTAGGGGTAGCCAATTGAAGATCTTACGTAGCATGCACAAAGTGAGGAAGCAGGTGGAGAAGATGGCCTTGATCTGTGATTTCATGGTGAGCTTGTTGTTGATGATTCCGAGGTTTCTGATGTGGTCTGAGGGAGTGGGTGCGGGTCCTAGTCTGATAGTCACCAGGAGTCGTTCCATGTGTTGCTGCTTTTGCCAAAGATCAGCACTCATCTGTGGAAGTTGATTCTGGTGGTGAAGGAGTCGTTGGTGAGTGAAAGGATGAGTTGGCTGTCGTCTGCCTAGGACATTATGTTGAGACAGTGGGCTCTGACGATATTGGCCAGCTGGATCATATATGCTTTGAAGAGTGTGGGGCTGAGGTATTGGCAGTGGGGGACACCAGAGGCTTGGGTTCAGAGGTGAAAGGTGGTTGGTGGATCCTCTGGGTTCTTCCAGTGAGGAAGTAGGTGATCCATCTAAGCATGTCCCCTTGGATGGTGATGTGGTGAAGTCTTTCGATCAGCATATGGTGGGATACAGTGTTGAAGGCTGGCGAGAGGTCGAGGAGGATCAATGCTGCTGTTCCTCCATATTAAAGAAGGGTTTGGATGTCTTCGGTGGATGTGATCAGGGAAAGGTCGGTGCTGTGATTGCTGCCAAAGCCGGATTGGGAGGGACTGAGTACCTGGTTCTGCTCCAGGTATGTCATAAGTTGCTTGTTGATTATATTTTCCAGTACATTTGCTGGAAATGGGAGCAGGGAGATAGGCAGGTAGTTTTTGAGTTCATTGGGGACGGGGGAGGTTTTTTTGGAGAGTGGTCTGACTTCAATCTGTTTCCAGGCATCAGGAAATGTTGCGGTGGTGATAGTGGTGTTGAGCAGTATAGTGATTTTCTGGCCGATCCATTAGTTTCCAAGGCTGAAGATGTGGAGAGGGCATTGGTTTGTGGAAGCTCCATAGTGGATGGCTTTCATGGTGAAGGCTGAGTGGAGAGGATGTTCCAGGTGGTCATTATGTGATTCGTGTTGGTTACAGTGGTGGCATATCTGTTCAGGAAGTCCGGAGGTGTCAGTTGGGATTCGAAGTTTCTATTTATGAATGTGATTTTGTCGTGATCGCACAGCTCCTGTGAGGATGTGATGTTGTTTTTTATGGCAGCTGGGTTGGAGAATTCCTTATAGATGTTGAAAGGTTCCTTGGTGTTGTTAGTGCTGGTTTTGATGTGTATGGCAAGGGCTGTCTTCTTTGTTGCCCTCAGGACGTGGTTGTAGAGTTTGAGGGAGGTTTTGAAGGCAGTTCTGCCGGAGGTGTTCAATTCCTCTCCAGCTGTTTGCTGTTTCATTACACTGTTCTGAGTTCTTGAGTGTATCAGCAGGCCTTTTTGAAGGATTTTCTCTAGATGTTGCGCTTGATGGGGATGATGCTGTCAGTGTAATTGGTGATCCAAGCAGTGAAGTTTTTCACTCCCTGCTTGAGGTTGGTGGCTGCAGAGGGTTGGAGGTGTTGAGGGCATCCACCCAGCTCATCTCTGAGATTTTGTTCCACCTCCGATGGGGGACACTGGTCATCTTGGAGGTGGAGGTGCTGGGGTGGGGGATGCTTAAGTGCACAGTGTCTGTCCTGCGGTGTGTGTAGGGTCGTGGATGATCTGGGTCAATTAGAGGCTGCTCATACTGTTAAGGTAGTGTGCAGTGTTGTTGGGGCCATCGATGTGGAAATTTAAGTCACTGAGGAAGATGGAGTCTAAGGCTAAGGGTGCAATGGAGTCTGCAACGGTGTTGCAGAAGCTGGAGAGCGGGCCTGGGGGTCGGTATGCAAGGGTGCCTCTGATGGTTTTTTTTTCATTGTTGTGGAGCTTGAAGTTGAGATGGTGTTGTCAGTGTTGGTGGTGTATTGTATGGTCTCTTTATGAATGACAGCAGTTTCTCCTCCCTGCTCGTTGGGGTGGTCCTGGTGAGTGATTTTATATCCGTCAGGGACTGTTATGGCAATGTCTCAGATGTAGAGTTGAGCCAGGTCTCAGTGAGGAAGGCAATGATGCGTGCAAGAGTAGTGATGAGGTCCCATAACTATGTGGAATGCTTGCATAGTGAGCATGTATTGAGAAGGGTGCATGCGATTTGGTGTTTTTGTTCAGGTGGTGTCTGTGGTGTGTTCAGGGTGGGGCTGGTCAGTGGGCTGGTGTGTGTGCTGTGGCAGGTCAAGTGGCAGTGTGTGCAGGTGAAAGGTCTTAACATGGAACATGGGTCGCGCGGAGACAGTGTTTTTTGCAGAGTCCGAGGGTTTAGATCTCTTAAATGGTGTGTCTTAAGGGGGAAGGAGGCTAGGGTTTGTGGTGATGGTTGCAGTCCAGGCATGGATGGGAGCTGATGGGCTTGCCTTTAGTACACCTTTGGTGCGATGGAGGCGCATCCACTGCACGTGCGGTCGCGCTTCAGCCTCCATTAAGAAGGACCTTCTGTTGGTGGGAAGGATGGTGAATGGTAAACCCAGTTTGTAAAACCCAGGCATCTGCGGTGTTACTGGATCAGTCTAGAACAAGCAGGACACAGGAAGTGGCAGGCTAGGTGTCCAGGTATTAGTTCTAGGCTGTCCTGAAAATTCTGGTTCCTTGTTACCTATATTCTTTCATTATTGCCTGCTTTACATTTGTTAGCACCAAGACAATTTTGAGCATTCATTGTGATTTAAATAATTATCAACATCAATATTATCACCCATCATCTCTTCTGAAACAAGCAAAGTCAAATAGGATATGTGTGAGTTAATTTTTCCTGAGACATTTTCAATATCAGATTAGTAATTTTGGAGCCTTGCTGAAAGTATAGCCAACTTGACCATCATGACCTTCCCTCCTCCTGGAGCAATCATGCTGATTAGAGGTTTATTATGCATTACATCACAAATCTGTTTCCTAGCAGAACCATGGAAAATGTTTGCCAGCCCACATAGATGCCAGCAACTCTTTCTATTATTGGGTAGTTTCCTTCTGACTCACACAGTCTGTCCCCAGCACAGCCCCAAATACATGTTACTTGCATCTACCTCTGCAATAGAACCTTTACCCACAATAAACGTTTTCAGAGAAGGAGCATGTAAACTGTCACACTTTTTGTTGGAAAAATATTTTCCTAGGGCAGTCCTTCACATCAATCAATCAATCAATCAATCACGAAATTTATAAAGCGCGCTACTCACCTGTTAGGGTCTCAAGGCGCTGGGGGAGTGAGGGGGGAGCTACTGGTCCAATAGCCATGTTTTGAGGCGTTTCCTGAAAGTCAGGAGGTCCTGGATCTGGTGCAGGTTAAGCGGTAGGGAGTTCCAGGTCTTGGCGGCGAGGTGAGAGAAGGATTTTCCTCTGGCGGTGGTGCGGCGAATGCGGGTGACGGAGGCGAGGGCGAGGCTGGAGGAGCGGAGCTGGAGGACGGGAGTCCGGAAGGTGAGTCTGTCGTTGAGGTAGGCTGGGCCTGTGTTGTGGAGGGCTTTGAGTGCATGGGTTAGTAGTTTGAAGGCAATCCTCTTCGATACGGGTAGCCAGTGTAGGTCTCTGATGTGGGCAGAGATGTGGTCACGGCGTGGGATGTCAAGGATGAGTCGGGCAGAGGTGTTTTGGATGCGTTGCATTTTCGTTTGTAGTTTGCCCGTGGTTCCTGCAAAGAGTGCGTTGCCGTAGTCCAGTCGGCTGCTGACCAGGGTGTGGGTGACAGTCTTTCTGGTTTTGATGGGAATCCACTTGAAAATCTTGCGGAGCATGAGAAGAGTGTTGTAGCCGGAAGAGGAGACTGCATTGACCTGCTGAGTCATGCTGAGTGCTGGGTCCAAGATGATTCCCAGGTTTCGTACTTGGGTGGTGGGTGTGGGTGCGGCTCCTAGTGAGGCAGGCCACCAGGAATAGTTCCAAGCGCAGGGGTTGCTGCCGAAGATGAGGATCTCTGTTTTGTCTGTGTTTAACTTGAGGCGGCTTGATTGCATCCAGTTGGCGATGCATGTAGTCCATTGTGGAGGATGTTTCTTGTTGTTGTGGGGTCTTTCGTGAGGGACATGATTAGCTGGGTGTTGTCTGCATAGGATACTATGTTGATGTGGTGGGATCTTGCGATGTTGGCGAGAGGAGCCATGTAAACATTGAAGAGGCTGAGGGAGGACCCCTGGGGGACGCCACAGATGGTTTTGGAGGATTCGGACAAGTAAGGTGGAAGGAGGACTCTCTGGGTTCTGCCGGAGAGGAATGAGGAGATCCATTCAAGGGCCTTGGCGCGGATCCCGGCGTTGTGGAGGCGTGTTTGGAGGGTGTGATGTTGAAGGCTGCGGAGAGGTCCAGGAGGATGAGCGCTGCGGTTTCGTCCTTGTTGAGCATGGTCCTGATGTCATCTGTAGCAGCAATGAGTGCGGTCTTTGTGCTGAGATTTTCTCATTGACCTTCGCTGGGAAGGGGAGGAGGGAGATGGGCCGGTAGTTTTTGGGGTCATCTGGGTCCGTCATGGGTTTCTTCAACAGGGCATTGACGTTGGCGTGTTTCCAACACTCCGGGAAAGTCTCGAAGGAGCTGTTGATGATGGCACGGAGATTTGGGGCGATGATGTCGCTGGCTTTGTTGAAGATCTGGTGTGGGCAGGGGTACAAGGGGGAGCCGGAGTGGATGGAGGCCATGGTGTTGATGGTGTCTTCATTGTTGACGTGGGTCCAAGCGCATAGAGGGTTAACGTTGCTTGGTGCATTGGGTTCGCAGGTGTCTGTGGTCCGACTGTTGTTTGAGTGGCGCGAGGGTGTTGGCACAGTCGTCTATCCATTGATGCAGGTTGGTGGGGCTGAGTTGGGGTTCCTAGGAGGAGGTGCCTGGGCTAGGGTCGAGATCAGCTGTTCTGTTGAGATTCTGTTCCAATAGCGGGGGGTTGAGTGGTGAGGTGGTGAGTGACCGGCTTCTGAAAGGAGAAATGGATGCAGCGATGGTCGGTCCAGTGGAGTTCGGTGGTGTGGCTGAAGGAGACGTGGTTGCTGGCTGAGAAGATGGGGTCAACTGTGTGTCCTGCGGTGTGGGTGGGACACGTGACGAGTTGCTTGAGACCGAGGTTGGCGAGGTTGTCGAGTAGGTTGGTGGTGTTGATATCGTTGTTGTTTTCTAGGTGGAAGTTCAGGTCGCCAAGGAGGATGTAGTCAGTTGAGGTAAGGGCTTGGGCCCTGATGATGTCTGCAATGTCGTCGCAGAAGTGGGGTCGGGGGCCCGGCGGTCTGTAGACCAGTGTTCCTCTGAGGGTGATGTTGGCATTGATGTGGATTTTGAAATCGAGGTGCTCGGCGGAGTTGATGGTGTTGTGGGAGCTGGTGGAGACTCTGATGGTGCTTTTGTGGACTATGGCGATTCCTCCTCCTGGTTTGTTGGTGCAATCTCTTCTAGTGATCTTGTAGCCTTCAGGTATGGCTATGGCAATGTCTGCATCCGAGGCCGAATTCATCCAGGTTTCGGTGAGGAATGCGATGTCAGGTGATGATGAGGTCAGTAGGTCCCATAGTTTGATTGCGTGTTTGTGAACGGAGCGGGTGTTGAGCAGGATGCAGCTGAGGTGTTTGTATGCGGCTCTGTGTCGGAGCTTGGTGGTTAGGGTGCAGGTGAAGTTACAGGCTCTGCAGGAGAAGGGTCCTTTGGTGTGTTTTGGAGTGGACTGGAAGCCGGTGGAGGAGCGTCCTGGATTGAGGGCGTGGAGGTCATTGACTGTGTAGTGGTGATTGGTGGTGCGGAGGGTGCGAGGGCCAGGGGGACTGGCGCTGGGTGCGGTCTGGGCGCGGATGGGCGCAGACGGGCTTGCCTTAGGTGTGCCTTTGGCGCACCAGCCGTGCATCCGCTGCGCGCGTCTGCTGAGTGTCCGCGCCACGGCTGCCATATGAGGGGAGGTGGGAGGGAGTGGCAGCAGGGAGATGGGAGGGGAGGCAGCGAATGGGAGCGGGGCCGCAGGGACGCAGCAGCGGGAAACAGAAGAAAAACTGAAGTGAAGGGAGGGGGTGGGGCCACGGAGACGCAGCGGCAAGGGAACAACGAAGTAAAATTTCAAAAACAAAAGCAAGACCTGGGCACCTGGATGCAGCGGTGAAGGGGGAGCGACCTGTCTGGAGCAGGGTCAAGGGTCATGGGTCATAAATTCAACATTTTCTATTACTCTTTTAGGCTCTAGTTTTCCTCAAAATTTGCAGAGAAATTCTAAAGTACAAAAAAAAAAACGAATTGTTTCCTTGTCATTAGTTTGAGAGCTTCCAGGGTGATCTTTCATGTGAATCATTCAGTCTGATCGCATCCCAAGATATGTGCCATGAGAATTCCATTGTGTTCTATCTGAAGCAAAATTTCTTTAATTGAAAAAGTATCTCTTTGTATAACAAGGCCTGTACTATGTTTTAAAAGCAACCTCATATCATGCTGCTCATTATCCTTACCAAATACTAGAATGTAATCTTGATATGGATATTGCCCTAACTTGCCCATCAAGAGCTTCTTTTATGATGCATTGAAAGACAGATGTAGCACTGGTTAATCCAAAGCATCCCTTCCGGTGTGATGAAAGCAGTAAATGTCTCAAATTTTCAAGGTTGAAAACAATACTGATACCTCCATTGTGGAGATTAACTTGTACATATTGCATACATAACAACAGAACCAGTTCTGAAGCCAAAAATAGCTTTATTTTAACTGTCTCCAGTATGAAATTACTTCTGGTTCACTAACTGTCAATGGGGAAAATGTTTCCCCTCAATTTTTCTTTTCAAAATATCCCACTTACCTCTTCTAAAATGTTGACATGTATGACATTGGATAAGGGGCACCGATTGATCCATATAGCACTGTTTGTGCTACCAAACTCTACACAGAGCTGAAGTTATCCAGAACTCTTATTTGAAATTACAGTGTGTGCAACACAGAGTCAATTTAATCAGCTTGATTACATTTTCTGAGCACAAGCATTTCCGACTATCTCTCAATTTCTTCCTGTATGTCGATGGAATATTTTCATGTAATCCCTAATCGGCATGGGATTTTCATTGAAAATTACGCTATGCTGTAAACCCTTATAGTTTCCAAAGTTCCTCTTGATGACATTGTCAAAATCTTTTTTCGAGTGTCAATAAATGCTTCTAAAGATACATTACATTTTTACTTTAACCACTCATACCTATCATCCAACCCTCCCTGTTTGGAGTTTATTATATAGACAGCATGCTTGGCTGTAGGGTGCCCTCTAATTACTATCTCTTCTTGATGTGGCTAGCCTAGAATTAAATCTACTATGTCAAAGGTAGAACATCTAATTGAATTTCCTAGTGTGTACTACCACCACCTGTAGCAAATATTGGTTCTTTTTCCAATTTGAATATACCCACTGGCAGTTTATCTCATATTTCTTTTAATGTTATCTCTTTTTCCAATTACATTTATTTCATGAGAACGTAGCACTCTTAATTCCTCTGCAATTCTGTGAGAGTGTTTGATGGTCTTTACTAAGTCCAAAGCTACCTCAAGAGTTAAATTAGGCATAGCTCACAATCGTTTTGTATCTTTAATTGCTAGCTCTCATCAAGGCCTGGTCCCTTGATGTCTGGTCATATTCAGGAGTTTTGAATTGGAAAATTGCTGTAGGGGCCTTTAATCTTTTTTTATGTTTTTCTAAGTAAAACTTATATCTTTCCATCATTGTAATACTTTTCTTTGCCAGCAACTTGGTAGCACTCTGGCATGGCTATCCTGAGTTTGATACTGCACATTGAACACTGTTCATTTCACCGCCCCTCTTACACTTGCTCTAATGCATGGGAGGTCAGAGGCATGTTTTAGGGACACACTTGCAGCTTGTGGAAAATCACAGTATGGCTACTGATTCCTTAACTAAATAAATTCAGACAGAAGTAAATGAATTAAAACTAAAATAAGTTTTTATTGCATTCTCCGTCAAAAGAAAATAGGCTTTACTTCACAGATTTACAATCTTCACCAAAGATTCCAAGACTACAAAGATTATCAGTGTACTCTCCAAAAACAATACTTTTTTCCTCACTGACCAAAGCCTATGTCTCATCTAGAACTGAAGAGGACTTGATGATCACCTTATTACCTTGAGTGCCATTTTCAGCCAATTCAGACATTACATGTCCAAGAACAGTCTTGGTGAATTTCGGAGACTACTGCATAATAGAAAAAATCTTGGCTATAGCAATTAGGCAAACGCAGTTCAAAGTAGAACATTAATTTAGATTGCAATGTCCAAAACTTCAAAGTGGAGAAGGGAATTTAGACAGATGGTCTATTTTTTAAGGAAGAAGATGCCCAAGCAATGCTCTTAGAAGTCTGCTACATGAAAAGTCACAGCGAAGGGCTTATTTAGGATTTTTTAGACATAGACTCAGCTCAAGAATGTTGTAGAGAATTACAAAAGAAAGAGTAGTGCAATAAGATCAATTGTTATTAACATTACCACATTGTGGTAGCGTTTATGTATATTGGTATTTATACATGATTAACTTTAAATGATGTATCAATGTAGAAGCCCCAGTATATTAAAAGAATGTAGTCGTGGGGGGGGGGGGTGAATAGTCTGTGTCTTTCACACTTCTAAAAAGATGATTGGGAAGGGAAGGTTGTCCATTGAAATAAAGCAGAAATATAGTGGAAGAGTGGAAGGGAGGGATTACTGGGAGGGCAGATTTAATAGGAATGGAAAGGACATGGGGGGAAAAAGGATAAGGTTTCATGATCAAGTAAACGTTACTCTGTTTGTAACAGGATCAAATTACCTTTTAGGATCCTATTGAACTTCAAATGCTGAACTTCAAATATGTTCAATTAATGTAGATGGTCTTAACCCCTTCGCTGCCAAGCCTTTTCCCCCTCCTATGCGAGCCTTTTTTGGGCTGTTTGGGGTAGTTCGTGCTTAAGCCCTCATAACTTTTTGTCCACATAAGCTATCCACGCCAAATTTGCGTCCTTTTTTCTCTAATATACTAGGGATTCTAAGGTACCCAGAGTTTGTGGGTTCCCCTGGAGGAGACCAAGAAATTAGGCAAAATACAAACAATTAGTTTCTTGGAAAAAATGAGAAAATAGTGCTGCAGAACAAAGCAGGTGGTCTTTTCCCTGCAAATGGCATCAACAAAGGGTTTGTGGTGCTGAAATCGCCATCTTCCTAGCTTTCAGGAACAGGCAGACGTGAATCAGAAAACCACACGATTTTGGCATTTTACTGGGACATATCACATTTGTACTATTTTTTGTGTGCTTTCAACCTTCTTCCAGTTAGTGACAGAAATGGGTATGAAACCAATGGTGGATCCCAGATAGCTAAACATTTCTGAAAAGGATATAAAATTCTGACTACAGCAAGGGGTCATTTGTGTAGATCCTGCAATGTTTTCCTACAGAAAATAACAGCTGAAACAAAAAAATATTGAAATTGAGTTGAAAAAACAGCCATTTCTGTCCACATTTTCTTTTGTAACTTTTTCCAGTCATGGCAGATTTTTGAAAGCAATATACTGCTGTGTCTGTGGGTCTCTTCTGGTTGTGGGGATATAGAGGTATTTTAGGTTCATCAAGAAGCCTAGGTACCCAGAGCCAATAAATGAGTTGCACCTTGCAATGGGTTTTCTTTGTGTACTGGGTATACCACAATTAATTTGGTAAAATACAAAGTGTGAAAAATAGGTTTCAAGGAAACCTTTGTATTTCCAGAATGGGCACAATATAAGGTGTTGAGAAGCAGTAGTTATTTGCACATCTCTGATTTTGTGGGTCCACATACTAGTATGTGAATTACAGGGCATTTTTCAAATAGACTTCTTTCTTACACACTGTCTTACATTTGGAAGGAAAAAATGTAGAGAAAGACAAGGGGCAATGACACTTCTATTCTGTGTTCCCCCCAAGTCTCCAGATAAAAATGGTACTTCACTTGTGTGGGTAGGCCTTGTGCCAGAGACAGGAAATGCAACATGGACATTGAAATCTGACATGTTTTTGGGAAAGTGCCTAGCTGTGGATTTTGGACTCTAGCTCAGCTGGCACCTAGGGACACTAGCAAACCTGTACATTTTTTAAAACTAAACATCTAGGCAAATCCAGGATGGGGTAACTTGTTGGGCTCTCACCAGGTTCTAGCACCCAGAATACTTTGCAAACCTCAAAATATGTCTAAAAAACACTTTTCCCTCACATTTTGGTGCTGCAAAGTTCTGGAATCTGAAAGGAGCTACACATTTCCTTCTACCTAGCATTTCCCCATATCTTCTGATAAAAATGGTACCTCACTTGTGTGGGTAGGCATAGTGCCCGCACCAGAAAATGCCCCAAGACACAACATGGACACATCAAAATTATCTATCACAAAACTACCTGTTTTTGGATGGGGGCACCTGTGTTTTTGGTCCTTGGCTCAGCAGCCATTTCGGGAAACCTACCAGACCCAAACATTTCTGAAAACTAGACACTCAAGGTGTCCAGGGAGGTGTGACTTGTGTGGATCCCCAAGTGTTTTCTTACCCAGAATCCTCAGCAAACCTCAAATTGAGCTAAAAATTCACATTTCTGTGTGGGATCACCGCACCAGCACAAATTCCCCACCACTCAATGTTCCCCTCAGTCTCCAGATAAAAATGATACCTCACTTGTGTAGGTGGGCCAAGTGCATGTGACAGGGAAGGGACAAAAACATGACGAAATTGAGGAGTAACCAAAGCGGGTCCAAAAGGGCAGTGGACAAGGGGGCAGAATTTTTAACGGTATAGATGCGACTATGCTGGGTGGAAGGAATGTTGTGGACTCTATCACAAAAATGTAGGGAAAATGCGTGATTTCAAGCAAAGTTTGAGGTTTGCAGGGCATTGTTGGTAAGAAAATGGTATGGGGTACATGTGAAGGACACCACCCTGGACTCACCCAGATGTTTATTTCTCAGATGCATGTAGGTCTGGTAGATTTTTCTAGGTGGCAGCATTCCTAAGTTCAAAAAGTGCAGCTGCTCGCCATTGCAAGTAGGACAATATTGAGAGTTAGCCAAGCTATCTAGGCCCAAATGTAAAATCAAAACCCCAAATAATCAAATGTCCTCTTGCTTGCTGTTGGGATAAGATCCTTTAGTTTGCAGGGGGGCTGAAAGACTGTTACCCCCTTCAGTTGGGGTGGAGGCATAACCATGCCCATAATGGTTGGCAGCTCCCACACCTCTATTTTTTTTAATTCCCTGGCATCTAGTAGGCTTTCTGCCCCCTGAGGAGTGGACTTCCTCCCCATTTATTTGGGGTGGGGGTATGGCCATACCCACACACTCTTTTAAAAAAAAAAATGTTCCCTGGTGTCTAGTGGGTGTTCTGCTCCCTGTGAGGGCAGAAGGGCCTAATAAAAATAGGCCAATCTGCCCCCAAGGGAGTGACCTAAAAGTGCTTGCAATGGCAGTCCTGCAGAAGCCTTTGCATGGGCTCGTTATGGGTGGTAAAATATATGCTGTAGCCCATAGGGATCCCTTGGAACCCCAATGCCTTGGGTACCCAGGTACCATAAACCTGGTTACCCAAGGTGATGTCCCTGTTGATGTCCCTCAGCACCCCTGCAATAGAGGCCATGGTGGCATTGTGAGCCTGCCACTGCTGCATGGCCTCTTAGTGGTATTCCCTCTGAAGCCTTTGGTTTTCCCCTACCATGGTGATGATCTGGCTCATCCTGCCCTCGGATTGTTGGTATGCTCCAAAGGTCTTCAGAGATGGATTTCTGGTCAGTTGAGCCCCTTGGGGGCTCCCTCCTCTGGCCCACAGCTTCCCTGCCACACCCCCTTCCCCCAGGTGCCTGTGCCCCTGGCAATATGTGTCCATTCCCAGTGTCTGCAGGATCTTTATTGTCTAGGGTGTGAGGCGGCATCTCAGGTCCCTGTAATGTGGGGTACACAATAGTTTGAACAGTCCTTGAGACACAGGTTTGGAGACACAGTGTTGGCTGTGATTGTGATGGCACAGGGTGGGTGAGGCCGTTGATGTAGGCAGGGTGAGGCAGGGAGTCATCGAATGACCTGGTGTTCCAGATGGGCCAGGTAGGTTGTCAGTGTCTGGAGATCTAGGTGTGTTATCCTCACTGGGGCCTTCATCTTGAGGAGGGCTGGCAGTCTCTGGTATCCTTTCCATGGTTTCAATGGCAGAGTTAATCATTGAACGTGGGGTTGGGTATTTTTTTATCAGATGCATAAAGTAGCTTAACAGGATTCCCAGCAATGACAAAGACAGGTGCTGCACAGCATACCATTGGTGGTAGATAGTGTTTTGTGAGATGTGTACCATACTCCATTTTGGTTGGTGTCATTCAGGTTAGGTACATTTAGCTCTGTGGATGAGTTCTGGTACTTTCTAATAGTTTACTTGACTGTTCAGCACTGTTACCTAGTGACTATTCAAACTTGCTATATGTGACATGAAATAGCTGGACATTGCAGCATGGTGTCCCAGTGGGAGGAGGGTATGTGAGTAAGCAAGGTTAAATGTCCTGTCTGTGCATGCGCATGGTATCTGCTGTCTTACATTCCATACCATGGTGAGTCCATTTCTGGGTTGTGGATCCATAGTAGTGGCTATTTGGATTAGTCACAGAGCTGTTGCTGTTTGTCATTGTGTTGTTTTGAGAGTACCTTTTTGCCTGATGCCGATTTGTCTAGAAATTGTAGTGCCCAGGGCCCCTGCTAACCAGGTTCCCTGGGCCAGAGCTCTTTCCCTGAATCTGTTGTGATTCATTGGCACAATTGGATACACCCTTAGCTACTACTATAAGTCCCTAGTAAAGGGGCACCTAGGTGGCAACAGCAATCGGTACTCTGGGTAGCCCCCTGAGGGCAGCAGCACTGATTGTGCCACCCTCTAGTGCCATGCATTCAGATGCACTCAGCACTGCCATTGCAGGCTAAGTGTCCTGGTGCAAACCTAAAATATGAACTTGACATGTCACACTGCCTGTGTGCCCTGTCCATCATACACTGCATTTACTATGCGTAAGTCACCCCTCTGGCAGCCTTACAGCCCTTTTTTTGAGTTTTGGTGCACTGAACTATAACTAACGTTTAACTACTTTTCTCACTGAATATCTCCTGTTTTATTATGATGTATTATATTCAACTTTATTGCACTCATTTAAAATAGCACTCTAGTTTCGGCAATGCGCAGCAAGTGTTGGCTGCACTGTTTGACTGCACCCACCGGTGTACCTTAACAGGACCTTCATTTATAGAGTTTGTTTATTTAGCGTTTATTTTTTCACTTTTTAATTAAAAAAATTGAATTTTGGGATTTGCAATTTTTCTGAAAATCTCAATACCTTCAAAATAGCTATCACATATCAAAATTGTGATTTAATTTTGTAAAATTCCCTTTTTTTACTTTCTTTTTCCATACCTGTTTCTGGCCTCTATCTCTACCTTATGATCTGACACCTTACACAGTGCCCTTCTCTTAGGTGTGAAATTTTCAATACATTTTCACTAAAATTTTGATATTGGCCAAACTCTTAATTTGCAAGATGGCTAAAAAAACTATCCACTTCATCAGCTAGTCATTATCCTTGAAAAATTCAAATGTGATTGTCAGAAATCACGATTTTCTCAAATCTCAAATGTAACTGCCAATGTATACAAGTGTGTTAACTCTTTTAAGCCCTCTTGGCACATTTTTCAATCACTCATATCTCAAACACATCTGAAAAAATGTATACTAAATCATTAAAAGCACACTTTCTGAATAAAGTTTGACATTCATAGAAAGTTTGGTAAATATCGATTCTGAAGTTTTTGATAAAAACACATTTTTGACCCTCCCCTTTAACTTCCTTCAACATGGTCCCCTACCTTATAATTTCTGCATAAAATCTAATATTCCTGCAGAAAGGCTTCATTTCTGTCTATCGTGTGATTCATCAATTATTACCAATGTTATAAGTTAATTGGACTTTAATTGACCATCTGCTAAATGTACCCTTCCTTGATGGATCTTCTCAAAACATGACATACAGTATGAAGCTAAACTTGATGACTGTCTGCAGAGTTTTTTTCTGACTTATCAAACTGTGACACATTTATTAGCAGATTAACACTTCTTTAAACACACACACTCACCTACAAGTTGTAGCTGGTGAGGAGGTAAGTCTGGGTGGAAGTAGGAGTTGTGGTGGAGAAAAGGGGATGGGTTCCAGGGGAGGAGATGGAAGGAGGTGAGGAGAGGAGGGCAAGAGTGAAACAGAGAGAGCTTGAAAAATGACCAGGATGTGTTACATGTTCAACAAAGCAATCAGTAAGGGGCTGGTGAGTACAAAAAGTGATACAGGGGATATCAAAGCCTTTACTGTTGCTGGGGCTCCTAACCAGTCAGTCTAAGCACCTGGAGATATCCTGGGCAGGTGAGCTCCAGAAAGTCACAGGCTAGGAACTGTATGCAAGATCACCTAGTTTTTACAAATCGGGTTAATGCTCCTTCACGAAGGATGTGATCTTTTGCATTGCTGCCATCTCTCACATTCTACGTGAGCAGTGTGAATGGATGAGCACAGCATCCTTGCCCTAGTTCAATAAGGGCAGGTAACCGGCTGTCCAGAGGTCAAGGGTGGGCCAGGTTCGTCATCCAGATCCTGAAGTCCAGAGTTGCTGTCATAACTTTGGGCCTCTTCTGTGGGGGAAATGGATATTGCTGGAACCTCCTCTCCGCTGACATTGGCTGGGGTACCTGGGGGGATGCAAATGATGTGTTATTGTTTCTGTGTCTGACATATTGTGCATCCGTGGCTTGCCCTATTTGGCTGTATTTGCCCTGGCAGTTTTCACTTGTGCATATTGGTATGTGGTGGGATAGCTGATTCTCTCTAGTGTGCATGCATTTGTGATAGGTGTCCATGCAGGGCTCTGAGTGGTGTCCATGCATTAGTATGGCATGCAGGTGTCGCGTAGGCTCTCATTTTTCTAATGAGACTACTGGATTTTGAGCGGCAAGATCGTCCACAGTGTGGGAGACTGAGTCCGACCCACGGTGGGTGACACCTGTCGCTCCAAATCGGGGTGTTGGTCCAGCTTAATAGCAGTGCCTCATCTCTACCAGAAGATAGGGATGATTGGGCAGCTGAGCGCATGACATATTAGGTTTCTCAGGGAAGTTGTGGTCACTCAGGTCACATCCGGTTCTCTCATTCACAATACAGTCTCATATACAAATGATAGACAGACGTAGTATATGTTTCAATGGTGGGTTTAATAAAACGACTGCATCTTAGATAGCAAAGCGTGAGCTGCAATAACCAGGACTACACAACATGACAGAATTAAAATGGTGACAAGAAGAGTGAAACATAAAAATAACGCTATTATATTGTCAGTAGGATTGATGGACTATTTCCTATTTAAGTCATAATCTGAGCACAGCATGTTGAGCTCTAATTCGGCTTTTCAGGTTCTCCTGGGAGGACATCAACACTCATACCTGAGCAAAGGCCTGTAGTCTGTGTTAGCATCTGTAGCGAAGCATTCAGCAATCAGCAATCAGCATACAGTTGTGGTTCCCTGGCTGGAATCTCCCTCTTAACGTGTGATGGGACTAGGAAGTGTTTTTATAATAACACAGCTGATGTTCTAAGAAAATGTCCCTATGTAAGGATGTGTATTTTCTACGAATGTTGGAGACTAAACCTCTACCACGTTCACTGGCAATGTACCAAACTGAAGCACAGAGTGATCAAGAATGTCTTGTTTGAGAACACAGTGCTGAATTAAGCAAAAACAATTAGATAGATGAAAATAAAACAAGACCGTAAAACTGGTTATTGTAATAATAACAATCCAAAGCTGAATAAAATATATCTAGGTTAAAGTGCACAGCGGCCTAATGTGTCAAACTAACGTGCATGGAACTAATTCTAAAATGGCTACACAACACAGGGCTTGGCATTAGGATGAGTGAGATGTGATGGTGGGGTGTGTGGGAAGTGGTGGAGTGATGGGAGTGATGGGAGTGAGGGTGAGGGTGGGGGTATGTGATGGCATGGAGGTAGGGGGGTGATAGTAGTAGAGTGTTGACTTACCAGAGTCCAGTCCTCCTCCTACTCTGGCCAGGTCCTCAGGATGCATGATTGCCAAGACTTGCTCCTCCCATGTTGTTAGTTGTGGGGGAGGAAGAGGGGGGCCACCACCAGTCCTCTGGATAGCAAGTTGGTGTCTTGCTGCAATGGAACGTTCCTTCCTCTGTAGGTTGTTCCACCTCTTCCTGATGTCATCTCTAGTTTTTGGGTGCTGTTCCACGGCGTTGACCCTGTCCTCGATTCTCCGCCATAGCTCCATCTTCCTAGCTATCGATATCTGCTGCACTTGAAATCCAAATAGCTGTTGCTCTATCCTGATGATTTCCACCACAATGACCCTTAGCTCCTCCTCTGTGAATCTAGGGTGTCTGTGTGGTGCCATGGGTGTTGTGTGAGTTGTGTAGGTGAGGGTGTGTAGGGTGATGTGTCGGATGTGTGATGTGGGGTGCGTGGGTGGTGTATAGGTGTTAGTAGTGTGTGACTCTGGTTTTGCCTGTGGTCGTGGTGTCAGACTCGTGCCAATGATTTGTATTCGTAAGGGGTTGTGGGTAATGTGGATGTGAGTTTTATAATGGTGTGGGTGTGTGAATGTGGTGTGTGTATGGGTGTCAGGTGTGTGTCCAACGTGCTGTTGTTTTGTTTGAGTGTGTGTATTTTGAGCGCGGCTGTTTGTACCACCAATGGTTTACTGCCATTGAATGTGCGCCGTGGTGATTCGTGGGTGATAATGTGATGGGCGCAGTTCTGTTGGAGTAACGGTGTGGATTTTGATACCGCCAGTTTATCACTGACCTATGGTGTGGTGGATTTGTGTCTGTGGCTGAATAGTGACGGATTGGTGTATGTATATCATAATAATATGGTGAATGGATATCCGCCGCGGTGGCAGAATGTTGGCAGCAGTCAGCATGGCGCTAAGTGGGATTTACCGCCAATGTCATAATGAGGGCCATAATATATAAAATGTCCAACCAACAAGTTTTGATAGTACAACAATATTTTTACCCTTATGGTTTAATTAAAGACGCAGTATTCTTCAGGACAATTAAATGAGCAGAAACCTACAATGAAATCTAATTGAATATATGTTATTTAGATGGCAATTTGGTGTTGTCAGCAGCGCCACCTTTAGAGAGGTGCGACGGGTGCAACCGCACTAGATGCTTAAAGGGGAACGGCGCTGACCTCAGGGGGTTGCTTTTTTCAAGAAAAATAAACATGTCAAGATAAATCTTGTGATTAATGTTCCTGCTTGGGAGACAGATTGGAGATTTGTCTAGTGGCATATTTGCCTCACCACAAAGTAGTGCAGAGGGTTACTATGCCTGCTGCAAGAACGCGTTCCGTGCAGATCACAGATGGTATTTTATGTGGATAGCTGAGTAGATTCCTGCTTTTGTCCTTTTGTAACTGCAGTTCATAAGATACTACCCTAATAAAGAACATTGACTATTACGAACCGTCATCAAAATGCATTAAAGAGGACAGAACGTTGTTTTTTCCCAGTCTTTCATTATATATTCCTAACGTTAAAAGAGTTAGTTTATGTAGCTATGTATTCTTATTAGTAATGTCAACCTTTACCACTGCTTTGAAAGAAATGAAATGTATGTGACAGAGGGCTTTACTGCCAGACAGGCGTATATTTACTTACAATGTCCACTATGTAACACACAACTTACATTGCTTATTTTTCCCCAGTTGAGAATCGTAATGTTTCATAAGTGATCTACGGGTAAACAGTCAAATTGTTTTCTTTGAAATATAGCAAGGTGGTGGAACAAAATAACTTTATGCCTTCAATTTGGAACAGGAGGAAACTTACCAGCGCCGCTTCAGAACTTGAACAAACGGCTTACGACAATATGAGTGTGCACACAGCTCTCCATTCCTTTCTCCCTTCCAGTTCTCGATTACAGATCAAAAGTAGCCCTAAAGATGCTTTGATCAGATCATATCTGTTAGTTCGAAGTCATTCATGACTTTCAGTGCCTCTTATTGGGGAATGTTAGTATAAAGTGACTGGTAGTCCACTGTATGTAGGCAACGGCAGGTCAAAGTAAAAGGCCCATACTCAACAGTATTAAAGAAATCTAATGTATGCATGTGTCTCAATCATAAACAGTTTAATGAAGAAATCCACATATTAGGAAAAGACTTCCTGGATGGGCAGACAACCTGGTATTGTATGTAGCTCTTCCCATTGGGTTATCAAAACTTTTGTGACTTTTAAGTAGGGTTTAGAAGACAGAGAATCTACCTTTTGGTATCCTTTATTACCACCCCCACCACTTATGTCAGCTGGTTTAGTGACAATTTGGGTGTTTTTCTCAGTGTTCTTACTGCAGTGTTAGAATTTATACAGCATCTCTTGTGACTTGCTACTGCCAGTGTATTTGTTGGTGGGTTTAAGTTAGACGGAAGCCTCTACTATGGCATTGCCTACTTTAAGGGCATTGTGTGACATTGTACTTAAGTCTCATTTTAGGAAAGAATTTTTATAATCAATCTTGATGCTGAAAAAGTCTTGTCTGGTGGTAGGTAAAAAAATGTAGGCCTCTGGTCAGTATCACAAACTCAGAAGATGTTAGAGTGTGTTTTGATAGGTTAAATATAGTAGTCTTTTTTCTAGGAGGCACATGGTTGGTGAAGGAGATGGGTTCTACCAAAACAAGTGTTGTCTGCGTGTTGGTCACTCCCTGTGTGTCTTCTGTTGAAAGTATCCTGACTCTGCCTGCTTCTTCTCTCTCTCTCTGTAGATCATAGCCTCCCATGCCACAGCCCAAAAAAGACTGGTTGTTTGGTTCTAATACAGATTGGCCTGGTGCTAAAGATGAGGAACGGGTACTTGGTTGAGAAGTGCTGCCAGTATCAGAAGCTTTTGGGGCAGAAGAGTGGAAGAATGTGACAAAACGTCTGAGTGGCTCTTTCCCTCTCAATGTGTGTGTCCTGCCTCATTCTGCTGGTATTATTCATTTGCTAAGTATTCCTTGTCCTCATCATATTTCCTGATGTGCTTTTGTCTAGTTTGCAATGCTGGGCAATGTTTCTGAAATCATCCTTTCTCGTTTCTAAAGAATTCAGTGCCTCTTTCACATTGACTGAAGCCTGATCATCTGCTATTTCCTGTATCAAGTAAGCGTATTTCTTTCTCCAGCCTGTGGATATGTTTCTCCAACCTGTGGATATTCACAAGTCTGTATCTATGCCTTATACCATCCAGTGGTAATAGCAGTTGTTAGCCCAAAAAAAAATGATATGTACATTTGGAGTCATCCATGAAGACTCATGGTTCATTTTTAACTTGTGTCCTTATAATATGTTGGTAAGTAAATACTGTGCCATTACTTTGTCCATTGAGTTGTGTACAGCTTAATCTTTTCTGCAGTGTTACCAGGATTTCTAGTTTGGAGAACAATTATTAATGGGCTTGACACTGGTGCCAGGAAAAAAAGAACCCTGCAATAGTATTACTACATATTTTTGAGTGTACATAATGGAATTGTCGTAGTTTGGACTCTTGCTCTAGGCAAGGCTGCTGGTTAAAGGATGACAGTACTTTTGCTTGTAGGCGACTATGCCTATCCTACAACAAATTGCAACTGTTGTCCCAACCTTACCGGCTCACTAGCAGCACCTCACTAGGAACACAATAGTAAAAGGTGATTTGTGGCAGCCTTTACGTATGACTCGAGAATAAGACATCTCAGGGAGTGTTGTGGTCAAACGGAGATTACCCCTTTCTCACAGATATATCATGTCTCATACAAACACAGGCAAAGATGCAGTAAAGTTTCAATAGTTTTTATTTAACACAACTGCAGTTTGTGATATGTTGCATGGGCTGCAATGATTAGGATAATGAATAATGCAAGAAACAGAATTGTGAAGACAAGAGTCATTATTACAAAGACCCCCACCATCTTGTAATGCATGTAAAAGACATACGAGATGTAATATGCCCTAATACCCTAATGTGAGAGGCCTAACCTCCTACCTAAAGGAGAGCTGGGTTCGCTAAACCTAATCTGCTAATGCCATGTCCATGAGAGGAGCCCCCAACCCTTGTTATCTTGGAATGAGGTCTCTATCTCAGACTCCGTAGGTACACGAAGACTGGGTCAGCGTCAAGACGACGTGCAGCATCGATATTAGCGATGGTGGCGATGCCCTCTGGTCGGAATCCCTCTGATTATCTGTCTAAAGTGCGATGTATTTATACAGATCTACCAGGACCCCTGACGTAGGTGTGTTCCCAAACAATAGAGAACAGACATGCTTGCGACGGCAATTAATATAAACAATCCCTCGAAAGTATAGAGAAGGAAAATCCCTAAGTGTGAACACCTACTGTTTGTTTGTCTTTGTTGCTCGATTTTGATGCCTTAGCGCAGTGTCACTGATAATGCAAAGCATAACAAGTGGCCTAACTATAAACAAGGCAGCCATCTTAGAAGGGTTAAATAATTAAATGGGCTAAGACAGAGCAAGCTAAGTAGGTTAAAAGTCACTAGGTGACGGGGGCACAAGTCTGCAAGCCAGAGGCTAAGGTAACTCCTGTTGTCCCATTAAAACAGACTAGGATTAACTACACCCTCCCCATTGCCGTAACAGGTATGACGAAGGTACAGGAACCCAAATACTAAAATTGCTCGAATTAAAAAACTAAAAGCATAGAAACTAGTTAAAATTAAAATGTGTTAAAAAAGGAATAAAAACAGTTAAAATACATACAGGGATGTTAACGTCAACCATGACAAGCACAGCGTGCCAAAGCAAGTCAGTTTAAATGCATAATTGTTAATCGGGAATGGCAAGTCAATTCATCAAAGTATTTGCTGTAGGCATGATCTTGAAGAGTGTCATCGAAGTCACCAACAAAGGACCTCAAAAATGAGTCAACATCATCTGATGTTAAATCGAGTGCTGGGCGGACAAACGGATCCACAGAGCAGTAGTGAGCAGTAGTGAGCAGTAGTGAGCAGTACTTTCTGGTGTAAAGTCATTCGTTGCAGTGCCATCATCCATTGTAGATCTCAAAACGGAAGGCTCGTAGGTGGCCTCACGGAGCAACCTCAGTCTCAAGGGGCATGACCGTGGATGAACCCTCATCGGGGACATCAGTAGTTCGTGGTCCACAGGAGATGTCGGTGCAACAGCAAGACAAACCATAGGCAGATGTTCAAAGAGGCACCATATGCAGCGGAAAACTGGTTGTATGCACCAGAGAAGGACCGAAATGACAACGACCAGTCATGTTCCAGTTCCACCAGCAAGGGTGCACCGAAGATCCGAACCATGCATTCACGGCACAGCGGAGTTGGTGGAGCGCATCCATTGCTCTGCATTGCTGGAAAGAAACAACCACTGCCAATCAGAAGAAATAGCAGTAGTAGTCCGCCAATCAAAGCCAAAATAATTGGAAAGCCACCAAACACACTTGAAAAGAGCAAGTGGATGGCTGACGGGATGATTCCGAAGACAGTCTGGAAGATGGACACAAAACCAGACCCGACAGCCTTAAAGAAATGAACAATCCCAGTGGTGCTTGATGCATTGAATATTCTGGATACCAGTTCTCCAAAGTGCTTGGGGAAGTTGGTATTTAATAGGGATTGTATCTCGGCTGATTATCTCGCAATCTGGAGAGCATACGTCTCGGTTGTAGATGTCAAGGCGACCTGTTTTTGAAACAATAGTGCATTTAGCCTGCTCAGCTTGCCATAGTTCACATTAATATTATCTATGTGGGGCCACATGTCAGATACTTTTATCTCTCGTGTGGGGGGGAACAAAACATGTCCACAACACGTAACCACCTTCAAGACCGAGATTGCGTAGGCAATTCCTGGTCGCATGCTGCAACAACTTTGATCATTCAGTACCACATAACTTCCATTGGAAAGTACATGAAATACCGGGCGAATCAAAGGGACGGGAGTACCCTTCAGCAAACAGGCCAAGTTTGCGACCTCCTCGTTGCAATGACCGTGAAGGGACACCTGCTTACATATCCTGAAATGACTAACAGCAGTCTCACATTCGCTTCCGCTAAGAAAGACCTCCATTTCGCCGTTCAGACATTTATAGTCAAAGGGCAACTCCCCCTCTTCCTTAATATAGCTATTTCCTAGTTGCTCGTACCTTCCCACCACAAAATGTTTCAGGCAGCTTAAGAAACGAAAGGTCGAAATCGGTAAATTAATTATGCCATGTAAGAGCCAGATAGTTGAAGGACTCTCTGCTACAGTGAAGGGCAATTTATCTAACTTTTCTGCATGAAGCATGGTGAAACTAGCCTCCCTTTTAGCCATTGTCTGTTGATCGCTGAAAAAATTAAAAGCAGTGAAGAATTCACTCTTGTTAATATACTTCCATGGAATACGGCCATTTTTCTGTGTCTGTAAAGTCCAACCCAGCTACATGATAGAACGTAGCTGTGTTTGCCCATAATATAATAGGGACAAGTCCATCTGGGTTATATCAATAGCAGACAACACTATATTTGACAGTGAATAAATCCTGTTGGATAGAGTATTCGTGCCGTTGTCTACAACTGCTAAAGCCTTTTCTAAATGTTCCTTATCCAATTACCTTAAACACGCAGCAGCCTCAATCTGTGAAAGTTTCCAAATTTCATTGTACATAGCATATAGAAACCTTTTTGAGCGCTGTTTTCTAGGACCCAGCAGAAAATCCTGCAAGTCTATATCTTCAGAAAGACTGTTCAGGTGTTTCTTAACTGCCACTAACGTGTTGGTCTGTACCCATTGCTGGCACAGCTTACCCACACTGTATGTTGTAACTATACCTGTATGTTGACCCGATACAAAGCGAGGGTCTGGCCTGTTAATTGAAAAAAACGCTGAAGAGTTCAAAAAACACATTTGACACTCATCAGTGTCAGTGGGCCATATTAACCACCCGCCGGGACTGGAAAGTGAAGAATTATAGGTACCAGCCTTGACCATTGTATCTAGCTTTTCCCCGGTGATATTAAGGAAATATTGCCAATCTTTAAACCTTGCCGGAGTGGGGATACTGGGCATGTTCATGTCTTTTATTTTTGCTACCCCCAGACAGGATGTCTGCTGAATAGTGTCATTTAAGAAAATCCTTTGCACAGGAATCAGGCATGCTCGTAATAAAGCTTCCCTACCCTGTATCTGCCAGTCTTGTGTTCCCCATACACTTTTCAAGTCAATAGCTCTCTTCTAGTATTCATAACCTTTAACTGCGAGTCGGGAAACAAATCGATCTGAATAAATCAGTTTTGTGTCAGTTAGCAATTTAAAAAAAAAATTGTGTTGGAGGTATTTTAAAATAATACAACTCTGCTTTTTTTGCGTCATGCCCAGAAAAATATGTACATTTTCACTATAGTATTTTGGGCTCCCGGGCGGGGGTGTAGAACAGTGTTCCCACTGTGTGTAGTTAATACTGGCCTGTATCTAGTGGCACGGTGTAGGTAGTAATGTCCCCAATTGTTATAGCAGAACATTTCCCCATAATTTATTGTATGTTCATATACATCATCACTTTCAAATGCGGAATAGTCCTTCAATTCAGTTAGCATTGAATCAACTGTTTGGACATCCCAATCATCGGAAACAACATCAGGTGTAATTACATCTGTCATAGAAAGTTTGAACACATATGGTATTTGAATAATTTCTGTAGGCCCGTATATATCAAAGGGAACTTTGTCCCACGCAATCCCATCAGAAATCGGTATTGCTGTAACATTTACAGTGGACAAGTCTCTTCGGACCTTATGTGAGGAATCATATAGAGTTCAAACTTCATCAACAAGCTCAACAGAGGAGCGATCAGGAATATAGTGACCATTTATGAGCAAAAAGATAACAGTCACAATACCAATCCATAAAATTAATGCTGAAAATGTCAGACAGAAGCATAAATAGTTCCACGAGTATATCAAATAGTTCTTCTTAAGCCATTGACACAGCTTACTTCTTTTTTAAACATTGTCAATCACAGTAGTAGATGAGTCTGAAGAAAAGTCATCAATGTCAATGAAATAGTCAGAGGCAGTCTCTGCAAACACGGGAGCCGGTGCACTATCCGTACTTTGGTCCACTTCACGTGGAGGCTCTTGGTAGATGTTGTCATTAGTCTGTGATGTGTTTGTGGTCACTGGAGTGGTGACAGGAACTAGCAAGAGTTCATTTTCCGCCCTCCCCATGGTCGAGGAGGTATCAGTAACAGCGTTGGACATTGTTGCATAGTCCGTAGTATTGTTGTTCATCCTACTCTGTAGATGTATGTCCTGTTGGGTAGTGAGATGGGATTGGGAACCACCCAAGGGACCTCTTGGTCTACTGTGAAGGATCGGCCATATGGTCCAATTTGATGTCATTGATGGAGATAAATCTGTTCATTCGAGAGCCAGACAGTGTTGGTAAGATGACAGTCCTGGTACCTTGAATTCCCAAGACTGGTACAGGTGCTCTGTATGATGGACCGAATTCCTTCCTCACAGCGATCTTCTCATGAACCAGATCCCCAACTTTAGGAATCCAGCTAGTCAAAGTTTTCACTAAATTCCTTATTCCTAAGGTGGCAGCACTTGCAGATGATTTATCATCACAAAATTGCTGAAGCTCCTGTAAAACAGTGAGACGTCATTTATGTCAAATGGTGTTTCTGCTGCCACCATACCAGAGGCATCAAGATCAGGGACATACATTGGTATCCCAAAGAGAACCTCCTATGGAGTGCGTCTCCCTAGGGACCGTCTTGGCAGATTATTCAGTGCTCTCTGGACCCCATAAAGGTGATGTAACCAACTGCGGCCTGAACCTAATAGTCGAGTTGTTAAGGACTGCTTAAGGTCACAATTCCGCCTCTCCACAACCGAATTTCCCTTGGGATGGTATGGTGATGAGTAATGGAGTTCAACACCCATCGTCCCCATTGTGTCCCTGAATGCCTTAGAGGCAAATGCAGGGCCCTGGTCCGAATGGAATGCTGCAACAGCATATGTACTGATAAAGATCAGCAAGTCTTTTATAACAGTCCGGGCATTAGCCGACCGCTGTGACCATACCCACAGGAATCTATAACAAGAATCTACAGCAACTAGAATGTATTTATATGCACCATAAGGCTGTAAGGGACCACAGTGGTCCAGGTACACACACTGTAGTGGCCTGTTGGACACTAAGAGGGATGTCTGTGGTGGGCGTTTGATATTAGAGCCCTTTATCTGCTGGCAAATGTCACAGCAAAGGACATAGGCCCTCATTATGACCTTGCCGCGGCCATCAGGAGATCCCTGCTGGGCCGGCAGGCGGAAACCTGGTTCCGCCCGCCGGCCCAGCGGGGATCTCGGCCGCAACACAGAAGCTTCCGCCGATGTGGAATCGTGGCCGATGTATCAGCATATGCAGAAGCGACACCCTCATGTGCTGCTTTCACTAGATCTAATCTCTGGTCCTCATTGGGGATCACACAATCTCCAACCCCAGGAATTGTTGCGTAGGCAGCATTCTGTGTACTGATAAGGTAAGTGTAGTTTGTAGGGTATCCTTTCGGAAGGGGCTTGCCTGCAGCCGAAGCTTTCACAGCAGTCAACATTTCATTATCCAGTCTCGTCTGTGAATGAGTCACTGCAGCCACAGAAGCCATAGCAACTGCTGCTTTGGCCGCTTCATCAGACAATGCATTACCAGTAACGTGTACTCCTACACGTGGCCCAATGTGTGTACTACATGGACACGCGGTAGCTCATCCTTAAGATCAGCCACCCTCCCCCACAATATTTTTTGTTTAATGGTGTTCCCTTTAGAGTCTCAAAACCAGTTCAGCTTCAAATGATTGAGATAGTCATTGCATGACTGAACGCATTAATATGAGTCACAGACTATTAAAGTCAGGCATCCTGGTTCAGTATGTTCGAGCGCTAGTACAAGAGCTTAGAGTTACGCCAACTGGGCTGTGCAGTCCCCTAGGGTCTGCATGTAGGTATTGTGAGGGTGGAAGACTCCATCTTCCATCACTCCACTCACGGCTGCGCAAGCTGCTGAGTATTGATGTTTAGCACCTACAACTGGTTGTGCTGAACCGTCCGTATATATGACAGTATGATATCTGTCTAATGGCAAGATATTTAGAGGAGCGGGGTACTCGGGGTGTTCGTACTGAAGAAACTCTTGTGTCTGAAGTTTTGGATCAAAAATGTAATCGGCATCAGTGGCAGTCAGAGACGTTGCCCATTGAATCCAACGTGGATGTAATGCTTTAGCGTTTGGAACGCTTGCTTTGGTGACAGCCTCTAAAGCCGGCACCGGGGAGACAACAATGATACCTTTCCCCTGGGCAAGTGGCCTCTCTTTTATGACTACCATCTGAACTGCCATCAGAATCTTTTCTGTAGGTGCAAAATACTGTTCTGCATTAGAGTATAAATGTGATTTATATGCTATGGGTACCGTGTCACCCTCGTTGAAGGTGACATAAGTAAATCCAGTGGCACCAGCAATTATTCTGATGACCACATTAATTTTATTATCACATGTGTGTAAGTGTTTAGCTTCTAGCATGTCCTGTTGCATTTCCCTAAGAATGTGTGTGTGTTCAAATATCCAGTGTCTGCTAGAAAAATTGCGCTGAACCAAGTCATAAAGTGGCTTGATACGTGTGCATAATCTGGAATGTATGTTCTGCCAAAATTAAAGAAACCTAGTAATGACTGCAGCTTCTTAAGGGTATTAGGAGGGTGCAGTTGGGAACATTTCTCTAGAAAGTGGGGGCCAGGCTCTTACCCTCGTTTGATAGCTCAAATCCTAGTAACAATACACTGAGTTAAAGTTGAATTTGTAACCGAGGTCTGCAAATCCAAAAGTGATCCGATCGACCCTTGCAAGATGAATGTCGAGGTAGTCGTCTGTGAGATATATGTCATCCATGTAGGATAACGCCTCAGAAGCAATATCATGCAATTTTTATGTTACATGGGCTGAAAATAGCCCGGGCTATTTTTATAGCCTTGAGATAAACGACAAAAGCGTTTTTGAGAGCCAAATGAGAATGCACTCAGGTCCCGACTTTTGTGTGCTAAGTTCTGGCAGAAAAAGCCATTAGATATGTCTAATGTTGTTTTATATTTTTTACACACTATGGGCCAGATGTAGGTAGCTAAAATTTAGCGGAAAGACTTGCGATACCAATTTGCGAGTCGCAGAGGTGTCGCACCGCAATTTGCGACCTTCGCTTTTAGCGAGGTCGCAATTTGCGACCTCGCTAAAAGCGAGATCGCAATTTGTGAGAAGGGTGTCGCAAATTGCGACTGACTCGCAAATTGCCTGCAGGTGCAGCACAACAGTTGGGAAACCCACTTCCTGGCTCTTGGTGATGACATCAGAACCAGGAAGTCATCAAATAGACCTGGGAGGAGGGAGGACCACACCCATTTCAAACTGCTGAGCCACACCCAGGGGAGAGGAGCTGCAGCAACCATGGAGGAGACAGGCAGTGCTGGCAGAAGGAGGAAAATTAGATTTTCTGACAAGGAGTTGGAGGTGCTGACAGAAGAATGCTGCCTGCACCATGATGAACTTTTTGGAAAGGCAGCAATGAGTGTCCCAGACACTCAGAAGAAAAGATTATGGCAGCAGATACAGGAGAAAATCAATGCCATGGGGTGAGCCACCGCACCCTCGAGGAAATCCGCAAAAGATGGTATGACCTGCGCGCAAGGACCAAGGAGAGGGTTGCGGAAGCGCATGAGGGAGATGAGGGGCACCGGAGGAGGCCAATCCACCGTACCACCACCCACAGCCCTGGAAAGCATGGTGGAGCAGACACTGGTGCCAGAGGTCGTACTGGGCATTGGAGAACTGGACAGTTCAGCGCCTGGGACATCAAAAAGTGAGTACAATGAGATATGCTTTGACACCCACAAATGCAGTATATACACTATCCCAGTACACAGCAGCAGGCACCACCAGACTAGCTCCATTCCAGTCTAGCAACCTCTAGAATAGTGCATTATGGGCAATGTAGTACAGTAGTCCAAATATAGGCAAATATTTATTATGAGGCAAGACAGATGTGCAAGACTGACAGTGTATCCCCTATGTCCCACAGGTCTCCCACAAGACACCCCCAGCAGCGACATAAGGCAGGGAGAAAAACATGGGCCAGACCCACTGCAGGAGGCTGCCGGTGACTTTGCAGGGCCCAGCAGAACACCACCAGGGTCCATTGAAGAACAAACGCAGGACATGGGGGCAGCAGAAATAACACCAGGACCCAGCCCCACAGAGAGGCGCACAGAGCCAGCAGCTGGACCAGTGTGCAGACGCCGGTGCAGAGTTCAGTCAGTGCCCCAGGATGATGTAGGAGAAGCAGAGTTTGCGGGCTTTGAGGCATCGCTCATTCAGGGTCAGCGTCTGCAAAACAGACAATTAAGGTCCATCAACAGAAACCTCAATAGACTGCAGACCACAATGACACATGGGATGACAAATGTGGACAGTCAGTTCAACCACATGAATCAACATCTGGGGAACTTAACACAGGCCATTCAACATTTGGTGACTGAACTTGTGGCAGACAGAGCACAGGCAAGGCGCAGGGAGCGCCACACTGCTGCACGCTTTGACCGACTGGCAGCATGTATTGGGTGTCTTGCCACTAATTCAACATGCCTGTCAAGGCATACAGTCAGCCTCCAGGTGGAACTTGGGCACTTCGCAGGGGATGTGGCGCAAGGACTTGGCTGCATCAGCCATGGGGTGGACCTTATGGAGAGCAGGAAGGCTGCAAGGGGCACAGGGGAGACCCCTCAGGACAGCGAGGAGTGGTCAACCATTAGTAGTGTTTCTGCCAGCGAGTCCCATGTGCTACGGAGTAGCAATGCACGGCAGGGGTCAGGGGACCCACCAGGGATGAGCCATGGTGGCCGCATTAGGAGGAGGATGTGAGCCCCCAAACTGTACTGTGATTAAGGCACATAAATTTAATGTGTCTTGAATGAAAATGGACAATTCCAGACTGTGACATACAGCAATATTCTTTCTTTCACATAGTTTAGAAATAAAAAGGTTTTGTTTGTTTCACTACATAACTGGGCTATGTGTGTCTGACATTAGTGAGTGTGGTGACGGTTGCCACGCACCTGCCAAAGTGTTGAGTTGCAATGTGGTTCCGTCTCTGTCTGCCCTCATTTGCGATGCTTTTATCCCCAGGCTGTCGGTGTGGTAGCTCTTGCTCCTCATCCTCCGTGTCTTCAGGGGTGAGATGTAGCCCACGTCTGGTGGCAATGTTGTGTAGGATGGCACAGGCGGCAACGATCTTGCATGCTGTTTCCGGGGCATACTGGAGTGCACCTCCACTTTTGCGGAGGCATCTGAATCTTGCTTTTAACAAGCCAAAGGTCCTCTCCATGACAGTTCTGGTCCGCCGATGTGCACTGTTATATCGCCTCTCGTTCTGATTGCCAGGTGTTAGGTACGGGTGAGTATCCATGGTCTCAGGGCATATGCACTGTCACCTGTTTGACAAAAAAGGCAAATTTAGCAGGGCATCAATGGTTTACACAGTGACCTGTATGTATGGCTTCAGGGCGTAGTCAGCAATACCTAATAGATATCCGTCTCCAAACTCCCCACGTTCTAGGTGTTGGTGTATCCCACTGTGCCTGAATATGTATGAGTCATGTGTACTCCTTGGGTATTTAGCTACAATGTCAGTAATGACATTATGGGCATCACATACCACCTGGATGTTTAGTGAGCAGGTACATTTCCTGTTGTGGAACACATATTCCAGATTTCCAGGAGGGCAAATTTGTATATGTGTCCCGTCCACACACCCTATTACATGGGGGAAGTTGGCAATTCTGTAGAAGTCCAACTTGGTGCTGTTAATTTCTGCCTCATTCCTGGGAAGGTATATATATCTGGACATGTGTGTGAGTATGGCATCTAGGAAACATCTGAAGAATCGTGAGAGTGCACTTTGGGATACCCCACCTGCCTCAGCAATCACCCCCTGATAGCTACCCGAGGCCAAGAGGTGCAGTGAGCAAAGCACTTGCACATGTGTAGGGATGGCGCTGCTGCGCATTGTCTGTCATTCAAGCTGAGGATTCAGTAGTTCAATTAATTCTAAGAGTGCAGCACTGCTCAGTCTGTATTTGTCATATATCTCCTCCTCTGTATTTTTTCCCGTTCTGCGGGTACTTTACCCATGATAGTATGCACTGTTTGTGGATTAATCCCAGTAGCCAATTGGTAACCACCAGGTGCTGGCGCGCTGGTGTTGTGTTCAATGTTTGCATTACGAACTGAACTAATCGTCTATATAATGTCACTGCTATTGGCATATTTTGTATGCCTGGGTGAGGTGTGTATGTGGCAAACATAGGCCATGTTAGTCCGTCATTACTTAAGGGACCTAGCCTCACTCTTTGTAATACATGTGGTAGGGCGCCTTCAAACCAGTTCTGGTGCTCTTAGTATGTGAGCGATATTTCATGATACTGGTATGCTCGGTACCGTGGAGGTACATTTGCAATTTCATATGTGTGGAATGTATGTGTTCTTTGGTCTACCTCAGGAAAGGTGACCCAACAGTAAAATGTTTCTGTTTGGTATGCTTCATTAGCTTCTATTATAAAAGTAACATCCCAACATCGTCTGTAAGGCCATGCGTTAATAAATGTTGTGTTAGTGCATATCTAGCATTTTCAGGAATGTCAATGGCAGCAACCATTTTTGTTTAGAAAAATGGAACACCGAAATGGGGAGTATAAGTCCTTTTATGAGTTCGAGCTCGAACAACCTACAGCTTAATCAGGTGTTACCTTTTCAACTGAGGAGGAATTTCCCATAGACCACGGACGGCTCCGTATAATGTTATTCTGTTGTCTGTGAGACAGTGATAGTCGGGGTATCCGTAAATTAGTGCCTAAACACCATTGTTGGTGGCGCCATGTCGTAGTTTGGACTCTTGCTCTAGGCAAGACTGCTGGTTAAAGGATGACAGTACTTTTGCTTGTAGACGACTATGCCTATCCTACAACAAATCGCAACTGTTGTCCCAACCTTACCGGCTCACTAGCAGCACCTCACCAGGAACTCAATAGTAAAAGGTGATTTGTGGCAGCCTTTACGCATGGACTCGAGAATAAGACATCTCAGGGAGCGTCGTGGTCAAATGGAGATTACCCCTTTCTCACAGATATATCATGTCTCATACAAACACAGGCAATGACAAAGATGCAGTAAAGTTCAATAGTTTTTATTTAACACAACTGCAGTTTGTGATATGTTGCATGGGCTGCAATGATTAGGATAATGAATAATGCAAGAAACAGAATTGTGAAGACGAGATTCATTATTACAAAGACCCCACCATCTTGCAATGCATGTAAAAGACATACGAGATGTAATATGCCCTAATACCCTAATGTGAGAGACCTAACCTCCTACCTAAAGGAGAGCTGGGTTCGCTAAACCTAATCTGCCAATGCCATGTCCATCATAGGAGCCCCCAACCCTCGTTACCTTGGAATGAGGTCTCTATCTCAGACTCCATAGGGACACGAAGACTGGGTCAGCGTCAAGACGACGTGCAGCATCGATATCAGCGATGGTGGCGATGCCTTCTGGTCGGAATCCCTCTGATTATCTGTCTAAAGTGCGATGTATTTATACAGATGTACCAGGACCCCTGACGTAGGTGTGTTCCCAAACAATACATAACAGACATGCTTGGGACGGCAATTGATATAAACAATCCCTCGAAAGTATAGAGAGGGAAAATCCCTAATTGTGAACACCTACTGTTTGTTTGTCTGTGTTGCTCGATTTTGACGCCTAGCGCAGTGGCACTGATAATGCAAAGCATAACAAATGTCCTAACTATAAACAAGGCAGCCATCTTAGAAGAGTTAAATAATTAAATGGGCTAAGACAGAGCAAGCTAAGTAGGTTAAAAGTCACTAGGCACGAGTCTGCAAGCCAGAGGCTAAGGTAACTCCTGTTATCCCATTAAAACAGACTAAGATTCACTACAGAATCCTTTCTGACACATCCAAACAAACAGAATAGGGATGTCGGTATCTTTAGGGATTCCAGACAACAAGACCTTCACAGTCAGAAGACTAGACTAAATAGGCAAAAACTATAAAGGAGCAAACGGCTATTTCTCGGGAACCTGGGTGATAAACTGGTGTGAGAAAGACATCCTTTTTGCCCTGATCACCCTCATTTTTTGACTGATACTTGTGATTTCTGACTCTGACTGTGCCCTGGGCTCTGCTAACCAGAACCAGGGCTAGTGCTCTATTTAAAAGGTATATGCAAATTAGGCATACTTATAATTGACATGACAATCTAAATGTAAGTCCATAGTAAGTGGTAGGGCATGTAGGTTTAGAGGTCCAGCAGATTTAACGCACTTAAGTGTGCACTGCTGCGGTGCCTGTGGTCAATTCAACAGCCAGCACTGCCCTGCAAGCTCCTTTTAGATTTAATGCATATGCAAATTCAACTTTGAAATTGAAGGTACTTCAAAAGCCTCAAACTATTATATTGTTACAAATAAGTCACCCTTAAGGTCTACTGTAAGTGCCTCAGGGGTATGGTGCCTTGTAAGTATAAGCAGGAACATTATTAAAGATGTTTTATATATGCTCTGGTGAGGGAAACACTGCCAATTTCAATTTCCCCATTGTACTATAGTACCTCCTCAGGCTAACATTGGTAAACTTTATAAATATATTTCACTAGAAATGGGTCCATTCTTAGACCCAAAATGATAGAATAAATCTAACAGTATGCCACTGTTAGATTTATTATAACTATCACAGAAAATGAGTTATAGAACTTTTTTCTGTAAGCCAAAATCCAGCTCTCTAGCTGCTCTTCTTTGATTGGCCAGCCTCTGCCAGTCTGAGTGAAGCTGCCTGAATGAGGTGTGAAGTGTCCTGCATTGAGACAATGGGACATCTGGTGAGTAGACATCTGCGAGCTAGGTAGCAACTGGCAGGAATGTGGCTGGGTACTTCATACTTTTCTTCAAAGGGGGAATAACACTTACGACAGGACACAGGCTCACGCACTCTTCCTGGTACCCCAGCCACATGGGAGTCCCAGTTATGAAATTAGCAGAAGGAATGGAGTGGGAGTGTTTAAGGAAATACGCCACGCCAGTGTGATGGCTGAGCCAGATACAGACATCAAGGAGAGATTTTCTTCATCTTGGATTTTAGAAGAATAGTGCTTCCAGGGATTGATTCTTGACACACCTTGCAGAAAGTGGTCATCCCAGAGGGTGGCACCATGTATCCGATTGGTCAGGGGTCCCCCCCGCTTGCCAGCCCAGGAACAATGGATAAATATGAGAGAGTTGCCCAGTAACTCATATCACTGCCTGAAGGAGGACTGCCCTACTGGAGCCCTGGTCTGCACCCCAAATGACTGCACTCTGCATGACCGCACCTGTTACATCTCTAAGAACTTTGTCTGTCTTCAAGAGAGAGAAGGAGTGGACTCCCTGACATCAACAGATTAAACAAGCTTCATGTACAACATCCTCACCAAGGAGGACCCAGCTGACCACCTTCAGCTGGACTTTTGAGGAGTCACAAGGAACATTCTGTACCAGCATCTCAAGGACCATCTCAGAATTTCGAGACCCTTGGATTGGTGTTGTGGACCATTGGAGACCCAAAGGAGGACTTCTGGAAGGAGATCTAGAAGTTGGAGAAGATTGGAGAACTTTAGTTAAAAGTGTCTTTAAGGTGACTGACCCTGAAGCTCTAGATCTTTTCTTCATCAACAAGACTTGCAGCAGTTGATCAGGAGCATGCACTGAGCCAAGCCGCTAATGTTGCAATCAAGCCCGGTCTGACGAGGATCTTCACCTGACAGCGAGAGAAAAAGCTCCTGAAAAACGACTATGTCCAAAGGTAAAACTTTGACCGAGGCCTCCCGCTCAATGTATCTGCGGATTGTGACTTGGTCACGGTCAAGTACGATCAGATGTCTCTGGTTGGCGCTATTGATTTTTGAGCACTAGAAAGCACATTTTTTTATTTAGTCTTTAAAAATGTAAATCTCCGGTTCCCTACATTGGATTTTATTCTTCTTCCTGTCATTTTAAAGATACAAATATTTCATAATTTCATAAATTGGTGTTGGATGTTTATTGTATATTGTGTGTTAATCATTTTATGCATTGGTGTTTTTAGATGCTTTACACACCAGTCTTCTAAGTTAAGCCTGCCTGCTGTTTGCCAGCTCCCAGGGTTTGAGCAAGTGATTAATTTATTGAGACCCTTACTGGGCATTACATTGTGATTGTGGTCTTATTACTAGTGGTAGGTGCCTACTTATCACTACTACGAACCCACTTACTATCAACTGGTGTAAGCATGCATTTGTTCCTTCAGTTTAGCAATGCAAGGACCACTTTAATTACTTGAAGAAACTAAGGAAGGGTAAAGTTTTAATGTGTTTCAGTCCTGAGCAAATACAATAAATATTGCAAGGAGATGTTATACTGCAATCAATTAATACAGTTTATTATTTTCAACAAACAATAGATGATAATGTGCCTATATAGACATGCAAAAATGGCAAAGAGTAAATCCTATGCTTTAACACTGCTAGACAAGGCCAAAATATGCTGAAACTAGTCTTGCTTTGCATGTGTTCTGGTCTAGAAGGGACCTGGCATGGACGTTTGGGCTGGACTATTCTTATTGGAGCCATACATAGTGAGTTGCATATGGCTTGTGTCTAATCTGAGGTGCCATGGTCGGCAACAAAAACGATGAGCAGGAATGTGACTTCTTTAATTATCAGTGGCTGAGATAAATTTAATTTAAGCATCCTATCCATCTCTTTTTTGTGTTCATACCTGGACTCTGCCATAGCAGACATAAAGGGGAAAAACACTAGGACACCTAAAGGAGAAAAAAAGTGACACAAACATGGAAAAAAATTGCAAATTAGGAGGAATGGGGTTGGACCTCCTTACCTCCAGGAGACAACTCAAGACATGGTTGTTCGAGCAGTAGCACCTACCCACTCTTCAGCGCCTTGAGACCCTCACGGGTGAGTAATGCGCTTTACAAATTCCCTGATTGATTGACTGACACAAGGCTTCTCCACACTTCAGGGGGCCCCCATTCATTCTAATGTCTATAGGTTTCGGGGAGTTATAGGAGCCTTGGGGCATCACAATCCACAGAGGTGTCACATGTTTGCATTATGCTAGCTAGCATGCCATTATACTAAAGTTAAGCAGGATGAAAGAGCAGAAATCACATAGACCCCTGCTGAATGTATAGTGGCTCTAACAATACCAACATTAAAAGGAAATCATTTAATTTTTCAAAAAGATTTATTTTGTCTAATGAGGGGAAATGTGATTGGATTACTTTTTGCATCGGAACCAGCAAAACTCTGTGTGGATTGCTTTGAACAGAGGTGGGTGTGACCTGATAATAATCCCTTTAAAAATGACATCCTGATGTGGTGATAATTCATAGCCAATGTTTTCTGCATCTGGTAATATTGTATCTCTGAAAAGAACAGCAAGCCTTAAACTATTTTGAGACAGTCTTCCTAAAAGAAAAGCAGATACAAAGTTCACCAACTCATTGAGAAACAGTCATATTAAATGTTTAAAGCTATTAAGACATGTACATGGGGAAGTAGTCATTAATTCATATACCAAGCCCATTTTCCTTAAAAACAGTTTCTAGCATTACAATAAACTGCATAAAACTCTAGACCATTTTAGGCATAATGAATGAAAACCTTAAAAATAAATCATCCACTTGAGAGTTTCCAAAAAAAATGTGCTCTGAAACTGTTGTCACAGTCTGCGAGCTATGTTAGTACAAAATGTGTATAATAGTATTTCAGAGGTAGATGTTATGGAAAGGAAAAATAGTGGTATGTAGGTTGTGGCCCATAATGAGCCGCAGTTCATTGGTGATGAATCACCCTGCTAAGTATTGAAGGGCCAGAAGCCAAACAAAATGCAACCTTTCATAATACATTTTCAAAATAGCACTTCACCCCTATTCCCCTATGATGTCTTTCAACACTTGCCTCTTCCAATGAAATTAATTTAGATTTCTAGTTAAATTAGTGTAACAATTTTGGAATCCCTAAAAAACACGTTTGCATTTAATTGCAACCATATTGCAAGAACTTTAGTACAAGTCACTATCAGAGTCTATTTTGCGATTTATAATGGGTAGTAATACTCGAACATATTTCTACTGTCACATTCCTCCTCTACTGTACTTAAATCTTCAGTTCATAAGCTTACTTCTTTCAGTATCTCTGTAGATACAAATGACTGGATTTTCGTAATGAAAAATATTTTTTTCTCAAGCTGGCATTTATTCAAAATGTTTAAATCTCAATTAGGACCTAACTGATTGAGTGACTAATTATTAAAATCAACTTGGGGTTTCAGCATGAACAAGAGACGTGTTATGACTTCAGCCTCATATTCACCCTATGCAAAATAGCCTTTTACAAAGTGTTGATTCTCTAAACACCTGTCTGGACATATACTAATTGATAGCTCAGTGAGGCCAGGCCAAGCCAGGAGCTGCAACTAACACTCTGTGCTGGCACTGTAGCAAGCCCTTGTGATAGAGACCATTTGTGATGCAGTTTTAAACCTTCAGCGTAGCCACATACTCTTACCATAACAACATTACCAACATCCATACCTAAACCTATCCCCACCTCTGAGCATTTCCCCCCCTAATCACTCTAGAGCCCTCTGTATCCCCATCTTAAGGTTCCACATCTTAATGTATGTATTAAGGTCTCCTATTCCTGAAATTTGATGTTTACTTTCCACACCTTCCTTTTGTGCCCTACCACACCAGACCCAGGGTGCCTCCTACTCCATCTTCAATCATGTCTTTCTGCAGTGCAATTCTTTATACTTCTCTTTCCCTTCTCTTTCTTGATCATTTCTAACTAATCCAGACATATTAGCTGTAATAGGTCATTTTCCACTAAATGAATTAAGGTCATATCCAGCCAAGGTCTGTTACCACTCAGTTCCTGTAACTTGGATATGTAGTGGCTCCATCTCTTCTCTCCTAGTCCATCCCATCCAACTGACAACTTGCCATCCTCCTGCCCCAATTGCTGGCCATGAATCTGCATTCTTGTGTGCTCTGTGCGTCATCTCACAAAAGAGTGGCCACATATCTAGACCACCTTCTTTTTCATGATACCTACCTTTCACCTGAGGGATAGGATCTACTCAACAATTACTTTCATCGACTCATCCCAATGAATGTGCCATTGTCACAGCCCCCACTTAGAAGGAATATGTCCTTAACACCTTCTCATGCCATCCTTCACTCCTCAAACAAAATTCAAGATTAGATCATTGGGCTCCCCCATCCTCCCGGAGGGATATGATACTAGCTAAGTGGCTGTGGGCACCCCTACAGATCCTGCTTTCTTCTGTCTTGTCATTTGGCTCTTAGACCCTGAGGCCCGTAAGGGTTGTTTCCATGTGCACCATCTACGGGCCAACCTCCATCTCATTACTTTACTTTGGTGAAAGGGAATGAATAATTTGTTTTGTGCATGCCCATTGAGGGAGAGACAGTGGGGCCAAGTGACCACCAACTTCAGCTGTTTCTGTGTCCTCCAGTAGAGCCCTTCTTGATGACCACATGCGGAGAGGGCAGTTTCCCAACCCTCCATGTGTTGTTCACTTTGTGAAGACAAAATTCAACTGTCCTAACATACCGGGGGGAAGGTTATAGCAGGGCAACCAGGTTTTCATGCAAGGTATGAGTGGAATATTTTACCATTACTGTAAATGAGGCAACGTGGGAGTATGGGCAAGTAGGATTATGGGCCTGATTACAACTTTGGAGGAGGTGTTAATCCGTCCCAAATGTGACGGATATACCACCAGCCATATTACGAGTTCCATAGGATATAATGGACTCGTAATACGGCTGGTGGTAAATCCGTCACTTCACCGTCACTTTTGGGACAGATTAACACCTACTCCAAAGTTGTAATCAGGCCCTATGTGTTGTACGGAAAAACATTTCTTAAGGATTAATTAATTCAGTTGCCTCTACAGCATTGTTGCAAATGCTTTTTATTATCCAAGCTCTATGTGGCCCATAAAAGCATGCTTAGGACAAGCCAAGAAGCACACAAACACTGCTTCTGATGTAACCTGAAATAAAACAATGTTTTATCTACAATATTTAATAAATCTAAATCTAATGGTGCAATGCAACCAAGGAGCTCTGGGCCATGTCAATGTATGAATGTTTTATTTTAAAGTTCACACATGTAATGCAAAACATTGAAACATTAATCCTTTAGCAACATTTACAGAAAAATAGTAGCAGTCACAAGAAATACTGACCATGAGTGTAGTCATTTATCCCAATGTGATGGTGTAAATTGCTCTATGTTTTTAAAAGTGCTACTCAAAAGGCTATTCCACATGCCTCAATTAGAATGCATTTACTCACGGTGATAAAGATAAAACACATTTTGAATGGAGCTCTGTAAAGTTTCAGCACTGTTACTGTGGTACCTTCATAGTCGGAGATAGATGACTGGCACTTGAACTGTCACAACTACAAAGAGTAGGAGAGCTTGAGTCACGAAGGAAGCAATTGTCATTCTGCAAGCAAGGCAGCAGGAAGAGTGGATAACGCATTGAAGTGGAGGTGCCTAGTGACTTTGGCAATTAGAGGTATGTGATGCTAGCTAGACACTGTGGATGCATCAGAGGTCTGATGCAAAGTATATCAATGAAGCTCATGGTTTGGAAGAGTAACAATTTTCATAAATTTAAGTGAATCTCAAATGAAGGCTGAGAGAGGTTGAAGGAGGCCCACAACACCAATGCTCTATCCAAATGTGATTGTGCACTTTCCTGTTACTCTATTACAGGAAGGCCCAGACATGATTATTCTTTTGTCCACAAATGAAAACAAAATTAGGACTGACATCCATCTAAGATCACATCCAGACTGTCAACGCCAACTACTGTCCCCATCTGACATTCTAGCCCTAGTTCGGTCTGCCACTGGCAGAACCTTCATCTAAGTGTTAAATGGCTTAAAATGTAGGTCATACTAATGAAGGGGTGGAAAAACAATTATTCTTCTACAGATCTCTGCCTTCTCATGTTCCAAGAAGGAGCACTGAAAACATATTGGATAAAGTAAAAAAAAAGCACTTTGCATTATGAAGGGTAATAACGTGGTAATAACGTGGTTCAACAAACAAGAATAGGACACTTGCATTTGTGGTGAGTCTCCTTTCACCTGGCTTCCTTGAAGATGTTGACCCTGTTCACATCCAACCCAGCAAATTTATAACAACCTAATAATGCATTTCCAATCCACAAATATTACTCTCCTGGCCTTCTTTGCAGCCATCAATTTGGCACAGAGAAGTCCTCTTGATGGCCACTTTTTGTATTGTACTGTGTGCCTTTCATGATACATGTTTTGCTGTTGGTGTCTAGCCTTTTTTAAATGTGCCTTTGTGAAAGTCACTGAACCTGTTATTGTGTCTTATACATTGCATACCATAACACACAAATGTGAAGGCCTTTTTTGAGTTTCAGTGCGCTGAATCATAACTAACATTATTTTTTTATATTTCTCTATTAAGCACAAGAACAAAAGTGAAATAAAGACATTATGGGAGCTGGTACAGCCTGCAAGCATAATTGTCTATTAGTACAATAAAATTCTTGCAATACTAGACACATTACAATCATTGCGATCTTAAGAGATGGGTTCATGGAAGGGGGTCCCCGAGTCTGTATCTCTACGTTGTAAAGTGCATGGTAGCAGCACGAAAACGTAGTATACAATTCAGGGTGATAACTGGACCATGCAGCGGGCCAACCCCCCCATCATGGGAGTGTCTTGAATCATATTTAACTAGGGACGATAGACTCCTTGCCACCTCTTCCCATTGCACACTTGGACAGCCCCCTACCATGTGGAGATATCCTGCATCTATAACCCTGCATTTTGGAAGACTGGTTTCCAAAATTGTCTATGAAGGTCAGACTTCTCTGTGCAGAAGTTTCCCACAATTTTAATCCAAAGTAGATAATCTTTGTGTCAGCGCAATGGTATGGTGAATATCAATATGCATCTTTCATAGGAAAAATGAAAGTGTTTGCAAATATGCATAATAGAGAAAAACATGCACCCAATGCACATGTAACACTGGGATACAGTATTTCAATATGCAAAGATGTCCGCACCAGGTGGTAAATAACTGAAACATTTCAGAAGAGATCATCTCCTACTGTGCACTGGGACTGTATATCATGCGTGTCTGAATACACAGACAAAAAAGAAAAAGCATATCTGTGTATGTGAGGAGACATAGATGTTTCAAATAATTCAGTGGAAATAGATGATGAACGTCAGTCTGTGCATCTGCATCTGGTATAATGCATCTCCTACCAAATAGACAATAATTATATAGTGTCAGATGTTGTGGTTTAAAAATCACAAAAATGTGGAAGGTCTTTGGGGAGGTCAGACATAAAATAAAAAATTCTTCACTGATACTTAGGAGCCTAAATTGTTGAAATAGACCGCAAAACGTGTCTGACATTATGACCAGAATTGCAACTAGGCTCAGATTAAAAATTGTATATACTGCCAGGTAGAAATAAATATATTTACAAAGTCCATTATGTGGCAAAATGCATTACACCAAAGCGTCATTTTGAAATGATTGTTTATGTGCAGGAAGGGACACCTTCCTGCACATAAACAATCACCTATGGCATTTTTCTTCTTCTTTGTGTCCTGCAGAATGCAGCATACATAGACAAAGCAAAAAACAAGTAGGAATAAAAGCATTCCTTCTCGTTTAGTTTTTGGGACTGCCTAAGGTTTACGGCAACTCGTAATTCTGAGGCAGCATCAAAAGCAATGGGTGTTTGGATAGAACACCCACTGCAACACCAATTTTATGGCAAGACCGGAGGCTCATATTATGCCTAATCTTTTCTTGTTTGATAAATAGCAGCAGTCAAGAAAAACAACAACTCCTAGAAGGCCAAAGGAAAACGGGCCAATGGGAGACAAATAGTAGTTTAAGCAGTCCACCAATGACAGGTCATCACACCCCTAAATACGTATCTTGACTGTGAACAGCCCTCTTTTCTTGCTGCTCACAGTCAAGATAAGTATTTTACCTTTACTCTCTGTCATTTTGTTTTATTCTAATTTATCATGAATGTACTTGTTTTACTCTAGCGCGCCTCTACTCGCGCGCGTGTGATCCTTCGTGTTGCCGGCATTCTAAACTGCCGTTTCTGAGCAGCGCAACTTCATTTTCCTGTCAGCGTGTCTCAGAAATGGCAGATACTGTTTTTCAGCATTTTCCTTACGGTAGCTCAGCTCCGGTTTCCTCTGCTAGTCAGGTTTTCCCTCGCCCCATATTTTCTCAGACCATAGGCAGAGCATAGTAGTTTCCTTTCCCTGTTACAGAGACATTAACCCTTTCACTGCCTAAATTAGTTCCTTGTTGTTTTTTCTTTTTTTCATTCAATTTACCTATGGAAATGGAGGGCTCTTTTAACAAAAATGCCCTAGAGGAGGAGGAACAAACCAATGAGCAGCTTACTGGTTTTATCCAGAGTTCTGTTGAACAAGCTGTATCATTTTAAATTTGTTTTCCAAGACGGTTCTGGCCCATTCTGCGGGGGAAGGCAGAAACGCCCAATTAAAAAAAATATATAAAAAAAGGCGTTGATTAGTGAGGTTTCCTCACAAAAGGCATAGGACAAGGTTCCTCATAAGGCTCCTATAAAGGAGGGTTCAAAGGTTTTACACTCTCAACCGTCGCTCAAGTACACTAAAAAAACTAAAATATGACTGCGCATATTGTGATTTCCAGTATTTTAGATACTGATAATGATGGTACTGATTCCGCCGCTGACACAAATTTTTCAGATGACAATGATTCCTTTTTTTCTCCTCCTCCTCCAAAGAAAATAAAAATGATGGCGCATGAGACTACCCAGCCTCTAGGGGTTGCTGATGCGGAGGGGGTTCCTATGTTCAACCCAATAGATATACATCATCCCAATTCAACTGAGTGGTTCCCTGCAGACCATGTGGGTGATTATGTGGCATCTAGACTACGCACTGCATTAGACAAACAAACTAGAGCCAAACTCAGTTTTGAATGCCCTTGTCCTTCTTTAGTTTCCAAGATTACAACCACTCCAGCTATTGATCCATCCCTAATCACCTTTTTTACAAAGATTGGTAAGGATCCTCGTAAAGGTGTTGATAAAGCCTGGTCCACTTGCCAGGACAAGCCGCTGGACGTGGTGGATCCTCTCACCCGTATTTTCGATTTGGACGAATCTGCCCGCCTTAACGACTGTCCCATTGATCCAGTGGATTTATCCCTATGGGTGCAAAGCTCCTTTTGTCTTTTAGGCAATGCCAATGCGGCTACCACCCATGAGCCCAGGAAAGGCCTCCTCCTCAAATTGGATCCTAAACTAGTCAATCTGGCTGGATCGGACCCAGGGATTAAGGCGGAAGGACTACTTTTTGGCGATAATTTTATCAAAAAACTAAGCAAATATGTTTCCACCTTTGCTTCACTGGACAAAGCCCAACAATCGCTGAAAAAGATGTTTCACAATCAGGTTTTTGCCAGGGCCGGCAGAGGCAGGAACCACTTTACAATCAACAAGGTTCCCGAGGTGCCTTCAATACCTCTTATCAAGAATACAGACCGGAGTTCTATCCCCAAAGAGGATGTGGTTTCAGCAACAGGGGCAGCCGAGCTTCCAGACTTCAAGCCCAGACCGGTAAGTCTTTGTTCTGGCCCTCCTATTGTAGGGGGGCCGATTTTCGTTGCTCCTTCCAAAATGGCAGTTGTTAACTTCAGACCCATGGGTTATAAGCACTGTTCAAGGTTACAACATAGAGCTCTATTCAAAACCTTTCCAGACCTTTTTCCTCAGCCTCCCAAGTTTTCCCAGGAAATCACTCGGGCGATTTCAGCCAATATATGCTTTATTACAAAAACATGCCATCCTACCCTGCCACCCAGATCCCTCAGGTTTTGTCAGTTTGATTTTTCTCGTCAAGAAAAAGAACAAAAAGATGCGCCCAGTCATCAATTTGAAACATTTCAACCATTTTGTGGTTTATCGTCACTTCAAAATGGAGACCATTCTCCATCTCAGGGATTCACTTCTTCAGGGCGATTGGATGATTCGTTTGGATCTCCAGGACGCTTATCTGTAACTTCCTATGCACCCAGATTCTAGAAAATACCTTCAATTCGAATGGATGAAGCAGTTCTATCATTTTTCTTCCCTTCCTTTCGGCCTTTCTCCAGCACCCTGGTGTTTCACGAAACTCATGAGGCCGGTAGTGGCCTTCCTCAGAGCACAGGGTATTCGACTAATCATTTATCTAGACGATATACTCATTATGAACCAAGAGCATACTGTCCTGCAATCCCATCTGTTTCTAACCTCCTCTCTTCTCACTGATCTCAGTTTCTTAATCTACAACGAAAAGTCCTCTCTTATTCCAGTCCAACGTATAGAGTTTCTAGGAGTTCGCATAGATTCAGCGTCAGCTACTCTCCTTCTTCCACCCGCAAAATTGAAGTCTATAAGGTCAGAAATGACCCACATCCTACTCAAATCCTTTATATCCCTCAGATCTCTGGCAAGGATCGTAGGCCTTCTCTCCGCTTCCATCCAGGCTATATTTCCAGGTCCTATTTCAAATAGACCTTTTTGCATCACGTCTCAACACTTGGCGACCAGATCCGTCTGCTCTAGCCTTCAATGCTTTTTCCCAGGATTGGTCAACATCCCTCAACTACGCTTTTCCTCCTTTCATTATGATAACCGGGCTCATATCGCACATCAGACGCCAACGAGCGGTGGTAGTTCTGGTGGCTCCCTTTTGGCAGTTCCAGGTATGATTTCCTTCTCTACTGGAATTAACAATAGAACCTCCCTTTCTTCTTTCCTCCTTTCCGGAACTTCTTACCAACCCTTTTGGTATGTCTCACAGCTTGATTCTAGACAACCTTCTTTCCCTTTCAGTGTGGAAACTGTCGGGGATCCCTTTCCAATCCCTTCGATTTCGGCAGAAGCTTCAAGCCTCATTGAACGTTCCTGGGCTTCAGGCACCAAAAAGGCCTACGGTTCAGCCTTATCCTTATGACGTAGCTGGTGCATGGGAAAAAATATTGATCACCTCTCAGCAGATGTAGCTTTCATAGCTAATTTCCTTGCAGCCGAAGCTAGTAAAGGTAAGTCATACCGCACAATTAATTTGTACAGATCGGCGATCTCCTCCTCTCACCCTTACATCAATGGTAAGCCTGCAGAGGAGCACCCTCTAGTTTGTCGACTTTTGAAGGGAGTAAAGTTTTCTAATCCTCCTTTACCCAAATACAGTTTTTTGTGGGATGTCAATGTTGTGTTTAGCCTGTTTTTATCCTGGCCGGAAAATTATATGCTTCCATTGAAAAGATTGTCTGCAAAACTGGCCATGTTACTATGTTTGGTTTCTTTTAAACGTCTTTCAGATGTTGGAGCTTTAGGTACTACTGCTCGTTATTTTACCCCTTCTGGGGTTTTATTTAATGTTCATAGACGTACTAAAACTAATTTGTCTTCAGTATTTTATCCTTTTTTCCCGGACCACCCTAAACTCTGTGTGGGACAATGGGGGTCATTACAACATTGGCAGTAAAAGCCCCTTACTGCCGTGCAGAAGACTGCCAATATACCGCCACGGCCGTGGAATTCCGCCACAGCTATTGTGACACACATCTCGGAATCCGCCGAAATTCCGACACCCACACAACACCTCCACACCAAAGGTCAGTGATAAACTGGCGAAAACAAAACCTCCACCGTCACGCCAACAGAAACACGCCCATGCTATTACGACCCACGAATCCACGCAGCGGTCTTTCAACCGCAGTATTCCATTAGCGGTACACACCGCTGCGCTCAAAATACACACGCATCTCCAAAACACCGCCACATTGGACAATTCAAAATACACACACCTGATAAACATACAGACACCACTCCCACACACCCAACACAATATAAAACACACACCCACATCACCCACAAACCCCTACGACCAAAAAATAGAGACGAAGGCGACGGAGAGAGCACAGCAATAGACAACCCCACCACACAGAGGCACACAACACCATCACCCACACAACATCCACGCACAAAAAACCCCACACCACTACACATCACCACACTCATCACCACATACACCACCCCACACATCACCTACACCACCCAATGGCACGCCAAAGACACCCCAGGTTTTCGGAGGAGGGGCTCAGGGTCATGGTGGAGGAAATCGTACAGGTAGAGCCACAGCTATTTGGATCACAGGTGCAGCACACCTCTATAGCTAGGAAGATGGAGCTATGGCGAAGAATCGTGGACAGGGTCAACGCAGTGGGACAGCACCCAAGAAATCGGGAGGACATCAGGAAGAGGTGGAACGACCTACGGGGGAAGGTGCGTTCCGTCGTCTCCAGGCACAACATGGCGGTTCAGCGGACTGGCGGCGGACCCCCACCTCCTCCCCCACAACTAACAACATGGGAGGAGCAAGTCTTGACCATTATGCATCCTCAGGGCCTCAGAGGAGTCGGTGGAGGAATGGACACTGGTAAGTCAAATCTTAACTATCATATCGCCCACCCTACCTGCATGCTATCACACACCCCCACCCTCACCTCCTCCCCTATCACCCCAACTCCTCACATATGTCCCAACATCACAAACCACCCATCCCAACACCAAGCCCTGCATGCAACAACAAAGCATGGACACCCATCACTAAAGCATGCCCACTGCACATACCCATACAACCCCCTAAACCATCATCACACAAGGTCCCACACAGGAATGCAAGCACTGGGGTACACGGTCACCCACCCATTGCACACCATGAAACACACAGATGCAATAATCATGCCTTTCCACCCCTGCAAGACCACTACCCAACGTCACCAGACAGAAGGGTCCAGACATCTCCACCCCACCCACAGAAGAGGCCCACAGTGATGACAGCAGCTCTGTCCACCTGGATCTAGATGACCAGGCCGGACCATCGTGGGCCTTGGGACAGTCGGTTTCCCTCGCACAGGCACAGCCCAACACTGACCTTCCACCCTCTGGAAACACCAGTACAGCACCCACCCAGCGGGCCCATACCTCTGTCCCCAGGACAAGTCAATCAGCTGTGTGTCCACCACTACAGGGAACCCAGGATAACCCACCACTCCAACAACAACAGGGACCTGGGGGCAGTGGCAGTGGGCACATGGTCCAGGGGACCTGGGAGGGCTGCTGTGCGACAGGGGGCGGACAGGCCAAGGGTACCCACTCTCCACAAGGCCCTCTCCTCCATCATGGGAGCATACCACCACTCCCAGGAGACGATGGCTACAGTCCTGGCCAAGTTTCAGGAGACCCAGCGCATGCAGGAGGAACAGTATTTGGGGTTCAGGGAGGAACTCAGAACCATCAGCTCCGCCCTGGGCACCATCGTAGGGGTGCTGAAGGACATACAGAACACCATGAGGGACACCGTGGCACTCCAAGGGGCCCCTGACACTAGCATGGATGATGAACTGCCCACCACCTCCGCCGGCGCTAGTGGACAGGACGCCCCGCCACAGGACCACCACACCAGCACCCCACCTCCTGCAGACGGAGAACCACCCCGCAATCGGCCCCTGTGATCCAGGAACGGGACAGAGCACGATGGCAAGACCCCCGCCAAAAAATGAGACCACTCTGATTGTCATCCCACTGTCCCACTTTGTCACCCTGTCTATACTTAAACTGCCCCAGCTCCACTTCCTATGCCCATATGGGCAGTGCACCTGTGAGACTAATAGACTGGACTCTGCCATGGACTTTCCTCCACCATCACCCATCACCATTTTACCACCCCCTCCAATAATTAGCACTTCAATAAACACCATTTAACCACAAAACAATCTGGAGTCAGTCTGTGATTTTGAAAAAGTGTATTAGCTATGACAATGACAAAATCCGTTCTCAATAGTAATGTCAACATACCTATGTCACACATCACAAGTCCATGAAGGATGCAAGCAGATGACACACGTTGGTAACCACACCTGTGAAATCGTAATGGAAATGTACAACTCAGTTACCAAATACTGCATGAAATTGACAGACAGGATAGAGGTAGAAGTGTGAAAGTAAATGTATTAGTAAAGAAAGTGTTCTCACCTGTGTGTCACTGGAAATATTGCTGTATGACAGAGTCCCTGTTGTCAATGTCTTCTTCCTCTGCTTCCTCCTCATCACTGTCCACAGGCTCCACAGCTGCCACAACACCATCATCTGGACCATCCTCTTGCAAAAAAGGCACCTGGCGTCGCAAAGCAAGACTGTGAAGCATGGAGCAGGCGATGATGATCTGGCACACCTTCCTTGGTGAGTAGAATAGGGAACCACCTGTCATATGGAGGCACCTGAACCTGGCCTTCAGGAGGCCGAAGGTGCATTCGATCGCCCTCCTAGTCTGCCCATGGGCCTCATTGTAGCGTCCCTCTCCTCACTGGGGTCAATAGCCATGACAGGTTGGGGTAACCAGAGTCCCCTAATAGCCACACCCGGTGCCTCTGGAGTTGACCCATCACATAGGGATGCTGCTATTCTGTTAGGATGTAGGAGTCATGCACTGAGCCAGGGAACATAGCATTTACATGCGAGATGTACTGGTCTGCCAAACATACCATCTGTACATTCATGGAATGATAACTCTTCCGGTTCCTGTACACCTGTTCACTCCTGTGGGGGGATCAGAGCTACATGGGTCCCATCAATGGCACCTATGATGTTAGGGATATGTCCCAGGGCATAGAAGTCACCTTTAACTGTAGCCAAATCCTCCACCTGAGGGAAAACGATGTAGCTCCTCATGTGTTTCAGCAGGGCAGACAACACTCTGGACAACACGTTGAAAAACATAGGCTGGGACATCCCTGATGCCATGGCCACTGTTGTCTGAAATGACCCACTTGCTAGGAAATGGAGCACTGATAGCACCTGCACTTGAGGGGGGATTCCTGTGGGATGGCGGATTGCTGACATCAGGTCTGGCTCCAACTGGGTACACAGTTCCTGGATTGTGGCACGGTCAAACCTGTAGGTGATGATTAAATGTCGCTCCTCCATTGTCAACAGGTCCACCAGCGGTCGGTACACCGGAGGATTCCGCCATCTCCTCACATGTCCCAGCTGACGGTGCCTAGGAAGGACAAAAGCGACCACAGAGATAAGCAACTCAGAGGTATGTACCCACAGCTACACTGAACACAAAACATAATCCAAAAAGTTGTGTGTAAGAGTGTTGAGTCCAGGCCTAGGTATGTGTGACGCAGTTGAAAATGAAGCCATGTGAGCCCCTGAAATGCCGGCTGCCTGACCTCTAAACTGGGACAATTGGATGTGAGGTAACTGCACTGGCGTTGTACACCGTCGCGGTAGGCGGTTGAAGACCGCGGCGCAATGCTGCATTGGTTAACATTGGACCCTATGGGTCCCAGGAGCCAATGACGAAGTGCGCCAGCGGTGATGATACGCACCGCCGCGGACGTGACCGCCATTTTCTATCTGTTCAATCACTCGATACCTGATCTTCGACAGGAGAGGACCTACACTGCAAGTGCTGCTGTGACCTCAGTCTGGAAGAGAGAATGGCATGTGCGTCTGGGGAAAGGGCCCCTGCCTTCACGGCACAGGAGTTGGAGAACCTCGTGGACGGGGTATTCCCCCAGTACATGCTACTCTACGGTCCTCCAGACCAACAGGTGAGTACATAGGGTGCAAGTTGCATGGGCTATGCCTGGGTGGAGAGGGCTGGATGTAAGAAGGAAGGGGGCAGAGTTCTGCGAGCATGAAGGAGTGTGAATGCATGTGCCACATGGCAAGGGTAGGGATGGGGGCCACTCACTTCGACTGTGCAGTTGCCAATGACTTCTCTTCTCCCCCTGTACATGTCATGTAGGTCAGCGCCCACCAGAAGAAGGATATTTTGCGTGCCATCGCCAAGGACATTCGGACCCTGGGGGTCCACCAGAGACGGAGCACCCATTGCTATAAAAGATGGAAGGACATTCGCCGCTGGAGCAAGAAGACGGCGAGGCTCAGCTGGGGATGGCCTCCCAACGTGGGAGGGGTGCCCGTCGCACCATGACCCCCCTGATGTTCCGGATCCTGGCGGTGGCCTACCCTGAGTTGGATGGGCGCTTGAGGGCATCACAGCAGACACAAGGGGGTGAGTACACTCGCATTCTGCTGACTTTGCGCGCAGTGGAGGGGTCTGGGTGGGGGAGGAGGGCTGTGGGTTTCCCTAGGCCAGGGCGAGTTCCGTAGGCTAGGCTCCTCCATAATGCAGGGCATGTGCCACCCCACCCCACCTCTGTAGAGTGCCAAGTACAGGTATACATGCCCCTTTGTCATCTATGTGTGCAGATGTCCACCATAGCCATGTAGGCCTTGTCCCAGTAACTGCTTCTGTAGAGCCCAAGAGCACGGCATAGTGCAGGGGGCTGCTGTGTCTGTATTGTCCGCCAACGGTAGCGGTAAGCCATGCCCTCAACCTGTCTTTCTTCTGTTTCCCACCCCTTTTTGTGGTCTCCCTGTTCTTTTGTGCATCAGCATCATCAGGCGGAGGTACAGTGGCACCGGAGCATGAGTGGGCTGCATCCCACATGGCCATGGAGGGCCACACCACGGACTCAGAATACACCAGTGGGGCGGAGGGCAAGGGGAGCTTCACAGCGGTCACCGGATCAGCAACCAGTGACACGGACTCGTCCTCCGATGGGAGCTCCCTTGTGGTGGCGGCACGATCTGTGCCCACCACTTCTACAGGTACAGCCGCCACCCCCCCTACCAGCACCGCCCTGCCAGCAGCCCCTCAGCCTTCGCCCCGTGCCCGCTCACCCAGGAGGGTGGGCATCACCTTCGCCCCAGGCACCTCAGCCCCTGCCCCTGTCACCTCTGCTGCCCTCATTGAGGAGGCCATTGACCTCCTCAGGTCCCTCACTGTTGGGCAGTCTACCATTGTGAATGCCATCAAGGGTGTAGAAAGGGAGTTGCAACACACTAATGCATTCCTGGAGGGCATTCATTCTGGTCAGGCTGCCCATCATCGAAACCTGCAATCTCTGGCCTCAGCACTGGTGGCAGCCATTGTCCCTGTGTCTAGCCTCCCCCCTCCAACTTCCTCCACCCAGACCCAATCCCCTGTACCTCAGCCTATCCCAAGCACACCATCAGACCAGCCTGCACACACGTCAACACACAAGGGCATCTCAGGCAAACATAGGCACCACACATCCCACAGGTACTCACACAAGCATCACCCACATTCAGACACAGCAACATCCACTGCCTCCACTGTGTCCCCCTTCTCGTCCTCTCCCTCCTCCCTCCCAGTCTCGTCTACACTCTCACCTGCATGCACTACCACTACAGCCACTAGGACTCGCACCACAACACCCAGCACCACACCCCTCTCACCTGCACTCACCACCCCCACTACCATTTACACGTCCCCTGTGTCCTCTCCCAGTGTGTCTGTGACGCCCCCTCCCAAAGTACACAAACGCGGGCACACACACACCCAACATCCATCCACCTCACGACAGCCTCCTGAACATGCACCTGCACTCAAATCATCAAAGGTTACACCTTCTACAACCACCTCCTCTTCCTCCACTCCCAGACCCCCTCCAGCTACCCGTCCCAGTGTTCGTCAGAAACTTTTCCTGAGCAACGTTGACCTCTTTCCCACCATCCCCCCCTCCAATTCATAGGTCCCGTAGTATCACCTCAGCCAAAAAATCTCCGGTACCAGTGGTGCCTGTTAGAGGTATGTGGAGTGCACCGGGCACCAGGGCAGCCAGTGTGACATGGAGCCAAAGCACAGCCAGTCCCCCCCCCTGTGAAGCACCAGAAGTTGGACAGTGCCCGACGGGAGAGGGTGAAGACTCCTGCCGGCAAAGCCACTCACAAGGGTCCCGGGGGGAGTGTTGAGTCAGCTGTGACTCCTCCCAAGGTGGGGAAGGGGCAGAAGAAAGTGCCAAAGTCTGGGAAGAGCAGCACAGCGGAAAAGGCCGCCATCATCCCCGCTGCCTAGGAGGCCACCACCAGCTCCATCGTCACTGGTAAGGAGACCACTGCCAGAGTCAGTGCCCAGGAGGGCAGCACAATCGTCACTGGTCAGGAGACCAACGCCAGAGTCAGTACCCAGGAGGGCAGCACAATCGTCATTGGTCAGGAAACCACCGCCAGAGTCAGTGCCCAGGAGGGCCCCTGCAGCCACAGCCCTGCTGGGCAATGAGGGACCGCCATGGCACACACCGCTGCACAGGTCAGAGACAGCAAAGTTAAGCACCGCTGAACAGGCCAAAGACCGCCATGGCAAGCACCGCTGAAGAGGGCAAGCACCGCTGAAGGGGGTAAAGACCGCCATGGCAAGCACCGCTGAACAGGGCAAGCACCGTTGAACAGGGCAAAGACTGCCATGGCAAGCACCGCTGAACAGGGCAAGCACCGCCAACACAAGCATCGCTAGCCCATGTGCGGCAGGGGCAGTGACAGAAGTGGGACCGTCACGGGGAGAGTGATGCACTCTGGGCACCTGTCCCCCTTCAGAACCAGTGGAGACTGTTATCCACTTGAGAGACTGTGGCTTTGCACTCCCCAGGATGGTAAAGTGGGCAAACCACCCACTGTAGAGACTTGAGAGACTGTGGCTTTGCACTCCCCAGGATGGTACAGTGGGCAAACCACCCACTGCAAAGACTTGTGAGACTGTGGCTTTGCACTCCCCAGGATGGTACAGTGGGCAAACCACCCACTGTAGAGACTTGAGAGACTGTGGCTTTGCACTCCCCAGGATGGTACAGTGGGCAAACCACCCACTGCAAAGACTTGTGAGACTGTGGGGTTGCACTCCCCAGGATGGTACAGTGGGCAAACCACCCACTGTAGAGACTTGAGACACTGTGGCTTTGCACTCCCCAGGATGGTACAGTGGGCAAACCACCCACTGCAAAGACTTGTGAGACTGTGGCTTTGCACTCCCCAGGATACATCAATGGGCATGGAGCCCTGTCGTGGATCTGGCGTGGTGCTGTCATCCGGCTGAGGTGCCCCCTTCCCTTCCACCTGAGGTGCCTGGTGTATTTCTATCTGATGCCCCTGCAGGGTTCTCTCCGTTTCTGGACAGGTATCTGATGTGGGGCTTGCCCATGCATTTTGGGCCCAGTGGTCCACGGACATTGAATGGTGCATACCTGCACTACTAATCGTGATGTAAATTTTTGGAATGTGTATATATTTCTCTATGTATTTGGTTACTGTATTTTGATACATTACAATGGTTGTACTCATTTCCTTTTGTGTTTGCATTCTTCTGGGGGGGTTGGGGGTTGTTACTGGGATGTTTGGAAATGCATTGGTGTGTGTGTTGTAGTGGGTGAGGGTCGGGTGGGGGTGTTGCGTGTGTGTGTCCCTGACTTTTGTCTCCCCCCTCCCCTATGTCGCAGGTGCAGTACTCACCGTTGTCTTCGGCGCCGGCGTTGCTGATGTTCGTAGAGGAGCGAATCCGCCCCGGAAAAGGTGGCGGATTGGCCTGTTGTAATACTGTGGGCGGTACTTTGTCTTCCGCCTGTCTGTTGGTGGTGACCGCCGCGCTGCTTGTCTGTACCGCTGTGGCGGTCAGAGTGTTAAAGTGGCTGTCTTTGTTGGCGGTTTCCGCCACGGTCATAATTCCCTTTTTTGTTCCGCCGGCCTGTTTGCGGTATTACCCCCGCTTTAACACCGTCCGCCATGGTTGTAATGACCCCCAGTGTTTGAAAATATATGAACAACAAACAGCTGATTTGACATCTTCCGCTTCTTCCCAGCTCCTGATTTCCTTCAAAAAACCCTTTCAACCAGTTTCTTCTCCAACTTTGGCCCGTTGGGTTAGATGGATTATGTCCTTAGCTGGCATTGACACTTCTGCTTTTGGCACCCACTCTGCTACAGGGGCTATGGCTTCCAAAGTTTTTTGGGCCGGTTCCCGTTTAGAAGATATTCTCAAATCGGCTGATTGGTCTAACAATAATGTGTTTAAGGTGTTTTATTGCAAACCAGTACATCATGTGGCCTTAGATGTCATTATTAAGCTTTAAACTTGCATAATATGAGCCTTCGGTCTTGTCATAAACTGTAGATTTTCCTAGTAATTTATGACGGAAAGTCTTAATTTTATTAAAGACACAGAGCCGAGTATTATCCCACCTCAACAATTTAATACTGTCATTGTTTCTCCCTCCCTTCCAGAATCAACTACTACTGCACAACCATCATCATGATAATCATTCCTCAGAAAATCATCGGTGTCCATCTTCTTTGGCTCCAAGGCTTCATCTACATCGTCAGCATTCGGATGTCATCCTTTCTTCTTGTGAAATCCAATTACTGAACTTTTGTCAACACTTTTTAGCTCCGGGTATGGCCTTCTGCATTGTTTGTTCTATTGTACCTTTGTTTTATACTATTTGACTCTCGCTCATGAAAAGAGGGCTGTTCACAGTCAAGATATGTATTTATGGGTGTGATCACCGGTTATTGGTGGACTGCTTAAACTACTATTTGTCTCCCATTGACCCGTTTTCCTTTGGCCTTCTGGGAGTTGTTGATTTTCTTGAGTGCTGCTATTTATTAAACAAGAAAACATTAGGCATAATACTAGCCTCCTTGTCTTTAATAAAATTAAGACTTTCCGTCATAAATTACTAGTAAAATCTACATTAAAAGCCACTCTGATGCAAAAAACTGCATTGGAGGGACCCATGTTTACAAGAAGGTGTAACGCCACAAAAAGTGGCATTACACCTCCTTGTAATATTGAGCAGTGGTTAGCCCCACCGGAGAGTCACGAAAAATTATGCTCCAGTGGCGCTAGTGGCTGTTAAATCTGCCTCTTAGTGTTGTCTGCGGGTTTGTCTCTCCCAGTGTGTCTCTGGTTGAAAGTAACCTACCTTGTTCCTTCATGGCTTACCATAACAAGGTCCCAAAATACTGGTTGTTTGGGTCGTATACAGATAGGCCTGGTGCTAAAGATGAGGACCCCATTCCTGTTTGAGGAGTGATGTCAGCATCAGAGGCAGAGGGTTAGCAGAATACGACTAAGGCCCTCATTATGACCCTGGCGGTGGGTGATAAAGTGGCAGTAATACCGCCAACAGGCTGGCGGTAATTACCGCCAGATTAAGACCATGGCGGCGATACCCCAATAGACAGCTAATGTCCCACACCAATGGCCAAGACGGAAACAACAGCCACCACGGCGGCAGCCGCCAACAGCCAGGCGGAAGTCAAAGTACTGCCCACATATTAAGACACAGGAAACTGCCACCTTTTCTGGGGCGGTACCAACACCAACAAAAGCCTGGCAGAATTAGAGCTCAAAAGTGAAAGGACTCACCATTGGAGACACAGTGAAAAACTACGCCGCCATGGAACCGAACAGCAAGTCTTCCCGATGATCTTCTACGTTATGCTCCACCTGGAACACCAATGTCGATGCAGACGGCGATGGTGAGTACAGCCGCCCAGCACACAAGAGAGGGAGGGAGGAAAACGAGAATGACACACAAACGCACGACACACACCTGACACACACACACCATACACACAACCAGCTGCACAAGAAAAACAACTTGTCCCTGAAAATCGGCAGAATAATGCAAGGACAACAGGAATTGACTAAAGTGATTGTAATCAGATCAACAACAAAATGAATAATTCGATTTGGTAATGAAACAGATATGTACACATGTACAAAAAGGGATACTGCCCAGTCCAAAGCTCAAAGGGCCCACATGGCCACAGGCCACAGTATAATGCCCAACTCGAAAACCTGAGCACATCTGGATAGGACACTGCAGGGGCATCAGTTTGCAAATAGGCAGGCACCTCAGGGGGGCACCTCAGCTGGATGCGGGATCAAGCCCACTGGTTCTGGAGGGGGCAACATGCCCAGTGCTTTGCCTGGGACGGGCAATGCCACAGCCTCTGGAGTGGGTGTCTTACCCACTGGTTCTGGAGGGGGCAACATGCCCAATGCTTTGTACTGGGGAGTGCAAGACTACAGTCTCTGGAGTGGATGTCTTCCCTACTGGTTCTGGAGGGGGCAACATGCCTAGTGCTTTGTCCTGTGGAGTGCAAGGTCATAGTCTCTGGAGTGGGTGTCTTCCCCACTGGTTCTGGAGGGGACAACATGGCCAGTGCTTTGTCCTGGGGAGTGCAAGGCCACAGTCTCTCAAGTGGGTGACTTTCCCACTGATTCTGAAGGGGGCAGCTGGCACAGTAGGCCCTGGAGGGTGGACTACATGGCGTCCGCCGGCGGTGATGCCTACATGTGGTGGTGGTTGGGGGAGGCTCCTGGGAAGCCCCTGCACTCACTGATGGCTGCACATCCACAGCTGGCGGTAGGGGCCCGTGACAGCTGGTGGTGGTGGTGGCAGTGTTATCCTGACAGCTTCCGCTGGCGTAGAGTGCCTCTTCTCCTCCTGTCCATGGGGAGGGGATCCCTTTCCCTTTGTGGCAGAGGTGGTGCAGGCCCTTCCTCACTGCTGGTGCAGGACTCTTCCCTTTCATCCCTGGTGGTGCTGGCTCCTTCCCCTTCAGTGTTGTATGTCTGGTATCCTTACCAGCATGAATAGGTGGTGCTACCACTGTCCCGTGGACTGTTTGGCTGAGGTGCTGGGCTGTGTCTTTGGTACCCTGCCCATACATGCAGGACGAGGGGAGAGGTGGAGAAGAGGTCAAGTTGGGCAAGGAAAAGCCTCTGAGGGACGTCAGGGTGGGAGGTGGGGGGAGTAATGGGAGTGGAGGATGAGGGAGTGGTTGTCGGAGGTGTATGTCTGCTGGATTTGGGTGCAGGTGCATGGGCTGTATGCTCATGTGAGGTGGATGGCTGTTGGGTGTCTGAGTGCTTGTGTTTGTGTCCTTTAGGAAGGGGGGCAGACACAGTGGAGAAGACACAGGGGACACATGCATGAATGTTGTGGAGGTGTCTGCCAGTGAGGTGTGTGTTCTGCTTGGTGTGGGGATGCTGGCAGTGGATGTTGATGTACTGCATGCAGGTGTGAGTGTGGACGTAACTGGGAGTGGGGTGGAAGAGGAGGGGAGGGCAAGACAGTGGATCTTGTCGTGTCTGCAACGGTATGTTGTTTGTGTGAGTGCCTTTGTGATGAAGTGTGGTGCTTGAGTTTGCCTGTGCCACTCTTGGGTGTTGCCTCATATGTATGCATGTCTGTTTGTGTGCTTGGAATGGGTTGGGGTTGAGGAGAATGGAACTGGGAAGTGGGAGTGGGAGGAGAAACGATTGAAACAGAGGCAATGGCTGCCATCAGAGAGGAGGCCAGAGCCTGAATCGATCTCTGTTGGGTCGCCAAAACACAATGAATGCCCAATGGCATTCACAATGGTTGACTGCCCTACAGAGATGGATCTCAGGAGGTCAATAGCCTCCTCACTCAGGGCAGCAGTGCTCACTGGGGCAGGGCCTGAAGTGCCTGGGGCAAAGGAGAGGCCCACCCTCCTGGGTGAGCGGGCACGGGCAACTCGCTGAGGGACTACTGGGAGGGCGGTGCTTCTACGGGGTGGCGGCTGTACCTGCAGCTGGGGTGGTCACAGAGGTGTCCGCCACCACCAGGGTGCTCCCATCAGAGGAGGTATCAGAGTCTGTGTCGTCCCCTCCAGTCTCTGCCCTGGTGCTCCCCTTGCCCTCCGTGCCACCGGTTCCCTTGGCGTCGGTGGACTCTGACTCCAGGGTCCTATGGGATGCAGCTCTCTCTGTCACCGGTGCCTCTGCTCCTCCGCTAGATGATGCTAATGCACACAAGGACAGGATGACAGAACAAGAAAGGGGAGAGAGAGAAATGATACACAGGGTCAATGACTGCAACAACACCACCGTTGGTGTACACAGCACCTTCACACACAGGGAACAGGCCTACGCAGTATGCATTGCACTACCAGTAATATGGCTAACCACCAAGGCATGTGGCGAAGCACACACCGCCAACTGCAGCACACCTGGGACACACGCAGTCCTGTCTAGAAGTGAATACTAACAAGCTAGGTTACCTGTAATTGCCATGAAACCCTTACCCTTCGGAGGACCTACGTTGCTATGTCTGGCCTGGCCTCAAGGGCACCCACTAACACACAACCACCACCCGAATACCACCCCAATTGTAATGATACCCACTGTACTCACCCCGTGTGGGTGCTGTGATGCCCTCAAGCGCCCATCCAGCTCTGGGTAGGTCAGGGTCCGACAGGCACCCCTTCCTCGTTGGGAGGCCATCCCCAGCTGGGCCTCTGCAGTCTTCCATGCCCAGCTTCTCAGGTCCTCCCACTGTTTCCGACAGTGGGTGCTCCACCTGCCATAGACCCCTAGGGTCTGCACCTCCTTGGCGATGGCACGCCATAATCCCTTCTTTTGATGACCGCTGATCTGCAGAGGAACTACATACAGGAGAACTTCATTAAACAAACAGTCCAGCCTGTCACACACATGGCCCACCATACCTGATACCATCAACATTGCAAAACACATAGGACAGCTCAAAACATGTACACCGCCAAGAGAAAATCCTCACACACCCCACCCACCCTTACATGATGCCTTCACACACATCTCCATGCATTCATGCCACATACATCATGCCCACAGTGTACTCACCTGTTGGTCTGGACGCCAATACAGCAGTCCCTTCTGGGGTAGGACCCCATCCACCAGTCACTCCAACTCCTCTGAAGTGAAGGCTTGGGCCCTTTCCTAGTCACACAGTAGGTTGCAGGCACAGGTCACAGCAGCACATGCACTGTAGGTCTTCTCCTGTGGAAGGTCAGGAAACAAGTGAGGAATCAGATAGAAAATGGCGGTCACGTCCACTGCGGTATACACCGTCACCACCGGCACATATCCCCATTGGCCACTATACTCCATAGAGCCACATATTATCCAATGAGGAATTGCATGGTGTTGCAAGACCGCCTTTTGCCACAATGCCCAACGTCGGTGGAGTTACCTCACTTCCACCTGTCCCTACATGTAGGACAGGAGGTCATCATTTCAGGGCGGGGGGAAACAGTCATATCGACATTAACTGCGTCACAGATTAGATTGGCATGTACCTCACCATTAACACTGTCCCATTACTTAAGTGCACCAAGTATACTGAAGTTTTTGTTCCATTGTTCCACTTGTGACAGCCTACTCACTCTTGTGTCCCTTAGATACCTACCGCTGCGGATGAATAGGAGGAGGAGACATCCCCCTGTGTACAGACCCCCAACAGGAGACAGGCCAGATCTCATCTATCCGTCATCCAACTGGGATCCACCCTCTTGTTTAAGTGCTATCAGTGCTCCATTTCTTTGCAACTGGTTCTTTCCAAGTGACAGTGGGCTTAGCAGTCGGGAATCCCCAAGGTGCCTCCTGCGTTATCTGTCAGCATCCCCAGGGATTAGGGTTAAATCATATCTCTGTTCTTGGTTAAACCTTCATGTTTCTAAGTAAAAATAATGTTCTGTGTTACACAATTGGATTTATCAATGCTTGTTTTACCAATGCTTGTTTGCTAATGTGAGCAGGTGTAGACATTTGCTTCTAATTGGGTGTGGTGTAGACATGTGCTTCTAATTGGGTGTGGTGACTCATCCACATGTGGAAACTCAACTGCTTTCCTGATTGGCTATAAATAGCAGAGTGAAGCATGCCTCCCTGCTTGGCTTTGTTTTGCTTCCTGATCTCAGCATCTGATTTGGCAGTTACGTCCCTGCTGTCATCCTCGTATTCAGTTCTTTTGAGGCAATTCTTTTCTTCGTTCCTGTACCAGCTGACACCAGGCATTCCTCCAGCACTCCAGAAAAGACTGCAGCTAAGTGACTAGTATTCTCCAGGGAGTTTGTAATTTGAGCGCCGCGCTTTCCTAGAACAGCTGGTGTATTTCAGACGTCGTATTTTGGCAGAGTGCTTATCTTGAAGAGACAAAAGCATTTCTGAACATTCTACATTATTATTGTTGTAACTTGCCTACATGTGCTTCAGGACATCTGCTTGAGCTCAAGTAACACAAAAAGTGCAATTTTAAAAGAACATTTACATGACTTTTCTTTCTGTAATAGCATAACTCTTGGATTTAAATTGTGTCATTCATGCCTGTGTTTCAGGTTAGAGGAATTTGCTTTTGAAGTGTTGTTTATACACACAGTGAAACCAAACCAAACTGTGCCACCCTAACTATTTAAACCCAGAGTGGACATTTGTATTTATTGGATTATTTTTGTTTCTTTTAGTTTAACCCTATGCATGCAGGAAAGTTATACATGATATAATTAATGCCCTTTTTTGTCTTTCTTGTGCATGATAAGTGCAACCACAGTTCTAATTGTAGTGTGCAAAAGTGAATCTCTGTAAAGCCAGCCCTAGTGTTGTAGTACTTATTGTTATGGTACTCAGTTTGGGTTTTTGGTAATGCAGTGTTAGTAATTGTGCCAACAGTTATTATTATTCAAGAAAAGTGCTGGAGCATCCCAGTGTTCTTCTACCGCTCCCATGCCCATATCAGAAAGAGATATTCAGTTTCAAGTAAGTTTAGTGCACTAACTTTACTATCACACTGTCAGCAATGACTTACCCCCAGAAGATACAGGGTGCCTGGCTGGACCGGCAAGACGTGGCAGTGTTTTGTCTCTTTCTCTTCCACTCCCCCTTTCCTTTTGGGACACCTACCGGGGTTTCTGTGTCCACCAGGAAGTGCTGAGAGGTGTTCCATGAAGTCGGGAGACATACCATCGCCCCTGCAGACATCCTGCTTTTCAGGTGAGTGGCCCGTCTCGACATTAGCAGCAGGAATGTCACAGCCAATGTTCTCAATCGTGCTGGCAAGAGTCTTGTCTGCCCTACATTTCTTTCTCTCACGTGGAAGAATTGGCCACTGTGAAGGGTGAATTCTATGCAATGGGACATGTCCCTAATATTATTGGGGCGATTGATGGTACACATATTGCGTTTGTCCCCCCCACCAGAATTAACAGGTGTACAGGAATCATAAGAGTTTCCACCCACTGAATGTGCAGATTGTGTGCCTGGATGACCAGTATATCTCCCACGTCAATGCTAAATATCCTGGGTCGATGCATGATGCCTTTGTTCTGAGGAATAGCAGCATTCCCAATGTGATGGCCCAACTCCGGAAGCACAGAGTGTGCCTAATAGGTGAGCATTGGTCCCTACCCACTGTATGATAGTGTATGCCTCTGTTGTTAACCCCATATCATTGTGTGAGGGTAAATGTGGTCCCTCAATAGTTGCGGGTGACTCTGGCTCCCCAAACCTATCGTGGCTGCTGACCCCTGTGAAGAATACCAGGACAGGGGCTGAGGAACGTTATAATGAGGCACATGGGCGAATCAGATGAATCATCGAGAGGACCTACGGCCTCCTGAAGGCCAGGTTCAGCTGCCTCAGTCTGATAGGTGGATCCCTGTGCTACTCACCCGAGAAGGTCTGCCAGACAGTAGTGGTATGCTGCATGTTGCACAGCCTGGCCCTCAGATGCCATGGACCTTTTCTGCAGGAGGAGGAGACTGGATATGCCCCTGTGCAGCAGTAGACCCTGACAACAGTGAGGATGAAGAGGCTGAGGATTAGGATGAGGACAACAGGACATCAGTTATCTGTCACAGTTATCTGTCAGTACTTCCAATGACACACAGGTGAGACAGTGCAACTGCACAATCCTATGACTATTGGTGTATTCTGTGTGGCTGTAGCATGATGGCATTAACTTCCTTTGCATTTCAACTTACTGTCACCTACGCTTTGTCATTTTACAGATGTTGGTGATATGACAACTGTGTACTGATTATTTCTATGCTCTCACAGTGTACAGTTCATTTGCACTAGATGTGACTGTTTCCAAAATACACATTTTCAAGACATGAAATACTAGTAGTCAGGTTGTGTTCAATGGTGTTTATTGTAGTGTTAAACACTTTAGAGGAAAGTGCAATGGAATGGGGTGATGATGGAGGAAAGTCCAGGGTATTGTTCCAGTCTGTTTGTTGCACAGGTCCAGTGTCCAAGGGGCCATAGGAAGGGGAGCAAAGGCAGTTCAAAGTGGATAAGGTGACTGAGTGGGACACAAGGGGGACTATTAGGAGAGTCTCATTTCCTGGCAGTGGTCTTTGCAAGTGTCTCTGGCTTCTGTCTGGCTCGCAGGGAAGGTTTGCAGGGTGGTTCACTTTCTGCAGGGGGAGGGGTGCTGGTGCCCTGTGGGTCCTGTGTGGGGCCTCCTGCCCACCAACTGCAGTGGAAGTGGAGGGCTGGTCAATGGACTGGCTAGTGGTAGGGACCCGCTGGTGCGCTGTTGCCTCCCTCATGATGTTGGCCATGTCTGCCAGCACCCCTGCTATAGAGATCAAGGTGGTGTTAATGGCCTGCAAGTCCTTCCTCATCCCCTGATACTGTCCCTCCTACAGCCATCTGTTCTCCTGCACTTTGTCCAGGATCTGGCCCATTGTGTCCTGGGAATGTTAGTAGGCTCCCAGGATCTCGGAGAGTGCCTCCTCGAGAGTTGTTTCCCTGGTCCTGTCCTCCCCCTGGTGCACAGGAGTCCTCCCAGTGTCCCTGTTGGCATGTGCCTCTGTCCCCTGAACGTTGTTCCCACTGCCACTGACCCCAGTTCCATGATTGTCTGGGGCATGAGGTGTGGACTGGGGTCCCTGTACAGATTGTCACACTGCTGATTGATGTGTCCTGGGGACATAGTTGTGGGTAAGCTGGGTGGGTGCTGTGGTGTTGGATACTGATGGGGGAGTCTCTGTGGTGGACTGTGATTGCGCTTGGGTGACCGGCTGTCCAGTGGTCCCTGATGAGTTACTGTTATCACTGGGGGCATCTTCTGTTTGGGGACTGGATAGTCGTGGCACCTCCTCTATGCTGACAATGGCTGGGGATGTAGGTGATGTTTTTTGCTTTATTTGTGTAACATATTGTACATCCCTGGCTTCCCCTATATCGTTGGTGTTGCCTTGTCACCTTTTGCTTGTGTATGGGTATGTATTGTGGTATTGTTAGTTCCTCTATGCTGTGCATGCTTTGGTGATGGGTGTCCATGCAGGGTTGGGAAGGGTGTTCCTGCACTGGTATGGCATGCAGGGCTTGGCATTGGGGTTAGTCAGAAGTGACGGTGCAGTGTGTGGGATGGAATGGAGTGATGGGGGTGAGGGTGTGGGTGTGACTTGGCATGCAGGTATTGGGGGGTGACAGGTAGTAAATATTGACTTACCAGTGTCTAGTCCTCCGGCAACTCCAGCGAGTCCCTCAGGATGCAGTAGTGCCAGTACCTGCTGAAAAGGCAATCCAAATATAGGACCACTGAGGAATCAAATAAGTCTGTTTCAACCAAATAATAAATGCATGTACTCCATGCAGTGTGAAGAATTCAAAATCATCATTGTCAGCAAAGTAACCAGAGGTAGTCTGTGCAAAAACAGGAACCTTACTTGATGAAGTAGAACTGGTAGGTTCTTCCAAAGGTGGTTGTTGATAAACAACTTCATTATTTGAAGCAGCAGTTGAAAACGGTACACTCATATATGGAGTATGTCCTCTATTGGTGGTAGCAACAGCAACTAGTGGAAATTCAGCATCTGAGACCCCCTACTGGGGAAAAGCATTGCTCCTATTACTTAATGCTTAAAGAGAGTTTTAATAAAGGGTAGTGAAAGGAGGCAGGTAACTACCCAAGAGCCCTTGTGGCCTAATATGTAGGACTGACCACATGGTGTAGCGTAATTAGATCAAATGAAACAAAGGGCCAGACTTACAAGGCCCTTTTGCCTCCTTGCGGCACACTAGTACAATTTTTTTATACTAATATGGCTCAAGGAAGCAATTTTCACCGCACCATATTTACAAAGTGGTGCTATGCATGCATTGTGCCACTTTGCGACCCCTTGCACCACATTATGCATATGTCAGGCATAATGTGGTGCAAGGTGGGGAGTTCTGGCATTAGGAGGCCTGCAAAAACGGCAAAAATAAATTTTTGGCATCATTTTTAATGGCTGCTCAAAGCAGGTGTTAAAGTGACCACCCATTTTAATCACTGGGCCTCCTTGCACTTTGCAGCACCAGCGTCAACATTTTTGATGCTAGTGGTGCAGCAAAGCAGAACAATACCATAAAAAATGTTGATACTATTGGCCAAATGTGCGCCATGGTGCGCCATATTGTAAATATGGAGCACCCATGGTGTCATTAAGTGGGGCAGGGGCGATACAAGAAAAATGGCGCATCAGCACTGATGCAGCAGTTTCTTGACAATATTCCCCAAAGCATTTGTACTTACAACCAGCAAACGTAGACAAAATCAAAGTTCTTGCACCTTGAATGCCTAGGATTGACACCAGTGCTCTCTAGGATGGGCCAAACTCCTTTGTATCCATAATCTTCTCTCAAACAAGATCACCAGCTTAAGGAATTCAGCCACAAGATGCTGGTTGCTCCTTCAATTCGTTAGTGTCAGACCAGTTGGAACTTCCATTGGAGTGCTCATCTCAGAAATCCTGTAATTATTGTAAGATAACAAAATGTTGATTAATGTTAAAAGGCGTATCCACCGCCATTTTTCCAGGATTATCGAGCTCTGGAACGCACATCTCGATGCTAAGGGGAACCTCATGTGGGTCCAGCCTCCCAAAGGTCTTCTATGCAGATTTTTTAAAGCTCTCTGGACTTCAGACAGAGGGTGGATCTAACTAGGACCTGGGCCTTATACTCTAGGTTTTAAGGACTACTTCAATTCATGTTTTTTCTTTTCCACTATCGAATTTCCCTCGGGATAATAGGGAGAGAACTAATACACAGCAACACTCAGGGTTCCCATGGTATCCTCATAAGCCTTGGAGGCAAAGGCAGGTCCCTGGTTCAGGTGAAATGCTGCTACTGCATCTACACCAATGAAGACCTGCAAATCTTTAATAACCGTTTGAGCATCAGTCAATTGTTGTGATCATACCCATAGAAATCTAGAAAATGAATCAGTGGCTAGTATACTAAATTTAAACATAGCATCTGACTTCAGAAGTCTACAATGATTTAAATATACACATTAGAAAGGCTTATTTGAAACTAGGAGGGGTGTCTATGTGAGCGTACTGTAGTGGAACCTTTAATTTGCTGACAAATGTCACAACTGAGGACATTCTGTTTTGTCTATTTGTACAGACCATACTACTGATAGATTGTCCTTAATAAGGAAACTGTAGCCACCACACCAGCATACACAGATGCCAATCCATCATGTGCTACTTTGATCTGTTCTAGTCTGAGGTCTTATTTTTGTATTGTTAGATCAACCACCACAGGGATGCGGGTAAAGGTAATTTTTTGGGCACTCAACAGAAAGGAATATTTTTTCTGGATATTTTTTGGATGAGTGAGTTTGTTGGAAATGGCCATTTCTGCAGGGTTATCTACACAAAGTTTGCTGTTCTCCTCCTATATTTCTGACCCTCTTTTTGTTAGCTTGTAGACGGGTCTCCTCGACCGCCTCTTGCAGCTCCTCGGACTGGCGCCTTTCGCGCGCCTCAATTGGAGGAATCGCACGTTCCCATGGAGACATGGGAACGCCTTCGGACTCTTGGAACCCGGATTTCTGGGTTCCACTATTAAAAGGAAAGACGGACTCCAGCAGAGGAGAGGAGGAGTTCTCTCCGAGGACGACACCGACGACAGAAGAGGAAAAGATGCCGCAAGAAGAGGAGGATGAGACAGGACCGGAGGTGGTTCCATTACACCACGGGGAACATCCAGAAAAGAGCCGAGACCCAGAAAGAGCACTTTCCGTCACGACCCTGGAGGGTCGTGGCTCAACAAGGTACGGTCCTTGTTACAAGGACGCCGACAACCCATTTTCTCTATTGGGACACAGGGGAGAGGAGGTTGAGAGACGAGGGGTGGGACTGAGGAAGGGCATGCGGAAAAGGGGTCATGGAGAGTGTAAATAAACGGGTGAAAACTTGGGCAGAGCACTGAGTGAGATACTTATCACAAGGATATCGAACCTCTCACCCCTCACTACCGGGCCTATCTATATACCCCTCCACCTCCATCTAAAGAGTCCCCCCCCCTTTCCGTGCATGTCTAAACACTAAAACTACGCCAGAACCCCCACAAAACCACTTACCTTTGTTTTCTCTCCTGTGTTTTGTTTTCGGTACCACCTGGGAGGTCACGCGACCCGGCACATCCAGGAGTCCTAAAGGAAGACAAAGGACAGAGACGTTAGAAAAAGAAGAAGTCAACTGGAATTTTTGATATCAAACTTTTGTTACCACATTAACTTCCATTACCTATTGTTTCAACCTCCTAAAGAAATACATTTTCTCTCTCTACATATGGCCCAGAGTCCTCTGTACCGCCAAGTCCCCACCACAGTGGTGTCAGAAGTGGGACCTAGAGTCCATAGGCGGTACAAAGAGGCGAACAGGATGGGGGAGAAACCTACGCTAGAGGATATGATTAAGCAGTTGGCAGAGGGTCAGCGACACCTCCAACTGGTGTGGGAGGCTCATCAACGGGAGGCAAAAGAAGACCGAGAGGCCCTTCAAACGGCATTAAAAAGCCAAGCCACCATCATGGCTAATAACCAGCTGGTGCATGAGACTGCGCTCCAGAAATTAACTGATACCATCGCAGTCAGCAAAGTACACCCTAATGTTCTGAGCTCGGTACTACAAAAGTTCCAAGAAGGGGAAGACCCTGACTCCTTCTTCACAAATTTTGAACGTGTGGCATCCTCGGCCCAATGGCCGGAAGAACGATGGGGCCAGTATATCGCACCCCTCCTAACGGGCATCCTTCAAACAGCATACCAGGTCGCTAATCCCGGGGGTACTACTCCTCATAAGGATATTAAGAGTAGTATCCTAGAAAGGGTGGGTCATGACTCAGAGTACTATAGGATGAAGTTTAGAAAGGTTAAATGGGGACAGAGTGAGGATCCCCGTACTTTCTATTTTAGGGTTAAGGATTTGGGGCTGAAATGGCTGGGGCCGTTAGGAACAGACCGAGAAGAAATCATTAAAGCAGTTATTCTGGAACAGTACCTAGACTCCCTCCCAGGCAGTACCAGGAACTGCATAAGACAGCATCTCAAGATAGATACGGAACTGGCTGTAGATCTAGCCTGCGCCTATCACCGGTCTGTTGATGTTAAGACTTTAGGCCCCAGGAACACTGTCAAACCTCCTGTGGGACCGCTCAAATATTCTCCCCGACGACCACCAGAAGAACCAGGGACCCAGAGACCTGGAGAGACTAACCCCATGCAGCAACCCCAATGTTTTAGCTGCGGAGAGTGGGGACACATTGCGAGAGGGTGCCCAAGGAAAGGCGACGGGGTAGAACCTATGGAAATTGGGGTCACCCGGGGTAGAGTATTGTGTACTGGTAGAGGGAACCGTACGTTCAAACAGATCATAAAAGTAAACGGAACCCCAATAGAAGCTCTGATCGATTCGGGCTGCAGCCAGTCAGTAATACGCGGAGACTTGTTAAGCCAAACGGACCAGACCCCGAGCCAGTTGGTTACTATCTGTTGCATTCATGGAGATAAAGAGAACTATCCTCTAAAGCTGGTCAGAGTAGAATGGGGAGAGTATCACGACTTTCTTCCAGTAGGAATTATGGACAGATTGGTAGAAGACTGCGTCATTGGTACGGATTATATCCGGTTCAATGATCTCTTAGATAAAACAAGATTACCCGTACAATCTCCTGACTGGTGGTCGGAAGCACCGTTTTCAAACAGTCATATTGAGAACTCTCCAGTTCACATAAAACTGACCAGAAGGGAGAAAAGACAAAAGAAACAAAATTACCAAATTGCAAGGTCTGAAAAACCCCCAGAGAAACTTGTAGCCAGTACCGACAAACTTCACCCTCTCTTTCAGAGCTAGCCAGCGGGACTCTATGTCACGCATGGAAAAATGCCAAAACAGAATCAACAAAGGAGGTGGGTCCTTATTTTCTAATTCATAAGAACCTTCTGTATAGAGTCACTACGTCCCCAAACGGAGAGAAGAAACAACTGGTGGTACCTGAGCCCTATCGGAATCAGGTCCTATTCTTAGCCCATAACCAGCCAGGAGGTGGACATTGCGGTCGAGAAAAGACTGAGGAATATTTATTAAGGCGATTCTATTGGCCAGGGGTTTATGCTCAAATCTGAAAATACTGCACACAGTGTCCTAGGTGTCAGTTAATAGAACCAGGAGCCTTGAGGAAAGACCCTTTACAACCCCTGCCCATTATTGAGATTCCATTTAGTCGTGTGGGTATGGATCTAGTCGGACCACTCTTACCATCATCCAAGGGTCACACCTATATACTAGTCTTGGTAGACTACGCTACCAGATATCCGGAAGCCATTCCCTTACCTAGTATGACCACGAAATCAGTAGCCCAAGCCATGATAACCTTCTTCTCTAGAGTAGGATTTCCCCAAGAGATCCTAACCGACCAGGGTACTCCATTTGTGTCAGCCCTTATGAAATAAATCTGTAAAACACTGGGGATCACTCAGATAAAAATCTCAGTATACCACCCCCAAACTGACGGTTTAGTAGAACGCTATAACCGCACCATCAAAACTCTGCTGAGGAAAACAGTGGATGACTCCGGAAAGAACTGGGACCAGAAACTGCCTCTGGTCCTCTATGCCATCCGGACTCATGAACAATCCTCCACAGGACATAGGGGGTTATTCCAACTTTGGAGGAAGTGGTAATCCGTCCCAAAAGTGACGGTAAAGTGACGGATATACCACCAGCCGTATTACGAGTCCATTATATCCTATGGAACTCGTAATATGGCTGGTGGTAAATCCGTCATATTTGGGACGGATTACCACCTCCTCCAAAGTTGGAATAACCCCCATAGTCCTTTCGAACTAGTGTTTGGGAGGCAACCCCGTAATTTACTTGATATGGCCACAGAAATGTGGGAAGAAGAAGGAGACGAAAGAAAAACCCCTGCTAGAGTATGTCAATAAATTAAAATCACACTTACAGACCACATGGGAAGATGTACGGAAACATCTAGAGAAGGCACAGGCAAACCAAAAGGCTTATTACGATCCGGGGACCAAACTACGGTCTTTCTGCCCTAACGACCAAGTCCTGATACTGCGACCAACCTCCGAAAATAAGCTGCTAGCTAAATGGCAAGGGCCCTACAGAGTGATAAAAGCGGTTTCCCCGTCACCTACCTCATCAAATTAAATCAGCACCCAAAGAGGACCCAAATATACCATGTCAATTTACTAAAAAAATGGGAAACACCAGAAGACACCCCTAACCCCTCTGCTACTGGGTTCTTAATAACCCCAACCACTGCTTTAGGTATGGACCTCTATCCCACCACTAGCGAAGAACAGCGGGAAGGTCCATGTATAAACAACTCTCTTACCAAAGCCGAAAAATCCCAACTAACCACCCTGTTACAAAATCATTCGCAATTTTTTTCTGAGACACCAGGTAGAACTTCATTAATTCAATACAGTATTAGAACACCGGAGGGCCAAACCATTCGCCTGCGGCCCTACTGGATTCCCGAAGCACAAAAGCATCTTATTGAAGAAGAAATAAAGAAAATGTTAGCCCTAAAGGTTATCGAACCGTCCACAAGCCCCTGGTGCTCCCCGGTTGTTCTCGTTCCGAAACCTGATGGGTCTGTTTGGTTTTGCATCGACTTCCGTAAGCTAAATAACATATCTCTCTTTGACACAATCCCAATCCACCAGTGGAGAAATTAGGAAGGGCCCGATATATGTCCACCCTGGACCTAACGAAATGGTACTGGCAAATCCCCCTCGCCTCTGTCGACAAAGAGAAGATAGCTTTTGCAACCCAGTCAGGCCTTTATCATTTTACTGTCCTTCCCTTTGGCCTTCACGGGGCTCCAGCTACATTTCAACGCTTAATGGATCGGCTTTTAAAACCGTTCCAAGCGTTTGCAGCAGCTTGCTTAGACGACATTGTAATTTTTAGCAATACCTGGACTGATCATCTACAACATCTTGAGGAGGTGTTCCGCATCTTAACTGAGGCCGGCCTTACGGCCAACCCAAAAAAATGCGTTCTAGGAAACACACAAATCGCCTATCTCGGTTACCTTATAGGCAACGGGATCCTACGGCCACAGAAAGATAAGATTGAGGCCATATTACAAGTGCCTGTGCCCAAAACCAAGAAAGAACTTCGATCCTTTTTAGGTTTGGTAGGGTACTATCGCAGGTTCATTCCCTAATACTCCACGATTGCCACCCCTCTCACTGACCTCCTGAAAAAACACTACCCCACCAAATTACCCTCATTCACTGACTCTCAACTCCGCAGCTTTGACCAGCTCAAACGGTCCCTCACGACCGAGCCTGTACTGAAATGTCCAGATTTTTCCATGTCCTTCCACTTATATACAGACACTTCCAACATCGGTCTGGGTGCTGTCCTCACTCAACCCGACAGTGAGGGGCACGAACATCCCATTGTATTCATCATTAGAAAACTACTTCCCAGGGAGTGCCACTACCCCACTATTGAGAAGGAGTGTCTGGCTATTAAATGGGCCGTGGAGAACTTACAATATTATCTATTGGGCAGACCTTTCATCCTGTACACTGACCATGCCCCGTTAACCTGGTTGGCCTCACATAAGGACACTAATTCTAGGGTATTGCGTTGGTTTCTTGAGCTCCAACATTTTCCTTTTCAGGTCCGCCACGTTCCGGGTTCTCAGCAGGGTCCTGCCGATTTTCTGTTCCGGTTTACCGACTCTTTGGTCCTCTACCAGTCGCGATCATGGGATGAGGAGTGTAGACAGGTCTCCTTGACCGCGTCTTGCAGCTCCTCGGACTGGCACCTTTCGCGCGCCTCAATCGGAGGAATCGCGCGTTCCCATGGAGACATGGGAACGCCTTCGGACGCTTGGAACCCGGATTTCCGGGTTCCACCATCAAAAGGAAAGACGAACTCCAGCAGAGGAGAGGAGGAGTTCTCTCCGAGGACGACACCGACAACAGAAGAGGAAAAGACGCCGCAAGAAGCGGAGGATGAGACCGGACCGGAGGTGGTTCCAGTACACCACGGGGAACATCCAGAAAAGAGCCGAGACCCAGAAAAGAGCACTTTTCGCCACGACCCTGGAGGGTCGTGGCTCAACAAGGTACGGTCCTTGTTACAAGGACGCCGACAACCCATTGGGACACAGGGGAGAGGAGGCGGAGAGACGAGGGGTGGGACTGAGGAAGGGCATGTGGAAAAGGGGTCACGGAGAGTGTAAATAAATGGGTGAAATCTTGGGCAGAGCACTGAGTGAGATACTTATCACAAGGATATCGAACCTCTCACCCCTCACTACCGGGCCTATCTATATACCCCTCCACCTCTATCTAAAGAGATCCCCCCCCACCTTCCCTGCATGTCTAAACACTAAAACTACGCCAGACCCACAAAACCACTTACCTTTGTTTCGCTCCTGTATTTTATTTTCGGTACCACCTGGGAGGTCACGCGACCCGGCGCCATCCAGGAGTCCTAAAGGAAGACAAAGAACAGAGACGTTAGAAAAAGAAGACGTCAACTGGAATATTTGATATCAAACTTTTGTTACCACATTAACTTCCATTACCTATTGTTTCAACCTCCTAAAGAAATACATTTTCTCTCTCTACATACGGCCCAGAGTCCTCTATACCGCCTAGTCCCCTCCACATAGCTCTAGGACTCTGGGCTCTATACCACTGCTAATCAGTGCTAACGTGAATGTGCTCACTCCATTAAAACTTGATATTATTGAATTAAACCTATTAGCTTATTGAATTTACCTGTAGGTCCCTTGTAAAGCGGTATACCATATACATAGGACCTGTAAAACAAATTCTTCTAGTGGGTCTGCAGCTCAGATTGCGCCACTCACAGAAGTAGTCTTTCAAACTTCTCTCAGGCCTAACAGGACAGTGCTATGCGTGCAGTTTACTGCCACATTGACTTGGCAAGCCAAAGTACTAACCAAGGCCTGAATGCCCTTTTTACTACACCTAAGTCACTCCTAAGGTAGGCCCTAGATAGCCCTATGGGCAGGGTGCTGTGTATGTAAAAGGTAGGACATATATTTTTATTTTTTACATGTCCTAGTAGTGACAAACAGCATATTTAATTTTTCACTACTGTGAGTACTGCTCATCCCATAGGTGTGCATTGGGAATTCCCTTATATATGTCTAAGTGGTCATTTCTGACCTGTGTGGACTAGCGTGGGCATGTTTGGTATGTTTGGAATGGTAGTGAAACATCATGCTAACTGGTGTTGGTAGATTTTTCATCACTATTTTAAAAATGTACTTTTAGATAGTGGGCATTTCTCTGTGCTTTTAACTCTAGTGCTTTGCAGCCTAATTTAAATCCAAGTCTGGGACAAAGTGACAGCTCCACTTGGTGCATACTTTCCAGACAGCCGTAACACAGGAAGGGCTGTGGGTGACAGAAGAGGCATCTGCATACTGATAGTCACCCTGGGCTGGGGAGAGGGAGGGTCATTCACACCTTATATGCCAAAAGACTTTGTCCTGCCCTCACACAATGGACTGATTATCCCCTACTGATGTCTGGAGACAGAGCTGGGTTGAAAGGGTGATTGTTTCACTTGAAAGGGTCCCTTTGAAGTTACCCCCTGAACAAAGGCATTTGTGAGTATAAGTAGAAGGGCTCTTGCCCCATAATGTCAAAGCACTTTGCAACTGGGACTGAACCTCTGCCAGAAGGACTGCTGAGCTGCAAAAGGACACATCTGGACTGCTCTCCTGTTGTTGCCTTGCTGCCTGGTATCTGCTGGGTGGCACAAAGGACTCACCTGGATTGCTTTTCTACTTGTTGCCCTGTCTGCCAGCTGCCCCCTGTCTTGTATTCGACAGAGACACTATGTGGACTTAGCACCAGGTGCTGCTGGAAGGAACTGTCATACTAAGAAGAACCACCATTAGGATTGTACTGCTGTTGTGCTGACCTGTGGCCTGCTAGGTCACAAGAGGACTGCCACTTCACCCCAAGGACCCTGATGTGCTGTCCTTTTGCCATTATCTGCCCCCAGGGCTCTGCCAGGAATCAGCAGAGGATTTCCACATGCTACCTCTGGTCCTGCAGTCATAGTGCCTGGTGAGCACTATAATCTTCACCTAATAGAGCTCATGGTGAGCTATGTTATAAGCCTGCAGGTAGCTCATTTCTGAACACCCCTGCTGTCCCCATGGATGTGTGCCCCTGTTTGGTGTTGCACTCCTAAGTTCTGCACTGTTTCCCTACCCAGGAGGGTCATGGGAGAAGGAGGAGTGCGGCGGTGATTGCCAACAGTGTTTTTGTGGAATGGGGAGTAAGCGCATACTCCCTGGTGCCCCCAGGACACAAGCAGATACCCACTCCTGCTGTTGGATGTTGTGAGGGTGGCTGGGTTCTTCCTGTGCTACCGCTGAGTGGCCCCAGGGAAGCCAGATAGCCAGCCTGTGTTGGCTTCACAGGCGGGCCCCTGCAGAGTGAAGGCAGTCACCACACTGCATGTTCGCAGGCAGTGGCCCATGAGGAGGACCTGCATGTGGGACCCTAGAGGGTTCTGCATGTCCCTGCTAATGGGCGTGGACCACCCCCCCACTCTTCACCTCACTCACCACCTGGGGAAAGGAACCCTCAGTAGGTGATTCCTATTGCAGCTTGATGTTGGGGAAGGCTGCCCTGGTTAGTGGCTACTCCGTGCACGTGTGGGCAGCTACCTTGCTATTTGTCATGCAGGGGACCCAGTGAGGTCATCCCACAAATTCATGCAGTTGATGTCTTCCCCCTACCTCAGGAGCATACCCTTTTTGGGGGGCCTTCATCCCTCAATGTGACTTGCAGGATGGGAGTGAATCCTCAACAGAGGTGCTGTCCCTGCTGAGCTCCTTCAGTACTGTATTCACGGCAGTAGGAGAACAGGAGCTCCTTTGCTGGATGTGGTGAGTACTCACTCACCTTATATCTTGTAAAAGAAGTGCAGATGCACTGTATCTATGAGTTTGTACGGATTCAGATATTGCTGAGGATATGTGATCACCATAGTGGTGATTTATGTATCAAGATACTTTGGCAATTCATATTTTTTCTTGCCCTAACCTAACTGCTGTATTTTCATGGCTTGATATTATGTTATGTGTTGTTATTGCCTTCCTGAGGTGATGTGCGTATTTACAGGATCTGCCTTGTATGCATTAGGAGTGGGTGCTTTTGATGACCTGTGCAACGTGGGAATATTTATTTTATTTGCACTCAGCGCAATGTTTTGACAATTGCTTAATTGGCAAAGTAATTACTGATTTATGCCATTTTGGCCCATGGTTAATATGCAATACAGTTTATTTTTATGTAATCTGGTGTGAAGTTTATTTTGTAATGTGCTTATTGTGCCAACAGTATGTATGTGTTGTGCAAAGGCTTTGCACATTGCCTCTTGGATAAACCTGACTGCTCTGGCAAAACTACCAAGGGGGTGAGCAGGGCTTATCTGTGGTGTGAAGCTCCCTTACTCTAAACAGAGTGGTGGTTTCTGCCTGGTTTAGTTGCCTACCCTAGCCAACCAGAAATCCCACTTCTTTTTAAGTTTAAAGAGAACGTTTATTGATAATTAATACACTATTTAAAAGATATAAATGTATTTGATGACAGGAGTGAAATAATACAATAACAGTTCAATTTCATGAAAAGCGCTTATTGAGGAACACAATAGATATATTAATATTTGAAAACATAAGTATATATGCATATATTAAATGTATTAGGGGAGGAAGTTATAAACAATGTAACTAAATACAATAAAAGGTAAAGTAAAAAAATTCATGGCGGTTTAGAAACCTCCTCATTTCTAGGGGAATGATTACACAAAGAATAAGCTAAAGAGTTTAGGTAATTTGTAATAGGTAACCATAACGTGTCTCTTTTGATAGCAAGGGATACAGGGGAAACATAAGCTCTTTCCAGTCTGTGATTATAACATATACCATACCACCAAGCTTGAAAGCATAATTTAGAAGCGTCCTTCCTAGTTTTCATAATTTGTTGAAAAGCAACAGCCAACAATAAATTTAAGATTAAGATAGAACTTTTTGGAAGATGATACCAGTCGTCTGCAAGGTTGCCAAAAAATATATTTGTAAAGCATAGGGTAACTTGAGTTTTAAAAATAGTATTAATTTGACTCCATACATTAACCCAAAATTGAAATGTATATGTACATTCAAAAAACATATGTTTAAGATCCGAGACCGGCTTATTACAGGACCATTAAGAGGACAAAAGGTTAGAATTAATTATATTTAAAGATGAAGTAGTAATTAATAACCTATTGTATATAAAAACGAAAGTTTGAATTGCATTAGCTGCTCTTGAGGATTTTCGTATTTTAATCCACACTTTATTCCATAAAGAAGGTGAAAATGAAATATCCAAATCTTTCTCCCATTGTATTTCTATTGCTGATTTAGGTCTATCATCAGGAAGAACATTAATTGTTTGATAAATACAAGAAGCTGATGCAGCCTGTAATAGCAGATTCTTAATTCGAAAATGATGGACAGAAGATGCTTGCTGAACCGGAAAGAAATGATATGACCTATTTACAACATGTATTAAAGCATCATATTTTCTACTAAAAGAGGATGGAAAGGAAAAAACAAGTTGTGCCTGTACAAAAGAAAGAGGGGAATCATTTTCAAATAGTTGGTACACCCATCTTAACCCCTTCAAATGCCACGATTTTCAATAGATGGTTCTATTATTCAACTTGATGAATTATTGTACCAAATTGACAAATTTAGAAACTGTAGTCTGTCTTCATTGTATGAAGCAAAAATAGGTTGAAGAATTCTGCATGAATTTTGCAAAATCGGGAGGGAGATAGGTGGTGATTTATTTGACAGAGTTAATACCTCTGAAAATGTAAAGGGGGCAATAAATGACTTTTCAACTTCAACCCATAATGGCAAAAAGCAGAATCATCTTCATTCAATAAATAAGAAGCTTTCTTAAGAGAAAAAGCCATATGATAAGAGCGAAGATTCTGAAAATAAACCCCTCTGCAAATTTTAGGTCCCAACAATGTTTGGAGGGACATTCTGGGTCTCTTATTATTCCATAAGAATTTGGTTAGAATAGAGTTCAGACTCTTAAAGTAAATATTTGGGATATTAATTGGAATGTTTGATAAGTAAAAGAGAATTACAGGAAGTAATATTGTCTTAAGAGAATCTAATCTACCCCACCAGGATAAAAATAAAGGGTTCCATTTAGATATGAGAGAATCAAGAACAGAAAATAATTGCAAAAAAATTACAAGAAATTGTATCTTTAAAAGAAGGTTTAAAACAAAGACCTACGTATTTAGCTGTAGCATTGTTCCAGTGAAAATTTGAAGATCTAAAATCTTCAGGAAGGCAGAATTTATTTAAAGGAAGTATTTCACAATTATCTTTATTTAACTTATACCCTGAAATGGAAGCAAAATTCTGTACTTGGAATAGAAAAGAAGGAAGTCAAGATTTCGGATTCAATATAAAAAAGTAAGATATCATCAGCAAAAGCCGGAAACCATGTAAATTTGGATTAGCTCTAAGTTTCAATAAACAGGGTTCCAAGGCAAGAACAAATAAAAGCGGTGACAACCGACATCCCTGATGAACTCCTCTATGAAGTGAGAACGAGGAAGAAATGAGAAAAATAGCAGCCTCAGGAGAAGAATACAATAATAAGATTAGATTTATGAATTTAGGGCCAGATGTAGGAAACAAAAATTTAGCGACTCGCATAATGCACCCAGAGTCGCAACACAGAGAGCGAGTCTGCTGTTTGCGAGGTCGCTTTTTGCGACCGTGCAAAAAACGAACTCGCAATTTGCGAGTGGGTGTCGCAAATTGCGAGTTGCTTGTAAATTGGTTGCAGGTGCTGCAGAACACTCCAGAAACCACTCCAGAACACTCTGGAAACACTTCCTGGCACATGATGTTGACATCACAGCCAGGAAGTTTACAAATACACCTGGGAGGAGGGAGGGCCACACCCTTTTTAACTGCTGAACTGCACACAGGAGAAACAGCAGCTGCAATGGAAGGAACTCCAAGAAAGAGAAAACTTAAATTCTCAGAGAAGGAGCTGGAGGTGCTGACAGAGGAATGCTGTCAGCACTATGATGAATTATTTGGAAAGGCAGCCCTCAATGTGCCAGAAGCCACCAAAAGACAACTGTGGCAGGAGATCCAGGAAAAAATCAACTCCCTGGGGGTGAGCCACAGAAGTGTTGAAGAAATAAAAAAAAGGTGGTATGACCTCAGCTCCCGGACCAAGGAGAGGGTGGCTGAAAGGCTCCGGGAGATGAGAGGCACAGGAGGGGGACCATCTTCAGTACCACCACCCACACCCCTGGAAGAAAGGGTGGAGGAGACCCTGGAGCAGGAGGCAGTGTCAGGATTTGGAGACCTGGACACCTCAGAGCCCACCACATCAACCGTGAGTACCATGTGACATGCCTGTACCCCTATCAATGCCATACCCCCACCCACCATGTACACAGGGGCATGCTCAACCAAGATAGCTCCATTTCAGGGTAGCAAACACCAGAATGATGCATTATGGGAAATGTAGTCAAGTAGGCAGTTCATAGGCAATTGTTTATTAGGAAGTGTGCAACAGATAGTAGACACTGACAGTCTGTTCCCCATGTCCCACAGGTCTCCCACAAGACACCACCACAACCCACAGCAGCCAGCCCCATGAGGACAGCGCAGGAGCCGCCAGCACTTCCACCTGCACGGCCAACACCATCCCTGTTATGTCCACACCTGCTGCAACTGTGTTCCAGGAGGCTGCGCCAGCAACAGGCAGGAGTGATACAGTTGAGCACACAGGGCAGCCACTGCTGCGCAGGCGACGCAGGTACAGGAGATCAGGGCTGCAGGCTGCGTCCGGCCGTCAACCTACCAGCAACAGTGAGGCACAGCTGCTGCGTGGTCAGCACCTGTAAAATAACATATTAGGGCGGATTAGTGGTGTGCTGCACCGCTTTGTTAGAAATAACGAGGCCAGCATGCAGCATCTGAATTCCAGAATTGACATTATTGCCACAAACACTGGGGACCTAGCCCTGTCCATGAGGGATCTGGCGGCAGGACTACTGGCACAGGCCGAGGGTGGGCGGCGCAGGGACCGTCAGCTCCTACAAAGACTAGATCGGATGGCCACATCAATCGGCAGACTGGCCGTGAACACCACTGGCCTGTCGAGGAGGACAGTTGGCCTCCAGGTCGAAATGGGCCATTTTGCTGGAGATGTGGCTAGGGGCCTGGGCCGTATCACACACGTGATAGACTTAATGCAGGCACGGCATCTGTCCAGGGGCACAGGGGAAAAACCCCAGGACAGCGAGGAGGGCTCTACAGTGAGCAGTGTCTCTGCCACTGACACCAGGGTGCTCCGGAGTACCAGTACCAAGCAGAGCACTGCAGAGGCACCAGGGACCAGCCAGGCTGGCAGGGGCCACCGAAGGACATAGACATTACCCTGTCCCTGTTGATGTGGCACATGACATCAATGTGCCCCATGCATGGTTTGCATTTAGATGACCATGAACAGTTATTATTTGTAAATAGTTCAATTTCTGCACATATTAAATAGTTTTTTGGTTCCACTTAACAAATGGAGTTTTTGGTCAATAGGTGAGTATGGTTGGAGTTGACACGTACCTTCCAAAGTATTGGCTTGCGATGTGTTCCCGTCTCAGTCTGCCTTGATTAGCTATACTCCGATCCCCATGATGGCGATGTGGTTGCTCTTGCTCTTCATCCTCAGGATCTGGGTCTGCAGGGGTGAGAGGTAGCCCACGTCGGGTGTCTATATTGTGAAGGATGGCGCATGCGACCACAATTTTGAATGCTGTAATGGGGGTATACTGGAGGGCACCTCCACTGCGGTGGAGGCATCTGAATCTTGCTTTCAGTAATCCAAAAGTGCGTTCGATAAGGTTCCTGGTCCTCTTATGTGCATTGTTGTATCACCTCTCACATTCATTGCTAAGTGTTAAGAACGGAGTCATAATCCATGGCCGTAGAGCATATGCACTGTCACCTGTTGGGCACAAACATTACACTGTTAGAAAGTCGTGGTTGGTGTGCACAGTGACCTGTCTGTATGTCTACAAAGTGTATGCAGCTCTACCTAGGAGGTATCAGTCTCCAAACTCCCCACGTTCCAGGCGTTGGTGTATCCGACTGTGCCTAAAAATGTAGGAGTCATGGGTACTGCCTGGAAACTTAGCTACAATGTCAGTGATGACATAATGGGCATCACAAACAACCTGTATATTCAGTGAGCGGGTACACTTTCTGTTGCGGAAAAGATGTTCCAGGTTTGCAGGGGGGCATATTTGAATATGTGTCCCATCTACACACCCTATGACATGGGGAAAGTTGGCAATCCGGTAAAAGTCCAGCTTGGTGCTATTTATTTCTGCCTCATTCCTTGGTAGGTATATGAAGTGAGACATGTGTGTGAGTAAGGCATCTAGGAAGGCCCTGAGGAACCTTGACACTGCACTTTGAGATACCCCACCTGCCACAGCAATGACCCCCTGTTAGCTCCCTGAGGCCAAGAGGTGCAGTGAGCATAGCAATTGCACATGCGTAGGGATGGCGCAGCCGCGCAGAGTCTGGTGTTCTAGCTGTGGTTTTAGTAATTCAATTAATTCTAGTATGGCTGCGCTGCTAAGGCGGTATTTGTCATAGATCTCTTCCTCAGTTTGCTGAAAAACAGTCTGCCTTGTTCTATATATCTTCTCCTGTCTATGGCCCCTCCTCCTCCTCTGCTGGGCTGCGTGGACTCTCCTCCTCACTGCTATCAGGTATATCTCCGCCATTTTGAGTAACCCAGATGCCTTCTGGGTCTCCTTTTATACTTTGGTTATGGTTACCACCTGCTCTGAGTTAGTGGTAAATTGCAAGTGCAAACTGGGCTTTTTGCGAGTAGTCGCAATTTGCGAGTTGCAATTGCATAAGGATTGCGACTCGCAAATAGCGACTTGCTATTTGCGGGTCGCAAAATGGGGTTGCACATTTTGTGAGTCGCTAACGGCTCTCATCGCTTTTTGCAAGTCGGAAATGGGGTTTTTGCATCCAATTTCCGATTTTGCACAGTCGCAAATAGCGATTCGGGCCATTTGCGACTCGCAAAACTTTGCTACATCTGGCCCTTAGTTCCAAAGCCAAACCATGAAAGCGTTGAAAAAAGAAAGACTCAGTTAACACGATGAAGAGCTTTTTCAGCATCTAGGTGGTCATTCTGACCTCGGCGGTAAAAGGCGCCTACCGCCGGTCAGAAATCCTCCATAATTCCGCCGCGGTCGCGGTAATCCGCCACGGTCATTCTCACCCGCAGCAGCCAAACCTCCGAAAATCCAACAGCCACAACAGACCGCCAGACCAGCGGTCGGCGGAAAAGTGGAGGTGACCAAACCTCCACCGTCACGCCAACAGAAATACGCCCATGCCATTACGACCCACGAATCCACGCAGCGGTCTTTCAAACGCGGTTTTACATTGGCGGGACACACCGCCGCGGTCAGAATACACACAAACGAACAAAACTCAGCCACATTGGACGATTTGAATTCCACACACCTGATACACATGCACACACCACTCCCACACACACAATACAATATAAAACACACACCCACATCACCCACAAACCCCTTCGACCAAAATCCAAAAAGAAGCACTGAGAGACACAGCAGCGATCACAGAACACCATCACACAGAGGCACACTACACCATCACCCACACAATATCCACACACAAAACAACACACACCAACACACTCAACTCACTTTACTACACATACTCCACCCCACACATCATACACACCACTCCATGGCACCCCAAAGACACCCCCGCTTCTCAGACGAAGAACTCAGGGTCATGGTGGAGGAAATCGTTCGGGTAGAGCCCCAGCTCTTCGGCACACAGGTCCAATACACCAGCATTGCCCGGAGGACGGAGCTATGGCAGAGGATTGTCGACAGGGTCAACGCTGTGGGACAGCACCCCAGAAATCGGGAAGACATCAGGAAGCGATGGAACGACCTACGGGGGAAGGTGCGTTCCATGGTATCCAGGCACAACATCGCCGTGCAGAAGACTGGCGGAGGACCCCCACCTCAACCCCCACAATTTACAACATGGGAGGAGGAAGTCTTGAACATGCTGCATCCTGACGGCCTCGCAGGAGTCAGCGGAGGAATGGATTCTGGTAAGTTGAAGCTTCAATACTGCTTCCCCCCCACCTGCATGCCAAATCATACCCCAACCCTCACCCCCATTCTCAAACCCCACCCTCACCCCCACCCCCATCCTCACCCCCACCCTCACCCCCACCACCATCCTCACCCCCACCACCATCCTCACCCCCACCACCATCCTCACCCCCAGCACACCTATTCCCTGCCAATGTCTCACCATCACAACCCACACATCCCAAAACCTAGGCCTGCATGCGTCCACTAAGCATGGACACCCATCACCAAAGCATGCCCAATGCATATACACATTCCCCCCACAAGCCACCCTCACCAAAGCCCCCACACACGAATGCCAGCACTTGGGGACACGGGAACCCACAGATACACCCATATGGCACACATTGAAACTATAACCATACCTCTATACCCCTGCAGGACCCGACCGCCAACACACCGCCACGGAGGGCCCAGAATTCTCCACACCCCCCACCCAAGAGGCCGTCAGCGATGACAGCAGCTCTGTCGACCTGGACACTGATGACCAGCCCGGACCATCGGGGACCTCTGGACAGTCGGTTCCCCTCAGACAGCCACAGGCCACTACAGACCCAAACCCCTCTGGGAACACCAGCACAGCTCCCACCCAGCGGGCCCATGCCTCTGTCTCCAGGGCGCGTCAATCAGCGGTGTGTCTACCACTACAGGGCACCCAGGATAACCCACCACCCCAACAACAACAGGGACCTGGGGGCAGTGGTAGTGGGCACACCGGCCAGGGGGCAGAGGCCCAGGGAAACAGGGGAACTGGGAGGGCAGCTGTGCGACAGGGGGGGGACGGGCCCAGGGAACCCACTCTCCACGAGGCCCTCACCACCATCATGGGAGCATACAACCGCTCCCAGGAGACGATGGCGACGGTACTGGCCAGGTTCCAGGAGATCCAGGTACTGCAGGAGGAACACTATCGGGGGTACAGGGAGGACATCAGAGCCCTCACCTCCACCCTGGTTACCATGGTAGGGCTGCTGCAGGAACTCATCAACACCAGGACGGACACTCAACAACAACAAAGGGCCCCTGCCACTAGCCTGGACCAAGAACAGCCAACCACCTCCGCCGGCGCTAGTGGACAGGAGGCCCCCGCACAACAGCAGCCCACCAGACCCCCACCTCCTGCAGGAGAAGAACCACCCCGCAAGAGGGCCCTGAGATCTCGCAAGAAGACAGAGTAGGATGTCAAGACCCCCGCCAGCAAAGGATACCCCCTGATGTCATCCCACTGTCCCACATTGTCACCCTGTCCATCCTTGAACTGCCCATGCTCCATCTCTCCACAGGCCTATGGACAATGCACCTGTGTGACTGTTACTCTGGACTCTGCCATGGACATTCCTTCACCATAGCCCCCACCCACTTGAAACCACCCTTCCCATTTTGAGCACTGAAATAAACACCTATTTTGCACAAAACTATCTGGAGTCTGGCTGTGATTTCAAAATATTGTAATTGACATGACAGTGCAAATATGTCCTTGTACATAGTGAAGTCAACAAACAGCTGCCACAAAGCTGTAGTCCATGGGGAAACGAAGCACAGGACTCGTAGTGGGGACCCCAGATCTGAAATAGGGAGGGAAAAGCCACAACTCAGTCATCATACACTGGGGCAAATAGACAGGCAGCAGAGATGCAGGAGAGTAGTTTACATTTACTAAATTATGTTTGAATTGTTACCTGTGTCCTATTGGAAGTACTGTGCAATGATTCTGTCCCTGTTGTCTGTTTCATCCCCGTCGTCTTCCTCCTCTTCACTCTCCACAGGTTCCACAGCTGCCACAACACCACCGTCTCGACCATCCTCCTGCAGGAAAGGCACCTGGCGGCGCAAAGCCAGGTTGTGAAGCATGCAGCAGGCCACGATGATGTGACACACCTTCTTAGGTGAGTACATTAGGGATCCACCTGTCATATGCAGGCACCGAAACATGGCCTTTAGGAGGCCGAAGGTGCGTTCGATCACCCTCCTAGTACGCCCATGGGCCTCATTGTACCGTTCCTCTGCCCTGGTCCGGGGATTCCTTACTGGGGTCAGTAGCCACGACAGGTTGGGGTACCCAGAGTCCCCCAATAGCCATACACGGTGTCTCTCTAGCTGTTCCATCACATAAGGGATGCTGCTATTCCTTAGGATGTAGGCGTCATGCACTGACCCAGGGAATTTGGCATTTACATGCGAGATGTACTGGTCAGCCAAACACACCACCTGGATGTTCATGGAATGGTAACTTTTTCTGTTCCTGTACACCTGCTCACTGTCTCTTGGGGGAACCAAAGCCACATGGGTCCCATCAATGGCACCAATGACGTTGGGAATATGTCCAAGGGCATAGAAATCACCCTTCACTGTAGCCAATTCGCCCACCTCAGGGAAAAGGATGTAGCTCCTCATGTATTTCATCAGGGCAGACAACACTCTGGATAACACCTTCGAAAACATGGGCTGAGACATCCCAGAAGCAATTCCCACTGTTGTCTGAAATTACCCACTTGCCAAGAAATGGAGTACTGACAGGACCTGCACCAGAGGGGGAATCCCTGTGGGTTGGCGGATGGGGGACATCAGGTCGGGCTACAGCTGGGCACACAGTTCATGTATAGTGGCACGGTCAAGCCGGTAGGTCAGGATAATGTGGCGTGCTTCCATTGTCGACAGGTCCACCAGCGGCCTGTACACGGGAGGATTCATCCGTCTCCTCGCCAAACCCAGCGGACGGTGCCTAGGAAGGACAACATGGAGCACACAGTCAAGCAACCCACAGGTACGTACTCACAGCTTGCACAGTAAACAATTCTCTATGCAGTGAATGGCGTGTATGAGTGGCTATGCAAGGCCTAGGCCTGTGTGACGCAGTTGAAATTGAGCCATGTGGACCCTCGAAATGGCGGCTGCCTGACCTGTGAAGTGTGACAATGGGATGTGAGGTCAATGCGCTGGCGTGGCACACCGCGGCGGTCGGCGGTCGAAGACCGCGGCGCGAAGCCGCATTGGTTAACATTGAAGCCTATGGGTTTCAGGAGCCAATGGCGAAGGGCGCCGGCGGTGGCGGTACGCACCGCCGCGGGCGTGACCGCCATTTTCTATCTACTTATTCACTCGCGACTTGAACTTTCACAGGAGAGGACCTATACTGCAAGTGTTGCTGTGACCTCGGTCTGGAAGGGACAATGGCTGCTGCGCCTGGGGAAAGGGCCCCTGCCTTCACTGGAGAAGAGTTGGAGAAACTTGTGGATGGGGTCCTCCCCCAGTATGCGCTACTCTACGGTCCTCCAGACCAACAAGTGAGTTTAATTCAATATGGATTTGGGGCCACAGGCTGGCTTGGGGGCCTGGCGGGGGGCCTGACGGGGATGGGGGGCATGTTGGGCCTGGCGGGGGGGCCTGGCGGGGGGCCTGGCGGGGATGGGGGGCATGTTGGGCCTGGCGGGGGGCCTGGCGGGGGGCCTGGCGGGGATGGGGGGCATGTTGGGCCTGGCGGGGGCATGGCGGGGGCATTGCGGGGATGGGGAGCATGTTGGGCCTGGCGGGGGGCATGGCAGGGGGCCTGGCGGGGATGGGGGGCATGTTGGGCCTGGCGGGGGGCCTGGCGGGGATGGGGGGCATGTTGGGCCTGGCGGGGGGCCTGGCGGGGGGCCTGGCGGGGATGGGGGGCATGTTGGGCCTGGCGGGGGGCATGGCGGGGGGCCTGGCGGGGGGCCTGGCGGGGATGGGGGGCATGTTGGGCCTGGCGGGGGGGCCTGGCGGGGGGCCTGGCGGGGATGGGGGGCATGTTGGGCCTGGCGGAGGCATGGCGGTGGGCATGGCGGGGGGCATGGCGGGGGGCCTGGCGGGGATGGGGGGCATGTTGGGCCTGACGGGGGGGCCTGGCGGGGGGCCTGGCGGGGATGGGGGGCATGTTGGGCCTGGCGGGGGGCATGGCGGGGGGCCTGGCGGGGATGGGGGGCGTTGGGCCACTGGCAACGAAAATGCAGACAAACTTGAACGTGGTATTTCTCCCTCCCTGTACGTGTCACATAGGTCCGCGCCCATGAGAAGATCGGGATTTGGCGTGCCATCGCCAAGGAAGTCCGGACCCTGGGGGTCCACCAGCGACGGGGCACCCACTGCCGCAAGAGGTGGGAGGACATCCGCCGCGGGACCAAGAAGACCGCCGAGTCTCTGCTGGGGATGGCCTCCCAACGTAGGCGGGGTGCCTGCCGTCAACTGACCCCACTGATGTTCCGGATCCTGGCGGTGGCCTACCCTGATTTGGATGGGCGCGTGAGGGCAGCACAGCAGACACAAGGGGGTGAGTACAAGCATAATCTACTCTGTTGTCACGCAGTGGAGGTGTCTGGGTGGGGGAGGAGGGCTGTGGGTCCCCCTAGGCCAGGGCGATATCTGTAGGCTGGGCACCCCCGTAAGCCCCTGTGTCCCCAGCCACCACCCTCAGTAGTGTGCCAGTACAGCCATCCCTGGGCCGTGTCATCCATGGGTGCAGTTGTCAACTCTAGGCGTGTAGGGCATGTTCCACGGAATGCGTAGCGGACCCCAAGTGCGCAACTTAGTGCAGGGGGCATCTGTGTCTGTCATGTCCGCTAACTGTACCGGTGATCCATGTACTCAAAATCTATTTATTTCTCTCTCCCCCCCCCTTTTTGTTTGTCTTTCTGTGCTTGTGTGCATCAGCATCATCAGGCGGAGGAGAAGTGGCATCGGGGCAGGAGGGAGCTGCATCTCACATGGCCCAGGAGGGCCATGCCACAGAGTCTGACTGGACCAGTGAGACGGAGGGCGAGGGGAGCTCCACAACGGGGACGACTGGACCCTGCAGCGACACGGACACGTCCTCGGAAGGGAGCTCCCTTGCGGGGGTGGCACCATCCGTGCCCCCCGCCATTACAGGTACAGCCGCCACCCAGTGCACCATCTCCGCCCTCCCAGCAGCCCCTCAGCGTTCGCCCCGTGCCCGCTCTGCCAGGAAGCCGGGCATCTCCTTCGCCCCAGGCACCTCAGGCCCTGCCCCTGTTACCCCCGCTGCCCTCAGTGAGGAGGTCATTGACCTCCTCCGAACGCTCATTGTTGGGCATTCTACCCTTTTGAATGCCATCCAGGGGGTGGAGAGGGAGGTTCATCGCAGCAATGCGTACCTGGAGGGCATTCATTCGGGTCAGGCTGCCCATCAGCGATCGTTCCAGGCTCTGGCCTCAGCACTGACGGCAGCCATTGTCCCTGTCTCCTGCCTCCCTCTACTAACTCCCTCCTCCCAGTCTCCTGTTCCTCTGCCTGTCCCACCCACACCATCAGACCAGCCTGCACACACCTCAACACCCAAGAGCAGCTCATCCAAACATAAGCACCACAGATCACGCAGACATTCACACAAGCAACATTCCGATGCAGACATGCCAACAGTCACTACCACCTCTGTGACCCCCACCTCCTCGTCTCCCTCCTCCCTCCCTGTGACGTCTACACTCACACCTTCATTCACCTCACCATCAGCCAGTGTTTCCATCACCAGCACACCCTCCAGTACAGTCCGCACACGTGCAGTCACCACCCCCACTGCCATTTACACGTCCCCTGTGTCCTCTCCCACTGTGTCTGTCACCCCCTCTTCCACACCACACAAACGCAGCCACCCACCCACCCAACAGCCATCCACCTCACGACAGCCTATCCCTCCTGCACCTGCACCCAAAGACAGCAAACGTGACTCACCTACAACCACATCCTCTCCCTCCACTCCCATTCCCACTGTACCTATCACTCTCCATTGTCCCAAGAAAATCTATCTCTCTACTGCTACCTTCTTTCCTGACCCTGAGCCCCCCCCTCCTTCTCGTCGGGGTAAAAAGAACACCTCAGCCACCACCAGCCCTGCAGCCCCCTTGACAAGGGTGCAGGGGTATTGGAGCCCACCAGCCCGCATGTCTGGATCTTCGCCCAGCAGCAAGGGGACAGGCAGCCCACCCCCTGGGAAGAGGAGCAGGAGGCGGAAGGGCCGCCGCAGGAGCCCGGGTTCTATATCCCCCCAGGACACTAGCCAGCCACCGTCAACAGCCACAGCTCCAAAGGGAGGAAAGGGCCACAGACTCCCGACTAAGGAGGGCAAGGGCAGCAAGGCGGAGAAGTCAGGCAGCAGCCCTGCTGCCCATGGAGGACCCGTCCCAACTGCCCAGGAGGAGCCCACAACCCCCATAGCCGCTGCCCAGGGAGGACCCAGCCCAGCTGGCCAGGAGGGCCCCACCACCCACAGCCCAGGTGGGCATTGAAGGAGCACCATCCCCGCTGCCCAGGAGGGCACCACCAGGCAATGAGCAGTTGGCCATAGAATGGCCGCCGTCTCCAGCACCGCTCCGCTGGGGACCGCCGTCTCAAGAACCGCTGAACTGGGCCCTTCAAGGCAAGAACCGCTGAACTGGGCCCTTCAAGGCAAGAACCGCTGAACTGGGCCCTTCAAGGCAAGAACCGCTGAACTGGGCCCCGCCGTCTCCAGCACCGCTCCGCTGGGGACCGCCGTCTCAAGAACCGCTGAACTGGGCCCTTCAAGGCAAGAACCGCTGAACTGGGCCTTTCAAGGCAAGAACCGCTGAACTAGGCCCCGCCGTCTCCAGCACCGCTCCGCTGGGGACCGCCGTCTCAAGAACCGCTGAACTGGGCCCTTCAAGGCAAGAACCGCTGAACTGGGCCCCGCCGTCTCCAGCACTGCTCCGCTGGGGCCCGCCGTCTCAAGAACCGCTGAACTGGGCCCTTCAAGGCAAGAACCGCTGAACTGGGCCCCGCCGTCTCCAGCACCGCTCCGCTGGGGACCGCCGTCTCAAGAACCGCTGAACTGGGCCCTTCAAGGCAAGAACCGCTGAACTGGGCCCTTCAAGGCAAGAACCGCTGAACTGGGCCCTTCAAGGCAAGAACCGCTGAACTGGGCCCCGCCGTCTCCAGCACCGCTTCGCTGGGGACCGCCGTCTCAAGAACCGCTGAACTGGGCCCTTCAAGGCAAGAACCGCTGAACTGGGCCCTTCAAGGCAAGAACCGCTGAACTGGGCCCTTCCAGGCAAGAACCGCTGGCCCTTTGGCAGACGTGGCAGGGCAGGATCTGTCTCGGGCAGGGCTGCAGGATGTCCTCTGGCCAACATGCCTCCTCCAGTGGCAGTGGAGTCTGTTATGGACTGTTTGGACTGTGGCTTTGCACTCCCCAGGATGGCCCAGTGGGCAGGCCACCCACTGTATGGACTGTATGGACTGTGGCTTTGCTCTCCCCAGGATGGCCCAGTGGGCAGGCCACCCACTGTATGGACTGTATGGACTGTGGCTTTGCTCTCCCCAGGATGGCCCAGTGGGCAGGCCACCCACTGTATGGACTGTATGGACTGTGGCTTTGCACTCCCCAGGATGGCCCAGTGGGCAGGCCACCCACTGTATGGACTGTATGGACTGTGGCTTTGCACTCCCCAGGATGGCCCAGTGGGCAGGCCACCCACTGTATGGACTGTATGGACTGTGGCTTTGCACTCCCCAGGATGGCCCAGTGGGCAGGCCACCCACTGTATGGACTGTATGGACTGTGGCTTTGCACTCCCCAGGATGGGCCAGTGGTCATGGAGTCCCCTCGTGGATCTGGAGTTGTGTACTCAAGTGGCTGAGGTGCCCCCCCTTCCCTTCCCCCTGAGGTGCCTGTCCTTTTTTCTTTCTGATGCCCCTGCAGTGTTCTCTCCGTGGAGTTCTTGTCGTGGGACTGGGCCTTGCCCCTTTGCTCAGGACCCCTGTGGTCCACGGACAGTGGTTGGACTACATATAGTAGATGTATATATTTTGTACATAGTTTATTTATTTATTTGGATTACTGCTGTCCATTTTTCAATATATCTGCCCGTTTAAGATCTCTTCTTTTGGTCTTTGCATTATTTCGGAGGGGGGGGGTTTGTGGGTTGTGACAGTGATCTGTGGGAATGCATTGATGTGTGTGTTGTAGTGGGTGTGGGTGGGTGGGTGTGTGCTGGTAATCTTTTCCCTCCCCTGTGTCGTAGGTGCAGTACTCACCGATGTCTTCCACGCCGCCGGGCGTGCTCCTGGTACAGGAGCAGGTATAGGAGTGCGGGGATGACCTGTAACTCGGGTTCCATACTGCCGGAATCTCGCGTGGAGTATGTGGAGGTGAGCGTTTTCCTGTTCGTAGTCTCTTTCCGCCGTGTTTTTATCGGCGGTGCTCCTGCCCCGGAAAAGGTGGCGGATTGGTGGGTCGTGATATGGTGGGCGGTACCTTGTCTGCCGCCTGGCTGTTGGCGGTGACCGCCGCGCTGTTTGTTTGTTCCGCTGTGGCGGTCGGAGTGTTAATGCGGCGGGCTGTGTTGGCGGTTCCCGCCAGGGTCAGAATTGCATATTTTGGACCGCCGGCCTGTTGGCGGGTTGGCCGCCGCTTTATCACCGACCGCCAGGGTCAGAATGACCCCCCTAGAGTAGTTGCAGATAGAGAGTCCTTATAAGTCAGACTTACTTCAAATGTTAAAAAATAATTGTGTGTTGTCAGATAAGAAGAGTCCTTTAATAAAGCCAGACTGCTCTTTACCAATTAATTTAGGGAGAATCAATTTCAAACACATAATTTTAGCAAAACGTTTATAGTCCAAATTTGCTAGAGATATAGGTCTATAATTCTTACTTTGGATCTATGTTATCTTTTGGTATCAGAACTATTAAAGCCTCTTGAAAAGATCCTCCAGAGAATTGTGCATTAACAAAATAGGTAAAAATGTTTAATAATCTTGGAACTAATAATTTAGAAAAACGTAAATAAAATTCAATAGTAAAGCCATCTGGGCCTGGAGCTTTACCTTTTTTAGTAAGATTTAGGCCCTCCTTACAACCCTGGCGGTCGGTGTTAAAGCAGCGGTAATACCGGCAACAGGCCGGCGGAAAAAAAATGGAATCATGACCATGGCAGAAACCGCCAACATAGGCAGCCACTTTAACACTCCGACCGCCACGGCGGTAGAAACAAACACCGCAGCGATAACCGCCAACAGACAGGCGGAGGACAAAGTACCGCCCACACTATTACAAGAGGCCTATCTGCCACCTTCTCCGGGGCGGTACCAACGCTATCAAAAGCACAGCGGAAACAGGACTTGGAACGGAAACCACTTACCTCTCGACACCCAAAGAGGAACCAGGACGCCATGGAGCCCGAGATACGGGTCCTGCCCATGCTGGTCTTCCTCCTCTTGGATCAGGAGCAGGAAAGACGCCATCGACGACCACGGTGAGTACTGCTCCTACAACACAGGGGAGGGTGAGAGGGAAAAGAGAGTGACACACACACGCAACAGGCAATATCCCCACCCCCACCACCCTCACCCACAACACCATACACACAAAAACATGCAGCAACATTACATATACACCCCCTTACCCCCTGGAAGAATGCAAGGACAAAAGGAAATGATTGTAACAATTGTAATCAAGAAAAATCAGATAGTGCAATTTCAAAAATCTGTATATACAAATATGTACACCAACTACACAAGTCCGGATATTAATCAAACATCGTCCGTGGATCAGTGTCCCAAAACGCATGGGCGAAGCCCACACAAGATACCTGACTTGAAACGGAGAGAACACTGCAGGGGCATCAGATCGAAATGAAAGAGGCACCTCAGGGGGATGGGAGGGGGGGGGCACCTTAGCCGGATGAATGCACGACTCCACTGCTCCACGAGGGGGCTACATGCCCACTGCTCTATCCTGGGGAGTGCAAAGCCACAGTCTCACAAGTCTTTCCAGTGGGTGGTTTGCCCACTGCTCTATCCTGGGGAGTGCATAGCCACAGTCTCACAAGTCTTTCCAGTGGGTGGTTTGCCCACTGGTCTATCCTAGGGAGTGAAAAGCCAAAGTCTCTCAAATCTTTCCAGCGGGTGGTTTGCCCACTGGTTCGTCCTGGGGAGTGCAAAGCCACAGTCTCTCTAGTGGGTGGTTTGCCCACTGCCTGGTCCTGGGGAGTGCAAAGCCACAGTCTCTCTAGTTGGTGGTCTGCCCACTGCTTGGTCCTGGGGAGTGTAAGGCTACAGTCTCACAAGTGGATGGCTTCTCCACTGCTTCTGGAGGGGGCTTTGTGCCCAGTGTGCTTCATCCTGCCAAGGACTGAGGAAGTGGATGTGAATCTCCACTGGTTCTGGAGGGGGCTTTGTGTCCAGTGTGCTTCATCCTGCCAAGGACTGAGGTAGTGGATGTATCTCTCCACTGGTTCTGGAGTGGACTTTTTGCCCAGAGTGCTTCATCCTGCCAAGGACTGGGGTAGTGGATGTATCTCTCCACTGGTTCTGGAGAGGGCTTTGTGCCCAGTGTGCTTCATCCTGCCAAGGACTGGGGTAGTGGATGTATCTCCCCACTGGTTTTGGAGGGGGCTTTGTGCCCAGTGTGCTTCACATGCAGTGTGGCAGGTCCTATTCTCTCACCTGGGTGTGTGTGCCACGAGATTGGAACAGGCAGCATGATACGCCATGGAGGCAGAGACACACCCCACCCTGCTGCGACTTTGCCTGCCACCTGCAGGTACAAACAGTGCTGAGAGTCATGCCTCATGGACGCTGGGCAGGGTCCAGGACGTTTCCTGCAGCCTCGGACGGCTGCTCACTGGGGATGATAGCCATGCAGCTGTGGTGGCACTGTGTGAGCACGTCTCGGGGCTGGTGGCGGTGGTTGCAGCGATGTCTGTGGCGGAGGTGCTGGTGGTGGTACATGTGTCTGCACCTGTTGAGGGACACAGCAGGACGTCTCCTGCAGCCTCGGATGGCTGACCACTGGGGAAGATGCTAGGGACTGTTGCTGAGGCAGCAGCCATGCAGGTGGCGGTGCTGGTGGCAGTGCTGGCGGCGTTGCTGCTGGCGGGGCAGGTTGCGGTGCAGATGGCAGTGTCCACCGCCGTACAGGTTGATGTACTGGTTGACAGAAGGGGTGACTCTGTTCCCTCAGCCGGAGCCACTGTGCCCTGTCCTGACCTGCTCTTCGGCTTGTGTCCCTTCCTTACCTTTGATATTGCTGCTGGTGTCTTGCCACTGTCCTCTTTTGGCTTGGAGGAGCCCTTGCTTGCTGGTAGATGCGGCTTCTCCCTCCGGCATGTGGGCACCTTCTTCACCTTGCCAGGTGGCGGAATGGCCTACTCCTTGGCCTCGATAGGTGGCACACTGCCCTGATGGGTGGCCCCCGCGATGAGACCGGAGTTGCTGGGATCACTGTGCTTGTGGCTTTGGTGGCTGAGGTGCTGTGCTGGGACCTGAACAGCCTGGCTGTTGGGAAGAGGTCAATGTCAGTCAGGAAAAGTTTCTTAGACACACTGGGACGGGACGATGGAGGGGGTTTGGGAGTGGAGGAAGAGGTAGTGGTTGTAGGAGGTGTAAGTTTGCTGAATATGCGTGAAGGTGCATGGGCCGGAGGCTGTTGTGAGGTGGATGGCTGTTGGGTGGGTGTGTGCCTGGGTTTGTGTACTTTGGGAGGAGGGAGCACAGACACACTGGGAGAGGGCACAGGGGACGTGTGAATGGCAGTAGGGGTGATGAGTGCACGTGAGCGGTGTGTGATGATGGGCGTGCTGATGATGGAGATAGTGGCTGAGGATATAGTGCATGCTTGTGTGAGTGTAGACGAGACAGGGAGGGAGGAGGAGAACGTGGAAGAAGGGGACACAGTGGAGGCAGTGGATGTCAGTGTGTCTGCATGGGGATGGTGCTTGTGTGAGTGCCGGTGGGATGTGTGGTGCTTATGTTTGCCATGTCCACTCTTGTGTGTTGATGAGTGTGCATGGTGGTCTGATGGTGTGCTTTGGGATAGGCTGAGGTACAGGGGATTGGGACTGGGTAGTGGAAGTTGGAGGGGGGAGACTGGACACAGGGACAATGGCTGCCATCAGTACTGAGGCCGGAGCCTGAAATGCTCTCTGTTGTGGCGCCTGCACAGAATGAATGCCCTCCAGGTATACATTTGTTTGCTGCAAATGCCTCCCAACACCATGGATGGAATTCAAAATGGTAGATTGCCCAACAGAGAGGGATCTCAGGAGGTCAATAGCCTCCTCACTGAGGGCAGCAGGGCTGACTGGGGCAGGGCCTGAGGTGCCTGGGGTGAAGGAGATGCCCACCCTCCTGGGTGAGCGGGCACGGGACACATGCTGAGTGGCTGCTCGGAGGGCGGTGCTGGCGGGGGTTGGCAGTGCCTGTTGATGCAGTGGGCACAGAGGTGCCCGCCACCGCAAGGGAGCTCCCATCAGAGAAGGAGTTGCTGTCGCTGGTGTATGCTCCTGTCCCCGTTGTGGAGCTCCCCTCGCTCTCCGTCCCACTGGTGCCTTCAGACTCCGTTACTTCACCCTCAAGAGCCATGTTGGATGCAGCTCCCTCCTTCTCCGGTGCCACTGCTCCTCCACCAGATAATGCTAATGCACGCAAGAACAGGGTGACAAAACAAAAAGGGGGGGAAAGACAGAAGATACACATGGTCATTAAATGCAACACCACTACCGTTGGCGGACACAACACACAGGGAGCAGCCCTCTGCACTAAACCATGCACTAACAGTGCAGGGGAAAAGCACATGCCCAAGGGGGACTCTGTCTAGACCCATTTCATGCACAGCTGGCACCCATGGGAGCCTGACTATGTGTAGAGGACAAATACCACCTTTGAGGATAGACTGGGAATGAGGCTGCAAAACAATGGATCTACCTTTGCTTGTCTGCCCTTGCCTCGGGGAACCCACAGACCCCCACCCAGACACCTTGTCAAGCGCACAGAGTCAGCTGAATGAGAGTGTACTCACCCCCTTGTGGCTGCTGTGATGCCCTCAAGCACCCATCCAACTCTGGATATGCCACCGCCAGGATCCGGTACATCAGGGGGGTCATGGTGCGACAGGCACCCCTTCCACGTTGGGAGGCCATCCCCAGCTGGGCCTCAACATCTTCTTGCTCCAGCAGCGCAGGTCCTCCCATCTTTTCCGGCAGTGGGGGCTCCCTCTATGGTAGACCCCCCAGGGTCCGCACGCCAAATACCCTTCTTCTGGTGGGCACTGACCTAGAGGAAAAGTGAAGTAATAATGGATGTCACTATCCCGTACTGTTCTTCTCACGCATTGCCTAAAAACCTCCCACCCTGGCCCAGATATACATACACACACACTATCGTCACATGCTGGCCCGTCACCTTCTCCTCCCTCTTCCATCCACGACACTCCACACAATCATGTGCCATTCACCATGCTCACAGTGTACTCACCTGTTTGTCTGGAGGACCGTACAGTTGCGTGTACTGGGGGAGGGCCCCCTCCACTAGTTTCTCCAACTCCTCCGAAGTGAAGGCAAGGGGCCCTTTCCCCAGACACTGTAGCCATCGTCGCTTCCAGACACAGGTCACAGCCGCACTTGCAGCGTAGCTCCTCTCCTGTTGAAGGTCAGGTATCAAGTGAGTGAACAGTTAGAAAATGGCGGCCACGTCCGCGGCGGTGCGACCGTCACCGCCGGCGTACATCGTCATTGGCTCGTGAAACCCATAGGGACCAATGTTAACCAATGCTGAATTGCGCCGCAGTCTTCGACCGCGACAGTGTACAACGCCAGTGCAGTTACCTCATTTCCCCTTGTCCCACCTTGCAGGTCAGGCAGCTGCCATTTCAGGGGGCCACATGGCAGGCCAAATAACTGCATCACACCTATTTAGGCCAGAAATACAGACAGGCAAAGGCACTTAGAGCAATTGTTACATTTTTGAAAAACAGCATGGTGATACCTAAGTGTTGTATGACCCTCTGCTCACCATTCTCCTACATAGGGCATGTCCGCTGGGGCAAGTGATGAGATGGTGGCATCCTCCACTGCACAGAACCCTGGTGGACCTATCAACAATGGAAGAGAGACACATAATTATCACTTACAGACTTGATCGTGCAACAATCCAGGAACTGTGTGCCTAGTTGAAGCCAGACCTGATTTCAGCTATCAGCCATCCCACAGGAATACCTCCTCTAGTGCAGGCCCTGTACTCCATTTCCTGGCCAGTGGGTCTTTTCAAACAACAGTGGCCATGGCATCAGGGATGTCCCAGCCAATGTTCTCTAACGTGTTGTCCAGAGTGTTGTCTGCCCTGCTGAAACACATACGCAGCTACATTGTTTTCCCTCAAGTGGAGGATTTGCCCACAGTGAGAGGTGACTTCTATGCCCTGGGACATATCCCCAACATCATTGGTGCCATTGATGGTACACATGTGGCATTTGTCCCCCCTGCAGGAATGAACAGGTGTACAGAAACCGGAAAAGCTACCATTCTATGAATGTGCAGATGGTGTGTTTGGCAGACCAGCACATCTCCCATGTGAATGCCAAGTATCCTGGCTCTGTGCATGACGCTTACATTTTGAGGAATAGCAGCATCCCTTATGCGATGGGGCAACTCTAGAGGCACCGGGTGTGGCTAATAGGTGAGCCTGAAGTCCCCACACAGTTTCATTTGCTGTCTGGGTATGGGAGATTACCTAATGTTTGGAGGATGTCTAGCAGTGTTTATTTCTGTGCAAATAAGTGTAGAGGGGTGTGAAATGGGCTGGGGTGATGGTGGAGGAATGTCCATGGCAGAGTCCAGTATCTTTGTCTCACAGGTGCATTGTCCAATGGGGCATAGGAGGTGGAGCTATGGCAGTTTAAGGTGGACAGAGTGAAAAAGTGTGAAAGAAGGGTAACATTCAGGGGGTCTTATTTCCTGGCGGGGGTCTTGGCAATGTTCTCTGTCTTGTTCCTGGATCTCAGGGCCTGTTTACGGGCCGGTTCTCCTTCTGCAGGGGGTGGGGTGCTGGTAGCCTGTTGGTCCTGTGGCTGTGCCTCCTGTCTACTAGTGCCAGCGGAGGTGGAGGGCTGTTCATCATCCAGGCTAGTGTCAGGGGCCTGTTTGTGTCCCGTTGTGTCCCTCATGGTGTTGACAAGGTCTGCCAGCACCCCTGCAATGGTGACCAGGGTTGTGTTAATGGACTTCAAGTCCTCCCTGATCCCCAGGTTGTGTTCCTCCTGCAGCCACTGGGTCTCCTGAAACTTGACCAATACCGTGCCCATGGTCTCCTGGGAATGGTGGTAAGCTCCCATGATGTTGGAGAGGGCCTTGTGGAGTGTCGGTTCCCTGGGCCTGTCCTCCCCTGTCGCACAGCAGTCCTCCCAGCTTCCCTGTTATCATGTGCCTCTGTCCCCTAAACTGGGTGCCCACTGCCACTGACCCCAGGTCCCTGATTGTCTTGGGTTGCTGGGTTTGCATGGGGTCCCTATAGTGGTGGACACACTGCTGATTGACGTGTCCTGGGGACAGAGGGATGGGCCAGCTGGGTGGGTGCTGTGGCAGTGTTTCCTGAGGGGGGATCCTCTGTGGTGGTTTGGGACTGTGTCAGGTGAACCGACTCTCCCGAGGTCCCTGATGGGTCGGGCTGGTCATCTTGATCCAGGTGTGCAGAGCTGCTGTCATCACTGTGGGCCGCTTCTGTGGGGGGACTGGATATGTTTGGCACCTCCTGTCCGGTGTTGTTGGGTAGGGGTTCTGTTGGGGTGTAAATGCATAGTTTTAGCATCTGTGTATGCCATCTTGTGCATTGGGTGAGGTACCCTCTACTCCTGTGCTTGCGTCATTGTGTTAGCCCTTTTGTGATAGTTGTTTTGGGGTCTGTGTGGGTTTCTGTACTGGACATGCTTTGGTTACGGTGGTCCATGCATAGGTGTTGCATGCAGGGTCTTGGTATTGAGATGTGTGGGTTGTGATAGTGGGACATATGGAGATGATGGTGTGATGGGGGTTAGGATAAGAGTGGGAGTATGTGATGGCAAGCAGGTGGGGTGGGGGGGATGAAGTAGTTAAGATATGACTTACCAGAGTCCAGTCCTCTTGCTACTCCTGTGAGGCCCTCAGGATGCAGTATTGCCAAGGCTCCTCCCATGTTGTTAGTTGTGGGGGTCCACCACCACTCCTCTGTACAGCAATCTGGTATCTTGATACCACGGAACGCACCTTCCCCCGTAGGTCGTTCCACCTCTTCCTGATGTCATCCTGTGTTCTTGGATGCTCTCCCACTGTGTTGACCCTGTCGACGATTCTCCGCCATAGCTCCATTTTCCTTGCAATGGATGTCTGCTGCACCTGTAATCCAAATAGCTGTGGCTCTACCCGGATGAATTCCTCCACCATGACCCTGAGCTCATCCTCAGAAAACCTGGGGTGTCTTGAGGTGCCATGATGTGGTGTGGGTGATGTGTGAGGTGCTGTCTGTTGTGATGTGTGGGGGGATGTGTTGGTGTGTGTTGTTTGAGGTGCGTGGATGTTGTATAATTGATGGTGTTGTGTGTCTGTGGATGCTGGTGTTTTGTTAGCTAATCTCTGTCTCTGGCCTTCTTCGAAATTTGTGGTTGAAAGGGGTTGTGGGTAATGTGGGTGGGTGTTTTATATTGGATTGGGTGTGTGGTGTGTATGTGTATTCAGATTTCTAACATGGTGTGAAATCCTTGTGTGTGATGTTTTCACGCTTTCACTGTTTGAAGTGTTGCATAAACACTTTACACATTACCTCTAAGGTAAACCTGACCGCTCCGTGCTAAGCTACCAGAGGGTAACCACAGGTTCATTTTGGGTTTGTTTGTGCCTTACCCTGCTGGGGAGTGTGTTTGCTGCTTGACCAGGGCTTACATCCCAGTCAACCAACAACACAATTTCTAGCAGGGTCTTTTCCATCTTGTTGTCTCCCTGTCCCCACAGCATTAATGGTGAATTCATTAACCAGACATTTTCACAGCAAATGGATCGACAGAGCTCAGGTACAACATAATTTAGCACAGAAGACACGTTTTCAATTTGATACTAAAAGTGTTAAGTGTTACAGTAATTTCCACATAATTAACCCATTTATCACCACAATAAGGTGCAATAGACTAAAACCCACAACTTAACTAAAGTGCATACATCCGTAAAAATGCCTTTGTGCCTTGCTGTATGCATCTTCTAAAACAAAGACTGATTCTTTATGCTTTTCAGTTCAATACTAAAAATTGCTTAGAGTGCCAAATAATATCAACATAAAGAGACCATTTAATACTGTGATAAAGTGCGATAAGACAAGACCAGTTACTTTTGTAGTGCAATCATTAAAAAAAGTTTTTTTGTGCTTAATTCACATTTTCCATTGTACAAGGGGGATTTAGTTGGACTACAATATTACCTAACCACTTCAAATTATAGGAGCCGGTGACACCGTGGCCTTTAAGCCAGCAGGACACTTAAATTACAGTACTGTTGGTTATGTAATCACCAATCAATCAAATCAGGATTTATAAAGCGCGGCTAATCACCGAATAGGGTATCCAGGCATTTGTAGGTCCAGAAGGTTTATTCAAATAGCCAGGTCTTGAGGGCCCTTCGGAATTCCAGAAGTAAGGTGATTGTCTGGAAGTGTGTGGGGGGACTGTTCCAGGTTTTTGCTGCAAGAGTGATCATTCTCCATTTCTTCTTCCATAGATGCGGGGAGTATGGGCAAGTGAAAGGGAAGCAGAGAGCAGTTTTCTCGATTGTTGGTGGAAGTTCAGACGGTGGTCCTTGGTTGTGTAGAGCCATGTGTGCATGGGTCAGTAGCTTGAATTGACATCTCTTCTGTACGGGAGCCAGAGGAGTTACCTGAGGTTGGATATGATGTGGGTTAGTCGGGGAAGGCCGATGATTAGTCTGGCTGCGGTGTTCTTTATGGTCTGAAGTCTCTGTAGGAGGTGCACCGCAATTCCTACGTAGAGGATGTTGCTGTAGTCCAGTCGGCTGGTGATCTATGATGGGGGCCTGCGTCGCATGTGTAGAGGTAGCCACTTGAAAATCCTACGCACCATGCACGAAGTGAGGAAGCAGGCGGACGACAAGGCTTTGATCTGTGATTTCATGGTATGCTTTTTGACAGTGATGATTGCAAGGTTTCTGGCATGGTTGGAGGGAGTGGATATGGGTCCTAGGTCTGATGGCCACCAGGAGTTGTTCTATGTGTTGCTTCTGTTGGAAAAGATCAGTACATCCGTCCAGTCTGTGTTCAGCTACAGGCAGTTGTTCTTCATCTAATCAGCTACGCTTGTCTTGCATCTGTGGAAGCTGGTTCTGATGGTGGAGGGGTCGTCGGTGAGTTAGAGGATGAGTTGAGTGTCGTTTGCATAGGAAATTTATGTTGAGACTGTGGGATCTGACGATGTTGGCCAGAGGGGTCAGATATGCGTTGAAGAGTGTGGGGCTAAGAGATGAGCCCTAGGGGACAGCACAGGTGATCTCCTTGGGATCGGAGATGAAAGGTGGGAGGTACAGCTACTGGGTTCTTCTGTTGAGGAAGGATGTGATCCATCTAAGCACGTCCACTTGGATGCTGATGTGGTGGAGTCTTTTGATCAGCATGTGGTGGGATACACTGTCAAAAGCTGTGTAGAGGTTGAGAAGAATCAAAACTGCTGTTTCTCCTCGGTTGAGGAGAGTTTGGATGTCGTTGGTGGCTGCGATCAGGGCAGTTTTGGTGCTGTGATTGCTATGGAAACCGGATTGGGAGACATCGGTTCTGTTCCAGGTGTGTCATGAGTTCCTTGTTGATGATCTTTTCCAGTACTTTCACTTGGAATGGGAGCAGAGAAAATGGCCGATAGTTTTTAGGTTCACTGGGGTCAGCGGAGGGTTTTTGAGCAGTGGTCCGACTTCTGCATGTTTCCAGGCATCGGGAAATGCTGCAGTGTTGATAGAGGTGTTGAAGAGTTTGGTCAATTCCTGACCGATCCTTTGGTTTCCAAGGTTGAAGATGTAGTGCCAGCATGGGTCTGTGGGAAGTCCCGAGTGGATGGATTTCATGGTGGCAGTGATGTCCTGGGTGCAGAGGATGTTCCAGGTAGTCAGTATGTGGTTTGTGTGGATTATGCTGTTGAGGAAGTCCATAGGTGTGGTTTGCGGTTCGAAGTTTCTCTATATGGTTGCAATCTTGTCATGGAAGAAATGGGCGAAGTTGTCACACAGCTCCTCCACTCAGAAGCCTAAATAGGCTATGAAACTCTTCAAAGCTACATCGAGAAATAGCCTTATCCTAGCCACAGATGTTGCTATAATGATAGTAAAATCTGAGCAATTTTAATATCTTTTTTATTTAAATTGGAACTAGGATCTTTAATATCCCTAATATGTACTGCTTCTTGTTTACCACGCACATACTAGACTATCAATTTGCCAACAAATTGACTCTTCTCATACTGTTGCCGCAGAAAATATTTTGAGCTATCATTTCTTCACAAACATAGAAATCACATAGCCTCTGTCTGGCCTGATCATACTTATGTTTGCAACCTATTCTGCATCCAGCCACCTCCTGAGTTAAAGCCTTTTGTGCATGGCCAAGAGCACATCATGCAATTCCTTAATGCGCAATTCCCAAACTTGCCTCTAAGCTGACTTGTAGACAATGACCTGTCCTCAGAATGCAGCTTTAAATGATTCCCATACAGAGAATGAAGAAGTCATGCCAGGATTGATCTCAAAGAATTCCTAAATAAATTTACGCATGCTGATCAACCATTCTTGGTGAACTAGGAGTGACTTGTCAAACCGCCAGTATGCCCTTGAAGTCTGAGAGCCCTTGATCGCCATGCTAACCCCAACAACTGAATGATCTGAAAAAGGCATTATCCCAAATCACAGTGCCTTCAAATTTAACAAACTCAGAGATTAGAAAATAATTCATCTGAGAAGCTGCAATATATTGGCTTGAAAAACAGGTAAAATGCACTTGCCCACTGACATCGAATCACCATGGGTCTACTAAATTTAGACTGATTTTCATTGCTGCCATCATCTTGGCTTTTTTAGGTTTCAGTTCCTTTTTAAATTTGTTTGCGGTGTCCAAGTTAAGATCCTGTATAAAATTAAAATCCCTCCCCCCGAAATTAACAGGCCTGCCACACCCATTATTGAAGAAAAAATTGCCTTAAGGGGAGCACATTCATCCTGAACTTGACCATATTATTTAAGGAGGTTAAGGAAAGCTCTCTGAACCTGAACTTTCAACAGGATCTATCATCTCTACTTATCACTGAAGACTTTGTGGAATTTCCAGTCTAACAGTCTGGACCAAAAAATCACCACCCCCTGTACTGTGAGCCCAACTGAGGAAAGAAATGCATGGGAGCAGTCCCTGGGAATGATAATTTTAGGGGTACTCTCTTTCAAATCGGTCTCCTGAAGTAAAACTACTACAGGATTAAAAATATTTGTCTAGCTTAGCTTGCCTTTGTCGCCCCCAAACCCAGCAGCAGATACAACAGAACCACTCTTATCTTCTTCACTTGGTTTTTACTAATTTCTGCCAAAATTCTCCTTAAGGTATTATCATTGCACCAAGGCACCATTAAAAGTCGCTCAAAGGCATTATCAGTACGCAAAGTTGCCAGCTGACTTAAGTACCACAACTGATGATTCTCCTCCAAACCAGCACATCCTATGCTCATCCACAACCATCAAACCCACCCCACCAAAAGTGCCCACCTGTCCCTGGAGGGAGAATAGCCCACACTACCCCCTACCGTTCCTAACAGCTACTTGTGTGCCCTTGAAAAGTACCTTGGCACACTTGGAGGGGAAAGCTAAACCCCCCCGGCCACCCCCCTCACCCTAGACCACAGCTGTATCATAGCTTTCATGGCCATAGTCACCCAGTTATCCCCCTTCCTAGGTTGCTTATTAAAATCTGGTTAATGGGCTACAAGGTCTTCTGCCAACTGAAGACATCTACAGCTAATATCCCAATATGTTAACATGTTCCACACCAATATCAACCAGATTTTGCCCTTAACCAAAAGATTCCTAGCAACTTGTAGAGTTGTGCATAAATAAAATTACCCCTTGAACAAGACTTTTTTGCTTTGAGTATTGAATAATAGAGGTCTGTGCCCCAGCTGACTGAATTAATCAATAATACCAACTGATTCTTTGACATATCAGAAAACACTGGCAGTCATTTATTCCCTGCCAAAGAAAAAGATTTTTGGTGAATTGCTTTTGTAAGAATCCGTTCTTTAATTCTATAATCAGCAAAAATGACGATAATAGTATGAGGATAATTCACGTTTGGCTGCTTTTGGGACGGAACCCGGTGTGCTTGCATGATTGTCAAATCAGCTGGGGACTTTTCCAGAATATAAGTCTTGATCAGGTTGTCCATAAACAGCAGCATTTCCTGATGATTGCCCTGCAAAACGGAGATTCAACCACCTAGCATAGTTTTCCATCTCCTCCATTTTGTTTTGAGATTCACTCAACTTTCTGGAGCTTTCCAAGGTCGATGTCCCATACCAAAGAGCGGTCATCTAAATCCAATACTCCCTGTTCAAGTTCCTGAAAAGGCGGTGGAATCTGCCTCATTGCTTCTTCAATTTGATCTAACCTTTGATTAATCACAGCTGTGTCCTTTCGTTGCATTTCCTTGAGCTCTCATAATTCATTCAAAATAATTTCAAGCAGAATACATGACTGCTTCTGGGTTCGGTCTATTATATCCTTCCAATGCACCTTGTATAATTACTGTTTGGCTTCTCAGCATCACAGTCAAAATCTGGTCAATGCTACTCTTGTGACAGGTGACTTGACTTCTGGCACCCCTCTGCTGGCAGCCCTGATGATGGGTCCTGACTTATTGCCTGGTTTGGTAGTTCCTGAATCTGACTCTCTGATGCCAAGTCCATTATTAACTGAGAAACCTGTGCTGGGTATGACCCACACCTCTCCTTTTGAACCACATTGCCTTCTACCACCGATGGCATGGCATTTGCTGGATGCCAAATGTTGGTAGTCTTAAGAAACAGAGAGTAGTGTCACCTGCCATTAGAACTGCTGGTGCTCTCTCCCAAAATTGTGATAGTCGTCGGCACATGTGCCTGTGAATGCTCACTGAGGTAGGCACTACCTGCCTGTTACCCTATATTGCAACCCCTTGATTATTTTGCCAAATCAAAGTTCTCCGAACTTCTGTCCGAGTGACTTCAGAGTCAGGGTCTGCTGACTCTTGGACCTCTAGCCCCAGCAGCAGTGCAGCTTTGGCCACTGCCATCCTGCAGCGGTTGACAGATAATTTGCCATTACGTGCTGCTAGGGGGTGAATAAGGCACTTTTTGCCCTTTTTAATATGGAAGGTGAGTCAGTAATTTCACGGCTGGGCTTAGAACCTCTGGTACATGGCTACTGCATCTCCTAATAGTCAAAATATCAGATCTTAGCTACGTTTTGTTAAGAAATCAAATTGCCCTTCACATGCTGTCATTGTTCTTGTTTTTTAGGGCAAAAGCAGAGCAGAACATTGGACATTGTGAAGTGAGCCACACACACGGAACTAGACCCAGCGACCCTCATAAAAGTGCCAAACAAGCAAAACAGGCAAGCGCTTACCAGTGGGTGAGAAACCTGGTAGCCTCTAAAGATAGCACCCTCCGTATCTACTCTGTATCTGCTCCATACAGGCTGCAGTGCCCACAGCAGTGCACAGCTGAGCTTCAAGGGCAGTGGCCATGCTTCAAGGGAAAGTGGCATTTTCCTCACGGTCACCGCTTCATCTTAGTCTTCGTTCGGGATATAGGGCAATGGCTCCTCACATACTGCTGTACTGCTACAATAATGCATGGTCCGCCTAGTGGCATCTTCCTCACAGCCACCCGCTCTGCTCACTCATGGCTTCTGGCTCACACACAGCAGTGTCAGTATATACAGAGGGTGGGAGGTTCCAAGCGTGCCTCCCACTTACCCACAGAATATGTGACAAGTGTCCACTGGCTTCCCCAGTAGTCCTCTTCCTTTCTTCTGCAGGTTCAAAATACTGCAGCTAACCATATCAATGGAACGGATGACTTTGAAAACAAAAACCTTGATGTTTTCTTTTTGCATTTTGTGTCCTTTCCTGTCACACATTGTAGTTCCAGAATACAACAGTAAGGCAGCATTTTATCAGGAGAAGTGTGGGAATGCTGGGTGGAAGGATTTTTGTGGGTCCCCACACATTCCTGAACTTTCCCTCACACAAGTGAGGGAAATCTGTCACTTTACCAAAATGTGCTGTTTGCCAATTGTAGGGAATTCTGTGTAAGAGAACACAGTAGAATGCAAGAAAGTCACAACACATTGGACTCCCTTGTTTTTTTTTTGTTTACAGAAATGTCTGGGGTTGATAGATGTTCCTGGTGCAAATAGAGCTGTGTCTCAAATAGAGCAGCCATCCAAATTACAAAACTGAGTAAATCTGAACAGAAAATCATGATGATTTACATTCTGGGGCTTTTCCAAGCTACACAAGTTATCACCAATTTTTTTAAAACAAGAATGAGGAGTGCATCTTACATATTGTTGGAAATGACCCTTTCTGCAGGATTATCCCCAAACATTTTGCCTTTTTCTGACCTTCTTTTTGCTGGGATTTAGGACTCTGGGCACTTTACCACTGCAACTCATTGCTAAAGTGCATTTGCTCTCTAACTTAAAACCTGGTGGGATTGGCTTACACTTGTTTGGCCTATTTAATTTACCAAGTCCCTTGTAAAGTGGTATGCCATCTTCCCAGGGCCTTTAAATTAAATGCCACAAGTGGGCCTGCGTTGTTGATTGTACCACCCTTAGAAGTAGCCTTTCAAACCTGTTTCAGACCTGTCACTGAAGTGCCTACATTTGCAGTTTACTGCCACATTGACCTGACATTTCAAACTACTTGCCAATGCCTAAACTCTCCTTTTACTACACCTATGTCACCCCTAAGGTAGTCCCTAGTTAACCACATGAGCAGGGTGCTGTGTATGTAAAAGGTAGGACATGTACATTTATGTTTTACCTGTTCTAGTAGTGACAAATAGTCTAGTTCATTTTTCACTACAGTGAGGGCTGCTCCTCGGATAGGTTAACATGGAGAATTCCCTTATATATATTTATTTTGAAATATAAGTCCAGGGGCTCTGACCCCATGTTTTCTTATCTGAAGGGAGTAGTGTGGGCATGTATGGTATGTTTGAAATGGTAGTGATAAGTCCTGCTTACTGATGTAGGTGGAATTTACATTACTATTTTAGAAATGTAACTTTTAGAAAGTGGGCATTTCTCTGTGCTTATAACTCTGAGTGTTTTGCAGTCTGACTCTAATCCACATCTAGGTCAGAGTGCCAGCCACACTTTGTGCATACTTTCCAGACAGCTACAACAAAGGGGGGTTGGATGTGAGAAAGAGGCCTCTGCATTCATCTGCATACAGATAGTCTTCCTAGGCTGAGAGAGAGGGAGGCGGGGTACACTTACATTTGTATAGGTTGTGTCCCTGCTCCACACCATGGGCTGATTTACCCCCTACTGATGTCTGGAGCCATGGCTGGGTTGCATGGGGTTGTGTACTTGTATTACACCTGAAAGGGTTCCATTGAAGTCACCCCTGAAGCAAAGACACGTTGGAGAATAAATACAGGGATTTTGACCCCATATGTTTTTAGACCACTTTTGAGACTGGGACTGAACCTCTGTCAGAAGGACTGCTGTACTGCACAAAGACACATCTGGATTGTTCTTCTGTTGTTGCCTTGCTGTCTGCTACTTGCTGGGTGGCCTAAAGTACTCACTGGATTGTTTTTCTGTTTGTTCTCCTGCTGCTAACTGCCCCTTGATCCTGTTCTCCCAAGGCACTGCAGTATTGCCAGTAGGAACAACCACTTGAGCTGCTCAGTTCATTGTGTGCTGGCCTGCCCCCCTAGGTTAGGCTGCCTGAGAGACTGTCATCCTGCGATTAGGTTTCCTGTGCTGGCATGCCTACTGCTTTTCTTGTGCCCCCTCTAAGTGTTCTACCAGGGCTGGTGGCCTGCTCTTTGTCTTGCAAATCATTGCATGCAGAGAGCTGTGGATTACTCACAGGTCAAGCGCATTCTGAGCACTCCGTTTCTGGCCAGTCGCACATTGCGCAATTTCCTACACATCTGAATGGTGAGCATTTTTATCTGGTTTGTTTCTAAAAGCATGTAGTTAGTGCTGCCTTTGGACTGACTTCACCCATGTGGAAGGGCTGTGTGTTGCTCCTCCTTCTCCAGTGCCACACTCAGCAAGGAACCACCATGGCGCCAGAGATGTTCCACTTCGAAACCACATGTAATATGTGCTGCAGTGTGCTCTGAGCCGGCTGACAAAGGGAGCCAGGTGGCCCCAACAGAATCACCACTGTTGCTTCCCCGACTGCACAACTCACCTTGAAAACCAGGGCTTCCCTGTGTGTGTGTGTGTGTTATCGCAGCACCATCTTCCAGGGAGAGAGCCTCGGTAAGTTGGGCTCCCAGTACGCCAACCACAGAATCAGTGTAGTTGCCTGTGTGTTATAGGCTGCACAACTGAAGTATTCCACCCATGGGTCCCTCATGAAATTTTCTCGTCGATCCTTGAAGTGTGTGAGTGCCCTACCTGTATGTGAGTATTCCTGGACACTCCGTTCATTGTTCACCAATGGTAGTGTGGTGTTAGCGTTCAATGGACAAACCCGCTCATGACATCGCCACTACCAAGGAAATTGCCGTATTATGTCTAAGAGACAACAGGTTTCTCTGTGCCTAGCTCAGGCCTGATTACTGTAGTATGTTTAATAGGAGCACAGATACGCTGTGCCCTAGGATTTCATGATGGTTATGTGCAGTAGTACTGAAGGATCATTACTGATATGCTGATAGCAGTGTATCCAATATTGGTGATTCATGATGACATTTGGTAATTCAGGCACATTTTCATATCCTGATTTGTGTTCTCACACTCGTGGTGACTCATGTACCTTTTTCTAATCAGATTTGGTACTTCACTAGCAGAGTACCAAGTACTCTCTCAGTCCTTGCATTATTTGCACAATATCTATGTCGATTTGATCTTATGACATATGCAGTATAGAGAAACTTTTTTTTATATAAACATGTGTGGAGTCTCTTTTGTCATGTTTTTACTGTGTTACTCATGTGAGTGTGTTTCACAAACATTGCCTCTGGGAATAAGCCTGACTGCTCTAAGCCAAGCTACGAAGGAGGTGAGTGCATGTTTAATTTGGTGTATAACTTACTTGCCCTGACTAGAGTGGTGCATTCTGCCTGACTTAGGTGCATATATATGAGCCAACTAGAAACCTAATTTCTAACTCATATTTTGTGTTGATATCCTTTATTCACCTTACAAAAAAACATTTCTGTTGATCGTGCTAAGAAATGTACGAATAAAGAGAAAACATGCACTACAGGTTCCCTACCCGTATTATTACCCACCAGAGAAGCAAATGGGAAGCTCAAAGATGCCAGGTGTATTGTGTATCTTGCAACCTCAGTTATTTTATCTGTCCCATACTTTAAGCCAGAATCACAATTAAGAGACTGATAAAATTTAGAAAGTATTGATTCTTGCCTGCCAAGACGTTTTGCTGTTTATAATTCCATTAGACTATGGGGGTCATTCTGACCCTGGCGGTAATTACCGCCATGGCGGAGGTCGGCGGTAGCACCGCCAACAGGCTGGCGGTGCACCGCTGGGCATTCTGACCGCGGCGGTTCAGCCGCGGGCAGAAACGGAAAGTCGGCGGTGTACCGCCGACTTCCCGCTGCCCTTGAGAATCCTCCATGGCGGCGGAGCGCGCTCCGCCGCCATGGGGATTCTGACACCCCCTACCGCCATCCGGTTCCTGGCGGTTCTCCCGCCAGGAACAGGATGGCGGTAGGGGGTGCCGCGGGCCCCTGGGGGCCCCTGCAGTGCCCATGCCAATGGCATGGGCACTGCAGGGGCCCCCGTAAGAGGGCCCCACGAAGAATTTCAGTGTCTGCTTTGCAGGCACTGAAATTCGCGACGGGTGCAACTGCACCCGTCGCACCTTCCCACTCCGCCGGCTCCATTCTGAGCCGGCGTCCTCGTGGGAAGGGTGTTTCCCGCTGGGCTGGCGGGCGGACTTTCGGCGGTCGCCCGCCGGCCCAGTGGGAAAGCCAGAATGACCGCCGCGGTCTTTCGGCGGGAACCGCTTGGCGGGCGGCGACCGCCGTCCGCCGCGGTCAGAATGACCCCCTATATTTGGAGAGTTACTTGAAAAAGTGATCTATGTTTCAGTCATGAGATGCATGTCTCACATGACTATCCTTTTTTCACCTGGATCACAAAAAAACAGTCCAAATAATAGTGATATCAAACTTAGGAATAATTAGAAAATATACACTGCAGCTTCCAAATACACATTTTCAAGATAGTGGGGGTCATTCTCACCTCGGCGGTAAAAGGCCCTTACCGCCGGTCAGAAGACCGCCATCATACTGCCGCGGCCGCGGTAAACCGCCACGGTCATTCTGACCTCCAACTGCCAAACCGCCGAAAACCCAACATCCACGGAAGGCCGCCTCATCAGCGGGCAGCGATAAACTGGAGATGACCAAACCTCCACCGCCACGCCAACACAAACACGCCCATGCCATTACGACCCACAAATCCACACGGCGGTCTTTCAACCGTGGTATTCCATTGGCGGTACACACCGCCGCGGTCAAAATACACACCCAGCTCCAAAACACAGCCACATTGGACAATTTGAAATACACACACCTGATACACATACAAACAACACTCCCACACATCCAAGCAACTATAAAACACACACCCACATCACCCACAAACCCCCACTACTAGAAAATCGGAGAGAAGGCGAGAGAGAGAGAGCACAGCTATCGAAAACCCCAACACACACAGGAACACAACATCATCAACCACACCACATCTACGCACACATCACCACACACCACCACTCACATCACAACAAACACCACCCCACACCTCATCCACACCACCCTATGGCACCCCAAAGACACCCCAGGTTTTCGGACCAAGAACTCAGGGTCATGGTGGAGGAAATAATAAGGGTAGAGCCCCAGCTCTTCGGCACACAGGTGCAACACACCACAATAGCCAGGAAGGCGGAGCTATGGCAAAGGATCGTCGACAGGGTCAACGCTGTGGGACAGCATCCCAGAAACCGGGAAGACATCCGAAAGCGCTGGAACAACCTACGGGGGAAGGTACGGTCGATGGTCTCAAGACACAACATCGCTGTGCAGAAGACTGGCGGCGGACCCCCACCCATTCCACCCGAATTCACTGCATGGGAGCAAGAGGTCTTGAACATCCTGCATCCTGCGGGCCTCGCTGGAGTAGGCGGAGGAATGGACTCTGGTAAGTCGAATGTCAACTACTCCCCCCCCCCCAACCACCAGCATGCCAAACCACACCCCCACCCTCACCCCCAACCCCCCAGCACACATCCTCCCTGCCAATGTCTCACCAGCACAACCCACCCAACCCAAAACCAAACCCTGAATGCCAACACAAACCATGGACACCCATCACCTATGCATGACCACTGCACATACCCATCCCCCCCCCACAAACCACCCTCACAACTCCTCCCACAAGGGAATGCCAGCACTGGGGGACAAGGGCACCCACAAATCGAACACCATGGAACACACAGAAGCAATAACCATACTCTTTTACCCCTGCAGGGCCCGAATGCCAACCCACCGGCCAGGAGGGTCCAGATATGTCCATCCCACCCCCAGAACAGGCCCCCAGTGAGGACAACAGCTCTGTCGACCTAGATCCTGATGACCAGCCCGGACCATCGGGGACCTCTGAACAGTCGGTTCCCCACACACAGACACAGGCCACAGCAGACCTAACCCCCTCTGGGAATATCAGCACAGCTCCCACCCAGCGGGCCCATGCCTCTGTCTCCAGGACAGGTCAATCAGCGGTGTGTCCGCCACTACAGGGCACCCAGGCTGACCCAACACCCCAACAACAACAGGGACCTGGGGGCAGTGGTAGTGGGCACACCGTCCAGGGGACAGAGGCCCGGGGAAACAGGGCAACTGGGAGGGCTGCAATGCGACAGGGGGGGAGGACAGGCCCAGGGAACCGACTCTCCAAGAGGCCCTCACCACCATCATAGGAGCATACCACCGCTCCCAGGAGACGATGGCGACGGTACTGGCCAGGTTCCAGGAGATCCAGGCACAGCAGGAGGAACGGTACATGGGGTACAGAGAGGAGCTCAGGAACATCGTCCTGGCCCTCAACCTAATAGTCACCACATTGTGGGACCATGTGGCACCCCAAAGGACCCCTGTCACCAGCCTGGACCAGGAACAGCCTACCACCTCCGCCGGCGCTAGTGGACAGGAGGCCCCCACACAACGACAGGCCACCAGAACCCCACCTCCTGCTGAAGATCAACCACCCCGCAAGAGGAACCTGAGATCACAAAGGAAGACAGAGTAGGATGCCAAGACCCCCGCCAGCATAAGATACCCCCTGATGTCATTCCACTGTCCCACATTGTCACCCTGTCCAACCTTGAACTGCCCCTGCTCCATCCTTCCACAGGCATATGGACAATGCACCTGTGCGACTGAGAACTGGACTCTGCCATGGACATTACTCCACCCCCACCCATCATCGTTTCACTATCATGGACCTATATGTAGCACGAAAAATAAATCACTAATTGCACTTAAAACACTCAGGAGTCTGCTTGTATTCTTAACAAATGTATTACACATAACGGTTCAAAAATGTTCAGTTACATTGTGATGACAACATACCAATGTCAATGTGCTTTACTCCATGGGCAAACAAAGCAGAAGTCACGCAGTGGGTCATACAGCTCTGAAAAGGGAAGGGAAAGTCACAATTCAGTTGAAAGGAACTGGGGGGGAAACACAAAAAGTAGAGATGCAGGAGGCCTGAAGCAAATGTAAAATGGCGTGGGGGATTCTTACCTGTGTGCTACTGAAAATACTGTTGTATGACTGTGTCCCTGTTGTCCATGTCGTCCCCTTCGTCTTCCTCCTCTTCACTCTCCACAGGCTCCACAGCTGCTACAACACCACCATCTGGACCATCCTCCTGCAGGAAAGGCACCTGGCGTCGCAATGCCAGATTGTGAAGCATACAGCAGGCCATGATGATCTGGCACACCTTCTTTGGTGAGTAGATTAGGGATCCCCCTGTCATATGCAGACACCTAAACCTGGCCTTCAGGAGGCCGAAGGTTCTTTCTATAACCCTCCTAGTTCGCCCATGGGCCTCATTGTACCGTTCCTCTGCCCTGGTCCGGGGATTCCTCACTGGGGTCAGTAGCCACGGCAGGTTGGGGTAACCAGAGTCACCTATTAGCCACACACGGTGTCTCTGTAGCTGTTCCATCACATAGGGGATGCTGCTATTTCGCATAACATACGCGTCTTGCACTGACCCAGGGAACTTGGCATTTACATGGGAGATGTACTGGTCAGCCAAACAGACCACCTGGACATTCATAGAATGGTAATTTTTCCTGTTTCTGTACACCTGCTCATCGTCTTTTGGGGGTACTAAGGCCACATGGGTCCCATCAATGGCACCAATGATGTTGGGGATATGTCCAAGGGCATAGAAGTCACCCTTCACAGTGGCCAAATCACCCTCCTCAGGGAAAACAATGTAGCTCCGCATGTATTTCATCAGGGCAGACAACACTCTGGACAAAATCTTACAAAACATAGGCTGAGACATCCCAGATGACATGGCCACTGTTGTCTGAAAAGACCCACTTGACAAAAAATGGAGGACTGACAGAACCTGCACCAGAGGGGGAATTCCTGTGGGTTGGCGGATGGGGGACATCAGTACTGGCTCCAGCTGGGCACACAGTTCATGTATAGTGGCTCGGTCAAGTCGGTATCGAAGTACTATATGACGTTCCTCCATTGTCGACAGGTCCACCAGCGGTCGGTACACGGGAGGATTCCTCCTTCTCCTCGCAAGTCCCAGCAGACCGTGCCTAGGAAGGACAACATGGAGCACAGAGTCAAGCAACCCACAGGTACGTTCACCCAGCTTGCACAGTACACGAATCGCTATGCATTGAATGGCTTGTATGAGTGGCAATGCAAGGCCTAGGCCTGTGTGACGCAGTTGAAATTAAGCCATGTGGGCCCTTGAAATGGCGGCTGCCTGACCTGAGAAGTGTGACAGTGGGATGTGAGGTCAATGCGCTGGCGTGGCACACCGTGGCGGGAGGCGGTCGAAGACCGCAGCGCGAAGCCGCATTGGTTAACATTGAACCCTATGGGTTTCAGGTGCCAATGACGAGGTGCGTCGGCGGTCGCGGTCGCGGTACGCACCGCCGCGGTACGCACCGCCGCAGGCGTGACTGCCATTTCATATCTGATTAATCACTCGAGACCTGATCATCCACAGGAGAGGACCTATACTGCAAGTGCTGCTGTGAACTCGGTCTGGAAGAGACAATGGCTGCTGCGACTGGGGAAAGGGCCCCTGCCTTCACTACAGAAGAGTTGGAGAAACTTGTGGATGGGGTCCTGCCCCAGTATGCGCTACTCTACGGTCCTCCAGACCAACAGGTAAGTACACTGTGTGCACGTTGAATGGGCTATGCCTGTGTTGAGTGGAGTGGAGATTAGATGGTGGGGTGGGGAGACAATGACGAGTGCAAGGCACGACAGATGAGAGCATGTGCCACATGGCAAGGTTGGGGAGGGGGGGCAATCACATCTATCATGCGGAAAATTTATGATATTTCCAATTCCACCTTGTACATTTCAAATAGGTCAGCGACCATCAGAAGATCGACATTTGGCATGCCAGCGCCAAGGAAGTCCGGACCCTGGGGGTCCACAAAAGACGGGGCACCCACTGCCGCAAGAGGTGGGAGGACATCCGCCGCGGGACCAGGAAGACCGCCGAGTCACTGCTGGGGATGGCCTCCCAACCTAGGAGGGGTGCCAGTCGTACCCTGACCCCCCTGATGTCCCGGATCCTGGCGGTGGCCTACCCCGATTTGGATTGGCGCGTGAGGACATCACAGCAGACACAAGGGGGTGAGTACCAGCACATTCTGCTATCTTTACGCGCAGTGGAGGTGTCTGGGTGGGGGAGGAGGGCTGTGGGTGACATTAGGCCAGGGCGCTTTCTGTAGTGTAGTCCTCTCCTTCAGCCATGTCCCTGTGCCCCCGCCCCCCACCTCTGTAGGGTGACAAGTACAGCTATCCATGGTCCTGCATCACCCATGTGCGCGTTTGTTGTCCCTAGACCTGTTGGCCTAGTCACAAGTACTGAGTAGTGTACCCCCATTGCGCGGCTTAGTGCATGAGGCTCCTGTGTCTGTCCTCTCCGCCAACGGTGTTGACAATGCATGCACTAAACCTGTCTTTATTTCTCCCCCCACCCTTTTTCTTTATCTTCTTGTGCATGTGTGCATTAGCATCATCAGGCGGAGGAGAATTGGCACTGGAGCACGAGGGAGCTGCAACTCACAAGGCCCCGGTGGGCCATGGCACAGACACGAGGCCACCAGTGATACGGAGGGCGAGGGGAGCTTCACAACGGGGACCCGTGGTGACACCAGCGACACCGACACGTCCTCGGATGGGAGCTCCCTAGCGGTGGCAGCAACATCCGTGCCCCCCGCCTCTACAGGTACAGCCGCCACCCAGCGCACCAGCTCCGCCCTCCCAGCAGCCCCTCAGCCTTCGCTCCGTGCCCGCTCGCCCAAGAAGGCGGGCATCTCCTTCACCCCAGGCACCTCAGCCCCTGCCCCTGTTACCCCTGCTGCCCTCAGTGAGGAGGTCATTGACCTCCTGAGGACGCTCATTGTTGGGCAGTCTACCCTTTTGAATGCCATCCAGGGGGTAGAGAGGGAGGTGCATCGTAGCAATGCATACCTGGAGGGCATTCATTCGGGTCAGGCTGCCCATCAACGATCGTTCAATTCTCTGGCCTCAGCACTGACGGCAGCCATTGTCCCTGTTTCCAGCCTCCCTCTTATAACTGCCTCCACCCTGTCTCTGTCTCCTGTTCCTCAGCCTATCCCATCCACACCATCAGACCAGCCTGCACACACCTCAACACCCAAGGGCAGCTCATCCAGACATAAGCACCACAGATCACACAAACATTCACCCAAGCAACACCCAGATGCAGACATGCCAACAGCCACTACCACCTCTGTGTCCCCCACCTCCTCGTCTCCCTCCTCCCTCCCTGTGACGTCTCTACTCACACCTGCATGCACACCACCAACAGCCAGTACTTCCATCACCAGCACACCCTCCAGTACAGTCCGCACACGTGCAGTCACCACCCCCACTGCCATTTACACGTCCCCTGTGTCCTCTCCCACTGTGTCTGTCACCCCCTCTTCCAAGACACACAAACGCAGGCAGCCACCCACCCAACAGCCAACCACCTCACGACAGGCTCCAGCCCATGCACCTTCACCCAAGGACAGCACACCTGACTCTCCTACAACCACCTCCTCTTCCTCCACTCCCATAACCACTACACCTACCCTTTACCTTGGTCCTAAAAAACTTTACCTCTCCACTCTTGACCTCTTTCCCTCACCTGACCCACCCCCTCCATCTGCTAAGAGTCCCAAGAGCACCTCAGCCACCACCAGCCCGGCTTCAAGAGTCACCATAGTGCAGGGATTTTGGAGTCCCCCCTTTGCCAGCAGTGATACATCGGTCAGCAGCAAGGGGACAGCCAGCCCCCCCCCTGGAAAGAGGACCCGTAAAGTAAGGGGCCGCCGCGAGAAGACGGCTGCCCCCAGGGACCAAAATTCTGCCACTTCACCTGCCACAACATCCAGGGGAGGCAAGGCCCAGAGAGCCACATCGAAGGAGGGCAAGGGCAGCAGGGCGGAGAAGTCAGCCAGCGGGAGCGCGGACCAGGAGGGCCCCACAAGCCCCATCCCGGGTGTGAGGGAGGACACCCAAGGGCCCATGACACCGTCACCGAAGGGTCCAGCAACTGCACAGTCGGAGGGCGACTGAGCAGGGAGTCCTGGCCAGGTCTGACTCCCTTGACTTACAGAACAAGCACCGCTGAACAGGGCCCCGCCGTCCAGTAAGGCACCGCTGAACAGGGCCCCGCCGTGCAAAAAGGCACCGCTGAACAGGGCCCCGCCGTCCAGAAAGGCACCGCTGAAGAGGGCCCCGCCGTGCAGAAAGGCACCGCTGAACAGGGCCCCGCCGTCCAGAAAGGCACCGCTGAAGAGGGCCCCGCCGTCCAGAAAGGCACCGCTGAACAGGGCCCCGCCGTCCAGAAAGGCACCGCTGAAGAGGGCCCCGCCGTGCAGAAAGGCACCGCTGAACAGGGCCCCGCCGTCCAGTAAGACACCGCTAAACAGGGCCCCGCTGTGCAGAAAGGCACCGCTGAAGAGGGCCCCGCCGTGCAGAAAGGCACCGCTAAACAGGGCCCCGCCGTCCAGAAAGGCACCGCTGAAGAGGGCCCCGCCGTGCAGAAAGGCACCGCTAAACAGGGTCCCGCCGTCCAGAAAGGCACAGCTGAAGAGGGCCCCGCCGTCCAGAAAGGCACAGCTGAAGAGGGCCCCACCAAGACAGGTACCGCTCCGCTGGGCCCTTCATCTCAAGCACCGCTCCGCTGGGCCCCGACGTCTCAAGCACCGCTCCGCTGGGCCCTTCCTGTCAAGCACCGCTCCGCTGGGCCCCGCCGTCTCATGCACCGCTCCGCTGGGCCCTTCCTGTCAAGCACCGCTCCGCTGGGCCCCACCGTCTCAAGCACCGCTCCGCTGGGCCCTTCATCTCAAGCACCGCTCCGCTGGGCCCTTCATCTCAAGCACCGCTCCGCTGGGCTCCGCCGTCTCAAGCACCGCTCTGCTGGGCCCTTCCTGTCAAGCACCGCTCCGCTGGGCCCCGCCGTCTCAAGCACTGCTCCGCTGGGCCCTTCCTGTCAAGCACCGCTCCGCTGGGCCCTTCATCTCAAGCACCGCTCCGCTGGGCCCCGCCGTCTCAAGCACCGCTGGCCCAATGACAGTGCCGTTTCTGTGTCGAGCTACTGTTCACGCTGCACTCGGCCCACCCTGCCTCCTCCATTGCCTGTGGAGACTGTTATCCACTTGAGAGACTGTGGCTTTGCACTCCCCAGGATGGCACAGTGGGCAAGCCACCCACTGTAGAGACTTGTGAGACTGTGGCTTTGCACTCCCCAGGATTGAACAGTGGGCAAGCCACCCACTGTAGAGACTTGTGAGACTGTGGCTTTGCACTCCCCAGGATGGCACAGTGGGCAAGCCACCCACTGTAGAGACTTGTGAGACTGTGGCTTTGCACTCCTCAGGATTGAACAGTGGGCAAGCCACCCACTGTAGAGACTTGTGAGACTGTGGCTTTGCACTCCCCAGGATGGCACAGTGGGCAAGCCACCCACTGTAGAGACTTGTGAGACTGTGGCTTTGCACTCCCCAGGAGGGCACAGTGGGCAAGCCACCCACTGTAGAGACTTGTGAGACTGTGGCTTTGCACTTCCCAGGATGGCACAGCGGGCATGGTGGCCCCTTCGTGGATCTGGCATTGTGGACTCATGTGGCTGTGGTGCCCCATTTCCCTTCCCCCTGAGGTGCCTGTAGTTTTATCATCTGATGCCCCTGCAGTGTTCTCTCCAACGGACTCAGGTCTCCTGTGTGAGCTTTGCCCATGTGTTGATACACTTTGGCCCACGGACTGTTGAAATTTCAGTGACTGTGCTGGACTTCTTGCCTCTATTTATCGGTTACACATGTTTAAACTTGAATTTTTTTTTTTCATTTTCCTATTTTACCATGACTTCAATGAACCTATTTTATACATAAATTTAGTTTCTCACTTTAATTATATCTTTTCATTATTCCGGGGGGTTTGGGTGGTGTCACTTTGACTTGGTGCTCTGCATTGGTGTGTAGATAGTTGGGGGGTGGGTGTATTGCGTATGTGTGTGCCCGTAACCCTTCCTCCTCCCCCCTCCCCTGTGTCGTAGGTGCGGTACTCACCGTTGTCGTCTGTGCCGGAGTTCGTACTCGTGGTAGATGAGCAGGTAGACGAGAGCAGGTAGGATGTTCAATTCGGGCTCCATGCTGTCCTCCGTCCTCGTGGAGTGTCTAGAGGTGAGCGTTTTCCCGTTCGTAGTCTGTTTCCGCCGTGTTTTTATCGCCGGTGCTCCCGCCCCGGAAAAGGTGGCGGATTGGTGAGTTGTGATAGGGTGGGCGGTACGTTGTCTGCGGCCTGCCTGTTGGCGGTGACCGCCGCGTTGTTTGTCTGTCCCGCCGTGGCGGTCGGAGTGTTAAAGTGGCGGGCTGTGTTGGCGGTTTCCGCCAGGGTCAGAATTATTTATTTTTTACCGCCTGCCTGTTGGCGGGTTGGCCGCCGCTTTATCACCGACCGCCAGGGTTGGAATGACCCCCAGTGTCTTCATTTTTTCATTACACAATATTCAGACACATCATTTATGGATTACCAACCCCTAGTTGCCCCAGAATAGTCAACATACTGCAAAAGCAGGCAAGTGCACCACATAAAGAGAATTTCACTAGCAACATATATGTGTCTGCCGTGCGCTGTGTTTCCATAGAACTCTGTTCAGCTGTGGTGACATGCATTTATTGCTAATATAGATTATAAAATTCCTTTTAAGAAATATTCATGTTTTTAATACCTAATACAAATGTACACCTTTAAGCAAATATATCATGAAAACTGTACTTTAAATGTATTGATACTCATATTTCGTCAAAGGTTTGTTGTTGACTCTTTTTATCTCTCCCCCTGCACATTTTCCTCCCTCAACACCACTCCCTTTACCCACCCCTTGGGCGTGCATTGGGTACCAACATTAGCTTGCATTACCCAGTGAAATTACACCAGTGAGAATTTTCCTTATTTTTTCACAAAATTCTCAAGCAAAAGAAACAAACTGGTAAAAAATAAAGTCATATCCTGAGTGAATGAAGGAAATTATAAAAAAAAAATATACAAACAAATAAAGCAATTAAAATGATAAAAAATAGAAAGAAAAAAAGAAAATACAAAAAAAAACAAAAAATTAAAATAACTTAAATGAATAATGATCAATAATTGCTGATGTTTGTAAGGGAGGACAGGAAGAAAGAACCCTATTGTGAAGAAAGGTGGTGCAAAATCAAAATTGCAAAAAAAAGGATGGAAATATTAGCAATGTTCATCAGAATCACATTCTTTCATTATACATTTACTACAATGATCCCCAAGCATGCATTAAACTGGTATCATGTGCATCCTATGGCAAAGGCTCTCTGGCTGGATGCACACATTGTCCACCAGCCGCATAGTCAAATAACAACAACAGCAGCAAGCAAGGAGGCCCGGCAAACAAAGAACACATGCAAGCCTCTGGCAAAAACACATTGGCTGGATGCACAAAATGGTGGCCAACCACATGAACAAGCAATAACAGCAAGAAAGGAGGCATGGAAAACAAAGAACATATGCACGCCTGTGTTAAAAACCCAGTGGCTGGATGCACAAAATAGCTGACAGCTACATGTTCAAGCAACAACAACGAGTAAGGAGGCATGGAGAATAAAGAACACATGCAAGCCTATAGACATAGATGACACAAAACGTCCCCTGGCCACACAGTATAGAGAAGAAAGACAAATGGTGGATGACGACAAACACTCACACACACCAGAAAAAGGAGGCATGATGGTAACACAGAAGAGAACACTAACATTAACCCCTTCTGTGCCGCGGACGTAATGGTTACGTCCTGGGCACAGTGCCTCTGTGCCCAGGACGTAACCATTACGTCCTGGGCACACAGCCCAGAGGGAGCGCTAGCGCTCCCTCTGTGGGGTTCCCCCCACCCCCACAAGTCAGGGATGGAAGGGGAAGCCCTTCCCTTTCCAACCCAACCCCCCCAATCCCCCGTGACGTCAGCACGCAAGTGCGTGCTGATTGTCATAGAGCCTCCCCCATCGCGCTGGAAGCTCAGCTTCCAGCGCGATCGGCAGAGAAATGCTTTGCATTTCTCTTTCGATCACGTGGGGGAGGCCGAGAGAGGCTTCAAAGGGAAAGAAATGTATTTCCTTCCCTTTGAAGTCTCTCTCTGCATTTAGGCAGCCGTATTGAAAGCAATCTGGCTGTCAAAACACCCACTAGACACCAGGGATGTTTGTTTTTTGAATGAAATTGGCATGAGGGAGCGACCCCTTGGGCAAGGGTCGCTCCCAGAGGGGGCATTTTTTTTAAGGCCTTTTCTGCCTCGCCCGGGGGCAGAAACCTCTAGGCACCAGGGATTTTTTTTTTTTGTTTATTTTTGTTTCGTTTTTTGTTTTAGGTGTGTGGAGCGACCCCTTAGGCAAGGCTCACTCCCATAGGGGGCGAGTTATATTTAGGCCATTTCTGCCCCCCTTGGGGGCAGATTGGCCTATTGTTATTAGGCCAATCTGCCCCCAAGGGGGGCAGAAACCTCTAGGCGCCAGGGCAATTGTTTTTTTTTTGTTTTGTTTTTTTAGAGATAGGGAGCGACCCCTTAGGCAAGGGTCACTCCCTTGGAGGGGCAAATTGTATTTAGGCCATTTCTGCCCACTTTGGGGGCAGATCGGCCGATTTTAGGTCAATCTGCCCCCAAGGGGGGCAGAAACCGCTAGGCACCAGGGATCTTTTATTTTGCGCCGTCACGCAAGGGGAGCGACCTTGTAGGCAAGAGGCGCTCCCCGGAGGGGGTGGGGGGAGCAAATTTATTTTAGGCCACTTCCGCCCCCCCTGGGGGCAGATCGGCCTATTGTTATTAGGCGATCTGCCCCCGGGGGGCAGAAACCTCTAGGCGCTAGGGCTAATTTTTTTATGTTTTTTTTTTGTTTGTTTGTTTTTTTAGAGATAGGGAGCGACCCCCTAGGCAAGGGTCGCTCCCCTGGAGGGGCAAATTGTAGTTAGACCATTTCTGCGCGCCTTGGGGGCAAATCAGCCGATTTTAGGTGAAACCACTAGGCAGTGGGGATCTTTTTTTTGCGCCGTTACACGAGGGGAGCAACCCCGTAGGCAAGGGTCGCTCCCCGAGGGGGTGGGGGGGCAAATTAATTTTAGGCCATTTCTGCCCCCCCTGGGGCCGGGTGAGCTAGAGGCCAAAATCCACAGGTAGGCTCTTTGCAAAAAACACCTCTGTTTTCTGTGAAAAAATGTGATGTGTCCACGTTGTGTTTTGGGCCATTTCCTTTTGTGGGCGCTAGGCCCACCCACACAAGTGAGGTACCATTTTTATCGGGAGACTTGGGGAAACGCTGGGTGGAAGGACATTTGTGGCTCCTCTCAGATTCCAGAACTTCCTTTCACCGAAATGAGAGGAAAAAGGTTTTTTTGGTCCACATTTTGAGGTTTGCAAAGGATTCTGGGTAACAGAACCTGGTCAGAGCCCCACAAGTCACCCCATCTTGGATTCCCCTAGGTCTCTAGTTTCCAAAAATGCACAGGTTTGGTAGGTTTCCCTAGGTGCCGGCCCAGCTAGAGGCCAAAATCTACAGGTAGGCACTTTGCAAAAAACACCTCTGTTTTCTGTCAAAAAATGGGATGTGTCCACGTTGGGTTTTGGGGCATTTCCTATCGCGGGCGCTAGGCCTACCCACACAAGTGAGGTATCATTTTTATCAGGAGACTTGGGGGACCTCTGGGTGGAAGGAAATTTGTGGCTCCTCTAAGATTTCAGAACTTTCTGTTACCGAAATGTGAGGAAAATGTGTTTTTTTAGCCAAATTTTGAGGTTTGCAAAGGATTCTGGGTACCAGAACCTGGTCAGAGCCCCACAAGTCACCCCATCTTGGATTCCCCTAGGTCTCTAGTTTTAAAAAATGCACAGGTTTGGTAGATTTCCCTAGGTGCCAGCTGAGCTAGGGGCCAAAATCCACAGGTAGGCTCTTTGCAAAAAACACCTCTGTTTTCGGTAAAAAGAAATGGGATGTGTCCACGTTGTGTTTTGGGCCATTTCCTTTTGTGGGCGCTAGGCCTACCCACACAAGTGAGGTACCATTTTTATCGGGAGACTTGGGGGAACGCTGGGTGGAAGGACATTTGTGGCTCCTCTCAGATTCCAGAACTTCCTGTCACCGAAATGAGAGGAAAAAGTTTTTTTTGAGTCAAATTTTGGGGTTTGCAAAGGATTCTGGGTAACAGAACCTGGTCAGAGCCCCACAAGTCACCCCATCTTGGATTCCCCTAGGTCTCTAGTTTTAAAAAATGCACAGGTTTGGTAGGTTTCCCTAGGTGCCGGCTGAGCTACAGGCCAAAATCTACAGGTAGGCACTTTGTAAAAAACATCTCTGTTTTCTGTAAAAAAAAAATGGGATGTGTACACGTTGTGTATTGGGCCATTTCCTTTTGTGGGCGCTAGGCCTACCCACACACGTGAGGTACCATTTTTATCGGGAGACTTGTGGGAACGCTGGGTGGAAGGAAATGTGTGGCTCCTCTCAGATTCCAGAACTTTCTCGCACCGAAATGTGAGGAAAATGTGTTTTTTTTGCCACATTTTGAGGTTTGCAAAGGATTCTGGGTAACAGAACCTGGTCAGAGCCCCACAAGTCACCCCATCTTGGATTCCCCTAGGTCTCTAGTTTTAAAAAATGTACAGGTTTGGTAGGTTTCCCTAGGTGCCAGCTGAGCTAGAGGCCAAAATCTACAGGTAGGCACTTTGCAAAAAACACCTCTGTTTTCTGTAAAAAAAATGGGATGTGTCCACGTTGTGTTTTGGGGCATTTCCCGTTGCAGGCGCTAGGCCTACCCACACAAGTGAGGTATCATTTTTATCGGGAGACTTGGGGGAACATAGAATAGCAAAACAAGTGTTATTGCCCCTTGTCTTTCTCTACATTTTTTCCTTCCAAATATAAGAGAGTGTGTAAAAAAGACATCTATTTGAGAAATGCCCTGTAATTCACATGCTAGTATGGGCACCCCGGAATTCAGAGATGTGCAAATAACCACTGCTCCTCAACACCTTATCTTGTGCCCATTTTGGAAATACAAAGGTTTTCTTGATAGCTATTTCTTACTCTTTATATTTCAGCAAATGAATTGCTGTATACCCGGTATAGAATGAAAACCCAAGGCAGGGTGCAGGTCATTTATTGGCTCTGGGTACCTAGAGTTCTTGATGAACCTACAAGCCCTATATAGCCCCGCAACCAGAAGAGTCCAGCAGACGTAACAGTATATTGCTTTAAAAAATCTGACATTGCAGGAAAAAGTTACAGAGTAAAATGTAGAGAAAAACTGCAGATTATTTCACCTCAATTTCAATATTTTTTTTTTCCAGTTGTTATTTTCTGTAGGAAACCCTTGTAGGATCTACACAAATGACCCCTTGCTAAATTCAGAAGTTTGTCTACTTTTCAGAAATGTTTCTGTTTCTGGGATCCACCATTTGTTTCATGCCCATTTCTGTCACTGACTGGAATCATAAAAATGGGGTATGTCCCAGTAAAATGGCAAAATTGTGTTGAAAAATTGGGTTTTCTGCTTCAAGTCTGCCTGTTCCTGAAAGCTGGGAAGCTGGTGATTTTAGCACCACAAACCCTTTGTTGATGCCATTTTCCCAGAAACAAACACAAGCCTTCTTCTGCAGCCCCTTTTTCCCATTTAAAAAAAAAAATGAAATTTTCACTGTATTTTGGCTAATTTCTTGGCCTCCTTCTGGGGAACCGACAAAGTCTGGGTACCTCTAGAATGCCTAGGATGTTGGGAAAAGAAGGACACAAATTTGGCGTGGGTAGCTTATGTGAACAAAATGTTATGAGGGCCTAAGCGCGAACTGCCCCAAATAGCCAAAAAAAGGCTCGTCACAGGAGGGGGAAAAGGCCTGGCAGCGAAGGGGTTAATTCAGCAATGCAAAACACGAAAATGACCTGAGGTATTTAAATTTTACAACACACATCCTTTTATGCTAATAAGTATTACTCCACAACATATACACTTTTTTGCAAAAAAAATTGAAATGCAAACCATAGCCAACATGTTTAATTTAATCCAATGCCATCCCTGCCCTAAATTTAATGTTAACACCATATACCTCAGAAACATTTATATCAGAAACATTTATTTTATGCACTGATGACTACTCAAACAGGGCTTACTGGCTAGTAAGAAATTTAAGCCACATAGTAAAATAAATGACTATTGCAAATGTAACAAACACAGAAAAATGTACTGAGCTGTGGAGCATTTCCTTTACAAGAGATGAAAAATTGATGAAATGCAAATTAAGTAAATAGGCCCCTACTTAAACTCCAGACTACCCACCACAATAAAATGCAAAAATCAAGTAAAAGTACAAAGAAATACTGGTGCATGCCCAAGCAAACAAACACCACCCTTATACTATAGTTTTTTAACTTACTTGTGTGATATCAAAAAAACAAAGTCCTTACATCCAGAGTTATGTATCCAGGAGACAAAGAGAGTGATCATTGCATTTCGAAATCCAATAAAAAAGTGACCAGGAGATGGACAAAGCACTGGAAGGAGCCTGCTGGACAGGAACATGAAGATGAAGTCTCTGTGGCACTTCCTTCCTGTTTGAAAAAAGGCTCCTCACAATAAAAAGCAACTTGAAGGGATCCTTGGGTAAAAAAATTCACTCAAAAATGTCTGTTTCACTAGATTAAGATGCACACTGAATAGAAAATCCACTAGAGGTGCTGTTGTGCTCGTGCAATGTTTTTTCTGCCATCACGGCCAGTAGCTGCGCGAGTGCGCGTGAAGTTTCATGCATGTTGGCTAACAGGCCGACAGTATTGTGTGCTAGCGAGCAAGCACCAAAACAAAACTTGCATACACAAATGGAACTCCGATCCACGTCAGATGGCAAAATTTGGTAACTCTGCACTACTCCACGTATTGTGAAGTGCCCGAATTCCTAAACCTCTGCCAGCGGAGCAGAGTTTTTCTCCCGGACCTAATGTAAACTTCACTATTTGGCCAGTGATTACGAGAGGTCTTCACTCTAATATATATTGCCAAAGGTCACACCAGATTGCTGAACCAACCGCTCTCAGTTGGAAAGTTGATTTCAGAAGCCAATAGCACATATTTTCGATTACATAACAGAGCTCTGATAACGAATAGATGAAGCCTGCTATTCAAACACATGAGCTCCATTCTAAGAAATTTCATGTCTAACTGCTTATACTTTCGCATTCTCTCTGGATACCGTTGATAGTTATGCACTAAACTGAGTACTTCAAAATAAACATTTTAAAATATATTTCCACTTTTCTTAGTTCTATATGTGAGTATGTCATTTATAAGAAAAGAGTGCTTGGATTGCCAGTTTGTCCCAGAACTCATCAAACAAGACTGATAGTAACCAGAAAACATTGCCTTTAGTAGGCTACTGGTAGCACTGTAGTCCAACTGGCTTTCAAATTCAATGCTGGTGTTTTGAACTTTCTTGTGCCAACTAAAGGCCTATTTCTATAATTACTACTGATATTAAGATTACAACTGAAATAATAGGCTGAAATTATACTTTCCTTCACTCGTTGACCCTTCTCAGGAGTGTTTTTTACTCTGGTGATCCTTCATGAACCACCTTAGGAATCTATTCCATTTACTATTGGAGGTTAGAGACACCAATGACAAAAATAAACTGGTTTCCCTAGACACCGAAAAGGCATTTGACAAAGTCGAATTGCACTGCCTGCTCCGGGTTGAGTTGATGGTACTGAGCAAACCTTTCCTTGACAAAGTGTGATGGCTCTATTGTACACCTATGGCCTCCATGTCCTATGGAGGCTTTGTCTCACTCTATTTTGCTATCACCCAAGGCATGAGACAGAGCTGTCCCCTCTCTCCCCTACAGTTTCTTCTTGTGCGAGAACAGCTGGTATCTGCCACTCGAGTGCCCCTGCAATCCATGGCAAACACACTGCGGTAGGGGAACTTAAAGTTATCTCACCCTTTTGGACCCAGTGACCTCAATATTGGCCCTGTTGAAGGTGATCAATTTCTTCTCCAAGATGACGTCTTCACCCAGGACTTTTTTAGGCGTTTCACCCTTTCAGTGGCTAATATTCCACCTTAAACATCTAGCAATCCACCCCAGCCCAGCTTTACAACCACAATTCGATAAAATACACCCCCCCCCCCATTTTGGACAAAGTGAAAGCCAAATTTGCCGCCTTGTGCAGCTACAATTATCCATGTGGATTATAATCCAAATCATAAAAGTATATATTAAGCCACAGTTTATGGGCATCTTCGGTATGCTCCCTGTGAAGGTGCAGATCACCATTCTCCAAGAGACTGATAGAATTATCTGACGGTTGGTTTATGGGGGAGCTGCAGGCCACAACTAAAAGTGACCAACATTTATGCCTTCACCTCTGTAAGGGGCCTTCGGCTCCTCCACAGTGAATCTTTTTGGCTAGCTTCTCAACTGGCACATGCCGTTTACATGTTCAAAACCCATAACAAGATTCTTCTCTGGAGGGACGTGGAGTGTACTCATGGACCGCAATTTGCCAAAATGGCAGGGGTAGCTGAAGTGACATCACGTGCCATTTAACATTTATTTTCACGCACACAAGCCTTCTTACACATACACACACATTCACTCACACACACACTCTCCTTTACATAAGCACACTCATCCGCAAGCATGAACACAACATGGATTTAAATGTGTTTTTTACTCACCTCAGCTGCCAAAGAGAGTCATATTCCAGCTAACCATAATGCATTTTTAGGTCGAGTCTAGACAATGTGCATGTGCTGTCTGCAAAGACCTGCTGTTTTGAGCAGAAGGAGTTTAATCCCACCTGCTCCTTAGCATTGGTTGACTGAAACGTCACTCTTCCTTGTTACCTTCTAACTGGTTTAGGCTTCTGATACCTCACTTCCGTTCTTGACTCAGGAGCACCGGCCAAATACAGTTTCCTTTTGCTTTCATTGTTTATCTGTTATTAGGGGGGAACTCTTTAAAAAAATATTTTCTGCCTTGTCTGATATATGTTTAGCAGAGGGTAGTATCCTGCATGGTTCGTGTTCCGATTTTGAAATGTTGTTTTACACTCCTGCTTCGACTCGTGTTACCATTTTGGAATATTATTTTAGTTCCTGTATGCATTTACCTGGCGGGGGTAATTGTAATTATATATATATGTATATTTTTTTTAAACACCAGAGAACCGGTTCTATTTATTTATTTATTTTAAGCACATGAGAAACAATGCCAAGACTCGTATGTGGTTCCCCTGCTCCAAAGTTGGCTCGTCTGGCCCTAACACCACAAGTATTAAATTTTGTTAATAGGCCGATAGAAATGGTAATAGCTAGCTTTTGATCCACTGATGAACCGCCTGATTTCTCAAAATGTATTTTAAATGTATTGATGATTTACAAGCTAGACGTTTCTTTTCTATGCAATTATGAGGGAAGGAGCATGTCCCAATCACATTTTAAAGGACCTGACATATGGGAATCTTTACATTTGTTCTAAATTGATGGTTGAGTCACTTTCTGTAAAATGTCTTCCAGACCCATGTTAAAGACCCGCCAAGTTCTTTTTGGGCAATTTTGTATAGTGTGAAATCGACCAGAAGGTATTGGAGCATTTCGCGTGAGAACCAGTTACTTTACTTTACTTCTGTGCCTGTCTGGTCCCCCTTCCCGTGTGTTTCAAGGTGAGTACATGATTTTGTGTGCAAGCTCCTATCTACATGCTCACCTCTTTGTTTACAAGTAATTTTTTTTTTTTTTGCCTATGCACCTATGTGTCTCCTGTAATAAATGAGTTGTCTGGGAGGGATGAGGTCATTAGATAAGAATGGTCCCTCATTCATCCTTCTTCACTCCAGGGCCGTCAGCCACTCCATGGCATAGACAGGCCACCACAGCGGATGCTCGGGGAGACGCTTGAATAGTAACTTCACTTCAAGTCCAATGGTGATGGTTCCTGGAGCTGTAAAAGGCCAGGAGAGTGAAGCACAAATGAAGGGTATGACCCCCACCAAAGACATACATTTACGTAGGTAAAAGACATAGGCCCTCATTATGACATTGGCAGTGAATTCCGATTACCGCTGCGGTGACTGCCGCCAACATACCGCCATGGAGGCAAACATCCATCCACTAGATTATGACACAAAACCATAAGAAAACAGCCACAACTATAAATCCGCCAGACCCACTGTACGTGATAAACTGTCGGACCTACCACCCATACTGTTACGCCACCAATACTAAGCCCTCCCAATAAATACCCACGAATGACCACAGCAGACATTCAACAGCGGCAAACCATTGGAGGCGAACACGGCCGCGAAGGATATGGCCACCCAAATCCAAACAAGACAACATTAGCCAGAACAAAAAACCCACACCTGACATAAATACACACACCCCACGCTCCCACCAACAGCACTATAAAACACCCACCCACAATCCTTTGCTAACACGACAAGGAGGCTATACTTTGTGACGCTAATCTAAAAGAGAACTGCACACACATATCACAACTACCAATTCATCCGACACGCACCACACACCACATCACACATCACCCTCTGCACAACCTACACACACCACACAATACCCATGTCCCGACAAAGGCACCCCGCTTCACTGATGAGGAGTTGTGGGTCATGGTTGAGGAAATAGTCAGGGTTGAGCCACAGCTGTTTGGAGCACAGGTCCAGCAGATATCCATTGCCAGGAATATGGAGCTATGGCGGAGGATCGTGGGTAGGGTGAATGCCGTGGGACTCATCCACGCACAAGGGATGACATAAGGAAGAGGTGGAATGACCTACGGTGGATGGGGCATTCCATTGCAACAAGGTACCAGCTCGCCATCCAGAGGACTGGCGGTGGACCCCCTCTTCCTCCCCCACAGCTGATACAGCATGGGAGGAGCAAGTCTTGGCAATTCTGAGGGACTCACTGGAGTAGCCAGAGGACTGGACGCTGGTGAGTCAACATTTACTACTTATAACCCCCTATGCCTGCATCCGGTCTCGACCCCTCACCCTGACTCCCATCACCCTACTCCACCCCATACAGTCACCACCACAATTAAAAAACCTAAATGCCAAGCCCTGCATTCCATATCCACTGCATGCACATCCCTTCCAGCCCTGCATGTACAACCACCACCAATGCATGCACAGCATGGAGAACTAACAATCCCACAATCCACCACGGTACAGGTGGAAGGGCAACAACAATAATATAGGGGAAGCTAGTGATGCAGAATATGTCACAAACATGTAGCATAATACATTACTTACATCCCCCAGGTGCCCCAGCTAATCTCAGCGGCGAGGAGGTGCCACGGCTATACAGTCCCCCACCAGAAGATGCCCCCAGTGATGACAGCAACTCTGGAGCTCTGGATCTGGATGAACTCCCTGGCCCATCGGGGACCACTGGTCAGTCGGCTACCCCAGCCAATACCCAGTCCACTACAGAGCCTCCCCCCTCAGAATCCAACACCACTTCAGCCACTCAACGCCCCCAGACCTCTGTCTCCAGGACACGTCAATCAGTAGTGTGCCCCCACTCCATACCTCACAGGCAAGACAATGAGGGTCCTGGGGTCAGTGGCAGTGGGCACACTGTTCAGGGGACAGGGGCACAGGGACACAGGGGCACAGGGGCACAGGGGGCCAGGGACAGTCAGAGGGCAGTTGTGCACCAGGAGGAGGACAGGCCCAAGGAACCGAAGGCCTAGGAGGCACTCACTAATGTCCTGGGGGCTTACCAACAATCCCAGGACAAGATGGGTCAAGTGATAAACATCATGCAGGAGAACCAGCGGCTACAGGGGGAACACCACCAGGAGATCAAGCCAGAATTGCAGGCCCTGAACTCCACAATGGTCTCCATTGCAGGGGTGCTGGCTGATATGGCCAACATCATGAGGGACTACACAACACACCAGCGGGCCACTTCCACTAGCCAGTGTACTGACCAGCCCTCCACATCTGCTGCAGCTAGTGGACAGGAGGCCCTGCCACAGGACCCACAAACCACCAGCACCCCTCCCCCTGCAGAAGGTGAACCACCCCACAAGCGGTCCCTGCGACCCAGACAGATACCAAAGACAGATGCTAAGACAAAGACCACCGCCAGGAAATTAGCCTCTCCTGAATGTCCTCCTTGTGTTCCACTCTGTCACCTTGTCCACTTTGAACTGCCATTGCTCCCTTTCCTATGGCCCCTTGGACACTGGACCTGTGCTACAAACAGACTGACCCACCACACTGGACTATTCCCAACCATCTCCCCACTCTATTGTACTTTGCATTGTATACACATTTTTAATAAACACCCTTGTACACAACTTGAGTAATAGTGCTTTATCTGAAGGTAATGTACAATGAACTGTAATGAACTACATGATCCTGTGTAAATGTCCAGTAATATGTTGATCCATCCTACAAATGTGTCTCAGCAGTCTGTCGGGTGACTTTATATGACAGAACTAAGAACACGTTCCGAGACACACAGAGGCCGACTGAAAGGTACTTGTGTGGAAAGCCTAAGGGTTACCGGACACAAAGGGGGTCATTCCTACATTGGCAGGCGGCGGGTGCCTCCCGCCAAGCGGGAACCGCCACTTGGCCGCTCCGCGGTCAAAAGACTGCGGAGGGCATTCAGACTTTCCCGCTGGGCTGGCGGGCGCCCGCCAAGGGAGCGCCCGCCAGCCCAGCGGGAAAGAACCTGCAACATTGAAGCCGGCTCCGAATGGAGCCGGCGGTGTTGCAGGGGTGTGACGGGTGCAGTTGCACCCGTCGCAATTTTCATTGTCTGCTATGCAGACAGTGAAAATCATGCTGGGGCCCTGTTAGGGGGCCCCACAACACCCGTTCCCGCCATCCTGTTTCTGGCGGTGATTTTCCCAGCCGGGGTAATGAAGCACCGCCAGCCTGTTGGCGGTGCTTCCGGCGACCTCCACCCTGGCGGTCATAGACCGCCAGGGTTGGAATGAGGGCCAAAATGCTTTACATAATGGGAAACTGCAGCGCGATGCTTGGTTGGAATACAAGAAGGAGAGGTTTTGTTTGGTGAAGCTTCAGTCTGATCTAGAGTCAATGAGTACAGGTACCTCTCTCTCCGCTAGTCCTGATGAGGCCCGTATTTGAAGGGGCCGAAACGCATCGACCTTTAGTAGAATATGAGAGGTTGCTTGGAAAATATATTTGCCCTATAAGGATTTTGGAACAAATCTTTCCCTAAATAAGGATGAAAATAAAGAGGACATAGAGATGTGTTAGATAATGCAATCATCTCTTTGATGTGGATTTATGGTGAAAATAATTGAGTTAACCACACAAGTTTGAAATAAGGAGATGAGTGAAGGGCCATATGTTTTATTGAATTTATCATTCGTTTGTTTGTTTATATGTTGATTTATATGCATTATATGTTTTACATTGTCTTTTGGCTATCTTTATGTTGGAGTGAAATACAATGAACTAAGAGTTTGTAATTAAATTGCATTTCCAATGTTTGATTTATAGTTTCATTAGCTGATATTAAGAATTATATATTTTTCTCTACTATTTTACCACTTTTTGGTTTTATGCTTTACCTCTGCCCAGGTATAGTGGGGGTAATAGGGTAGACCCTTCAATTTGGCTATTCCTCAGGACAAAGGCATAATGCATCGACCCAGGATACTTGGCAGTGACATGGGAGATGTAGTGGTCAGCAAGGCACACCATCTGGACATTGAGTGAGTGGAAACTCCTCCTATTCCTGTACACTTGTGCATTGGCCCTGGGAGGGACTAAGGCAATAGGGGTCCTATCAATGGCTCCAATAACATGTGGTATCTGTCCCATTGCATAGAATCCAGCCTTCACAGTTGGTAAATCATCTACCTGGAAGAATGCGATGTAGCTGCACATGTGTTTGAGCAAGGCTGCCAAAACCCTTGCAAGCACAATAGAGAACATTCCTGCAGCCAAGCCTGCTGTCACCTGGAAAGAGCCAGTTGCCAGGAAATGGAGCACTGAGAGTACCTGCACAAGAGGGGGTATTACTGTGGTGTAACTGATAGCAGGTAGCAGATCAGGCTTCAAGTGTGCACACAGCTCTGTGATTGTGGCCCTGTCCAGAGGATAGGTGAGTATGATGTACCTTTCCGCCTGTATAGCCAAGCCCACATTTGTCTGTATACGGGTGCTTGCCTCCTCCTCCTATTCCTCTGCAGTGGTTGGTACCTAAGGGACCTAAAAGTAAGAAGGGGATGACAACAGGAACCATGAACACACCACAGCAGTGTACACAGGGCATGCTTGTATGTTGCGCACTGGAATTGTCTAGGTGAGTGCATTCGACCACAATGATGCACTTATTAATCTGTACTGGGGACTAGCATTATAAAATGGCAACCGCCTGTCCTGTATGCAGGGTCAGGTGGAGGTTACCTCACTGCACCGGCATTGACGTTATGGCGGGAGGCGGTCTTCACCGCTGTGCAATTCCTCATTGGCTAACATGGCCCTCTATGGAGTATGGGAACCAATGATGATCAACGTCGGCAGTGATGGTGTTCACAGCCGTGGACATGACCCCCATTTTATTTCTACCACTTCACTTGATTCCTGACTTTCCACAGGACGACATCTCCACTGCATGTTTTGCTGTGACCTGTGTCTGTAACCTGCCAAGGCATGTGCAACAGGGGAGAAAGCCCCAGCCTTCACATTGGAGAAGTTGGAGAGGCTCGTGGATGAGTTCTTCCCCTATATGGGCAGTTGCATGGGCCTCCAGATCAACAGGTGAGTACACCATGGGTACGTTTTATACGACATGGCTGCATGGAGATGTGTGTGTGTGCTGGCAGTGTGTCATTTGGGGGTATGGCTGGTAGCAGTTTAAATGCAGGTAGTAAGGGTCATGTGTGTGCCTGATGAGGGGCAAATGCAGTTTGTAGGTCATATGTGCAACAGACTGGATTGTCTGGTTCATGGTGTCCTACTGTTTGTCTTTCCTCTGCAGGTCAGCACCCATCAGAAGAAGGGGTTGTGGAGTGCCATTACCAAGGACGTGCGGACCATGGGGGTCTATAGCAGGCGGAGCACCAACTGCAGGAAACAGTGGTAGACCTGAGACACTGGACACGGAATACCGCAGAGGCCCAGTTGGGGACGGACTCCCAATGAAGGAGGGGTACCCATCGGCACCTGACCCCCTTGATGTCCTGCATACTGGCAGTGGCCTATCCAGAGCTAGATGGGCACTTGAGGGCATCACAGCAGCCACAATGGGGTGAGTACAGTGTGTTTGACAACCATCTCTGTTCCATGGCATGGGATTTGGGTGCAGGGTACTAGTCAGTGGATGCCCCAATATGTAGGTTTAGATATTACTGCGTGGTCCAGCTTAGTGTAATAGGGTGAAATGCATGTTTTTGAGAGCTAGGTAGCTGGCTTTCCATGGCAGACAGGGCTCAATTGGTCCAAGTTGGTATGTAGCTGGCAGTGTTTGGTTCCCACCTGCTGTGATACTTAGCCAATGGTATGCCAGTGTGGTCCATACTGTCCATGCTCAATCTCAGTGTGTGACAGTGATGTGTATTCCATTTGTGCTGTTGGTGCTGTGATTGACCCTGTGCTCACTTTCTTTCTTTCCCCTTTATCTCGTTTTGTCATCCTGCCCATGTGTGCATTAGCTTCATCTGGTAAGTGAGCAGGGGCACCGGCAAGTAAGGGAGCACCAGCCCATGAGACCCAGGAGGCAGAGTCCACCGATGCCGAGGGGACGAGTGGGACGGAGGACGAGGGGAGCACCACTGCGGGGACAAGAGCTGATACTACTGACTCTGATTCCTCCGCTAATGGGAGCTCCATGGTGGTGGCAGACCCCTCTAGGACCACCCCAGCTACAAGTTCTACCACCAACCCAGTACCAGCACCCCCTCTCCCAGTAGACCCCACTGAGTTGCCCATGCCCGCTCACCCAGGAGGGTGTGCATCTCCTTCACCCCAGGCACCTCAGGCCCTGCCCAATTCAGCCTTGCTGCCCTAAGTGAGGATGCTATTGACCTCCTGAGATCCATCTACGTAGGGCAGTCAACCATAGTGAATGCAATCCAGGGGCTGGCATCCCAGATGCAGTAATGCAATGCCTTCCTGGAGGGCATTCATGGTGGCTTGGCGGCCCTACAAAGATCGTTTCAGGCTCTGGCCTCTTCACTTCACAGCCAGTGTCCCTATTTCTTCCATCCCCCCTCCAACTACCACTTCCCAGTCCCAGTCTTCTCACCCTCAACCCATCCCACACACACATTCAGACAAGCATGCACACAAAACATCACACAAGACTTGCACAGACAAACACAGGCAGCTCACTTCAGTCCACAAGCACTCACACAGCAAACAGATGCACACACAACATCATCCACTGCCTCCAATGTCTCCCCTTCTTCCTCCTCCCTCACAGTAACATCCGCACTCACACCTGCATGCACTGCATCAACAGTCCCTGAACCTGCCACCTGCACAGTCTTGTCCACAGTCACCACAACAGCAGACCCACAGACATGCATCCCACACACCACATGCGCAGTCACCACCACCACCATGCAGCACATCCACCTCACTAGCAGACACAACCATAACATCCATCAACACGTCCTGTTTGTCCTCCCTTACCCTGTCTGCCCCCAAAGACACACAAACGCTCGCACTCAGACCCCCAACAGCCATCCACCTCACACATGCACACTGTCCATGCACCTGTACCCAAGTCCAGCACACCTCTTCCTCCTACAACCACTCCCTCTACCTCCACTCCCATCCCTCCTCCCACATCCCGCCCCATTGGCCCTAAGAAGATTTTCCTTTCCCACCTTGACCTCTTCCCTCCCCCTCCCCCCACGTCCTGCCCATAAGAGGAAGGTCCCACACCCCGAGCCCAGTACCTCAAGCATCCAGTCTGTTACTTTTCCACCCCAAAGTCTCCAGCTGCCACTAAGGGGCACATGAGTGCGACGCCGGCCTCCCCGCCCCAAGGACACTCCTCCGCTGCCAAAACAGAAGGCTGAAGTGCCACCCCTCCCAAACAGACAACCAAGACCATGGAGCTACCTCCAAAACTTAGGGCCAAGGAGACCCCTCCCACGACAAAGGCCAAGGAGAGCCCTCCCAATACAAAGGCCAAGGAGACTCCTCCCAAAACTAAGGCCAATGAGGACCCTCACAAAACTAAGGCCAAGGAGCCCCATCCCGAACTAGAGGCCAAGGAACACCCTCCAGAACCAGTGGGAAAGGAGCCCCCTCCAGAACCAGAGGGCAAGGAGCTCCCTCCAGAACCAGTGGGCAAGGTGCCCCCTCCAGAACCAGTGGGCAAGGAGCCCCTTCACAATGAGAAGCCCCCCACCAACTCCAACCCCCACCCCCTGAGGTGCCTGCCCATTTCTAACATGATGCCCTTGAACAGTGGAGCCCCGATGTCAGGAGTCAAGCTGGGGATTGGACTTTGCCCTTTGGGCATTAGAGACTTTGAACTGGCCTTTGGGCCTGCATTTAAATATGCAATTGTGTATGTTTTGGGGTTTGGGATTTTCATCCAACAGGATTACAGTGGTTGGAACAGAGGTATGTGCCCTGGCTTTCCTTGCTCCTGGGTACTGTTACCATCAATTTACTCTCCAGCTGGTTCTGGGTGTCTGGTGTGTGTGTATGGTGTGTGTTGTGCGTTTGTGTGTGATTCTCCCCTCTCTCCTTCGCTCCTTTGTCTGCTAGGCGGCTGTACTCACCATTGTTGTCTTCGTCGGCATTGGTGCTCCAGGACGGACATGGCGTAGTACAGCATCGGGAAGACTTGCAGTTCAGGTTCCATGGCAGCCATGGACTCCTCTATGTCCCTGGAGGTGAGTGTCTCCTTTTATATGATGTGTTTCCGCTTAGGCTTTTGGTGTCGTTGCTACCGCCCCGTAAATCCTGGCAGTGTGCTATGTCATAAAATGGTGGGCGGATCCTTGTCTTCCGCCAGTCTATAGGTGGCTACCACCGCATTCAGTGATCGTACCGCGCTGGCGGTTGGTGTGGTACATTGGCTGTCTATGGGAGGGATCACTGCCATGGTCATTATTTAGTGGTCATTTCTGCTGGCCTGATGATGGTACTACCGCCATGACCAGTGTGGCGGTCACCTGACCGCCAAGGTCATAATGACCACCATTGTTATTTACAATGCCAATAGCTCTAATTCTCATTTTAATTGGAAGGAACAGCTTAAAGTGTCTGAAGTGAAAATATAGCAAGGTCAACGGTTCAAACCCAAATAAGCATTAGCTTTCAATAGGTACATGCTCATGTGCATTTTCTCCTTACCCCGGGCACCATCTGCCTCTGTCAGTGTGGCTGTCTCCTGGTTTATGGGCCTTTCATCGGTGAAGGGCTACCCAATATCCTGCTGATGGCCACACAATGTTGTCTTTGATGCTTTGGTTGGTTTGTTAAAAATGGAGTTGATGAAGAATGTTTCAAATGAAGCAAATTGCCTGTCTCTAGCGTAAAACCCACCCACTCAGTAGCGTATTTGGCATGCATCTGTATGTAGCCCTTGTAAATGCTTAATCCACTTCATCGTACTAGACGTTGAACACATCAAATCTTTATTTTTCCTTGTAAGATGAAAAGTGCATATATTGAATTTATTAAGCTGGTCTTTTTGGAATAGCATTTCTTGCCCGCCCTTCCCATTCAACATCATATTATAACTGTAGCCCACTATTGGCCAATTTCTGTCTGTTGTGCCTTCTGAAGTTTTTTTGTATTTTTCAATAGTACATCATCCCCAAATTGTTAGTTTCTCTACTGTGCACTGAAAGAAACGACGTGTTTTTACAAACATGAATAGATAATATTGGGATGTGAGGGTGCACCGTCGGTTTCAGTTTTAGGCCATATGATGCCATATATCTCTCTTTAAAAAAAACACACACGCACACACAGAAGGCTGAGCAGCATCCGAAGGTAAACACCGACTTCTTCTGCCATGAACTGTGAAGTGGACTGTTTACATCCAGTCTGCCTCTCATTGAAGGCGCTAAGTTTTTCTTGGCATTCTGTTTTCATTTGGCTAGTTGCCCCAATGGCCACGTTTTCCCCTAATCAGCACCATGCAATAAATACCTCTCCTTCCTCCTCTCACAAAAGAAACAAGCCTTCAAAAGTCGATCTGCAAGAACAAATGTCCGCATTGAAAGTCCCAAACAGATGGCAGTTTCTCCATGTCAGGGACATGTGTAGCAAGGTTCCTATCACCATGGCACCACCATGTGCAAAAGCTGAGCTGCTCCTGTCTACCTTGACATTGTGCGAACATCATGTTAATGTTTTGAGATTAAGTTTAAATGTTGCTAGTTTAGCGTTTGTTCACAGCGAACATTGGATTTTCACACAGGTTATTTTACCGCCCTCCAGGGAGTCGGATAAATTGCTCTGCTGACAACATGCTTCTACATAAAACAAAATGTGAATTTATATACCAAATCAGGCCAAGGGATTATATATTGGTTATATCCCTTCCCCCTTTTACCACCGTAAAGTGAATGAATGTGAAAGCATCAGAATTGTTCTGCCTTTGCAAGTTTTAATAGCCTTCTTTCCTTGGTGGGGGGGAGGAATAATAATATAAATAAATATAATAAATACGAGTAATATTTAAATTTTCTGCTGCAGATAGAGGAAGAAGGTATATCGGAGTGCTTTAGTTATATGTAGGGCCACTGGCATTGTGTGGCAGAGAGAACCAAATTATGCAGCAGGGTTGACCAACTTATGTGGCAAGAAAAGTCCAGTTATGCATTAACAACTCCAATAGCTCTAACTTAAGCCAATGCGAGATTTATTGCATTGCAAATACTTGTTTATTATACTAATAGTGATTAATGTATTATTCACTATTAATGTAATAACAAATTATAGAAAACAAGGAAGTGGATCCCCTAGCAACGAACATAAGAACAAGCTTCCACTGTGTTTCTGGCACTGATTGTACCACCTCTGAGGCCAGGGGTCGCAAAGGAAGTGCCGGGGTCGCAAGTGGCAAGACAGGGGTCGCAGCTGCAAACTTTTCAAAGTGCATATGTCACAAGGTTCTGCTTGCTAGAGGTGCCATGCACCACTTTCTGATATGGTACACATATTGTGGGACTGTGGTCTGCTGAGCACCACTTGAGGGATGTGTACAACGTGTTTACCACGTATCTAAGGATCTGCCCACACTGATGAGCAGGATTGCCCTCTTACATGACACATCACCCCTGCCACCATGCTCAACCACGTGAATAGATGTTTGGCAAACACTACTCTCTTTGGCAGGCGGACATGCATGCTGTAGCTTCGTATGAAAGGGTAACTTTGAAGTTGATGATCACCTATGGCAGTTCGAGGAAGTATGGGGTCCATTCCTGATTTAACTGTCACCCTCTTAGTTTTTTTGGTGGAATGTATCTGTTGTTATATGACATAGTATTGTATCATGTAGTGTTTCCATTATCCTCCTGCTCACACGGAAACATTGTACATTTTACTCTTTCTATTTGTGCTGCAGAAAACAACATACATACAAAGAGGAAACTACACAGAGAAATTAAGGTATTTCTTCTCATTACGCCTCCCTGGGCAGGGTTACGTACATAGTTATCTTAGAGCAGCCTCTGATGATAAAATGCTGAACAGATCTATGGGCATGTGAACCAGTGGCAAATTGTTGAATCTTGACTCATTTAATTGAATTACAATTTCCAATTGTGGAATTGCAAATTAAATCGAACAGGCTTGCCAACTGACAGCTCCAGAAATACTGTTCCCTTAAAGTTAAAAATTAAATTATTTGCAAGAGTAATATAGTTTCCCTTTGTAATATAAAACCAAACATTAGTTTTTAAATCCTTTATTTAGCTGCCTTCAATCACACACACCAACTTAGCACTACCTACAGTTAATAGAAGGGTCTCCGAATATTGTTAAAAAACATATAGATTGTTCTGTGTATGACTTGGTGGCTGATGTCAGTTCCTCAGGCACGCTTGTGCATTAGAGATAGAAAAGTACACTGCTCCCAACACAACATCAATACAAATAGTAAAATACAGGGGAACTTATAATTCAGGAGCAAAGAGAGCCCTCACACATCCATCCGGATGTAGAGCATCATCACTGGGCTCACTCCTCGTCAGATCGGTGCTGCAATGTCTGGCGGGCAACCCTTCCAAAAGAAGGGGTGCTCTTAACTGAAGTACTACACAGTGCGTGGTACCGGAAATGAATACAATTAGTTGAAGTATTGAGGAGAAAAAAGGAAAAAATTAAAATTGAGTCTAAACCCAAACCATCATAATTTAATGGGTCTAAAACGAGTTTAGGTCAAGATTAAAAATGACCGGAGTGCTTAAAGGAATAATGCTCCTATGCACTCACGTTGGAGATAATGAGGGAAAAGGACACTATCCCAGCCCTACAGTACACAGGTCAACATGTTTCGCGTCTGAAGTGGTCACGAAGGATCCAATGACGCTTCATCAGGACCATAAGGAAAAATATAACTTCTCCTCTAAATAATATGTAAACCCAATTAGGGTACAGATGACTTACATAATGAGTCCACTGCTCGTCTAATCAGTCTATTCCGTCGGAAAGGTTGCCCATCCCAATTAGAGATAACAGCGCCCTAGGGGTACACGGGTTTCTCACCGAGAGCATAGAATTATTGTGGAGCGTCTGAGACCTGCCCCAACTCCGTGTTCCTGAATATATTATCCTGGCCTTTCTGTGTAACATGTTTACTTCTCTGAGTAGAATAAAACATCCACACACTTACATTTTTATCAACAATGTACCTTACAAATTATGTTATGTGTTTTTGTTTAGCGCACAGTGCTCCCATGAGGACATCCATGTGATTGAACAGGTGAGTGTTCCCTCAGAGTAATTAGGAGAGATAAGCTTCTGATGTGCTGTGGGAGGGCGTTCCATGATTTTGGTGCGATGTATAAGAAGTAGGTGTCAGTTAGGTCGGTGAAAGTGTGGTTGTTGAGGTATGCTGGATTAGTCTTGTGTAAGGCTTTGTATGTATGTGTATGTGTGTTGCTCTACTTTAAACTAAGAGGAAATTATGCCAAAGAGTGCAGCAGTCTGAGTAATTAATTTATTAAGGCACTTCCCAGATAGCAAATGAAAGCACACAAAAATATGAACATGAGCATTATAAACAGCTAATCCTGGAAGTCCTACTATAGAAAGACTTCTGCTCGCATATTCTGATTTAGATGATAACTGAATTTCACAGTCACAGTCTTTGCTTAATTGAACTGCTTCCCTTGTGTGTTGAGAATGCAATACAGAATTAAATGGAAACATCGTAAGATATAACCGCATAAAAGCACACAGTCCTCCAGTTATATTGGCAGGAATGTACATATAGGTGGTATTTCCACAAGAAAATATTCACCCCACCTTCAGTTTGACATGCTTGATATGAGTAGTTTCTTTGCTGAAATAGTACTCGTTATTCCCACTGGATCTCTTAAGGAGACTCTGTTGTGGCTTCAACGCGCATTTGAGCACATTCTCAGATATTGTAAGTGTTGTGAGTTAAATTGTAGCAGATATCACCTGTAGGAATATTGTAAGTGGTCACATGTGTAGGATTATCCCATTTTTCAGCTGTTGTCTTTAGGCAAAACCGGAAATATTCATAGAGTGTAAAGTGTGTCAACACGTCACTTTCTTTCACCGCTCGATCCTTGTTGGTGGCAATAAAATCTACAGCAACATACTGACAGAAGTCGGTATAGGAACTAGACACTTTGAAATAATGTCAACAGTACTTTTCATATTCATCTAGCAGAAATTCGATCGGTTAAGCACAGTTTGTGCCAGATAAGTCTAGACACTGTGAGTTTGGTGCAGTAGAGATGTCGATCGGTGCGGGCAGTCAATCACATCAGGGCTGGGGACTTTCGGTCCCTCCCAACCCCACTTGCACACGCCCAAAAGGAGACTATGTAGAAAAGCTAGCTCACAGATACCTCATAGTATGATCTGTAAAAGAGACAACTATGATCATTCTTGAAAGTAACATTTATCAGCTGGTCCTATCTCTCCTGTTCTGGTTTCATTACTCTCAACACATTATCTTTGCCTCTTGCTATAATTTCTACTAGTTCAGGAGGACGATTTGGGGATTTTACCCATACCTTAATACCAGGTCAGTTGAGCCAAAACCTCCCTCTCCACACACTTTAAGAAGGGCTGGGGGCAGTCCCCTTTTTAACTTCTCCTCCATATACTGGAATGATGACAATCTGAGCAGTTCTGGTTCCAGGTTGTATTGTCAGTGTCTTCACTGTTCAATAAAATTACTTTAATTTCTCCTTGGTAGTCTGCAACAATCAATACCCCCAATACCTGAACACCTTTGATTTTGTATTCCAACACCTTTCTCAGTTGGCGCCATGCCTCTTGGTGTCAATCTGTACATGTTCAAAGCATGAACATCAGGACCTGCAGATTCTGGTGTGGCTGGGTAGGGAGCTAAGGCTGCTGCTTTTGTCTCCCAATACATGATAGTTGATTGTTGTGACATGGGGTTGTATCTGTAATGCTCTGGTTAACATTCACATTAATTGTGTTTCTGCATTTGTCAAGGGTCTATTATTAAGTATCAACAGTGGCTCATTCAAATGATATCTCCATTTTCTCAGGCTACAGTCCACTAGTTTTCACAATTGAGCTTTTAATAAATTGTTCAATCTCAGTCAATCCTGCAGCTTGTGGGTAATATGGAATATGATAAATCCACTCAATATTGTGTTGTGAACAATAGTCTTGCACCAATTTACTTTTTAAATGTGACCTGTTGTCATTCTGGACTTGTAGTGCAACTCCATAATACAACATTAACAAGTCCAGCGTTTTGATGGTGTTGAATTGAGAAGCACATTTACATGCAAATACAATCAGAAATCTAGAGTAAGTATCCACCACCGTGCAGGCGTAGTGACACCCGCAACTATTCGGTAGTGGCCCAATGTAATCGATTCACCATATCTTCCCAGGCAATTTCTCTCTCTCCAACTTACCTCTAACAGTTTGTGGGACAGATCTCTGTTGTGTGTGTTGACAAATAGGACACTGCATTATGACAGTTTTGATTATATCCAGTGGAATGTGCGTCCCTTTAATCTCTGCCAACCTGTTAGTGGCCTTTTCGCCCAGGTATCCACACTTTTGGTGCACCCATTTAGCCATCCCAAACAAGTCAGAATCCTGCTTTGCCACTTCTGCCTCTGAGATTTTGGCGTTGTCTTCTGCAAGGGAATTGAACCTTTGTTCTAGTGAATCGTGGGACGATGGGCATCTACATGATATACAGTGACAGTACTTTGCTCTAGCATTTCCCAAATTTCTTGCCACGATTCTTTGCCCCACACCTCCTTGGAATGCATTTGCCAGTTATGGTCATGTCATGTGGGAAGCCAAGTAGCTAGTCCATTGGTTGTTGGCCAAGAATCAGTATAAATGTGACGTGTCACAGGGAGTTCCTGTTTTAAACCTTGATATAGCTTCTACAACCTTCTCCTGTAGTGGAAAGGAGCCTCTTGGTTACTGGGTTACACAATACTGCCTTCCAATGTCTTTTGGCCCCCACATACTTGGCTAAACTGTCGGTGAACCATACATTCTTCCTGTCCTCAGGAGACAAGGATTCAAATGGCTCACCCCACCTTACAGGTAACCCTTTGACCTCTGGCACCTCCTGCACCATCTCATCATCCTGCACGGGGGCCTGTGCCACCTGTTCATGGTGGGGATGCTGTTTCTGCTTGTCCCACTCGGGCCATGCCCTGTATGTACCATTTCCACTTAATGACACCTGCTTCCTGTGCATGTCCTCTTCAGTGAGTTTTAGGTGAACTCATCACCCACTGCATCATCAGGATCTCGGGGTTTAGAATCATATCATTTCCTGTGGTAATTTGCTCGGTGTTAGAAAGAAGCCTCTTTCTAGCATGGTTACCACCACTTGTGGCCAGTTTGTGAGTGTGTATCAGTGTGTTTTTACTGTGTCACTGGGATCCTGCTAGCCAGGACCACAGTGCTCATGGATAAAAACCTATATGTCAGTGTGTTTTGCCTGTCTCGCTGGGATCCTGCTAGCCAGGACCCCAGTGCTCATAGTTTGTGGCCTAATGTGTACGACTGTGTAGTGACTAACTGGGTCACTGAGGCTCTGCTAACCAGACTCTCAGTGCTTATGCTCTCTCTGCTTTTCAGTTTTGTCACTGTAGGCCAGTGACTTCATTTACCAATTTCAATTGGCATACTGGACACCCCTTATAAGTCCCTAGTATATGGTACCTAGGTACCCAGGGCATTGGGTTTCCAAGAGATCCATATGGGCTGCAGCATTTCTTGTGCCACCCATAAGAAGCTCAGACAAACCCTTACACAGGACTGCCACTGCAGCCTGCGTGTAATAGTGCACACACTATTTCACAGCCATTATCACTGCACTTAAGTCACTTATAAGTCACTTATATATCTAACCTTCACTTGCTGAAGATTAGGTGCAAAGTTACTACGTGTGAGGGCACCCTTGCACTATCAAAGGTGCCTCCACATAGTTCAGGGCCATTTCCCTGGAATTTGTGAGTGTGGTGACACCATTACACGTGTACACTACATATAGGTCAATTCCTATATGTAGCTTCGCAATATGGCCATATAACATGTCTAAGGTCATGGAATTTTCCCCCATTCTAAATCTGGTATTGGGGAGCCAATTCCGTGCATCCTGGGGTCTCCGTCATGTACCCCAGTACTGCCAAACCAGCTCTCTGAGGCTTGCACTGCAGCTACAGCTGCTGCCACCTCACAGACAGGGTTCTGCCCTCCTGGGACCTGGGCAGCCCATTCCCCGGAAGGCAGAACAAAGCATTTCCTCTGAGAGCAGTGTGTTACACCCTCTCCCTTTGGAAATAGGTGTTTCAGGCTGGTGAGGGGTAGCCTCCCCCAGCCTCTGGAAATGCTTTGAAGGGAACAGATGGTGCCCTCCTTGCATAAACCAGTCTACATCGGTTCAGAGACCCCTTCCCCCCGCTCTGGTAGGAAACTAGACAAAGGAAAGGGGACTGACCACTCCCCTGTCCATCACCACCCCAGGAGTGGTGCCCAGAGCTCCTCCAGTGTGTCCCAGACTTCAGCCATCTTGCTTTGCAAGGTGTGGGGGCACTCTGGAGGGCTCTGAGTGGCCAGTGCCAGCAGGTGACGTCAGAGACACCTCCTGATAGGTCCATACCTGAGAAGGTACCCAATCCCCCTCTCAGGGCTATTTAGGGTCTCTCCTGTGGGTTATATTCAGATTCTGCTTGCAAGTTTCCTTCAGGAGGAATCCTCTGCAACAACTTCAGACTCTTCTGACCTCAAATCAACTGCAGCCTACTCCAAGGAATGCTTTAACTGCAACAAAGTGTCTACAAGAGACACTTTTTTTCAGCAACCTCAGGTCCAAGTCAGCAACTGCAACAGTTTCCACGGTGTGCACGCTTTCCCTGTCTTCATCCTGCACCAGAAAAACCAAAGACATCTCCTGTGAAGTGACGGAGTCACTTCCCTGCTCCAAGCAGGCACCTTCCAAGACAACGACCGGTACCCTGGACTTCTCTCACAATGGCGAGCATGCTCCTAAGGGCACAAAGGGTGGACATCATCGACATAGACTGTCCTGAGGTCCTACTGATGCAATTTGGAGGAAGTAAGACCTTGCCTTCCCTGAGAACGATGGTACCCCTGTGTACTGTGTCTTCTTCACTTCCTGAGGCATCTGTGCACTCTTTGCAAAATTCCTTTGTGCACAGCCTGGCCCAGCTCCCTAGCACTCCACCCTGCGATGCTCAACTCGCTGAGTTGTTCTCCAGTGGTGTGGTACTTTCTTTTGTTGTGCTGCATCAACCGCATTTTGCACCTCCTTTGAACCTGAATCCTGTGGGTTCTGGGGGTTCTGTCTGGCATCCTGAGGGCTCTCTAAAGTTCTGGGAGCCCCCTATTCATCCTCACACAAAGTTGAGGCCCCCAGATCCCTCCTGAGTCCATCCAGTGCCATTTTGACAAAAAACACACTTTTGTCATAGCCAAGACTTGTTGGTGCCTTCCAACACGAAATCTCATCTGCAACAATCTTCACGCCATGGGACATCTTTTGCATTATGCAGGAACCCGCTGGCATCTTCCTTGGGTGCATTTCTGCAGTCTTCAACTAACCAGGGACACTTCTTTCCCTGTCCTTCCTGGAACTTCTTTCGACTTCTGGACTTGGTCCCCTTCCTTTGCAGGTCTTCAGGTCCAGTAATCCAGTAATTTGTTAAGTGCGCTACTCACCCGAAAGGGTCTCAAGGCGCTGGGGGGGTGCTACTGCTCGAAGAGGCACTTCCTGAAGGTCTGGAGGTCCTGGGTCAGACGTAGGTTGGTGGGGAGGGAGTTCCAGGTTTTGGCGACAAGGTGGGAGAAGGATCTGCCGCCGGTTGTGGTACGGTGTATGCGGGGGATGGTTGCGAGGGCGAGGTTGGCGGAGCGGAGCTGGCATGTCGGGATGTGGAAGGTAAGACGCTCATTGAGATAGGCCGATCCGGCATAGTGGAGAGCTTTGGGAGCGTGGATTAGGAGTTTGAAGACGGTCCTTTTGTTAACGAGTAGCCAGTGGAGATCTCAGAGGTGGGCAGAGATGTGTTCGTGGTGAGGGGGGTTGAGGATGAGTCATGATGAAGTGTTCTGGGTGTGCTGGAGTTTCTTCTGGAGCATGGCCGTTGTTCCCGCATAAAGGGCGTTGTAATAGTCCAGTCAGCTGCTGACGAGAGCATGGGTGACCGTTCTTCTGATTTCACAGGAATCCATCTGAAGGTCTTGCGGAGCATTTGAAGGGTGTTGAAGCATAAGGACGAAATGGCGTTGACTTGCTGGGTCATAGAGAGCGAAGAGTTCAGTATGAAGCCGAGGTTGCGTGTGTGGATGGTGGGCATTGGGGCCGACCCCAGAGTGGCAGTCATCCCATGCTGATCTGTTGGGGCCGAAGATGATGATCTCAGTCTTCTCCGAGTTCAGCTTGAGGCGGCTTGCTTTCATTCAGTTGGCGATGGCGTGGAGTCCGGTGTGGAGGTTGTTCTTAGCGGTTGCGGGGTCCTTCGTGAGAGAGAGGATGAGCTGAGTGTCATCTGCGTAGCAGCAATGTTGAGGCCGTGTGATCAGACGATGTTGGCGAATGGAGCCAAGTAGACATTGAAGAGGGTGGGGCTGAGTGAGGATCTCTGGGGAGCTCCACAAATGGTTTTAGTGGCCTTACACAGGACTCTTTGGGTTCTTTCAAAGAGGAAGGAGGTGAGCCAGTCCAGGGCTCTGTGGTGAATTCTGGCTTTGAAGAGGCGTGTGCGAAGGGTGTCGTGACAGACGGTGTCAAAGGCTGCAGAAAGGTCAAGGGCAACGGTTTAGCCTTTGTCGAACCTGCTCCTGATGTCATTGGTGCAGCGATAAGGGTGGTCTCGGTGCTGGGGTTTTTGCAGAATCCAGACTGGGAGACGTTGAGTAGGCCTTTATCCTCCAGGAAGCGGGAAAGTTGATTGTTGACTATCTTCTCGATGACCTTCGCAGGGAAGGGTAGTAGGGAGATAGGTCGGTAGTTTTTTAGGTCTTTGGGGTCGGCTTTGGGCTTTTTGAGCAAGGCTTTGACTTTGCCGTGTTTCCAGCTCTCCCGGAAGATGGCGGTCTCGAAGGAGCTGTTGATGATGGTCCAGATCTGGGGAGCGATGATTTGGCTGGCTTTATTGAAGACGTGGTGAGGGCAGGGGTCAGTGGGAGAGCCGGAGTGGATGGTGCTCATGGTCTTGGTGGTTTCCTCATAATTGGTGGAGGTCCAGGTGCTCAGTACGTTGGTGTGGCAGGGTACATTGGGGTCGACCTTGGCAGTGGTGGTGGTGGGGGATGGCGGTGCAAAGCTTCCATTGAGGTGATCTTGCGGTGAAAGAAGGTGGCGAGGGAGTCGCAGAGGTCTTGCGAGTGGGGTGGGTCAGCAGAGCAGGACTTGGGGTTGGTGAGTTCCTTGATGATGCTGAATAGCTCCTTGCTGTTGTGTGCATTGTTGTCAATTCATTATTTGTAGAAAGATCTTTTGGTGGTCCGGATGAGCTGGTGATGTTTGTGGATGGCTGATATGAGGGTGGCGTGGTTGCTTTCTGATTGTTCTTGGCGCCAGATCTTCTTGGCTTTCCGGCATTCCTGTTTGGAGGCCTGAAGGTCTGCAGTGAACCAGAGAGCTTTCTTGTTTATACGGGTGTTGGTGGTTTTCTTGAGTGGAGCGAGGGTGTTGGTGCAATTATCGAGCCATTGTTTGAGGTTGAGGGCGGCGGTGTTGGGGTCACTGGTTTTGGGTGGTAGGGCATGGGCGAGGTTGGAGATCAATTGGTCCTTGGAGATCTTGATCCACTTGCGGTGAGGGATCCGATGCTGTTGGTGGTGGGTTTCAGGAAGGAACAATTAACACAACGGTGGTCAGTCCAATGGAGTTTGGTGGTGTGAGTGAAGGTAGCGTGGCTGCTGGAGGAGACGATGGTGTTGAGTGTGTGACCAGCTACGTGTGTGGGCGAGGTGACCAGTTGCTTGAGGCCGAGGTTGGCAAGGTTGTCGAGTAGGGCAGAGGAGTTGCTGTCGCTGGTGTTCTCCAGGTCGAAATTTAGGTTGCCGAGGAGCAAGTAGTCCGTTGAGGCGAGGGCTTGGGAGCAGATAGTGTCGGCGATGGCATCGCAGAATTGAGGGCGGGGCCTAGAGGTCTGTAGACGAGGGTTCCTCTCAGGGTGGTGTTGGCATTGACGTATATCTGAAAGTGCAGGTGTTTAGCGGCACATGGTGGGTGTCGGTTGAGATCCTGATGGAGCTTCTGTGGACTATGGCGATTCCTCCTCCTGGTTTGTTGGTACGGTCTCTTCGGGTGATCTTGTAGCCCTCAGGGATGGCTATGGTGATGTTTGTTTCCGATGAAGGGTTCATCCAGGTTACAGTGAGGAAAGCGATGTCTGGGGAGGTTGCAGCTGAGGTGGTTGAGGTGGGTGGTGTTGTTGTGGTGCTTGGTGGCTTGAGCACAGGTGAAGTGGCACAAGCAGCAGGAAAAAGGTCCGTGGGTGTGCCTGGGGGAGGCCTGGACTCAGGCAGTGGTGCAGCTGTAGCTGAGCGTGAGGAGTTCTGAAGTGGTGTAGTGGCATCTGGCAGCTTGGGGGGCATGAGGGGGATGGGTCCGCAAAGGATGCAGCGGCGGGAACCGGGGAGAAGGAGAGGACGGAACCAAAAAGAAATAAAATGCAATAAAAAGGCAATAAAAACAGGCAATAAAACAGGCAGAAAGAAGGCAATAAACAGAAAAGAGGCACAGAAAAACAAAAGCACTAATACAGCTTACAAGACACACACACGATACTTACGGCAACACCAGGGATGAGGCACAGGCGGGTGCCTGAGGGTGGTGGAGGGCCTCGAACTCGTGGACGCAGCAAGGGTGGGGTCGGGAACACGAGGGCAGTCTGGTGGAGCTGCTCGGCGTGCAGAGTAGTGCCTGGCCTTAAGGCAGGTCAGGGGTTACTCTCCGCGCCGTGCAGCGGCCGCCATTAAGAAGGGGAAATGGGAGGGAGGAGCAGCTGGGAGGCGGGAGGTGGTGGCAAATGGGGGCACAAGGGGGTCGGGATGCAAGGGACGCAGCGGCGGGAACCGGGCGAAGGAAAGGACGTAACCAAAAAGGCAATAAAAAGGCAATTAAAACAGGCAATAAAACATGCAGAAAACCGAAGAAGGCAATAAACAGAAAAGAGGCAGTGAAAAACAAAAGCACTAATACAGCTTACAAGACACACACACAATACTTACGACAACCACTAAACACCAGGGATGAGGTGCAGGCGGGTGCCTGCGGGTGGTGGAGGGCCTCGAACTTGCGGCAGCAGCGAGGGCAGGGTCGGGAACATGAGGGCAGTCTGGTGGAGCTGCTTGGCGTGCAGAGTGGTGCCTGGCCTTGAGGCCGGTCAGGGGACACTCTCCACGCTGCGCAGTGGCCGCCATTAAGAAGGTGAGGTGGGAGGGAGGAGCAGCTGGTATGCTGGAGGCGGTGGCAAATGGGTGCGTGAGGAGGGCAGAGCCGCAAGGGACACAGCGGCGGGAACTGTGGAGAAGGAGAGGACGGAACCAAAAAAGCAATAAAAGGCAATAAAAAGGTAATAAAAACAGGCAATAAAACAGGCAGAAAACCGTAATAGGCAATAAACAGAAAAGAGGCACAGAAAAACAAAAGCACTAATACAGATTACAAGACACACACATAATACTTACAGCAACCACTAGACACCAGGGATGAGGCGCAGGCGGGTGCCTGTGGGTGGTGGAGGACCTCGAACTCGTTGCAGCAGCGAGCGCGGGGTTGGGAACAAGAAGGCAGTCTGGTGGGGCTACTCGGAATGCAGAGTGGTGCCTGGCCTTAAGGCAGGTCAGGCAGGTTGCAGACTTGGTTGACTGCTGCAAATTCCTAACAAGTATTTGCAATGCATTAGGGTCTCGCATTTCTCTGAGCTACAGCTATTAGCAGTTGTAAACTCCCAACCGGATTTCTCTTGCGACATTGAAAGAAAAAAACAGCGCGATCGTGCTGCTACAGTTAACTCGTAGTGAAACCTATCGCCAAAAGTGCAATTATCTATGTAACAGGGTCGATGTTATGCAAAACGCTCGACTTCTGCCAAGCGAGATCGTGCTGAAAACAAAAGATAAAAAGTAGTCCACAAACCTGACGGGAAACAGCGAGCCTCGCACGTTTTCAGTACTTGGTCACTGCACTTGAGGAGGGCTAACCACCAGAAAAGGCATGTCATATGCATGCCTTCCACTAATGAAAGCAAGCAGATTTTAATAGGCAAGCCCACAAACCAATGAAAGACACTGACGTGATGTGGGCAGGGCTTGAGCGCTTTTTTAACTCCAAAAGCGTCTCGCAAGCGAAACGCGTGCGCAATCGCATGCGATGCAGGCTCGACCCTAAAAAGAGAGAACTACATGGCTTGACTGCATATGAGAGGCCTCTGGGGCATCGAGACTCCTGAGAGGCCTGTAATATCGGGGCTGGTCAGTCTCCATAACTTACCAGGCTCAAGGGACAGACCTTGCTTCTGCCGTGCTGCATTGCAGGCTGAAGATTAATGAAGTAGTCATTTTGACAAAATAAATTAGTGAGTTTTGAAATAGCAATATACTAAAATGCATTGTACTCCTCATTTTTTTAAGGTTTGACTTTAAATCTCGTGCGTCCGGTAACTTATTTAATGTGTTAATTCGCGAGTCGCCATAAAATCTGCAAACAATTTAAAACGATTGTTTGCAGTGTGCATATTGCAAAACAATTCTCGTGATTGCAAACCAGTGTTCCACATAAGGTTTTAAACTGAGAACTTTCACTAGTTAGTTTTGGAAATTCGTAATGCATTTTTAAAACAGTTCAAACGCAATTAATATTCTCAACCAAAGTATGCATGGGCAGTCAAAATATATTTTTACTTTCAGAAAGTGCATTTCTGTTGTGATCTGTACTGATTTGTATTTGGTAATTTATTTAAATATGTATTTTTGTTTTACATTGAGCAGAGATCAAACTAGAAAGTCACAGTTCTGCATATACACGACTTACAATGAAACTGTGCATTCACCTCGATAGCTCCAATCTGACACATATACTCCTCAGCTTCTTATTTTCAAGCATTAATTCCCCAGTATTGCTGAGAGAGGCCCTTCCACATAATACGTATTTGGTAATTTAACTGATAAAAAATATTTTCGTATTGAATCGGTGTGCTGATTAGGCAGCAAAGGTAGTAGAGCGCCACCTTGTGGCAAGGTGCTGCTCACGCCAATAATCTGAGCTATTCAGCAGAGCGCTGCAGATGGAAGAGTAGTGTAGCAGACTGAAGCATGTCCGATAGGCCATATGGTTCGGCTGAGTCATGTTAGGACTTTTCGCTGGATTTTATGTATTTAAGCAGGGTTTTATGCCGGTTATCTGACGTAACACTTACGCAACACTGACCATATACATACACACATATATACGCGTCTGACAGTTGCTTTTGATGTTTACACAATAGAGAAAAAGTAGCCCACAAACCTGACGGGAAACAGCGAGCCTCGCATGTTTTCTGTACATGGTCTAACCACCGGAAAAGGCATGACGTATGCGTGCCTTCCACTAATGAAAGCAAACAGATTCCAACAGGCAAGCTCACGAACCAATGAAAGACACTGAAGTGACGTGGACGGGGCTCCTAGCCCTTTTCTAATTCCTAAAGCGTCTCGTTAGCGAGCGCATGCGACGCAGGCACAACCCTAAAAATTAGGTGTAGTGTGTCGTAAGGAAACTTGCAGCACTTTACTCCTGCTTTTACGGGATCTGGGGTGGGGTAATTTACTTACCTTTACTGTATTCTTACTCTCCCAGCGATTCTGCATACACTAAACTTGTCTGGGGGGGAATTTGTGATCCACATTCCACTTTCCTAGTATATGTTTTGTGTTGCCTTGAGACCTATTTTCTCCCATTGCATTCTATAGGATTTCCTACTATTTGAATTGTTCTATGACTATTTACTTGTCTAATTTTGATGTCTAGTGTATATATTGTGTATAATACATCCAGAAGGAGCATTGTCTCTAAGATATTTTTGATACTGTGTCACCCAAATAAATACCTTTATTTTTGGTAACACTGAGTATTGTCTTTACTTGTGTATAAGTACTGTGTAACTATAAGTGGTATTGCATGAGCTTTGCATGTCTCCCAGTTCAGCCTAAGCTCCTCTTCTATAGCTACCTCTATCAGCCTAAGCTGCTAGAACACTATTACTTCACTATTAAGGGAAAACTGGACCTGGTGTGGGGTGTAAGTACCCAAGGTACCCCCTACAAACCAGGCCAGCCTCCTACACTCAATATCCACTAGAGCCCAATAACACATTAGTAACTGTTTTTCAAAAGGAGTATATAGCTCTCCAGAATCTGGCAGTTTGGGTCCAGAAACCCAGGGGCAACCGTTTTTTTCCTGTGTTTGCCACATACGCCACTTTGGATATTGCCTCCTTCCTGTACTAGCCATAAGTCTAACGCCTGTTGAACCGCCTCCTTTGCCAATTCAAACACACACTGCTGCTGCTCTTCTCATTCAAACACATGCTTCTTTCGAGTCACTTTGTGCAAATGGGCCAAAATCTGACTGAAGTAAGGACTATGCTGTCTCCAAAAACCAAACAATCAAATGAATCGCTGAGTCTCCTGCTTATTATGGGGTGTGGCAAATTTTAGTATCTTTTGTCTTGCCTGCAGCAACACCTCCCTGTGTCACTGATTCCACTGAATTCCTACATACTTCAAATTTTGAGAGGGTCCTTGCGTGTTACCTGGATTGATCATCCACCCTTTGCTTTGCAAATGTTCCACAATCCAGTCCAACTGAGTCTACACCTGTTCTTGTGTTTCTCACTGATCATCAAATCATCGATATAAGACAACTGAACCCCTGAATGAAAGGTACTTCATCCAGGTGATCTGCCACCAGCCGGTGACAGATGGTGGGCCTGTGTACATACCCCAGAGGCAAAAATAACATTTTAAATTGTCTTCCGTTCCATGAAAAAGCAAATTGCTCCTGACTCTCAGGGGCCAACGTTCTGGAGAAGAAACATTTGTAATATCAGTGGTTGCATACCAGGTCCCTTTATGTTTTTGTACCCTCTCAACAAAGTGATTGTGTCGGGACTGCAGCAGTTAAAGGGGGTGTATATTTGTTCAATTCTCAATAATCAATAGTCATTCAGTATCGGCCATCTGCTTTGCTTATAGGCCACAAAGGATTGTTCCACTCAGTGTTGACTGGGGCCACCACACATGCCTCTATCAAATCCTGGATAGTCTTACTTATCTCCTTGTAGGAAAGTACCATCTTGCCTTGCATGTTACCCCCATCTTTACTTGTGTGTATGTTTGTTTTTGCCTGTGTCACTGGGATCCTGCTAGCCAGGACCCCAGTGCTCATACCTTATGCCCTGTATGTGTTCCCTGTGTGGTGCCTAACTGTATCACTGAGGCTCTGCTAACCAGAACCTCAGTGTTTATGCTCTCTCTGCTTTTAAACTTGTCACTGCAGGCTAGTGACTTATTTTACCAATTCTGATTGGCACACTGGAACACCCTTATAATTCCCTAGTATATGGTACCTAGGTACCCAGGGTATTGGGGTTCCAGGGGATCCCTATGGGCTGCAGCATTTCTTTTGCCACCCATAGGGAGCTCAGACAATGCTTACACAGGACTGCCACTGCAGCCTGAGTGAAATAACATCCACATTATTTCACAGCCATTTTACACTGCACTTAAGTAACTTATAAGTAACCTATATGTCTAACCCTCACTTATTGAAGGTTAGGTGCAAAGTTACTAAGTGTGAGGGCACCCTGGCACTAGCCAAGGTGCCCCCACATTGTTCAGGGCAATTTCCCCAGACTTTGTGAGTGCAGGGACACCATTACATGCGTGAACTACATATAGGTCAATACCTATGTGTAGCTTTACAATGGTAACTCCGAACATGGCCATGTAACATGTCTAAGATCATGGAATTGTCCCCTCAAGCCAAATCAGGTATTGGAGTGCCAATCCCATGCATCCCCGGGGCTCCAGCATGGACCCCGGGTACTGCCAAACTAGCTCTCTGGGGTTTTCTCTGCAGCTACCGCTGCTGCCAACCCTCAGGCAGGTTTCTGCCCCCCTGGGGCCTGGGCAGCCCAGCCCAGGAAGGCAGAAAAAAGGATTTCCTCTGAGAGAGGGTGTTACACCCTCTCCCTTTGGAAATAGATGTTAAGGGCCTGAGAGGACTAGCCTCCCCTGGCCTCTGGAAATGCTTTGAAGGGCACAGATGGTGCCCTCCTTGCATAAACCAGTCTACACCGGTTCAGGGATCCCCCAGCCCCTGCTCTGGAGCGAAACTGGACAAAGGAAAGGGGAGTGACCACTCCCCTGTCCATCACCACCAAAGGGGTGGTGCCCAGAGGTCCTCCAGTGTGTCCCAGACCTCTGCCATCTTGAATGCAGAGGTGTGAGGTCACAATGGAGACCTCTGAGTGACCAGTGCCAGCAGGTGACGTCAGAGACCCCTCCTGATAGGCCCTTACCTGGTTAGGTAGCCAATCCTCCTCTGAGGGCTATTCACGGTCTCTCCTGTGGGTTTCTCTTCAGATAACGAATGCAAGAGCTCACCAGAGTTCCTCTGCACTTCTCTCTTCAACTTCTGCCAAGGATCAACCGCTGACTGCTCCAAGACACCTGCAAAACCGCAACAAAGTAGAAAGAAGACTACCAGCAACATTGTATAGCCTAATCCTGCTGGCTTTCTTGACCGTTTCCTGGTGGTGCATGCTCTGAGGGCTGTCTGCCTTCACCCTGCACTGGAAGCCAAGAAGAAATCTCCTGTGGGTCAACGGAATCTTCCCCCTGCCAACGCAGGTGCCAAATTTCTGCCTCACCGGTCCTCTGGGTCCCCTCTCATCTTGACGAGCGTGGTCCCTGGAACACAGGAGCTGGATCCAATTGACTCCGACAGTCCAGTGGTCCTTCTGTCCAAATTTGGTGGGGGTAAGTCCTTGCCTCCCTATGGCAGATAGTAATCCTGAGTACTACGTGATCTACAGCTGAGAGGGCTTCTGTGCACTTTTGCAAGACTTCCTTTGTGCATGGCACAGCCGAGGTCCCCAGCCCTCCATCCTGCATTGCCCAACTCGCTGAGTTAGACTCCGACTTCGTGAGACAATCTTTTGTTGTGCTGAGATGACCACTGTGCTCAGATTTTCTGAATGCCTGTTCAGGTGCTTCTGTGGGTGCTGCCTGCTTGTGTGTGGGTTCTCTCTCTTGCTGAGCATCCCCTCTGTCTCCTCCTCCAAGGGGTTGACCTCCTGGTCCTTCCTGGGCCCTGGCAGCACCCAAAATCTTCAGCCGTAACTCTTGCAGTTAGCAAGGCTTGTTTGTGGTCTTTTCGTGTGGAATCAACTCTGCATCCTCCAGCACACCGTGGGACATCTTCTGACCAACGGAGAAGTTCCTGGCACCTTCCGTTGTTGCAGAATCTTCAGTTTCTTCCACCCAGAGGCAGCCCTTTTGCACCTTCATCCGGGGATTAGTGGGCTCCTGCCCCCCTGGATACTTGCGTGACTCTTGGACTTGGTCTCCTTCCTTTGCAGGTCCTCAGGTCCAGGAATCCGTCTTCAGTGCTTTGCAGTCAGTTGTTGTCCTTGCAGAATCCCCTATCTCGACTTTACTGTCTTTCTGGGGTAGTAGGGTAACTTTACTCCTAATTTTCAGGGTCTTGGGGTGGGGTATCTTGGACACCCTTAGTGTTTTCTTACACTCCCAGCGACCCTCTACACACTACACTAGGCATTGGGTCCATTTGTGGTTCACATTCCACTTTTGGAGTATATGGTTTGTGTTGCCCCTAGGCCTATTTTCTCCTATTACATTCTATTGTCTTCTACAGTGTTTGCACTACTTTTCTAAGTGTTTTACTTACTTGATTTTGGTTTGTGTGTATATTTTGTGTATATTACTTACCTCCTAAGGGAGTATATCCTCTGAGATACTTTTGGCATATTGTCACTAAAATAAAGTACCTTTATTTTTAGTAACTCTGAGTATTGTGTTTTCTTATGATATAGTGCTATATGATATAAGTGGTATAGTAGGAGCTTTGCATGTCTCCTAGTTCAGCCTATGCTGCTCTGCTATAGCTACCTGTATCAGCCTAAGCTGCTAGAACACTACTGATCTACTAAGAAAGGATAACTGGATCTGGCACAAGGTGTAAGTACCACTAGGTACCCACTATAAGCCAGGCCAGCCTCCTACACTCCTCATGCCCTCCCGGGATTCAGTACTGTTTCAAATGAACCGACTTTGTGACTGGATGCACCTTGACTGGAGGTATCTTTAGACAACCCACCCTCACTGCAGCTGCTGAAATGTATTACTTTGATCCAAATTGATAACAATTGATCAGACAAGTATAAAGTCATCCCCTTCAAAATGTAAATTCCTAGTATATACTATAGAATTGGCTCAAGCAAAATAGTGTATTCTCTTTTTGGCATTCTCCCTATTTTCACTTCAACATTAGTCAGCACTGCAGGGGTTTGCTCCGGTCTTGTGTCTACCAAGGCCTGAACCTTTTAAACATTTTTATTTTTTCAGTGAATTTCTAATTCAACATGGGGTCTATTATCTTTGCAAGCCCATCCCTGTACCAGAATTTGGCCTGTTTCCTAATATGATTTAAACCTGTCGACTTTTTCCCATGTCAAGTCCAGATTTACGCTCTCCTATCTGCGAGGAGATTCCTCTCCTTCTCTGTTTTCCTCAGTCAACCAGTCATTATCCAAATCTTCCTCCTCCTTCCCCCTCGGAGAAATACTTTTCTCCCTCTCCTTTCCTGCCTCCTGCATCTGTGACTTCCCCTGATCCACTTGTTTGTTATCCTTTTTATTAACCTTTCTGCTACCCTCCTTTCTGTCCAGACCTCATTTGCAAAACATCTCCCACAGACTCTTGATATCTATCCTATCCTTCAGTAATGCCATAAAGATATCTCTCCTGAATACTCTGTTATTATCTGTGAGAACTTCAGACCTCGAGAGTTTCTCAGGTTTCATCCAGTCTCCGAGCTTTCCTAACTCACAAACTATCTCCAGCACATCCTTTAAGGAGTTACCTGTCTGATTGATTAATAGTGTCATTATCACATGTTTGTAGACTGGAGGAGTGAAGCAAATTATTTTATTTTGCATTCATACAGAGGTCTGTCCAACCGACGGTGAGCATCACCCACGAAAATGGCAGTTTTCATTCCCTCTTCCTTAATTCTCTGCATTGCATCTCTTAATGCATACCAAGGCTTGTCATTTTGTGGCCAGTCTGACTCTGTAGGATACTTATGGTTATACCCCATGACTGCTAGCTACAGTAGGGTGATTTGTTGGTTACCCTGAGAGCCTCTAAACTACTCCTGTTCAGTGGGATCAGCGCTAAATATGCAAAACGTCAGAGCATCTCCTACATCTAGCATCACTCCAGATGCACTTGTGTCAAATAATCACACCATCCATGTAAGTAGTGTTTCCCCAGATCTCTGCGTAAATCTGTCTATTATATCATTTATTTCCTGTTGTGTATAATCCTCTAGAGAGTCCATTGCTGCACCCCCAGGGTATTAAGGTCCATGTTGTAGCTTTCGTCTGTGTATGGGCTAACCATGAATCATTTTCTGTTCCTCTGCCTCACCCTGACCACCATTATTCAGACAGGGATCTTTGTCAGAATCAGAAAAGTCAGTGGATCCCAAGTATTTGCATCCCAAGCATCCGGATTCCAGTCTAGCCCTGCTTTAGCAATGGCTAAATGAAATTTATTTTTATTAACTCTTCCCTTGTGCTTTTTGTACGTATTCTGAGCAACACACACTGCGGTTTTCTCTGCCATGGACTGGCAAGTATCAACTTTATCTTGCAGTAGTTTATTCTGACATAACAGCATGGTTGAGTTATTCTTGGATTTAACTAGCTACCTCTCCAATCGCTGATTTTATTGTTCTAACTGAACACTTTTCTCATGCATTTTTCTATTAGCAGATAACAGGATCCAGCCCCACCTGCCTAAAAGAGATAATTTCCGGCCTTTTTCTATGGGCACTTTCCAAATAATTTAGTACCTGAGTTGGTCCAGCATCTATAATGCGTACGCTCCATTTTCCACATAATCCCTCACTGCATGCCCATTCATTTGCAAGAGCACTATAGGGTGCTTTTTCCCACCATGGCATGTCATTTGGCACATGGGAAACGGCCATTGATTTTTGGCCAAATATTTTCACTTTTTAATCTTTTACTTCTAAAATCATGCAGAGTGACGCCAAGTTCTGTTGCTCTGCTTTAAACTAGAGGAAACAATGCCAAAGAATGCAGCACTCAGTCTAGAGGTTGAACACATCAATTCTTTACATTTTTTCCTTATAAGATGAAAACTCTATATATTGCAGTTATTAGGCTACTCTTTTTCAAATAGCATTTCTTGCCCGCCCTTCCCATTCAACATCATATTATATCTGTAGCCCACTATCAGGCAGTTCCTGTCTGTTGTGCCTTCTGAAGCTTTTTTGTATTTTTCAATAGTACATCATCCCTAAGTTGTTAGTTTCTCTACTGTGCGCTGAAAGAAACTACTTGTTTTTGAAAACATGAATAGATAATATTGGAATGTGAGGGTGCACCATCGGTTTCAGTTTTAGGCCACATGATGCCATATATCTCTCTTTAAAAAAAAACACACAAGCACACACAGAAGGCTAAGCAGCATCAAAAGGTAAACCCTGGCTTCCATATTCCATGACCTGTGAGGTGGATTGTTTACATCCAGTCTGCTTCTCATTGAAGGCGCTAAGTTTCTATTTGGCATTCTGTTTTTATTTGCTAGCTGCACCCAAGGCCATGTTTTTCCCCTAGCAGCACCATGTAATAAATAAATCGCCTCTATCAAAAGGAACAAGCCTTTAAATGTCGATATACAAGTACAAATGTCCGCATTCAACGTCCCAAACAGATGGCAGTTTCTCCATGTCAGGGATATGTGTAGCAAGGTTCCTATCACCATGGCACCACCATGTGCAAAAGCTGAGCTGCTCCCGTCTACCTTGACATTCTGCGAACATCATGTTAATATTTTGAGATTAAGTTTAAATGTTGCTAGTTTAATGTTTGTTCACAGCGAACATTGGATTTTCATGCAGGTTATTTTACCGCCACCCAGGAAGTCGGATAAATTTCTCTGCTGACAACATGCTTCTACATAAAACAAAATGTGAATTTATATACCAAATCAGGACAAGGGATTATATATTGGTTATATCCCTCCTCTTTTACCACCGTAAAGCGAATTAATATGAAAGCATTAGAATTGTTCTGCCTTTGCAAGTGTTAATAGCCTTCTTTCCTTGGTGGGGTGGGGGATAATAATATAAATAAATATAATAAATAAGAGTAATATTTTAATTTTCTGCTGCAGATAGAGGAAGAAGGTATATGGAAGTGCTTTAGTGATATGCAGGGCCACTGGAATTGTGTGGCAGAGAGAACCAAATTATGCGGCAGGGTTGACCAATTTATGTGGCAAGAAAAGTCCAGTTATGCATTAACAACACCAATAGCTCTAACTTAAGCCAATGTGAGACCTATTGCATTGCAAATGCTTGTTTATTATACTAATAGTGATTAATGTATTATTCACTATTAATGTAATAAAAAATGATAGAAAACAAGGAAGTGGATCCCCTAGCAAAGAACATAAGAACAAGCGTCCACTGTGTTCCTGGCACTGATTGTACCACCTCTGAGGCAAGGGGTCGCAAAGGAAGTGCCGGGGTCGCAAGTGGCAAGACAGGGGTCGCAGCTGCAACCCCTAGCGACCCCTAAATGACATCCATGAATGTACTCTCGTTGGTTCTCCTCCTGATTTGACACTCTTGTCTACGGATCTTTCCCCAACAGGCAACGCAAATCTTACAGTCCTAGCCGGCACTTAGCATACCTGACATAGAGCGCATTCATTGCTGAGTAACTCTGCAAAGACACATTCCAGGCCCCCATATGAAGAAATGCACAAATTCAGGTGGGGACATTAAAATAGAATGTTCTCGGTGGCATACTCAGAGGATACTCTGATTCTACAACTAGCTGCAAGACGTGAGCTTACTCCCTATCCAGACGTTGGAACAAAAATAAGATCTGCCTCCTTCCCAATGCTGGTGTAATAGACAATTGGTTTATAGCCTCTAAGATGTTCTGGGCAATGGACCTTACATCCTTGCCACTGACGAAATCCTACAGTATCTTATGAGATGGAAGGACCATACAGGACTTATTTCCAGACTACACAAAATACCAACTGATGCTCTATTTTCTAAAGCAAATGAACGTTCCATCTGCCGCTAGTGGCCAGAGAGCCTGGGGATAGAACTTGAGGACGATGCCTGGCTCCACATCATGGAAACACTCAACAAGGCCCTACAAGATGTGCACCTCAAATTCATTTACTAAAGTACTACACCAATGGCACTGGTTCGCTGTCAAACTTTTCAAAGTGCATATGTCACAAGGTTCTGCTTGCTAGAGGTGCCATGCACCACTTTCTGATATGGTACACATATTGTGGGACTGTGGTCTGCTGAGCACCACTTGAGGGATGTGTACAACGTGTTTACCACGTATATAAGGATCTGCCCACACTGATGAGCAGGATAGCCCTCTTATATGACACATCACACCTGCCACAATGCCCAACCACGTGAGTAGATGTTTGGCAAAATCTACTCACTTTGGCAGATGGACATGCATGCCGTAGCTTTGTATGAAAGGGTAACCTTAAAGTTGATGATCACCTATGGAAGTTCGAGGAAGTATGGGGTACATTCCTGATTTAACTGTTGTCCTCTTTTTTTCTGGGGAACATATCTGTTGGGATATGATATAGTGTTGTATCATGTAGTGTTTCCATCATCTCCCTGCTCACAAGGATACGTTGTACATTTTGCTCTTTCTATATTCTGCTGCAGAATACAACACGCATACAAAGAGGAAACTACACAGAGAAATTAAGGTATTTCTTCTCATTACACCTCCCTGGGAAGGCTTTGGTACATAGTTATCTTAGACCGATGTCAGGGAAACTGCCTCACCTACCATAGGTGCACGCACGTCCTGTTAGGCGCCTAAGTGTCACTGTTGCTTGTATCTACATTGGACATGCATCAGATAGACCTTCTCGTGAAGACTCTCCTTTCCTCATGTTCCCTTCCACCCCTCCCATCCCTGTATTCTCCTAAATTTTGACTAGCTCTTTTGATAGGTAGTTTGTGCACCTTTTGATAACATGTTCACAGTTGAAGCTGTGTCCCAGAATGTGTTTTAATCCTAAGAAAGAATTGGAATATATAAAAAAGGCAGCCCACTTTCCATTCACTTCTACCTTATTTGTACCCATTGTTCAAGAGGCTAAGACTAAGGTATCAAGCAGGCTGAGATCTCGCAGTATTATGAAAGGTCCACTTATGCAGGAGTCGAGTCACTGGACTGGTGGGCCACCCACAAAAGTTGAAATGAGCCCCCAAGGCTGCTGTTTGGTTAGATGTACATGGTGATGGAGGCCTTCCTACCCTCTGATCTGTCCAAAACCTTTCTTACCACAAAAACTATTTGCTTGTACAACTGAGGTGTAGCTCTTTGTGCAAATTAATTTCAACAGGTAATATTGTGGTTACAATTAGTGTAAGCTACGAGCTCCATAACACCTTTGCCTTCTGCAAAAGAATGTGAATAAAAAAATATTTTTTAACATTAAAGCTAATGTGGTATAAAACTACACTGTGGAATTGCCTCTGGGTTTCCCTTACCAAATGAAAATGCTGTTTCTCTCTCCTTCAGTTATTTTGGTACCTTTTTCATCAGTGTCTTTGAGTCTAAGTCACAAATAATATAAGGTTCAACCAGTACAATGGCATTTTAGGTTTCATTGCTCTCAAATCAAATAAAAGTATTTTGGGTAAAATTGACCATACTTCCATGATAGGCTGTTGTTTAGGACGGCATGCTCACTTACATTTGCCTTGGGATTAAGACAATTCTGTGAGTCACAAGCACATCCTCTTAACTCATCACACATTTTGAGTTGTTACTACGAAAAAGTCAATGCATCCTGCTGAATGTTTGCTGGTTTGTGGATTACTTTGGTTTCTGGTTTGTGTTGTGTATTGTGTGCCCAACGGTTCCTCTTCATGTGACTCAGCAGATATGACATACCCAGCTCGTTCTTCAACCTCCAATGGAGAATTAATGACTGCCACAGGGTGCATGTGGCATGACAAAGCTGTTCGTTATCTTGCATGTGTGTGGCACTGTCAGGGACGGCAGGGATAACCTGCCTCACTGCGTTTTCTGATTTCACCCAAAGTATGAAGAAGATACATTTGTTGATGTATGTGAACTCTTTTAACTGGTGCTTGTGTGGTTTCTTCATTACACCCTGAGCTGTCATGTGGCTCCATTAATTAATAATAGTGATGACAAAGTGCTATGCCATATTTTCTAAATGTAAGATAAAAACATATTCAAGGGAAAATTTACCAATCTGTCATGCAACTCAACTCAGGGCAGCAAGCAAAGCTACTGTGCTGCATTGCATGAAAAGGAGAGAGACGAAATGCTCCATACTTTCAAAGAGATGCAGCATTTCTGCTGCCTTCTAGCACTGATGCGCAATGCGCTAACTAGTGCCAAGGCCGGCACCCTTGCAACATAGGTCAAGGGTGCTTGTGTTAAAGACAGATTTGTTTTTGTGCAAGTGCAAGAAGGGACACCTTGATGCACAAAAACAATCATGCATACAATGAGGAAATGATAAGGAGATATTTCTTCTCATTATGCCTCACTGAGAAGGCTTAGCTTTTTGACACATTCCTAGGTTTACTAGCTTTAGCAACCTGGGACTGGGCCAAAATCCATGGGTGGGTGCATGGGAACAACCATGCTCCACATATAAAATGCCTCCCAAATTAGGGGCAAAAGGTGGGGGGGTGGCCCCCCCGCCCTAAAGGACGGGCCGCGCTTGGAGGCTGCATCAATCAGGCCATACGTAGCTTTGTTAATTCCAAATATATCATTGTGTTGCTACATGTCGGCTTCCGCGATGCAAGAGCCCTTCTAAGGCTTAATAAGTATAGACCCAAGTGTCTTGTTTATGATCACATTCATACTTTATGAACTGGGAGTTGTGGAGAATGCAGTTGATGTGCATAGCAGTGAAACACAATGCAACTTTAAAAAAAAAATCTCCCTGCTTTTAACCAGTTGCCAAGAATTGTCTGTAAAATACATCCTGAGTCACACACATCATGGAGTGATCCTCTCCTGACACTTGGGCACAGATTTGCAAATTGCTTGTGTTGCCCTAGCATCATGCAAGGTGACACCAGTCAACAGAATCCCTTAAGTCATATTTGCTAAGCCACAAAAAGCCACCTTGGATGGCTATGTGTGACTTTGTAGATCTAAAGTAACACAAGGCAGCAAAAGTCACTGTCTTCAGTTATTCTGCACTGAGAATGAGTGTCGTAGGTGGAGTATAGGTGTTCCCACGCACCCCCCCATGGATTTTGGAGTATTCCTTGATTTACTAAGAGTAGTAAACCTGGGCATGTGTAAAAATGCTATGCAATGCCAACTGAGGTGTAACAAGAAGTAATATGTTTATTTCTCCTCAGAGGAAAATTCCTCTGCAAATTGTTTTTGTTCAGGAATGTGTCACTTCTTGTATGAAAATAATTGGGCCTGTAGCACAGTTTCCCTTGCACCATGACTCAAGAGTATCTGCATTGCAGCTGGGCAGCACTCAATTAACCAGCACACAGAGAGAACAGAAATTAGCCGTACCTTAGTATATATAGCACATTCCTACCCTTTCCATTTGATGGAGCACAGCAAGTTTTCTTGCTTCGTTGTGTTGCGCTAAATGTTAGTAAATCTGTCCCTTGATGATAAGACCACAGCACTGGAAAGTGTAATATGGAATGATGGTGGACTTTCACTAAAGTCTTATTTTAGGGCAAGGTGGCTTTGAATTAGCTGTAGTGAAGAGGATCTTTCAGTTACGTAAGAGACAACACTTCCTGAAATATTCCATGTCCACAATTTGAATTAGCGATGTTTTGCTGCCTGTAGCCAATATGCTACTTGTGATTGCTTGTCACTCCATCCTTGAACAATTATGTATTTCAATACATGTAGATCAATCTGCTTCCGCCTATGTCCATAATTATATATAATAGGCATAGTAATCTTTCAAAGCCTTTACCTTGCACCTCCAAGTTTGGCAGCTCGGAATTTGGTAATAAAGATCTGGAACTGGCTAATTCTCTTTAGCAGGTGCTAATGCAGCACTTTATGAAAATGCAGGGTAAGTCCTGTAATTCTCCACCAAAGGCCTTTTTGGGCAATTAGAGCTGCTGTTATGTTCATTACTCCTCAACACAATGATCCTCCTTTGAGCAGCCTCTGATAATAAAATGCTGAACAGATCTATGGGCATTTGAACCAGTGGCAAATTGTTGAATCTTGACTCATTTTATTGAATTACAATTTCCAATTATGGAATTGCGAATTAAATCGAACAGGCTTGCCAGTTGACAGCTCCAGAAATACTGTTCCCTTAAAGTTGAAAATGAAATAATTTGCAAGAGTAATATAGTTTCCCTTTGTAATATAAAACCAAACATTACTTTTCAAATCCTTTATTTAGCTGCCTTCAATCATACACACCAACATAGCACTACCTACAGTTAAAGGAGTGGTCTCTGAATATTGTTAAAAAACATATACATTGCTCTGAGTATGACTTAGGGGGTTATTCTAACTTTGGAGGAGTGTTAATCCGTCCCAAAAGTGACGGTAAAGTGACGGATATACCACCAGCCGTATTACGAGTTCCATAGGATATAATGGACTCGTAATACGGCTGGTGGTAAATCCGTCACTTTTCCGTCACTTTTGGGACGGATTAACACCTCCTCCAAAGTTAGAATAACCCCCTTAGTGTCTGATGTCAGTTCCTCGGGCAAGCTTGTGCATAATCCAGGCTTCATCTAGATTGCCTTTCTGTCTAACATGCTTACTTCTGTGAGTAGAATAAAACATCCACACACTTACATTTTTATCACCAATGTATCTTACAAATTATGTTATGTGTATTTGTTTAGCGCACAGTGAACCCATGCGGGCATCCAGGTGATTGAACAGGTGAGTATTCCCTCAGAGTAATTAGGAGAGATACGCTTCTGATGTGTTGTGGGAGGGCTGTCAATGACTTTGGTGCGATGTATAAGAACAAACAGCCTCTTGTAAGAGTGAGAAAGAGCGTAGGTGTCAGTTAGGTCAGTGAAAGTGTGGTTGTTGAGGTATGCTGGACCAGTCTTGTGTAAGGCTTTGTATGTATGTGTGTTGCTCTACTTTAAACTAAGAGGAAATGATGCCAAAGAATGCAGCACTCTTAGTCTGATTAATGAATGTATTAAGGCACTTCCCAGATATAAAAAGAAAAGCACACAAAAATATGAACATGAGCATTATAAACAGCTAATCCTGGAAGTCGTACTATAGAAAGACTTAAGCTCGCATATTCTGATTTAGATGATAACTGAATTTCAGAGTCACAGTCTTTGCTTAATTAAACTGTTTCCTTTGTGTGTTGAGAATGCAATACAGAATAAAATGGAAACATGAAATTATATAACCGCGTAAAAGCACACAATCCTCCGGTTATATTGGCAGGAATGTACATATAGGTGGTATTTCCACAAGAAAACAACCACCCCACCTGCAGTTTGACATGCTTGATGTGAACAGTTTCTTTGCTGAGATAGTACTTGTTCTTCCCACGGGCTCTCTTGAGCAGACTCTATTGTGGCTTCAACGTGCATTTGAGCACATTCTCTTATATTGTAAGTGTTGTACGATAAGTTGTAGCAGACGTCACCGGTAGTAATATTGTAAGTAATCACATGTGTAGGATGATCCCATTTTTCAGCTGTTGTCTTTAGGCAAACCCGGCAATATTCTTAGAGTGTAAAGTGTGTCAACACGTCACTTTCTTTCACCGTTCCATCCTTGTTGGTGGCAAGATACTGGCAGAAGTTGGTATAACAACTAGACATGTTGAAATAACGTCAACGGTACTTTTCATGTTAATCAAGCAGAAATTCGATCGGTTAAGCACAGTTTGTGCCAGATAAGTCCAGACATTGTGAGTTTGGTGCAGTAGAGATGTCAACCGGTGCGTCAATAACATCAGGGCTGGGGGCTTTCGGTCCCTCCCGACCCCAATTGCACACGCTCGAAAGGAGACTATGTAGAAAAGCTAGCTCACAGATACCTCATAGTATGATCTGTAAAAGGGACAAACATGATAATTCTTGAAAATAACATTTATCAGCTGGTCCTATCTCTCCTGTCCTGGTTTCATAACTATCAACACATTGTCCTTGCCTCTTGCTAAAAATTCTGCTGGTTCAGGAGGGTGATTTGGGAATTTTACCCATACCTTAATACCAGGAATTTTGTCAGTTGAGCAAAAACCTCCCTCTCCACGTACTGTAGGAAGGTCTGGGGGCAGTCCCCTTTTTAACTACTTCTCCATATACTGGAATTATGACAATCTGAGCAGTTCTAGCTCCTAGTTGTATTATCAGCGTCTTCACTGTTCAATAAAATTACTTTAAATTCTCCTAGGTAGTCAGCATCAATCACTACCCCCAAGACCTGAATACCTTTGAGTGCCAGCCCAGCTCAAGGAGCAATAAATCAGAAATTCTCCAGGGGAATTTGTATGCCAATACCTTTCTCAATAAGCGCATGTCTCTTGGTGTCAATCTGTACATGTTCAAAGCATGAACATCAGGACCTGCAGATTCTGGTGTGGCTGGGTAGGGAGCTAAGGCTGCTGCTTTTGTCTCCCAATACATGATAGTTGATTGTTGTGACATGGGGTTGTATCCGTAATGCTCTGGTTAACATTCACATTAATTGTGTTTCTGCATTTGTCAAGGGTCTATTATTAAGTATCAACAGTGGCTCATTCAAATGATATCTCCATTTTCTCAGGCTACAGTCCACTAGTTTTCACAATTGAGCTTTTAATAAATTGTTCAATCTCAGTCAATCCTGCAGCTTGTGGGTAATATGGAATATGATAAATCCACTCAATATTGTGTTGTGAACAATAGTCTTGCACCAATTTACTTTTTAAATGTGACCTGTTGTCACTCTGGACCTGTAGTGCAACTCCATAATACAACATTAACAAGTCCAGCGTTTGGATGGTTTTGAATTGAGAAGCACATTTACATGGAAATGTCATCAGATATCCAGAGTAAGTATCCACTACTTTATTGACACCCGCAACTATTCGGTAGTGGCCCAATGTTATCGATTTGCCATACCTGCCATGGCAATTTCCCTCTCTCCCACTTACCTCTGACAGTTTGTGGGACAGATCTCTGTGTGTGTGTTGACAAATAGGACACTGCATTATGACAGTTTTGATTATATCCAGTGGAATGTGCGTCCCTCTAATCTGTGCCAACCTGTTAGTGGCCTTCTCTCCCAGGTATCCACACTTTTGGTGCACCCATTTAGCCACCCCAACCAAATCAGAATCCTGCTTTGTCACTTCTGCCTCTGAGATTTTGGCTCTGTCTTTTCCAAGGGAATTAAACCATCGTTCTAGTGAATCAGTGGGATGATGGTGTAGGAGGCTGGACTGGCTTGTAGTGAGTACCAAGGGGTACTTACACCTTGCACCAGGCCCAGTTATCCCTTATTAGTGTATAGGGTGTCTAGCAGCATAGGCTGATAGATAATGGTAGCTTAGCAGAGCAGCTTAGGCTGAACTAGGAGATGAGTGAAGCTCCTACAGTACCACTAGTGTCACTTGCACAATATCACAAGAAAACACAATACACAGATATACTAAAAATAAAGGTACTATATTTTTATGACAATATGCCAAAGTATCTCAGAGTGTACCCTCAGTATGAGGATAGCAAATATACACAAGATATATGTACACAATACCAAAAATATGCAGTATAGTCTTAGAAAACAGTGCAAACAATGTATAGTTACAATAGGATGCAATGGGGACACATAGGGATAGGGGCAACACAAACCATATACTCCAAAAGTGGAATGCGAACCACGAATGGAACCCAAACCTATGTGACCTTGTAGAGGGTCGCTGGGACTATTAGAAAATAGTGAGGGTTAGAAAAATAGCCCACCCCAAGACCCTGAAAAGTGAGTGCAAAGTGCACTAAAGTTCCCTAAAGAGCACAGAAGTCGTGATAGGGGAATTCTGCAGGAAAGACACAAACCAGCAATGCAACAACAATGGATTTCCCGTCGAGGGTACCTGTGGAACAAGGGGACCAAGTCCAAAAGTCACAAGCAAGTCGGAGATGGGCAGATGCCCAGGAAATGCCAGCTGTGGGTGCAAAGAAGCTACTACTGGACAGTAGAAGCTGAGGATTCTGCAGGAACGACAAGGGCTAGAGACTTCTCCTTTGGAGGATGGATCCCGCACGCCGTGGAGAGTTGTGCAGAAGTGTTTTCCCGCCGAAAGACCGCCAACAAACCTTGCTAGCTGCAAATCGTGCGGTTAGTGTTTTTGGATGCTGCTGTGGCCCAGGAGGGACCTGGATGTCGCCAATTGCATCTGGGGACAGAGGGGGCGTCGAGCAAGACAAAGAGCCCTCTCAGAAGCAGGCGGCACCTGCAGAAGTGCCGGAACAGGCACTACGAAGAAGAGTGAAATGATGCTCACCTGAAGTTGCACAAAGGAGTCCCACGTCGCCGGAGACCAACTTAGAAAGTCGTGCAATGCAGGTTAGAGTGCCGTGGACCCAGGCTTGGCTGGTCACAAAGGATTTCCGCCGGAAGTGCACGGAAGCCGGAGTAGCTGCAAAAGACGCGGTTCCCAGCAATGCAGTCTCGCGTGGGAGGCAAGGACTTACCTCCACCAAACTTGTACTGAAGAGTCACTGGACTGTGGGAGTCACTTGGACAGAGTTGCTGGAATCAAGGGACCTCGCTCGTCATGCTGAGAGGAGACCCAGAGTACCGGTAATGCAGTTTTTTGGTGCCTGTGGTTGCAGGGGGAAAATTCCGTCGACCTACGGGAGATTTCTTCGGAGCTTCTAGTGCAGAGAGGAGGCAGACTACCCCCACAGCATGCACCACCAGGAAAACAGTCGAGAAGGCGGCAGGATCAGCGTTACAGAGTTGCAGTAGTCGTCTTAGCTACTTTGTTGCAGTTTTGCAGGCTTCCAGCGCGGTCAGCAGTCGATTCCTGGCAGAAGGTGAAGAGAGAGATGCAGAGGAACTCTGATGAGCTCTTGCATTCGTTATCTAAGGAATCCCCAGAGACAGAGACCCTAAATAGCCAGAAAAGAGGGTTTGGCTACCTAGGAGAGAGGATAGGCTAGCAACACCTGAAGGAGCCTATCAGAAGGAGTCTCTGACGTCACCTGGTGGCACTGGCCACTCAGAGCAGTCCAGTGTGCCAGCAGCACCTCTGTTTCCAAGATGGCAGAGGTCTGGAGCACACTGGAGGAGCTCTGGACACCTCCCAGGGGAGGTGCAGGTCAGGGGAGTGGTCACTCCCCTTTCCTTTGTCCAGTTTCGCACCAGAGCAGGGCTAAGGGGTCCCTGAACCGGTGTAGACTGGCTTATGCAGAAATGGGCACCAAATGTGCCCATGAAAGCATTTCCAGAGGCTGGGGGAGGCTACTCCTCCCCTGCCTTCACACCATTTTCCAAAGGGAGAGGGTGTAACACCCTCTCTCAGAGGAAGTCCTTTGTTCTGCCATCCTGGGACAAGCCTGGCTGGACCCCAGGAGGGCAGAAACCTGTCTGAGGGGTTGGCAGCAGCAGCAGCTGCAGTGAAACCCCAGGAAAAGGCAGTTTGGCAGTACCATTGTCTGTGCTACAGACCACTGGGATCATGGGATTGTGCCAACTATGCCAGGATGGCATAGAGGGGGCAATTCCATGATCATAGACATGTTACATGGCCATATTCGGAGTTACCATTGTGAAGCTACACAAAGGTAGTGACCTATGTGTAGTGCACGCGTGTAATGGTGTCCCCGCACTCACAAAGTCCGGGGAATTCGCCCTGAACAATGTGGGGGCACCTTGGCTAGTGTCGGGGTGCCCTCACACTAAGTAACTTTGCACCTAACCTTTACCAGGTAAAGGTTAGACATATAGGTGACTTATAAGCTACTTAAGTGCAGTGAAAATGGCTGTGAAATAATGTGTGCATTATTTCACTCAGGCTGCAGTGGCAGGCCTGTGTAAGAATTGTCAGAGCTCCCTATGGGTGGCAAAAGAAATGCTGCAGCCCATAGGGATCTCCTGGAACCCCAATACCCTGGGTACCTCAGTACCATATACTAGGGAATTATAAGGGTGTTCCAGTAAGCCAATGTAAATTGGTAAAATTGGTCACTAGCCTGTTAGTGACAATTTGAAAGAAATGAGAGAGCATAACCACTGAGGTTCTGGTTAGCAGAGCCTCAGTGAGACAGTTAGGCATCACACAGGGAACACATACATATAGGCCACAAACTTATGAGCACTGGGGTCCTGACTAGCAGGGTCCCAGTGACACATAACAAACATACTGAAAAACAAAGGGTTTTCACTATGAGCACTGGGTCCTGGCTGGCAGGATCCCAGTGAGACAGTAAAAACACCCTGACATACACTCACAAACAGGCCAAAAGTGGGGGTTACAAGGCTAGAAAGAGGCTACCTTCTCACAGATGGGCATCTACATGATATACAGTGACAGTACTTTGCTCTAGCATTTCCCAAATTTCCTGCCACAAATCTTCGGCCCACACCTCCTTGGAATGTATTTGCCAGTTATGGCCATGCCATGTGGGAAGCCAAGTAGCTAGTCCATTGGTACGGGCCAAGAATCAGTATAAATTTGACATGTCACAGGGAGTTCCTGTTTTAACCCTTGATATAGCTCGTACAATTCTGTGCATTGACTACTCTTCTCTTCTCCTGTAGGGAAAGGAGCCTCTTGGTTACTGGGTTATACAACACTGCCTTCCAATGTCTTTTGGCCCCCACATACTTGGCTGAACTGTCGGTGAACCATACATGCTTCCTGTCCTCAGGAGAAAAGGATTCATGTGGCTCACCCCATCTTACAGGTGACTCTTTTACCTCTGACACTTCCTGCACCGTCTCATCATCCTGCACGGGGGCCTGTGCCACCTGTTCATGGCGGGCTGCTGTTTCTGCTGGTCCCACTCGGGCCCTGTGTCATATGTACCATTTCCACTTAATGACACTTGCTTCCTCTGCATGTCCTATTCAGTGAGTTTTAGGTGAACTCATCACCCACTGCATCATTGGGATCTCGTGGCTCAAGATCACATCATGTCCTATGGTAATTTGCTCAGTATCCACTGGAGCCTAGTAACTCATTAGTAACTGTTTCTCAAAAGGAGTATATAGCTCTCCAGCATCTGGCAGCTTTTTGGTCCAGAAATCCAGGGACAACCTCTTTTTCTGTGTTTGCCACATACTCCAATTTGCATATTGCCCCTGAATGGTTACATGTAACTCAATGTCTCCTTCCTGTACTGGCCATAAGTCTAACGCCGCCTCCTTTGCCAATTCAAACACACACTGCTGCTGCTCTTGTCATTCAAACTCATGCTTCGTTCGAGTCACTTTGTGCAAAGGGGCCAAAATCTGACTCAAGTAAAGGCTATGCTGTCTCCAAAAACCAAACATCCCAATGAATCTCTGAGTCTCCTGCTTATTATGGGGGGTGGCAAACTATAGTATATTTTGTCTTGCCTGCAGCAACACCTCCCTGTGTCCATGATTCCACAGAATTCCTAGAAATGTCAAATTTTGAGAGGGTCCTTGCATCTTACTTGGATTGATCATCCACTCTTTGCAAATGTTCCACAACCCAGTCCAACTGAGTCTGCACCTGTTCTTGTGTTTCTCCCTGAATCATCAAATAATCAATATAATGAGACACCTGAACCCCTGGAATGAAAGGTACTTCATCCAGGTATTCTGCCACTAGCCGGTGACAGATGGTGGGGCTGTGTACATACCCCAGATGCAGAAATACCATTTTAAATAGTCTTCCGTTCCATGAAAAAGGATATTGCTCCTGATTCTCCGGGGCCAAAGGTATGGAGAAGAAAGCATTTGTAATATCAATGGTTGCATACCAGGTCCCTTTATGTTTTTGTATCACCTCACTCAAAGTGATTGTGTTGGGGACAGTTAAAGGGGGTATATATTTGTTCAATTCTCAATAATCAATGGTCATTCAGTAGGATGTCTGGATAGTCTTACTTATCTCCACATGCCCTCACGGGATTCCGTACTGTTTCAAATGAACCACCTTTGTGGCTGGAGGCACCTTGACTGGAGGTATCTTTAGACAACCCATCCTCACTGCAGCCACTGAAATGTGTTACTTTGATCCAAATTGATAACGACAATCAGACAAGTATAAGGTCATCCCCTTCAAAATGTCAATTCCCAGTGTATACTCTAGGATGGGCACAAGCAAAACAGTGTTTTCTCTTTTTTAGGCATTCTCCCTATTTTTGCTTGAACATTAGTCAGCACTGCAGTGGTTTGCTCCACTCATGTGTCCACCAAGGCCTGAACCTTTTGATCATTTTTATTTTTTCACTGAATTTCTAAATCAGCATGGGGTCTATTATCTTTGCAAGCCCATCCCCGTACCAGAGTTTGGCCTATTTCCCAATGTGATTTAAACCTGTCAACATTTGCCCAGGTAAAGTCCGGATTTATTCTCTCCTATCTGCGAGGAGATTCCTCTCCTTCCCTGTTTTCCTCAGTCAACCAGTCAGTATCCAAATCTTCCTCCTCCTTCCCCCTCTGAGAAATACTTTTCTCCCTCTCCTTTCCTTCCTCCTGCATCTGTGGCTTGCCCTGATTCACTTGTTTGTTATCCTGTTTATACACTTTTCTGTTCCCCTCCTTTCAGTCCAGACCTCATTTGCAGTACATCTCCCACAGACTCTTGGTATCTATCCCATCTATCTGTTCTTTGTTGACACCATCCTTCAGTAATGCCATAAACATATCTCTCCTAGATACTATCTTATTATCTATGTGGCCTTCAGACCTCGAGGGTCTCTCAGGTTTCATCCAGTCTCCGAGCTCTCCTAACTCACAAACTATCTCCAGCACATCCTTTAAGGGGTTACCTCTCTGATTGATTAATAGGGTCATTATCACATTTTTGTAGACTGGAGGAGTGAAGCAAATTATTTTATTTCACATTGATACGGAGAGCGGTCTGTCCAACCAATGGTGAGCATCACCCAGGAAAATGTCAGTTTTCATTTCCTCTTCCTTAATTCTCTGCATTGCATCTCTTAATGTATACCAAGGCTTTTCATTTTGTGGCCAGTCTGACTCTGTATGATACTTATGGTTACACCCCATGCCTGCTAGCTGCAGTAGGGTGGTTTGTTGGTTACTTTGATAGCCTCTAAACTACTCCTGTACAGTGGGATCACCGCTAAGTATGCAAAACTTCGGAGCATCTCTTACATCGAGCACCACTTCAGATGCACCTGTATCAAATAATCACACCATGCATGTAAGTAATGTTGCCCCAGATCTCTGCCTAAATCTGTCTATTATATCATTTATCTCCTGTTGTGTATAATCCTCTAGAAAGTCCATGACTGCACCCCCAGGGTATTGAGGTCCATGTTGTAGCTTTTGTCTGTGTATGGGCAGTGCATGAATCATTTTCTGTTCCTCTGCCTCGCCCTGACCACCACTATTCAGACAGGGATCTTTGTCAGAATCAGAAAAGTCAGTGGAATCCCAAATATTTGCATCCCAAACATCTGGATTCCAGTCTAGCCCTGCTTTAGCAATGGCTAAATGAAATTTCTTTTTATTAACTCCTCCCTTGTGCTTTTTGTAATTATACTGAGCAGCACACACTGCAGCTTTCTCTGCCATGGACTGGCAAGTATCAAATTTATCTTGCAGTAGCTTAATCTGATATGACAGCATGGTTGAGTTATTCCTGGATTTAACTAGCTACCTTTCCAATCGCTGATTTTCTTGTTCTAACTGAACACATTTCTCATGCATTTTTGTATTAGCAGATAACAGGATCCAGCCCCACCTGCCTAAAAGAGATAATTCCCAGCCCTTTTCTATGGGCACTTTTTGCAAACAATTTAATACCTGAGTTGGTTCAGCATCTATAAGGCATACGTTCCAATTTTCACATAACCCAGCACTGCACGCCCATTCATTCGCAAGAGCATTATAGAGTGCTTTTTACCACCCTGGTATATCATTTGCCACATGGGAAACGGCCTTTGATTTTTTGCCAAACATTTTCACTTTTTAAACTTTTACTTCAAAAATCCTGCAGAGTGACGCCAAATTGTGTTGCTCTACTTTAAAGTAAGAGGAAACAATGTAAAAAATAAAGCACTCATTCTTAGTAATTAATTTATTAAAGCACTTCCCAGATATCAAATAAAAGCACACATAAATATGAACATGAACATTTAACTTGATGCAGTGAAACACGTGTAGATGCCAAAATACTCACAGCAGTTAAACAACGATAGGCAGAAAATGTGCAATAAATCAAATGTGAATATATGCAGTGAAAGTATATATACATTCAATCTAAATAATTGAGAATTGAAATGCATCATCATGGGGGTTGAGTCCTTCATCCTTGCCACCATCAAGCCGAGAGACCCTGAACGGCTGATGTAGGAGGTCTTTCCATCATGGGATTTGTTTCCCTGAACTATGCGTCGACGTTCAGGCGGGCTCCTTGTACTTCAGGGCCAAGTTTCCTCACCTTATATACCTTAAACAAATTCAAGAGGAAGACTCTAACACTCTTCACCTCCCTTCAGTTATGAAATTCAAGCACTGGCTGTACTCGTTCTGTGTTGAAAACGCGCAAAGGAATGGGCCTCGCCCCAATGTATACTCCAGAGTCAGAGGAGAGGTACTTCCTTGATGAAAACATTGCTAGGCTGAGTCTCTCTTATCATGTCTACTTTCCACATCCCCCAAGTTTTAATCTAACATTGTGAAGCCCTGTGCCTCTGATAAAAGCATAAATATGTTCTGTGTAGAAAACAATCTTGGTGTGGAAAAACCCTGCGCTGCCACTGTGACAGCACCTGAAGCTAAGCAAAAAAAATGGAGTCAGTGGTCAAGATGGATTTGGTGGTCAAATATACATAGCATTACAATGTGTGGATTTTGAATTGGCTGCATTTGCGAGTAGGGAGCCAGTGGAGCTGTTTTAGATGGGGTGAGAAGTGGATTCAGTGAGGGAGGTAGAACATGAGTATTGTAGTGGCATTCTGGATGGTCTGGAGTCTGTCTAGGACCTGCTTCGAGATTCCAGCATACATTGTGTTGCCTTAGTCGACCTTGTTAGTGATGAGTGCTTGCTGACTGTTCATATGGTGTTCTGTGGCAGCTGCTGGAAGATTTTTCGGAGCATACGTAGGATGTGGAAGCAGACGGCATTCACTGCATTGACTAGTGTTGGCAGGTTGAGCTTATCATTCAGGATGATCCCTGTATTTCTGTCATGCTCAGTGGGTGTTGGTCCTAGATCCGTCACCACCAGCTGGTGTCCCTAGGGGAGCCTTGTTTCTGAACACCAGTACTTCAGTAGTTGAGCTCCAAGAAGTTGGTATTCATCTATTCTGCTACCATGATGATGTAGTTGGTGAAGGTGGTTTTGGTAGTGGGTGTCTTGTCACACAGGGATAGGATGAGTTGTGTGTCGTTGGCATAGGAGATGATGTTGATGCCCTGGTATTGGATGATGTTGGCCAACGGCATCATGTAGTCATTGAAAAGGGTAGGACTGAGGGAGGATTGTGGGGGAACTCTGCAGAACAGGTTGTTGGTCTCAAATGTGAAGGCTGACAGTCCAACTCTTTGGGTTCTTCCTGTAAGGAAGTAACAGATCCATTTGAGTGTGGGCGGGTCCTTGAATGCACATCTTGTGGGGTCTTCTGCCGAGTGTTGTGAGATACTGTGTCAATTGCCACAGTGAGGTTGAGGAAGATGACAGCCACTGTTTCTACTTGGTTTGGGATGATCTGGATGTCATTAATAGATGCAATAAGTGCTGTTTCAGTACTGTAGTTCTGTTTGAATCCTGATTGAGTGTTGTTGAGTCGGTACTGTAATTAGAGATGGCTTGTGAATTGCTTGGTTATAGCCTTCATTATCACTTTGGCTGGGTAGGGGAGCCGGGAAATTGGTTGGACATTGCTCGGTTGGTGTGGGTTGGCCAATGACTTCTTGAGGATGGCATAGCCCGCTGCAAGCTTCCAGTGCTCCGGTAATGTGGCATATGTGAAGGAGAAGCTGATGATGCGAGTGAGGATGGTGCTGCTTTCAGGTTGTAAACATGGTGGGGAAGGGCTATATTGGGGCCCCTGGGTGAATGATCAACATGATGATCGCTCTGTCATCTCTTTTTGGTCAGGTGGCCATCTTGGTGTGTGATGAGTAGGTAGATGATGAGATCACTGAGGTCGGGTTCAATGTGAAGCTGCTATAGGTTTTTGCGATTTTTCCATGAAAGAAGATTGATTGGTCATCACAGAGTTCTTGTGAGGGGGTGATGTTATCGACAGAAGCCGAGGGTGTGGTGAAGTCTTTGACAATTGAGAAGATCTCCTTGCAGCTGTTGGTCTCTTTTCTCAGAGTCACTCATTTGCTGGTGTTAGCGTTTGGGGAGTTTAACCTTGTAGGTGGTTCTATCTGTAATTTTCTGGTTGCAACCTTATAGGTAGTTCTATCTGTGGTCCCATGGCTGGATCTCCATTTTTTCTCTAGCTGTTTGCAGTGTTGTTTGGCATCTTGAAGGTCCTCTTTTTACCATCTGTTGACTTTTCTTTGTTTTTTTTCGCTTGATGGGTGTGAGGGAGTCTGCACAATTCTTGATCCAGTAGTTGAAGCTGGTGATGTCCTCATTGAGGCTGTCCCTGGAGTTCGGTTGATCAAAGCTGAGGATGTTGATCCAGTCTGCTTCTGAGATTTTGCCCCTGCTTGACAGGCTGATGCTAGTGGGTGCATTGACTTGTGTTGTGTTGATCTGGAAATGGATGGTAGTATGGTCTGTCTATATGTGATGGTAAAGTGGCATTGTATTTGATGCTGTTGCTTGTGGTGTAGATGAAGTCCAGTGAGTGTGCTGGAATGTGTGTCGGCTCTGTGATGAGCAGGGTAAGTCCAATGTTGTTCAGGCTTTTGGGGAATGCTGTGAAGTAGACATCAGTTCTGTCTTTCAGGTGGAAGTTAAGGTCGCCAAGGAGTATATGGGCTTTGGAGTCGATGTTGAGGGGGTGAAGAAGTCAGTGATGAGGATGGTAAAGGTGAGGCATGGCCTGGGAGGTTGATAGGTTAGGGTTCCATTCACGGTGAAGTTCTTCGAGATTTTTCGAGATTTGCAGTTTGAAGTGCAGATGTTCCATAAATGGAGTGGCGCTCCGGTGGATGTTCAGCACCTGAGAGATTCCTTGTAGATGACTGTGAGTCGTCCTCCTCCTGGCTTGTAAGAGCAGGCTTGTTATGCAATCTTGTAGTCTGCTTGGATTGCCACGGTGATGTCAGGTGCCGATGTGGAGTAGAGCCAGGTATCTGTGAAGAATAGGAGGTCAAGTGCGTTGGTGCTTAGCAGGACCTCCTCTATGAAAGCTTAACCCAAGATGTTGTAAAGCTGCAGAAACAAAGCCTTGCTGAACCATCGTTCATCAGCATTCTTACACTTCATTACCCTCCCCCTCTGGTTTGATGAGAAGTCGTCTATATCTATCCAAAAGCATTCAAGGCACTGACACGGCATCAATATCTTGGAAATCATTAAACTGTTCCATGGAGGTGAACTTGCCAGCTTCAGCAGCGTGTGCTCTCTGTCTCTCTCTCTCTCTCTCTCTTTCTCTCTCTATCACGTGCTCTCTCTGTCTCTCTCTCTCTCGGGTGCGCACTCTCTCTTGGGTGCTCTCGCATGTGCTCTCTCTCTTGTGGGCAGGTTCTCTCTCGTGCACGCTATCTATCACTCTCTCTCACAGTAATTTCATGGCCATTTTGCATTTCCACTTAAGTGATTTTTGTAAGCCAACATTTTTACTTCAAGTTTTATATCATTTTTGCCTATAATTAAATTACCTGTCACGAAAATTACGTTAATGATGCAAAATGCACTTTGAGGGTAGCTCAAGTAAAACTGAATGCAAGGACATACCTCAAGTTAAAAGAAAATCCAGTCGACACAGCAGATAACTTCTCTTGTGTCATTTTTGCCTCAGGCTGCCTCATGCAAGGCATTTAATACTCAAACCAATCCTATGCAGCAAAAATATTGAGCGACATTTTGTACTGGCATAATTTCCACCATTTTGTGTACTTTGTGCAGAAATGAAAGAATTACACACATAATATTGCTTAATAGAACATTTTCCACAGGCCTAAGATTTAAAATAGAATATCATTCAAACAATGTACACAGAAGTTTGGGTCATCTTGGTGGCAAACAACTGGTATGTTATGCCATGCTTGTTGTCATTGGACATCTTGGTGGCAAAAAGTGGTGGGCGCATTGGCATTAGTTAAAGACGTAGGGACAGACTATGCTGCTACCTGCAGTTGTTTGTGTGTGTCAGAGGAATTTTTGTTGTTGTCAGTGATGTTTGCTTGAGGGTTCCATCTGTATGGAATATGTGTAGACTGGCTTATGCAGAGATGGGCACCACTCCTCCCCAGCCCTCACACCTATTTCCAAAGGGAGAGGGTGTTACACCCTCTCTCAGAGGAAATCCTTTGTTCTGCCTTCCTGGGCCAGGGCTGCCTGGACCCCAGGGTGCAGAAACCTGTCTGAGGGGTTGGCAGCAGCAGCAGCTGCAGTGGAGACCCCGGAAAGGCAGTTTGACAGCACCCGGGTTCTGTGCTAGAGACCCAGGGGATCATGGAATTGTCCCCCCAATGCCAGAATGGCATTGGGGTTACAATTCCATGATCGTTAGACATGTTACATGGCCATGTTCGGAGTTACCATTGTGACGCTGTACATAGGTCACTACCTATGTGCAGTGCACGTGTGTAATGGTGTCCCCGCACTCACAAAGTCCGGGGAATTTGCCCTGAACGATGTGGGGGCACCTTGGCTAGTGCCAGGGTGCCCACACACTAAGTAACTTTGCACCCAACCTTCACCAGGTGAAGGTTAGACATATAGGTGACTTATAAGTTACTTAAGTGCAGTGGTAAATGGCTGTGAAATAACGTGGACGTTATTTCACTCAGGCTGCAATGGCAGGCCTGTGTAAGAATTGTCAGAGCTCCCTTTGGGTAGCAAAAGAAATGCTGCAGGCCATAGGGATCTCCTGGAATCCCAATACCCTGGGTACCTCAGTACCATATACTAGGGAATTATATGGGTTTACCAGTATGCCAATGGGAATTGGTAAATTTAGTCACTAGCCTGTTAGTGACAAATTTGGAAAGCAGAGAGAGCATAACCACTGAGGTTCTGGTTAGCAGAGCCTCAGTGAGACAGTTAGGCATCACACAGGGAACACATACAGGGCACATACTTATGAGCACTTGGGCCCTGCCTGGCAGGGTCCCAGTGACACATAGACTAAAACAACATATATACAGTGAAATATCGGGGGTAACATGCCAGGCAAGATGGTACTTTCCTACACAACCCCCCCCCCCCCAAACGAAGGACAATAAGACTAGCCATGACCTGATGAGTCTTCATTGTCTAAGTGGAAATATCTGGAGTCCATCTGCATTGGAGTGGGTACTCCCAGGTCTATGTTCCACTGTATAGTCCATTCACTGTAGAGATATGGACCACCTCAACAATTTAGGGTTTTCACCTTTCATTTGTTTTAGCCAAAGTAGAGGTTTGTGGTCTGTCTGAACAATAAAGTAAGTGCCAAACAGGTATGGCCTCAACTTTTTGAGAGCCCAGACCACAGCAAATTCCTCCCTCTCTATGGCAGACCAACGCTTTTCTCTAGGGGTCAACCTTCTGCTGATAAAAGCAACTGGTTGATCCTGGCCCTAAGAATTCAGTTGTGATAAGACTGCCCCTACCCCTAATTCAGATGCATCAGTTTTAACAATGAATTTTTTGGAGTAACATGGGCTTTTCACGACAGGTGCAGAGCACATGGCCTGTTTGAGCTCCTCAAAAGCTTTCTGACAGATAGCTGTCCATAATACCTTTTTAGGCATCTACTTACTGGTGAGATCATTAAGTGGGGCTGCTATGGAGCCCTAGTTTTTAATAAATCTCCTGTAATACCCAGTGAGGCCTAGGAAGGCTCTCACCTGGGTCTGTGTTGTAGGGGGAACCCAATCCATGATTGTTTGGATTTTCCCCTGCAGTGGTGCAATCTGTTCTCCACCTACCAGGTGTCTCAGATAAACCACCCTTCCCTGCCCTATCTGCCACTTTGAGGCCTGCCTTTTGCAGGGCCTCCAAAACTTTCCAAAGGTGGACCAGGTGCTCATCCCAGGTGGAGCTAAAGACAGCTATATCATCTAGATATGCTGCACTAAAAGCCTCCAACCCTTGCAGGACTGTGTTCACCAACCTCTGAAAAGTGGCAGGTGCATTTTTCAAACCAAAGGGCATCACTGTAAATTGGTAGTGCCCTCCTATAGTTGAAAATGCAGTTTTAGGTTTAGCATCCTCAGCCAATTTGATCTGGCAATACCCTGCAGTCAAATCAAATGTGCTTAGATACTTGGCAGATGCCAGTGTATCTATGAGCTCATCTGCCCTGGGTATAGGGTGAGCATCAGTTTTTGTTACCTGATTGAGACCTCTGTAGTCTACACAAAACCTCATCTCTCTTTTTCCATCTGTTGAGTGAGGCTTTGGTACAAGCACCACAGTACTCACCCATGGGCTTTCAGAAGGTTCAACCACTCCTAGATCAAGCATTTTCTGAACCTCTTGTTTTATGCAGTCCCTGACATGGTCAGACTGCCTATAGATTTTACTTTTGACAGGCAAACTGTCTCCAGTATCAATTGTGTGTTCACACCAAGATGTGGTACCTGGCACAGTTGAAAAGAGTTCAGACAATTGTCCAAGGAGATTTATGCAGCTGTCTTTCTGTTCTGCAGTAAGACAGTCTGCCAAAACTACTCCCTCCACTAAAGCATCATTTTCAGTGGTGGAAATGAGATCAGGGAGAGGGTCACTCTCTTCTTCCTGTCCTTCATCTGTTGCCATGAGCAAGATGAGATCAGCCCTGTCATAGTAGGGTTTTAGGTGGTTGACATGAATCACCCTGAGGGGACTCCTTGCAGTGCCAAGGTCTACCAGATAGGTAACCTCACCCTTTTTCTCAACAATTAGATGGGGTCCACTCGATTTGTCTTGGAGTGCTCTTGGGGCCACAGGCTGCAATACGCACACCTTCTGTCCTGGTTGGTAGTGGATCAGAACAGCCTTCCGGTCATGCCATTGCTTCTGGAGGTCTTGGCTGGCCTAAAGGTTTTTACTGGCCTTTTTCATGAACTCAGCCATTCTGGATCTTAGGGCAAGTACATAGTCCACTATGTCCTGTTTGGGAGCTTTTAAAGGTTGTTCCCAACCCTCCTTCACAAGTGTTAGTGGACCTCTTACAGGGTGCCCAAAGAGGAGTTCAAAGGGGCTGAAGCCCATTCCTTTCTGGGGTACCTCCCTGTAAGCAAAAAGGAGGCAAGGTAACAGGACATCCCATCTCCTCCTGAGTTTTTCAGGGAGTCCCATTATCATTCCTTTGAGAGTTTTATTAAACCTCTCTACCAGTCCATTAGTCTGTGGATGATAAGGAGTGGTGAATTTGTATGTTATACCACATTCCTTCCACATAGCTTTCAAGTATACAAACATAAAGTTGCTACCCCTGTCTGATACAACCTCTTTTGGGAAACCCACCCTGGAAAAGATTCCCAGGAGGGCCTTTGCCACTGCAGGAGCTGTAGTGGTCCTTAGAGGAATTGCTTCAGGATATCTTGTGGCATGGCCCACAACCACCAAGATAAACCTATTGCCTGAAGCAGTAGGAGGGTCAAGGGGGCCAACTATGTCAACCCCTACCCTTTCAAAGGGGACCCCAACCACAGGTAGTGGAATAAGGGGAGCCTTTGGTGTGCCACCAGTCTTGCCACTGGCTTGGCAGGTCACACAAGACTTGCAAAAATCTTTAGTGTCCTCTGACATCCTAGACCAGTGAAACAGGGGGACAAGCATTTCCCATGTTTCGATCTAGCCTAAATGCCCAGCCAAAGGAATGTCATGTGCCAGAGTTAGGAGGAATTCTCTGTGCTGCAGGGGAATGACCAATCTCCTGGCTGCTCCAGGGTTTGGGTCCCTTGCCTCTATGTACAAGAGGTTGTCCTCCCAATAAACTCTCTTTGAGTCACTGACATCCCCATTTTGCTGCTTGACAGCTTGCTGTCTGAGACCCTCCGATGTGGGACAGGATTGCTGTGCCACACTCCGCTCTTCCCTGGCAGCCCCCCCTCCACCCAGAAGCTCAGCAGTGTCTGCTGCCAGCTCATCTGGTGAAGGTTCTGCACAGGGAGGAAATTCTTCTTCCTCAGAAGGAGAATCATCTGTAGAGGGAGGGATAGGGGGTAGGGATTTACCCTTGCTACCCCTAGCTTTAGGGAGCACTTGGTCCATTGTTCCAGGATCCAAGTTACCCTGTCCTTTTTGCTTTTTGGCCTGAGCCCTCATCAAAGCAAAAATATGCCCAGGAATACCCAGCACTGCTGCATGAGCCTCCAACTCCACTTCTGCCCAAGCTGAAGCTTGTCTCTCCTTCTCTAGGTCTACGGATTCCCTATCTAAGGCCAGCTGTTGCTGTTTAAGCTTCAGTCTGGTCTCTCAACTTTTTGAGTTCCCTTTCTAACATGTTGTCTTCAGGGTGGGTGGGTTGGGAATGCTTGGACACAGAAGATAAATTGGAAACAACAGAGGGAGATCTGTCCCTAACTGACTGAACCCTAACATCCTGGCCTCCAGGGATAAAGATACCCCTACTAAGATGGGAACATCCATTACTACCAGCATTACTAGGTGGTCTGCTAGGGGGTAGATTTGGAACAGAACACTCCCCACCTCCCTCAAGGAGATCTCCTGAATAAGAATGGGAGCCTTATATTAACCTCTCATTTGAAGTGCCTCCTAGAGACTCATCATTCACAATAAGCATGTTATATAGAAACTCTTTTGTAGAGTTCTTTCCTATCACTAAACCTCTCTCTAAGCAGAGACTCCTTAGGCTCTTGTAATTCAAATTGTCATAGGTAGTATTGACCATTTTAAGAGAAGACTCTACATCAGACATGATAGTAAAAGCTTTAGAGACAGTGAGAAGGAAGAAAAAGTTTCAGAACTTTTTAAAGAACAGAGAAAAAACTTTTTCTAACTTTTAGAATACTTTTCAGCACTTAGTAGAAAGTGTAAGAGGAGAAAAGCAAAACTTTTTAGGTAGGTGTACATACACTGAACTTGTTTTGTATATTATGCTCTTATGAAAAGTACACAATGACAAAGTGGTAAGTAGTTACAAGTACTTATCCCACCGCTGCACAACCAATGTAGGAGGCTGGCCTGGCTTGTAGTGGGTACCAGAGGTACTTACACCTTGTGTCAGGGCCAGTTATCCCTTATTAGTGTAGAAGAGGTGTTTCTAGCAGCTTAGGCTGATAGAAGGTAGCTATGGCAATGCAGCTTAGGCTGAACTAGGAGACATGTAAAGCTCCTACTATACCACTAGTGTCAAATGCACAATATCATAAGAAAACACAATACACAGAAGTACTAAAAATAAAGGTACTTTATTTTTATGACAATATGCCAAAAGTATCTCAGTGAATACCCTCAGTATGAGGATAAGATATATACACAAGATATATGTACACAAACCAAAATTATGCAGGAAATAGCAAGAAAAGTAATGCAAGCAATGTAAAGTTACAGTAGATTGCAATAGAAGCACATAGGTACAAGTGCAACACAAACCACATACTCCAGAAGTGGAATGCGAACCACGAATGGACCCCAAACCTATGTGAGTTTGTAGAGGGTCGCTGGGACTGTGAGAAAACAATGAGGGTTAGAAAAATAACCCACCCCAAGACCCTGAAAAGTAGGTGTAAAGTGCACCTACTACCCCCAGAGAGCACAGAAGTCGTGATAGGGGGATTCTGCAGGAAGAACAAACACCAGCAATGCAACAACAGTGGATTTCCAGACCTGAGTACCTGTAAGACAAGGGGACCAAGCCCAATAGTTGCGACAGTGTTAAGAGTGGGCAGGAGCCCAGGAAATGCCAGCTGAGGGTGCAAGGAAGTTGCCACCTGTTGGAAGAAGCTTGGAGTTCTGCAAGAAAGAAGAGGACTAGGAACTTCCCCTTTGGAGGATGGATGTCCCACGTCGCGATGAAGCTTGCAAAGGTATTCCAATGCAGAAAGACCACAAACAAGCCTTGCTAGCTGCAAGGGTCATGGTAGAGGTTTTTGGATGCTGCTGTGGCCCAGGAGGGACAAGGATGTTGCCACTTGGAGGAGAAGACAGAGGGGGTGCCCAGCAACATATGGAGCCCTCATAGAAGCAGGCAGAACCTGCAGAAGTACCTGAACAGGCACTTGGAAGAAGAGTGAACCAGAGTCCATGCGAAGTCACAAAAGGGAGTCCCAGGACAACTCAGAAGGTTGTGCACTGCAGGTTAGTGTGTCGTAGAGCCAGGCTGCAAATCATGCGGTACCTAGAAATACAGTCTAGTGTGGGAAGGCAAGGACTTACCTCCACCAAACTTGGACTGAAGAGTCACTGGACTGTGGGAGTCACTTGGACAGAGTTGCTGAGTTCCAGGGACCACGCTCGTCGTGCTGAGAGGGGACCCAGAGGACCAGTGATGCAGCCTTTTGGTGCCTGCGGTTGCAGGGGGAAGATTCCGTCGACCCACAGGAGATTTCTTCAGAGCTCCTGGTGCAGAGAGGAGGCAGGCTACCCCCAGAGCATGCACCACCTGGAAACAGTCAAGAAAGCCAGCAGGATAAAGTGATACAAGGTTGCTAGTAGTCGTCTTGCTACTTTGTTGTGGTTTTGCAGGCGTCCTGAGCAGTCAGCGGTCGATCCTTTGGCAGAAGGTGAAGAGGGAGATGCAGAGGAACTCTGATGAGCTCTTGCATTAGTTATCTTGTGAGATCCCCAAAGCAGAGACCCTAAATAGCCCGAAAAGGAGGTTTGGCTACCTAGGAAGGAGGATTGGCTACCAAGAGAGGTAAGAGCCTATCAGAAGGGGCCTCTGACGTCACCTGCTGGCACTGGCCACTCAGAGCAGTCCAGTGTGCCACAAACACCTCTGTTTCCAAGATGGCAGAGGTCTGGGACACACTAGAGGAGGTCTGGGCACCTCCCCTGGGAGGTGCAGGTCAGGGGAGTGGTCACTCCCCTTTCCTTTGTCCAGTTGCGTGCCAGAGCAGGGCTGGGGGATCCCTGAACCGGTGAAGACTGGCTTATGCAGAGATGGGCACCATCTGTGCCCATCAAAGCATTTCCAGAGGCTGGGGAAGGCTACTCCTCCCCAGCCCTCACACCTATTTCCAAAGGGAGAGGGTTTTACACCCTCTCTCAGAGGAAGTCATTTGTTCTGCCTTCCTGGGCCAGGGCTGCCTGGACCCCAGGGGGGCAGAAACCTGTCTGAGGGGTTGGCAGCAGCTGCAGTGGAGACCCCGGAAAGGCAGTTTGGCAGTACCCGGGTTCTGTGCTGGAGACCCGGGGGATCATGGAATTGTCCCCCCAATGCCAGAATTCCATGATCTTAGACATGTTACATGGCCATGTTCGGAGTTACCATTGTGACGTTGTACATAGGTAGTGACCTATGTACAGTGCACACGTGTAATGGTGTCCCAGCACTCACAAAGTCCGGGGAATTTGCCCTGAAGGATGTGGGGGCACCTTGGCTAGTGCCAGGGTTCCCACACACTAAGTAACTTTTCACCCAACCTTCGCCAGGTGAAGGTTAGACATATAGGTGACTTATAAGTTACTTAAGTGCAGTGGTAAATGGTTGTGGAATAACGTGGACGTTATTTCAGTCAGGCTGCACTGGCAGGCCTGTGTAAGAATTGTCAGAGCTCCCTATGGGTGGCAAAATAAATGCTGCAGTCCATAGGGATCTCCTGGAACCCCAATACCCTGGGTACCTCAGTACCATATACTAGGGAATTATATGGGTGTACCAGTATGCCAATGTGAATTGGTAAATTTAGTCACTAGCCTGTTAGTGAAAAATTTGGAAAGCAGGGAGAGCATAACCACTGAGGTTCTGGTTAGCAGAGCCTCAGTGAGACAGTTATGCATCACACAGGGAACACATACAGGGCACATACTTATGAGCACTTGGGCCCTACCTGGCAGGGTCCCAGTGACACATAGACTAAAACAACATATATACAGTGAAATATGGGGGTAACATGCCAGGCAAGATGGTACTTTCCTACACCCACTTTGTAACTATGGCCTTCCAATGCCACATTAGCATAGAAAAATGACGGTAATGTGGCGCTGGAATGGCGCTAGGCCCACATAAGTCTGGGACTAAGTGTGGCACAGGGTCTAGCCAGGATCATAATTTAAAACAACCATGCAAAATACATGGTTGTAGTTCTGAACAAATAGTTTAAAAATGTCATGGTAATGAGTGCCCTTTATGTTTATATTTCATGTGTTTTACTTAACCACGCAGTCTCCTGGGAGTGGTTGCTTTTCCAGGTTGTTGTGTTCTGTTTTTTTAGCAGAATATTACTCTTGCTAGTACATAATTCAAAATGAGTCGTCAGGTGTTTAAAAAATGTGCTGCAAAATGAGTTATGGTCTAAAGCCACCTGTGATTTTTAGAGTTGATTTTTAAAGCCAAATTTGTCTCTTCTGTACGCAGGATCTACCAGAACTAACGTGGGACCACAAGGAAATGGCTGCCTTTCACAAGGTACATCAATTTAGGGCTCTGTAATTCAGAGACCATTGTTAACCTACCAGTCTCAACAATGCTGTCTTATTTGTTAAATTTGTATTTTCTAAAAAATTTTTACCTTTGTATGTGTTTTTTACAGGTTATGGCGCCAAAGTACAGCTGGCGGTCGACCAGGTACAGCAAATCCTAGGGGCTTAAGACGCAGCGCCCATAATGCAGCAGGATACGGTTCTTGCAGGTACATAAAATGGGCTCTGGTGTACACGCTATGTAAATATTAACCCTGACAGTCCAAAAACCCCAGAGAGGACCTGTAGGTGGAGCCCTCAGAGAGCATGCCAAGTCTGTGTATTATATGGTAAATGTGACATTTATTCCTTTTTTCTTTACAGATCCCCTGGAGGCATACCAGGACATCATGCCACTGCAAAAGGTAGAACCGCAACAAAAAGGTGGTCCAAAAAAGGAAGTATTCAGTGCCTTAAGACGGTCCTCCCATAAAGAAAGGGACACCGCAAAGGCACATATTGGGTGTGTTTTTACAAAATGCAGAGTCAAATGAATCCTAATGTGTTTCTCTCTCAAACAGCTTGTTCCTCTAGCATATAGAAAGTAGGAGACATAAATGAAAATATCTAATAATATGTTATATGTATCTTTTATGCTTGTATCATAGCGGAGTCACAAAAAATCTCTGGAGGACTCCCATGTACAGCTACATGGACGTAGATGCCTCTAAAGGACATCACCAACACCCTTTAAAACACCCAGGAGTCAACAGCCGGTGAGAGCTTCACTGTGTGTCAGAACAAAACAAGCAAGGCCTATACAAACATTGGCTTTAAAGACATTCTTTCCTATAACCACTACAGCTCTTTACAAGTAAAGCCTATAACCAGTACATTGAACACTCCTACAGGAAAGTGGCCTCTTTCTAGCACGGTTAACCCCACTTTTTGACCTGTTTGTCAGTGTGCTTGACTATTTCTACTGCATCCTGCTAATCAGGACCCCAGTAGTTATGCTCTCTACCTTAAATTATGGTTATAGGATACTGGTAATCCAGTATTACACCCACAATTGGCATACTGGTGCCCCCTTATAAGTCCCTAGTATATGGTACTTACGTACCCAGGGCATTGAGGTTCAAGGGGATCCCTATGGGCTGCAGCATTTCTCTTGTCGCCCATAGGGAGACCATGCAAAGGCTTCTACTGGTCTGCCATTGTATCCAGTGTGAAGAGGTGCATGTATCCTTTCACTGCCATTCCCACTGCACCAGGTCACTTATAAGTCACCCCTATTGCAGGCCTTCCAGCCCTGAAGGCAGGGTGCAGAGTACCTGTAGGTGAGGGGACCCCTGCACTAGCAGAGGTGCCCCCATGACCTTAAGGACCATTTTCCCAAACTTCATGAGTGCAGGGATGCCATTTTACGTGTGTATTGGACATAGGTCACTACCGATGTCCAGCTACATAATGGTAACTCTGAACATAGGCATGTTTGGTATCAAACATATTGGAATCATACCCCAAGGCTTTTGGAAGCATTGGCTGTATAATTCAATGCATTCTGGGGGCTCCTTAGAGGACCCCCAGTATTGCCATTCCAGGCTTCTGAGCTTTTCCAGGCAGCCCCAGCTGCTGCCATCTCACAGACAGGTTTCTGCCCTCCTGTTGCTTGAACAGCTCAAGCCCAGGAAGGCATAACAAAGGATTTCCTTTGGGAGAGCGGTGTTACACCCTCTTCCCGTGGAAATAGGTGTTACAGTCATGGGATGGGTAGCCTCCCAGAGCCTCTGGAAATGCTTTGAAGGGCACAGATGGTAACGTCCTTGCATAATTCAGTCTACACTGGTTGAGGGACCCCAGTCCCTGCTCTGGCATGAAACTGGACAAAGGAAAGGGGAGTGACCACTCTCCTGTCCATCACCAACCCAGGGCTTGTGCTCAAAGCTCCTCCAGAGGGTCCCTGGGTTTTGCCATCTTCGATTCCAAGTTGGCAGGGCACTCTGGGAGCATCTGAATGGCCAGTGCCAGCAGGTGATAGTCAGAGCCCTCCCCTTATAGGTGCTTACCTGTGTAACTGACCAATCCCCCTTTCAGGGCTATTTAGGGTCTGTCTCCTGGGTGGTTCTTCAGAGTCAGATTGCAAGACTCCAGCAGGAATCCTTTGCATGCTTTACTTCACCTTCATACTGAAGAAACTGCATCTGGACCCTCCAGAAACTCCACAACTGCAACAAAGAAGCAAAGACGACTTCTGAAAAATCATATATTCAGGTCTTGCCAGCAACTGCAACTGTTTCCCTGTCGTGCATCCTCAGAGGACAGCCTGTCTTCAGTCTGAGTACGAAGAAATCTCCCTTGGAGTGAAGGAGTCACTCCCCTGCTTCAGCAGGCATCCCTCTGCAGCTATGACTGGTGGCTTGGGTCCTCTCTCCTGATGAAGTGCCTGGATCCAGCATCACAGGTGGTGGACTGAAGTGATCCTAATCGTCCTGACGTCCAGCTGTCAAACTTTGGTGGAGGTAAGAGCTTGTTAGCATCCTTCACGAACTTCTTCATGCACCGTGCAGCTCCGGCCCCCAGCACTCCTTCCTGCAACGTACATCTTCCTGCGTGGTTCTCTGGCGGCGTGGGATCCCTTTGTGTAGTGCTGCGTGGGCCACCTTTTGCACCTTCTTTGTCCCCATGCTGTGGGACTCCTGTGTATGCTGCCTTGTCTCCTGGGGGCTCTTTGAGTTGCTGAGAGCCACCTCTGCCCCCCCCCCCCCCGGGTAGAGTCCACCACGTCCCTCCTGGTCCCGGGCCGCACCATTTTCCACTTACAGCAAGCTGTGTGTGCCAAGGCTCATTGGCGGAATCCAACAACTCAAACCATGACTGCAATCATCCATCCGACGTGAGACATCTTCTGCACTAACCAGAAAATCGCATGTGTCTTCTTGGGTGCAGTACTGACTTCTCTGGTGGTTCTTCTTTTGCACTTTCATCCGGGTTAGAAGGGGCTCCTGTTCTCCCTGGGCTCTTCAATGCTTCTTGGATTTGGTTTCCTTCTACGGGTCTTTAGGTCCATGAATCCATCGTTGCTGTCTTGCAGTCTCTTCTGATTCTTGCATAATCTTCTTTCTTGTGTTCTTGTGTGTTCTAGGAAAGTCACTGTGATTTGCTCCTGCTGTCCTGGGCTCTGGGGTGGGTTCTATTACTTACCTTTGGTGTTTTCTAATACTCCCAGTGCCCCTCTACACACTGCACTTGCCTAGGTGGGAAACCAACATTCACATTCTACTTTCTTAGTATATGGCTTTTGTTCCCCATAGGCCCATTTCTAATTATTGTGATTTTCAATATTTGCACTGTTTTCTAACTGATTTTACAGTTATTTCTGCATACTAGAGTATATAATTTATGTATTAGTTACCTCCTAAAGGAGCATAGTCTCTATGGTACTTTTGGCTTTTGTGTCACCAAAATAAAGTACCTTTATTTTTGCAACACTGAGTATTTTCTTGCATGTGTGTGAGTACTGTGTGACTATAGTGGTATTACATGAGCTTTGCATGTCTTTGCTTGGCTGCTCATCCACACTACCCCTAGAGAGCCTGGCTTCTAGACACTGTCTACATGTCACTAATAAGTTGTAACTGGACCTGGTATAAGGTGTAAGTACCTTCAGTATCCACTCTAAATCAGGCCAGCCTGGAACTCCATTGGTGCCCGGGGCTGGAGACCCCGAAGGGTGCCCACTTCCAGCCGCATACACACAACAGCAGGGACTGTGTCAAATCATTGAAGGGGATCTCCAGCTATTCAAAAAAACAAAAGCAAATCACCTTCCCATAAAGAATCAGAAGAAGAAGCCGGCGGACCCTAAGCTACAAACAGTTCCTTTAGATCTATCTTTAAAAAACTACTGTTACACCTCAGGCAGCTCCCCATAATCCACAGGTCTCTAAATGTTCAACGACTGAAGTGTCTAATGTAGATGTGCACACCAGAGGACCACCCCCAAAACTTTTTATAACTATCCTGCATAGTCTTTGGGACTCAAGGCATGAAAATGTTCACCGCATAGAGGACCCTTATTTTGCATGTATAGGGCTTCTTAAGACACTGACAGGGTTAATGGAGAGTTCTAAAACACCAGCTGCCACCGCGCACAGTTTGCATTCTAGTGTAGACCCCAAGAGGCCACGATTACCTGTTCCACAATCACCTTTTCCGAGTCACTGCCCATCCTACACCTTTGCGACAACCTAGCTATTACTACCAGCATTTAAATTCCCCATATCTGATGTCACCAATTACACCACCGGGAGCATACAATCCCACCAGCCTTCCATCGAAAGTAAATCTACCATCAATATTCTGGTTATAGGCTTTTTCTTATAAAATGCTGTAGTGGTTACAGGAAAAAGTGTCTTTAAGGCCTTCATTTGTATAGGCCTTGCATGTTTTGTTCTGACACACAGCGCAGCTCTCACTGGCTGTTGATGTGTGGGTGTTTTGAAGGGTCTTTGTGATGTCCTTAAGAGGCGTTGACATCCGTTTAGCCTTATGTGGGACTCCTTCAGAGATCTTTTTTGACAGATCTATGATGTAAGCATAAAAGGTGCATATTATATATTATTATATTTTTTTAAAATACCCCTCCTATCCCCCTTTACTATACGCTATAGAAACAAGCTGTTTGAGGGAGAAATGCATTAGGATTCTTTTGTCTCTGCATTTCGTGAAAACACACCTGGTTCTTTACCGGTGTCCCTTTCTTTATAGGAGGCCCATCTTTAGGCACTTGAGACTTCCTTTTTTGGACCACCTTTTTTGCTACCGGTTTTACCTTTTGCGGCGGTATGCTGTACTTGTATGGCTCCAGGGAACCTGTAAGGAAAAAAGGAATAAATGACACATTTATAATATAATACATGGACTTGGCATGCTCTCTGAGGGCCCCACCTATAGGAACTTGATGGGGTTTTCGGACAGTCAAGTTTGATGTTTACATAGCGTTTACACCAGGGCCCATTTTATTTACCTGGAAGAGCTGTATCCTGCTGCTCTATGGGTGCTGCGTCTTGAGCCTCTGAGATTTGCTATAGTGCGTCAACCGCCAGCTGTACTTCGGCATCATAACCTGTAGAAAACACACAGACACAGGAAAATATTTTTTAGGAAATGAAAATTTAACAAATAAGACAGTGTTGTTGAGACTGGTAGGTTACAGCCATAAATAGATGTACGTTGCTGAAAGACAGCAGTTTCCTTGTGTTCCCACGTTAGTTCTGGGAGGTCATGCGTACAGAAGAGACAAATATGGCTTAAAAAATCAAGTCTAACAATCACAGGTGGATTTAGACCATAACTTATTTGTGCTACATTTTATAAAAACCGACAACAACTCATTTTGAGTTATGTACTAGTCAAGAGTAATATACTCCTAAAAAAACATAACACAAAGACTTGGAAAAGCAACCACCCCAGGAGACTGCATAGTTAAGAAAAACACATGAAATATAAACATAAAGGGCACTGATTACCATGACATCTTTACACTATTTGTTCAGAGCAACAACCGTGAATTTTGCAAGAAAAGTTAAGCATATGAACACAAGACCCCCAAGAAGTCTCTTTCAAAGGCTGTTTTAAATTATGATAATAGCTCGACCCTGTGCCACACTTACGTTTCTGTTTAAGATATTTATTGTGTGTGCAACACACAAATTAAAAAGACTATGAAAAAATAAAAAGATGGTAAAACTGTTACACAGTTACACAACAAAAGTATCAGCAGTGTAAATGTCCTTGCGCACTCAAGACAGGATTTGCCATGACAGCTCAAATGCAAGCTTCCTTCAGACACACAGCAGAGATACTGTGTAGGCAATAGCAGTGCAAGGGTTGTCATGCACACAAATCATGTTTGGCAGGGGAGCAGAATGAACAGATTCTTTAAAGCTGGCATCCCTCACACAAACATCTCTCACAAACACAAAAGTTCACCTGACACACAAACAACTTCAAGTAGCAGAATAGTCTTTTCCTACATTTTGAACTAACGTCAATGCGCCAACCGCTTTTTGCCACCAAGGCATCCAGTGACAACAAGCATGGAATACCATACCAGTTGTTTGCACCAAGATGACACAGACTTCTGTGTATATTTTTTGCATGATATTCTATTTTAGGCCTATGGAAATTGTTCTATTAAGTGATGTAATTTGTGTAATTCGTGCAATTCTACACAAAGTATACAAAATGGTGGAAATTATGCTAGTGCAAAATTTCGCACCATATTTTTGCTGCAAAGAAATGGTTTGAGCATAAAATGCCTTTCACGAGACAGCCTAAAGCAGACATGACACAAGAGATGTTATCATGTGTTTTGAGTGTGTTTTCTTTTAACTTGAGGTATGTCCTCACATTCAGTTTTACTAGAGCTACCCCAAAGTGCATTTAGCATAATTAACATAATGTTCCTGACAGTCCATGTAATCTAGTTATAGGCAAAAATGATACGACTGTGCACACTTTAAGGAAGCAAAAATTTTGGCTTTCAATAATCAGTTAAGCGATAGTACGAAATGACCATGAAATGACTGGGAGAGAGAGAGCGAGCATGCGTGAGAGAGGGAGAGAGAGCACGCACACAAGGGAGAGAGAGTGCCCACGAGAGAGAGAGAGAGAGAGAGAGCACCCGAGAGAGAGAGCATGAGCCCAAGAGAGAGCCCGCGAGTGAGAGAGAGCGCCAGAGAAAGAGAGCACGCACAACTGCTGTCCTGCAAGGGCTTAGTTAGCTACTTAAAATACAACCAGTACCGACCTGTAAATCGCGATCAAAGAGCACCCCGACTGTGGCTGTCTTTTAGTAGTCGTCAAGGGGAAAGAGGGCCCACTGTGATTGCTTACATTGCAGCCAGTGGCTCCCTTGCCACGCCACTGCTCCTGTGCCCGAGGAAGGAAGGTGGTGGCTGGACTAGGCCTGCAGGGCAGTGAAGGATACTACTTTCTCCTGCAGGCATTTATAGTGAGGCCTAGGGAAGAAAGGCCACCCTTTTGCTGCTGTCCCTCGTGCACCCCGGAGGCACAGGAAAGAACAAGTTTTGCGGTAACGCGTCAAGCTTGTACTCCGTTGAGGGAAAGGTGTGGAAAGCCCGCTCTTCAAATACGTAGTGCAAAGTGGCTTGTTAATTAATGAAAAAAATAGTTAACCTGCCCCTGCAAACTATTATGGGTATTGTGAGCCTATCCCACAGACAAACCATAACTTCCAAGTCTTCAAAAGTGTGTCACATCTTTGCAGAGTTAGGGTAAGTTAGGTCATGGTTTTAAGCTGAGTTTAAATGACTACTGCCAGGTTAATCGGGGTTAAGTATTTTGCAGATAACAGACTGTTTTTTTTTATTATTAAATTCTTTAGTATATTGAGGCTGCTGTGACCCTACAGCACCACGCACCCTGAAAAGAGGCTCCAAGGAACTGTAAAAGCCTTAAGGGTATAAACAGGGGTGCCACCCAAAACCTCCAGCAATATGGTGCATGATTAGTCACAATAAATACAAACCCAACCTGTGTTCAACACTAGTTTGTAAATATAAAACATGCCATACTTATTTACCTTTAGCAGAAGATGGCTTGCACCAACACTTTGTGCCCTGCAATTCTGAGACATACTTTTCTCCTCAATGTTCTGGGTGTGGCCCTGCTCTCCGCAAACTTCAAATAAGTAGTCCAAAGCGGCTTGGGAATGTGGTTGTGTGTATGATCCCTGAGGAGGGCGTTTAGACTTGTTATAGCATGTTAAATATGCACAGGCCTCACTTTGTGAAAGGTGGTGGGCAAAGAAATATGTGTTTTGGGGTTTCATTACATAGCATTAAGATGCTTTAATCAATTATTGTGTCACCCTGGGTTGTCACTTTATACTTTGACATCTGCAATTACGTTTGAGCCCTCTTGTGGGAAGTTTAGAGCAAGCATCTGTGTTTTGGGGGTTTCATTTTACAGCATTTGGCTGCTTCAATCTTTGTATGTGCAGTCGTGTGTGTTTGTTTATACTATGACATCTGCTGATCATGTTGGACCATTCTTGTGGGAAGTTTAGAGCTAGCACCTGCGTTAGGATATCAGTTGACAGCCTCTGCTTCAACCTTTGTATGTGTAAGCTTTTGTGTTCACTTTATACTTTGACATCTGCTAATCATGTTTGGGAATTCTCCTGGGAAGTTTGGAGCTAGCATCTGTGTTAGGGTTTCCTTTCACAGCTTTTGTCTGCTTCAACATTTGTATGTGTAAGCCTATGTGTTCACTTAATACTTTGACATCCGCTAATCACGTTGGAGCCCTCTTGTGGGAATTTTGGAGCAACCATCTGTGTTTTGGAGTGTTTCATTTCACAGCCTTTGTGTGCTTCAACATTTGTATGTGTAAGCTTTTGTGTTCACTTTATACTTTGACATCTACTAATCATGTTTGCCCATTCTTGTGGGACGTTTGGAGCAAGCATCTGTGTTTTTGGGGTTTCATGTCACAACTGACTAGTTGGTTCTAATAAAAGACACTACGTTTTTTTTAAAAACACATTTGACGAGCCCTGTTTGGGTTAGGCAGCAATGGGGAGGTTGGCTGTTTATTCACACAGACCCTTGCTCTGATGAACCAGACAGCTGGTTCAGGCCTGTGTTTGTCTGAACATGCCCAGACATGCCCTCTTAGACTCAGAAACACTGTCCACACCATTAGGGCTACAATTGTATTCATCCCATGGACCTAGACACGACGCCAAGCACCCTGACATGTGACTAATGCATGTTCAGATGATGTCACAACCCACGTGACCACACCTACACCTATGCCAGTTCTTGGGAGGGCTCTCAGTCATTGATAACGTCGCTTCCTGGGTAGGGCACCTGTCACTTTTTAGATGACGAGTAAAGGTATCCCGGTATCCTACTGCCATTGTATCCTGTTTTTTAACACCCCGTGATGTGCTCAGCTTTTGACCTGGAATAAATAAAGGACGACATGGAAGTCTTTCACAAAAAGCACAAATGTCAGCATTGTTTCGCTTTTAAAAATATACACAGACAAGATACAGACAAGAAACACAATGTTTTCTTTCTGCATTTATCTGTAAATATCTGTAATAATCAGCAAAAACAGAAAACTGGAAGCCTTAATTGTAAACAGAGATAGCGTATAATCCTTATCATCTCATTTGACTTGTTACAATAAACGACACAAGGGCAACAAAACTGATTCCGAGTCAGGTATTTAAATGGCATCAAAAGACACCTGATTTATTTATCAACCTCCAATCACATTCAATTGTTTTACCTGGTCACTAATTACCTCATAATAGCCCTCCATGAGAGACAACAATTTTCAAACTTCCCTTGCTAGGGGTTGCCTGCATTTTCAAGCAAAAGCATTCACTTTGTCTACAATCATTTCGCAAGTGATCACTTAAACATATAGCTTGTGATTAAAAACATTAAGCAATAAAACAAATAATTTAATACCTAAAGCCTACTATATAAGTTTACCGCCAGGTGGCAGTGAGGTAGCACACTTGAAAAGCATCATTATTAGTATTGTTGCATATATGTATCATATTCTTTATACCAGGATTCAAAGTGAACAGTTAGAAAAATGCACAGAATCACGCAGTAGGACAGTGCAGAAAGAGTTTCAAGGTGAGCATTGCGTACGATAGGCTCCATTTCACTACTGTTCATGTACTGTCCTTTAAACCAACAAATTAAAACTGTCATTTTTGTATGAAAATTATATTAGGACTAAATATTTTGTAGAAGGGGTCAGTGTCTTTGCCTGGTTGGTGATGCTCCTCCTGGGTAGCTTTGTAGAAGTGATAATCTCAGAACTGTGTTACAGCCCCAAATAATTTTTGATACATATTTGCCTCCTGGGTGCCGATCCATTTTACTGAAATTGGGAATTTCGCAAATCACTAAAGATGGTAAGTTACTGAGTCTAGGCCAATGTCAAAACATTCTATAGTTTACTACTGCTACATGCTGCCAGCATAAAGATTTGTCTGCTATTTTTAAGAATTTTTTTTCACATGTGCAGCAAACACATTTGAGCTGTAATGTGGCTTGTCATTTTAATTATTAACTAGTCTACCAGGAATGGAAATTAAACAGAATCGCCCCATGGCAGAATTTTGAGAATGTTTTTAAAATATACAATCTTGCTTGCAAAATTTAAAGTTATCGTATGAGAAAGCACCCTTTCGAGCTAAGGAGACACTTATATTTTGGATAATTAATATGTTTTCTCAGGAATAAAACTCCAAACAAACCTGCAATTAAATTGACCAAATCAGATATCACAGTTTAACTGGACAGGGGGACTGCTGTGGAAAGCTTTCCTCCTGCTTTGCCAAACCATAAAAAAGGCCCTTTACAGCCAAGGATTGGAAGTAAATGTGCACACTGTCCATTGAGTATGGTCAATGGGTCTTAAGAAAGTGCAAACCTTGATTACCCCCATAGGACCTCCTCATCCCAGTCACTACTTCAGTGAGGCGATCCCTCCTCCCAACAGGCATCATCTATAACACTAGTCCTTTTTAGGATCAAGCCTGTGACTACATGTGCAAGTGCGCCTCACTTGCCAGACCATGTTGTATACCAAAAAGGGCTCAGAGCCATCCCATGCTTACCTAGTTGTGTTTTGCAGCATCACTCTTCATGACAGTGTCCCTAATTGGCTAATTCAGCTGAAAAGTCACTTCTGGTGCTTGCAGTGGAGCACTGGCCAAGCACAGATTGACTAAACCGAATCAGGGCTTCTCCCCCTCCCGCTGTTACCTCTATGGTGTTTTTTTTCTTGTTTTTTCTTGTTACAATTTTCATATAGCTCAAACCCGATCCGAAGCTATTGTAATGCTTTATATGAGCATCTGTTACATTACACACTTTTTGTACGTTTTTCCACCCGTTGCAGTTCACTAAGTTTCCCCATGCTGTGCCGTCCCCCCACCACCACTTCCTCCGGTCCAGATTGGTCCCAATCAAAAAGATGGCTCCCCGGCACCTTTTTCGGCTTCATTGATCTTTAGGAATGTTGGCATCCTCAGTTGTTCTGCTATCCTAGCACTCACTGAGTTGGCATGTCCTGGTTTTAGTGTTTACAATAGAACGCTGGGTAAGTAATGCCTAGCGCACATGGCCATGCCAGGTCAGAATAAGTTTGTCACATCTGCACGTTTGTGACTTATTTGTAGAACACACCTTACTGTGTGGTCTGCTAGTAAAACCTCCATTTTGAAACCCCCAATATTCTCACTTTTGAAAAACCCTAAACCAGGAAAAGTGCATACATTTAAATAATTTTGAATAGGATTTAGACAGTCATATTAAAAATGTCTTATATGTAATAATCCGTGTTTTGTGATTTTTAACACACTTATTTTTGCATACAACATGCCCATCACTGACTAGACAAAAAGGATTCAAACTAATAGTTATAAAAAATATAGACAGATATTTTCAAATTTCAAGTTGGCAGTAAGCATCAAAAACAGGCATGTAGTGGATGAACAAGGTACGCATCTTTTTCTACAGATGGCAAACATCAGAATTACATTGGTGGGAGTGCACCTAGGACTACTGAACCATGGACTCCCCCTCTACTCTTACTGTGCTTTCCCAGGTCCTGGAACCAGTTCTCAGTCTGTACTTTTATTTGCTGAAAGTAGTGAAACACCCCCACACTTCTACTGCCCCTCTCATCTCTCCCTCACTGCCACTACACTCTCTTCTACCAATTCCACCACCCCTTTTATCCTTCTTCCACACTCCCTATCTCCTCTCTACCATCTTGCGCTGTACAAAAGTCCACCTCTTGCCCCACCACCCTCTGGGTGCCCCTCCTACTTGTCCCTCTCTCTTTGTCTCATACCCTCGCTCACACCTCTCTCTCGCTTTCTCATGCATACCTCCCTCCACTCTCATATTAGTTCACTTCAGGTCTTCAAGCACAATTTCTTTCCATGCCTTTTCAACATTTCTGCCCCTCAAACCCATACTCTCCTCCTCTTCTTAGGGTCTCTTCTGCATACACAGGTGTCCCTCTTTATGCATCTGTGGCCTGCTCTTACCTTATCTCTCTCTTTCTCACCTACTCTTTTGCTTCTCTGTCTATAATTCATTCACCATTTTGTGCACAAACTACCTATCCCTTTCTATCTTCCTTTCTAGCTATTCTGTGCAGCTCTCACTGCTATCTTTTCACCATATCACATAATTCCACGACACAAAAACACTACACACCGCGCAATTCCACCTCACACAATTCCACAACTAGCAATTCCAATTCAACCCACATAATCCCACTCCAAACTACACACATCTATGCCACGCCACATGTACAAAGCATTTTCCTAGTCGCAAACGGCCGATTCACAGAATTGGTCCATTTGAGACTAGAAAAATGTTTTTGGGATGTACGAAACCCAAATTGCGATTCGGAACTTGTTACTGAACCGCAATTTGGGTTTTGCAATTGGGGATTAGGAAGTGGTGTGTTCAGGGTGTCTCTTCCTAATATCGAATCTGAAAGGTATGTATGAATGTGTTGCGACCAAAATCAGGTTGCTAAACATTCACGGATTACCACCAATTTCAAATTGGTGGTAAGCCATTCGCAAATGGGAAGGGGTCCCGGCGGGACCCCTTCCCATTTGGAAATGCATGCGAAAATATTTTTTCAGAGCAGGCAGTGGTCCCACAGACCACGCCTACTCTGAAAAAATGAACAGAAAACTTTTCATTTTTCTTTTTGAAATGCATCCCATTTTCCTTCAAGGAAAATGGGCTACATTAAAAAAAAATGCTTTATTGAAAAGCAGTCACAGGCATGGTTGTCTGCTGTCCCCAGCACGCCACCATCCCTGTGAGTGCTGGCCATTCCCGATGGGGTCGCAAATTGCGACCTACCTCATGAATATTGATAAGGTAGATCATTTGCAACCCCATTGGGAATCGCAAACAGTGAGCACACTGTTGTACGTTTTGTTTTGAGACTCGCAATTTGTGATTCCCAAATGGATTGCAAATTAGAAGTCGCAAAACAAAAGTTCGGACATCTGGCCGTTGTCATTTACAATGTCAATAGCTCTACCTCTCAGAAATGCAAGACCTGTTGCATTGCAGATGCTTGTTGTGTTATTATTATGAAAGCCCATCCCACCTTCAGCCATGCCTGCTTGTTTTACCATCTCTAGACAGGCAAGAGAATGTGTTGTACGGTCCATGTCAGATTTCACATAAGTGTTTTGATTTTTGTCTTCTTTTACATTGTGCTTGTGTTTGTTCCTTCTTAGGATGTACGCTGGCATCATCGCATGCTTGTTTGACATTTTGATGAATCTTATGACAAAATAGAACAAAAAGAAAGAAAACATTTAACTTACAATGGCTTGGCATAAGAGCCATGAGAACGGATGAAGTGCATCAATCCATTTGAAATTCCCAATATGTTTGTAAGAAGAAATGCAAAAGTTTATAGTTTGATTTTTTAGGGAGTCACACAAATATTCCTTACTAAAATAAACGGTTTGATCTTCAAACCATCTAGAAAATGTGAGGTTTTATAGTGATTATTTGGGTGTTTGTGTCTATGTGGCATGACCTATTTGTTGCTCAGAAATACTTATAAAAAGTATTTGTGTAGAAGGATTTCATTTTCCTTTTAGGTTCTAATAGTCTGATATTGTCAATTTTTATGTAGCTTTTGCTTTTCATGTTATGATGTTCTTTGATACTATTTGGATTACAAATAATTATATGCTTTTAAGAGGTTTGTCATGATCAAGGACGGTTTTACAAAGATTTTCATGATTTCTTGAATACTAATTTTGACCGTGAGATGACACCACTAATTAAACATAATGCATAGTTATAGAAGCTGGATATCCTTGTCATTAGGGTCCTTGAAAAGCCTCCCTTCTCCTCTGCAATTTAGATATTGGGCAGTGTTGGAAATGTTCCTTTCTATAAGGTCAACCCCCAATTTTGCCTTCCTCCTTCTACTTTTGCTGGATATTTGCTTGTGTTCGCCTGAGGACTCTCTGCACTTTACCATTGCTAACCAGTGATAAAGTCCTTGTGCCCCCTAAAATATGGTACAATTGGCATATACCTAATTGGCATATTTAATTTACTAGTAAGTCCCTTGTAGAGTGGTATACTAATATATCCAGTGCCTGCAAATTAAATGCTACTAGTGGGCCTGCAGCACCTGTTGGACCACCCACTTAAGTAGCCCTCTAAAACATGTCCCCGGCCTGCCATTGCAGCCTGAATGCTGTGTTCCACTGCCATGTGCACTTGGCATTGAAACCCCCTTGCCAAGCTACAAACTCCCATTTTATAATATATAAGTCAGGCCCTAGGTAGCCCATAAGGCAGAATGTATATTTGTAAAGATTGGACATGTATTTTTACGTTTTACATGTCCTAAATCATTTTTCACAACTGTGAGGCCTACCCCTTCCATAGGATAACATTGGCGATGCCTTATTACATTTAACAAGTAGTGATTCTCAAATGAGAGGAGGTAGATATGGCATATATGGTACCTATGAACTTATAATAATAAACCCTCTTCAATGGTAAAGTCTAACTCAGTGGTTCCCAACCTGTGGGCCGGGGACCCCTGGGGGTCCGCGAAGCTTCCTCAGAGGGTCCGCGACAGCTGGGACCTAATAATATTAGATTTTTTAAGCAATCAGTAATGACTCAGTGGGGGTCCCCGGGTTCCAATAATGATTCAGTGGGGGTCCCCGGGCTCCAGTATTGATAAAATGGGTGTCCACAGAAGTCAAAAGGTTGGGAACCACTGGTCTAACTTATCATTACAATTTTGAAAATGCCACTTTTAGAAAGGTCAATAAACAAACACAAATGATGGACGGAATGCGGAACCAATCAAACATTCACCCTGACTCACAGAATCTAGCCTGGGAGTTCGGGCTGGACCATTCCCATGGGGAGCAGGGTCAAGACTAATTTGCATATGGATGGGTCCAAACTGGAATGGCATGGGAAGCAAAAAAACTGATGGATTAAACCCAGATCTTTGACTGGGGGAGAATGTTCGATTTGCTCTGCATTCCGTCTATCAACTGTTGATTTTTCACATTTGTCACTCCAAGTGGGAAGGGTATGCCCAGACGTGGGTTCAGTGCTTTCTATGCCACCAGATTCAGGCTATCCTGGCTAATGAAGGGTGATACCCTGAAACCGGGCCCAGGATGCTTGTTACTGGTCCAGGCAGAATCTGGCCTAGCAGTTCAGGCTGGACTGTTCCCATGAGGAGCAGGGTCAAGACTGATTTGCTTATGGTTGGGTCCAAACTGGAATAGCATGGGAAACAAAAAAATTATGGATTAAACTCAGATCTATGGCTGGGGTAGAATGTTTGATTTGTTTTGCATTCTGTCCATCATCTTTTGTTTTTACATTTGTTGCCCCAAGTGGGACGGGTATGTCCAGAAGTGGGTCCCATGCTTGATATGCCACCAGATTCAAGTTAGCCTGGCCGTTGAAGGGTGGTTCTCTGAAACCAGTCCCAGAATGCTTGTTCCTGGTCCAGGGGCAATCTGGCCTATCAGTTTGGGCTGGTCTGTTCCCATGGGGAGCAGAGTCAGGACTGATTTGCATATGGTTAGGTCCAATCTGGAATGGCATGGGAAGCACAAAAACTGATGGATTAAACCCAGATCTGTGACTGGGGGAGAATGTTTGATTTGTTCTGAATTCTTTCCATCATCTGTTGTTTTTGCATTTGTTGCCCCAAGTGGGAAGGGTATGCCAAGATGTTGGTCGTGTGCTTGCTATGCCACCAGATTTAAGCTAGCCTGGTTGATGAAGGGTGATATTCTGAAACTGCTAAGAGGATGCTACTTCCTGGTCCAAGAAGAATCTGGCCTGGCAGTTTGGGCTGGACAGTTCCCATGGGGAGCAGGGTCAAGACTGATTTGCATATGGCTGGGTCCAAACTGGAATGCCATGGGAAGCAAAATAAAATGATGGATTAAGCCCAGATCAGTGACTGGGAGAGAATGTTTGATTTGTTCTGCATTCCATCCATCATCTGTTGTTTTTACTTTTAGAAAGGTGGCATTTTCCTTAGCCCTTTGTGTCTGCAGCATGTCTTGGGCCACATGAGTGGTTGCAGCTGACAGTTTTGTGAATTACTCCCAGACAGTCATACAATAGTGGGATTAGAAGAGCCTGAATTGGGCCATTAAACAGCTTGATGAGGGGGTGGGGTGGGCTGAGCACAGCCACACTGGCACCTGAATAGGTTTTGCCCTGTCTTCTCACAATAGGCTTAGTGACCCTGTAGTGTCAGTGCATCCAGCTTGGAGCAAGAGCAAGGGAGGCAGGACACTTCCAGAACCTTTCTAGAAACTTTTCCAACCTTCTAGGAGCAGGGCAGCAGAATATAAAATTAGGACTCTCAGACTCACTCTTCAGTTCACTACTGGACCTGCGGATGGACTGCCTGCTGTTGTGACCTGCTGTGCATTCTGCCATACTGCTGCTGTAACTGGAAGGTCTGCTTTGTTGCCCGGAGCCTTCCTTGAACCCTTAGAGGCCTGCACTTCTGTTGAGCTTTGCATCTACCTCTATATCGAGGACTCCCAGAAGTGACTTCAATGGCTAGTTTGCTGGCCTCATTTTTAGAGGCACATGACAGGCCCCTACCATCTTGTAGCCACAACTGGACCTAGCCTGAGTTGAGTCCCAAACCCCTGAATGTTTTCCATACACTCCTGGACACTTGATTGTGGTGCTAAATGTGACTAGATGTCCCCGGTTTGTGCTTTTATCTTTTAGGCACTATTTGTTACCTTAAGATTAAAAAAATCATGACTCTGGTTCTACTGATTGGATATTTGTTGTTCTCTTGTCAAATTGTAAAAACATTTAGTCTGTTTCTCTAAATTGGTTTGAGATTTTTCTGGTGTTGTGTTATCACTTTATTGCTGTTTGTGTGCTGCATACATTCTTTACACATTGCCTCAGTTAAGCATGACCGCTTTATGTGACAAGGTACCCAGGGTTAAGCAAAAATTAATTTAGTGACTTTTGATGCTCACCCTGCAAAGAATTGTGGATGTTGCTTTCTCAGGGTAAAAATCCCAGTCAACAACAATTCCATTTCTCAAGTAGCAGTGAGAAGCTGGGCATGGGATTTTCTTTTCCTTATTTTGTTTCTTGTTACCCGGTACAAATATTTAATTTTAGCTTGTATGCGTAGCATTAATGGAACATTTGTAGTAAGCATGTTTGCCTAATAATATTGATTACGCATTTTCAGTTGTATAATCTGGTGGTTGATAAACTATGAAGGTTGTATGTTCTTCATATGTCCACTTGGAGGACTTTCAAGTTAAAATAGCTGGCTCCCTTCCAAATACCAGTGACAATGGTTTTATATCCAAACACAGTTATGATCTCAGCCATGTAGGGTACGTCGATGGTGGCTCTGTGGACAACTGCTTTCTGCTGGACAGCTTTTCCAGGTAGGAGGTCAAAGGTGGATGATGTTTTGTAGTGTGTCTGAAAAGAAAAGAGAAAAAATGGGTTCAAATAGAAAATACAAGTAGTTTAGGATTTTTTTGTAGATGGTATAGTCATTGTCACTACTATTATGAATATCACTACAGGCAACATTTTGTTTTTAGCAAATAAAGCATCGTTGTATTGGTAGCACCATTAATCATCACCCTATTTTGATAAATACCTTTGTGATGTATCCATTAGGCTGTCTGTTCTCTCAAAGTGCCTATAGGACACTTAAGAGTTCACCTTTGTTCTTGAATCGAGAATTTGACTGTTATTATCATTTCTGATACAACTGCCACGTATGAATTTAGCAGTAAAGCAATGCGTGTACTTCCATTCAGCTCCTGGACATCGATTTAGTGATACATGAGCCCCTCTTCAAGAATCTTCCTCCCAGAACGTGTGTTGAAAAGGTGCAATACAAAGTAGAATTTTGCATGAATACTTAAAGCCTTGAGTCCCTGGAGTTGGGCGGTCTCTGATCAAATTGTTCCTCTGAGGGCCATAATAGAACCCAAATGATTACAACTCAAGTAATCACAGGATTTGAAACTCCTACCATTTTCAGTCAGTGCATCAAGCTTTGGAGCTTGAGCCTAAAAGCTACATATGTGTGAATCCACCAATATGCTGATGACAGCAGTTAATCTCGTCCCTACCTCAGAAAAGTTCAATAACATCACCCCTTACTCTTTACTACATAATGCACTCTTTTCTTAATTTTGTTTGGTGCTTAAAATGTTTCAAAGAAATACAGAGTTATTTAACTTTAGATGGAAAACAAGTGATCACAGACAAGAATAATTCTAACAATAGAATAATATTACAATGGAATTCTGAGCTTGGCTGTGATCATGGTTTTCAAAGATGTCTGATGCCCCACCAGAAGATTACTTTTTTTTACTGGAAGGATTGCATTAAATGGGATGAGAGTGGGTGGCAGAGGAGCTGGTACACCATGAAATGTTTTGTAGTAATAATGGGCTGTCTTGTCACAGATGCGGTGTGAGAAAACAGGGCTTTTTGCAGTGTCTCCCCATTTTTTGTTCCCATGTATGACTACTAAGTGCTGTTTTTCTGACTCTGAGGGTGCCCTGGGCTTTGCTAACCCGACCCAGGGCCTGTGCTCTGATTAATAGTATATGCAAACTAGGCATAATTATAATTGGCATGACAGACTGCCTGTAAGTCCCTAGTATATGGTATGGCATGTAGATTTAGAGGCCCAGAAGATTTAATGCACTTAGGTGTGCACTTCTGTGTGGCCTGCTGTCACTTCAAAAGCCAGCCTTGCTTTGGTTTTAAATTTATATACAAAGTCGCTTTTGGAATTAAAGGCACTTCCAAAATCTCAAACTACAGTTTTTTTAAATATAAGTCATCTCTAAGGTCTCCTCTAAGTGTCCCAGGGATAGGGTGCCTTGTAACTATAAGCAGGGATAATATAAGAAAGGTGTTTTATATAACCTGGTGAGGGACAAACAATTGATTTTGTCTTTCGCCATTGTAGTACTTAGCTCCTTAGGCTAACATGTCAATACTTTATCAAAGTAACTATTGCCAGGGAAGTGCTAAAAGTGTAATTCTTGGACTTAAATTGGTAGATAGAATATATCCAACAACTTTCCGCTGTTATGTTTATTATACCTATCACAGAACCCAAAATCCATCCTACATAAATAAAACAGATAAAACAATGACAGAATTATGACAGTCGAGCGGGGAATGAGACATGATAAATTCCAGATTTTCAAGGCTAAACATATCAAATTAATAACTGCCACTCATACAGATGTATAGTGAAGCTGTTTGATCAAAAGCATTCCAATTTATGCTGGCTACTGTTAAAATGTTTAAAAGCTGGACCAAAAACCTTCTCCGAGAATAACCGTACAATGTGCAAAAGCACATTAACATGCAAAGTGCGTTGTGTCGACACATAATGACAGGGGCAAGTTGGAAAACAAGTACCAGTCAAAGGAAATGTCCAGTCTCTCTATCTGTCTGCATGAATAATACACTTTGCATGTGGAGAAGTGTGGCACAATGGTTAGAGCGGCAGACCCTGATGCAGAGATCTGACCTGGGACCAGGGTTCAATTCCCGCCCTCCCCCTTCCTGCCTCACCATCTGTTGAGGGGAGATCCCCTCCCACAGGCACATCTCTTTGTGTGATGCCAGGCCACTTCACACCTCATTAAGGGAGGCTGGCCAATCAGAGCACAGCAGCAACAACAATGCAGGGCTGAAGCTGGCAACTTTTCAGGTAAAGTTTAAAACTCCTTACCTGAACAAGTTATATTAAATCCCACAACTGGAAGTTGTGGGATTTATTGTAACAATTAATTTGATACCAAACTCGTTGTATCTGTCACTTAAGGGACTTTTAACATTAAAATAAAGTCTCCCCATTCTAGCCTATGAAGGCCATTCACTACAATGCGGGGAAAACGAATTTGGCTGTTTTTACCTCACCAGGGCTTATAAAACTATTTTTTATAAGGTCCCTGCTTATAGTTACATGGCACTCAGCCCTAGGGGCACATAGGGCACACCTTAGGGGTGACTTATATGTACAAATAAGGTAGTTTAAGACTTTGGAACTACTTTTAATTCCAAAGTCGAATTTGCATATAACTTTAATTTAAAAGCAGCCAGCAAGGCAGGCCTGCCTTTAAATGGCACTGGGCACTTCAGCAGTGCACCTATGGGTGCACTACCTATGCTGGAGTCCCTAAACCTACATGCCCTATCATATACTAGGGACTTATAGGTAGGTTGACTTAGCCAATTATAATTAGCCTAATTTGCATACTGAGTTTACACAGAGCACAGGCACTGGGACTGGTTAGCAGTACCCAGGGCACCATCAGAGTCAGGAAAACACCAGCAAAAAGTGGAAAATTGGGGCAAAAAGTTAGGGGGCCTCTGCAATCAGCCCTGTTTTCTCACACTAATGCTAAAGCTAAATTATCAGACACTGTGGCAAATTATATCCCTACAGACCATCTCAGATAGAGTGTTCATTCCGGGACCATTTCAAGTTATTTACAGTGAACAGGCTATTATCTCTGACGTAGGTATTTCACTATTTGAAAGACAGTTAGAAATCCCCTCTCTAACCTACCATCTGGCTCTTGATTTAATGCACCCATTTTGACAAGATGAGATGGGAATTTAACACTTTCCAAAAGATAAAGCTTCTGGAAAGGATGGTTATTCATTGTAATGTTAGCAAACCTCTGTGTAGGATTCAAAAGCCTCATTAAGGTAGCTATGCACATAAGAGATAGATCGCATCATTCTTTCATTAAAGACGTTTAAGGTGTTTTCTAAAGAAAGGGAAAGATCCAACAAATCTAAATTTATACCGCTGTATAGCTTTGTTAAATACAGATTATCTTAATAATCTTAATTAATTGTCATTCATAGAGATGCAGTAGTATCCCAACTTACATATAATGATACAAATTGATTTAGTGCAGGAGGTCAATAGTGTGAAATCATTTTTTGATAGAAGCATTAGATTATTTAATATCTACAAAGACTCAAGCAGCGATAATATTTTTGTTAGAATTAGAATATTGGAATGTTGAGCGCTCCATTGAAGATAATGGAGTAGCTCTGGCTTCTAATGGCTTTTAAAAGCCCGGAGCATCAACATTCCAGTGCTTGTCTTCACAGCTGCTGCTGTGAAAAAAGGCCTCATGGTGCCTGAGGGGATTTCAATCCCTTCAACTTCGTGAGGCCTTTTTTTTTTTACTAATTAGAACATTCTGCCCTCTAGCGGCAGAATTTTCTAATAGCATTATTGCCCGCTGTAGCTGGGCTATAGCAGTCATTGAAGGACTGCTCCCCTGTCAAAGGCCATCACTTTCAACTGGGGCCTATAATGCTGGGCGAGCCTTTAATGGCCGGTATAGCCCGCTGGGGTGAGCTATAAGGCTATAGTAAAAAATGGGTTTGGCCCTGTTAATCGGAGGTTTCTTTTTAGAGTGCCCCAGGTGATTGGGCCTTCCACCCACCAATCAGAATAATACCTTCCATATATGAGGATGCATCAGCATCACTACTAAGGGTGTGCGTTGTTGTCATTGCCTTGTGGAAAATATAATAAATAAAACTAACAAGTAATCACTACGGTCAATCTCACCTTAGAGTTTGTTAGTACATGTGAAAATGTTGCAAAATGGGTAATTTTCCGTGTTCCACCCTGGTACTGCTTTCACTTTATTAGTTTCAGGAGCAAAATGGTGCTTGCAGCAGTGGAATGCACATTCTCTTGTGAAAGCGCTTTTATTAATGACAGAATGATGTTTATTAATATGCCTTTCAGTTAACAAGACCTCAGCCTGCTTGCACTGTCACTTGACTTAAAAACTGAGTAGATTGATGTGAGCCCTTTTCTATAAATTATTTTTCTTTCAACTAATTGCCTTATGTTCTGACCTCTCGCAATTATCTTTATCTCTATGCCTCATTGATGATGATTTGAATGCACTTAACTAACCACTTTTTGCCTTCTGTAATGATTCTTAAATTTGAATAATTGTATGTTTTTTTTATCTCTGTCCCACATGATTCCCGTGGCCCCGATTCTGTGAATCAGCCCTTTAAATTCATTAGTGAACTGTGTTGACACTTTCTAACTAGGCCTTCAAGTCTATGATTTAACAGCCTCTGTATTTATCATCAAAATGGTGCTTCCTAAAGGGGAATGCACCACAGCATCTTCAACAGCTTCAAACTGTGATGGTTGTGGTCTGCTATTCTGCAAAGTAACGATGATATGTAAAGTGATGCATGCCACTAGAACACGAAGACGTGCACTTCTTGAATTGATTACATTTGGAGAAACTTCAATCAGTTTCTGGAAAAAGTCTCCTGAATACAGCTATCAGACATGAAAGCTTCATCACCACAGATTGTTTCTCCTTGTGCTGCTCTTGTCTTTTCGCCGGTACCTTGACACAAAACAGGGCTTCTGTAGATCAACATGCATGGTTCCTCCAGATCGTGTTACACGTACTCAGGTAAACTGAAACTTATTTAATTTTGAATCTGTTAATCATACTTTGGCATCCTGCTGACTACTCATACTTTCTGTTTCCATCCACCAATAGTCCCACTTTTTGGCGCCCACACCATTCCAACTTGCATACATCCCATATGTGTCACAGTAAATGTTCTATGATCTTTGACTTCGCAATTCGCAGCCTAAGCAGCCCTCTCCACATAAGCCTACAGTGAACTTCTTTATAAGTGTCAATTGAAAAGTTTGTAAAACCTTGAAGAGCCTACAGGCTGACAGCTGCTTCCAGGTGAGTAACTGGACTGTGCTTCAAAAGATGTGAAATCGTATAGTGTTCTACATACTAAGGAAATCATATGCTACCTTTAGAATGCACTACAGAAGTCTTCCTGAAACCGCTCTCTTGAGGATTGGTTGTTAGTTCACAGGAGGAAATAAAGAGATTTCCTTCACATAAAGGTTCACATTCTGAGGCAATCTAGCCGTGCAGGCTCCTGGAGTATCCCAGTTGCGTGTTCTTATGATCTACAGTAGTAGTCACCAAATTGAAGTATAGCTATTTTAGCCATATTTAAGACACATTATTTTAGCTAACTAGGTCTGCTGCTGTGCACTTTAACCGAGTCACATTTTTATTCAGCATTGCTTTCTTTTTCTAGCAATTGTCACATTCGCTGTGCTGTTTTATTTTCTCTATCTTCTTGTCCTTTCGCCTAGGAAAGCATTATATTCTTAGTAGGACATTTATTTCACTCTATGCTTTCTCCAAGGCTAAAGTCAGATAGGGTTGCCGACAATACATGGTATGCTGTGTCTCCAACATTTGCAGAAAACATACATCCATAGATAAAACAAAGTAAGCAGGTAAATCTGTACCTCAATTCTGTTGACGGTAGCAAAGTTCCAAGTATGTGAAGTGGATGTAGTTGCAGATATACTGGTACCAGCTTCGCCAACAAAAGGTATTTTAGCTTTGAAAGTAGTTTCAGCATCCAATCCAAATGTAAATCCATGTTCGTGGGTAAATTGGGTCTCAGCAACACATGTTTTATTAATTCTGAAACAAGCAGACGCACACCACGGTTAGAACATGTCAAAATGAGAGACTGTAGATTAGCAATAGCTCCTGAGAAAGGGAATGTGAGGTCAGAGACAGAACCATCCACCACCTGAGCCAATGAGAAGGATTTGTGCCGCTAAATTGGAGATGAGGGCCACATACGTTCTTATTTGGTGATTGACACCTATTTTGTTTTTCAGACATCAACCCAGTGCAATAGGGAGAAAGACACAAGAAGGGTAAAGAAGGAGGAAAGCAGTGACACACCTAGAAAACGTGGATGAAAAGGAGCCTGCATGAGTGGGATAAAGGAGCAGGAATGTTCTGGCAGTGGATTAAAGGGGGATGTGGTGAATCAAGGCTTTGGGATTCTTGGCAATACATTTGGTGTTGCCATTTGTTATTTTACAGATTGCCAGGCAGAGACATATGTGGGTCACCTGTAAAATGTTATTAGTTGTCACCTGGCTTTAATAATGCCATGTGCACTTTATATCTGTTTAAGTAGTTCAGAGAACCCAAGTATTCGTGGATTGTTGGTGCCTCATAGGTTTTCTGTACCCTACTCCAAAATGCATTCACATTCATCTACAAGCCAGGCAGGCAGACTCACTCATCATACATTTTTGCCTACGCAGCAGTGGGAATCCTCTATCTCAGCTGTTTATCAAGGTTTGCCCTTTTATCAGTGACAGTATTTCACCCAAAGGGCCGTGTGAAACCAGAGACATTGATTTTTTCCAGACCTACCCAAGTGCAGGCTCATTCATCATTTTGGTTCCAATCCACCAGTTTCTCCACTATTTTCTCCTCAAGGCACTCTCATCATAAAAGTTGGAATTCCGGCTGTGGTTGCATATGGGCACAAGATATCGCTTACAAAAATATCAACTTCACATTATCAAATAATACAATATTCCAAATGTAAGCCGGCATCGTGTATCTAGCGGTAAGTACATATTTACTATTCTTAGTTCAACATCTATGTAATTTAAAGATATACAGTGTATATATCTTCAAGTTACTAAGATGTGGGTTTATATAATAGTAGAAGTATACATAAACATAAAGGGGCATATTCAAGAGCCCCTAGTGCCATTCCAATGCCACATTAATGCAATTTTTTCATGCGAATGTGGCATTAGGTGGCCAAAAACGAGAGGCCATACTTACAAAGTGGCGCAATGCATGCATTGCCTCACTTTGAAACCCTTTGCACTACATTATGCCTGCGCATGGCATAATGTATGCAAACGGGGTGTTCCCCTGTTAGGGGGGCCAAAACAAATCTAAGAGAATTCCTTGCGCCATTTTCTTTCAGCACTTTTAATGCCTGCTCAGAGCAGGCGTTAAAAGGAGGCTTCCATTGCTTACAATTGGCCTCTGGGCACTTTGCAGGATTAGCTTCCCAATTTGTGAGGCTAATCCTGCAAAGCGCCAGACTAGCATAAACACATTCTGACACCAGTCCCCTAACTACCAGCATGGTGCACCATATTTAAAATATGGAGCACACATGGTGGTGTTAGGGGGGCGCAAGAAAAGTGGTGCTGCATTGTGTGCAGCTCCACTTTTCTTAAATATCCCCCAAAATACTTCTATGATATTGTGACAGTCGATATTCGAAATATGATATTTTTGTATATGATATTTAAAACTCCATGTCCCAGTAGTGCATTCAGCTGTTCCAAAGCTTCACTACCTTCTGTACCCTCACTTCATTTAAATCAAGCTCTTCACTTGCCCAAGAGCTGCAGCTCGGGTACCCCAAAGAGCTCCAAATTCAGCAGTACTTGGGTTGCTAATTTTTCTTGCTATGTAGTTGCTTTGCTTATCCTTGTTGCATGCATTCTCCTTTATATAATCCTATTTTATCATTGTATATATTGTGGGGCATATTTATTTAAAAATCACACAGTGCAGTGTAGCAAGTCACCTTGCTGAGTTGTGTGATAGGCAAAGGGCTGAAATGTGCCGTACTTAACATTGTATGGCTCATTCCAAGCTTTTTCCTGCACTGGCACACAATGCGCTGCCTAGCACCAACACACACACCCATATACAATGGTGTAAGGGTTCCTGCATTGTAAGCAAGATTGTGTTTGTGCAGAAAGGAACACCTTCCTTGCGCCACTGGAGTATTAAGGAGAAATAAAGATATTTTTCTTTGTTATGCCTCACCTGGAGACACTTAGGTTTTTGACACATTCCCAGGTCTACCAGTAATGTTACATATGGGAATGTGCCAAAATTTATGGGTGGATGCGTGAAAATACCCACACACCACCCATAGAATGCCCTCCCATGGCAGAGTAACGCAACACAGCGATTTGTGCTGCATTGCGTTACTGTAGATTTATCAAGCCAGGTAAGACCACACAAGGTGGCCTTGCGTGGCTTGATAAATCTACCTTAAGAGTTGCTTTGCTCTTGCACCTCTTTGCCTCTGTGTGTATAGGTTCAATCTGCAAAACAGTAAAATTAGCATATGGAGTTCTCTCTTAACAGGGTACTGAGTGAAGTGTGCCCATAGCCATTCTATCTCTACAGATACTGTAGTGGATCCTATTTAGTTTCAATGGGAATCAGGAGTTAGCTTAGCCTTCTGGCTTGCAGGCCTGGGCCCCCGTCACCCAGTGACTGTTAATCTACTTAGATTGCTCTGTTTTAGCACATTTATTTAATTAATTCTTTCAAGATGGCTGCCGTTTATAGTTACGAAGATATTTTAGTTTCACGTTATCAGTGCCATTCTCTAAAGACGTCACTATCAGCGTCAAAGATAAATGAGATACGTAGGTTGTCACATGATGTACTTTCCCACTTTCGAGTGCCAGTAATATAATGTACCTTTTCAGGGAATTGTTTATATATTTGCTGCCCCAAGCATGCTTTCTTTTCTATTGTTTGGGAACATACCTGCGTCAGGGGTCCTACCAGATATGTGTAAATACATCTCACACAGACAACATAATCAGAGGGATTCCAACCAGATGCCATCGATGCTATCTATGCTACAAATCGCCTTGATACTGACCCAGTCTTCGTGCCCCCAAGGAGTCTGATCTAGAGACCTCATTCCAAGGTAATGTGGGTTAAGGGGTCTTCTCATGGACATGGTACTTTCAGATTAGGTTTAACACACCTAGCTCTCCTTAGGTTAGAGATTAGGTTCTTCATTCTAGGGACGTAGGGCCTATTTCACATCTATTTCATATCTTATGTTATTGCAAGATGGTGGGTGTCCTTGTATTAATGACTCTTGTTTTTACCATTCTGTTCCTTGTATTTTTCAGTATCCTAATCATTGCAACCCATGCATTTTATTTCAGATTGCAGTCTTGTTACTAAAAACTTTTGAAACTTCACAGCATCTCCTTCATTACCTGTGTTTGACTGAGACATGTTGTTCATGTGAGAGAGGGGTAATCTCCGTTTAACCATGACCTCCCTGAGAAGTCACACTCTTGAGTCCATGCATAAAGGCTGCCTTGTAGGAAAGTGGCCTCTTTCTAGCATGGTTACCCCCACTTTTGGCCTGTTAGTCAGTGTGTTTGACTGTGTCTACTGGGATCCTGCTAATCAGGACCCCAATAGCTATGCTTTCTTCCTTAAATTATGGTTATTTCATACTAGTAATCCAGTATTTCACCCACAATTGGGAAACTGGTGCCCCCGTATAAGTCCCTAGTATATGGTGCCTAGATATCCAGGGCATTGGGGTTCCAGGGAATCCCTATAGGCTGTATCATAACTTTTGCCACCCATTGGGAGCCCAAGCAAAGGCTTCTACAGGACTGCCATTGCAGCCTGTGTGAAAAGGTGCATGCACCCTTTCACTGCCATTTACACTGCACCAGGTCACTTATAACTCACCCCTTTAGCAGGCCCTCCAGTCCTGAGGGCAGGGTGTACAGTACCTGTGTGTGAGGGCACCTCTACACTAGCAGAGGTGCACTCATGACCTCCAGGACCATTTTCCTGGACGCCATTTTAAGTGTGTACTGGACAGAGGTCACTACCTCTGTCCAGCTACATAATGGTAACTCTGAACATAGATATGTTTGGTATCAAACATGTTGGAATTATACCCTAACGCTTTTGCAAGCACTGGTTGTATCATTCCATGCACTCTGGGGGCTCCTTAGAGGACCCCCCTTAGTTGCCATTCCAGCCTTCTGAGGTTTTCCAGGCAGCCCCAGCTGCTGTCACCTCTCAGACAGGTTTCTGCCCTACTGTTGCTTGAGCAGCTCAAGCCCTTGAAGGCAGAACAAATTATTTCCTTTGGGAGAGGTGTGTTACACCCTTTCCCTTTGGAAATTGGTGTTCAAGGCTTGGGAGGGGTAGCCTGCCCAAGCCTCTGGAAATGCTTTGAAGGGCAAAGATGTTGCCAAGCCATCCTGACCAGGCAATCAACATTTTCAGACATAAAGCATGTATGGTCTTTTGAGATGGAGGTTACGTACTATATGTGTGGGAGCCTTGTATGTCCAAGGATGTTTTCCCAATAAGCTAATCCTATGAATTATAGCAAACTATAAGGACATTTTTTAACATATGGTTGTTGGTTTTTGAAAACTATTAGAGACAGATCAGTATACTACCGACCTATTTGGAGATACAGAAATTAGTAAGATCTGCTCCCAAACTTCCTCCTTCCTAAGAATGTCTCTTTTGATATTGGAATGTCCCAGGAATGGCACACAGTTTTGTTCCCTACCCGGACTGCCCAACTGAGAGCATCTGATATTCTGGTTATTAGATATCTGGCACTAGCGCATACTAATCTAACTTGTGTGAATGCAAAGTCATAGGCTTGTAGTTTCATGTGAGTGAGGTCCTGAGCCTGTCCTAGACAGGGAGGGGTACACCAAGTACACTCTTAGCATATATGTGTGTAGACACAGCATACTGTGTTTAAGTGTGTCAGCAATCATGACCATATATTTGTATGTATGTCATGTCAGTGGAAACAAAGCCTACCTTTTGTCAGTGACATTACCGATGACGTCACTGATGACATCTCATATGACATCACTGATGACATCATTCAGTGAGTGTAAGTGGTAGTATGATGTGTGAGTGGGTGTGTGTTAGAAATGGGGTTTTTGGTTGGCAGTCAGGTTACCCTCTGTCCAAGCAAAAGCCCTCACTCTAGTCAGGGTAAGTCACACACTATCCAAGATTATCCAGTGCCCACCCTCTGGTAGCTTGGCACGAGCAGTCAGGCTTAACTTAGAAGGCAATGTGTAAAGTATTTGTGCAATAAATCATACATTGCCTTCTAAGTTAAGCCTGACTGCTCGTGCCAAGCTACCAGAGGGTGGGCACCGGATAATCTTGGATAGTGTGTGACTTACCCTGACTAGAGTGAGGGCTTTTGCTTGGACAGAGGGTAACCTGACTGCCAACCAAAAACCCCATTTCTAACATTGGTGGCAGCGGTGGGATAGGACTTGTATTTGTGCAATAAATCATACAATACCACCATATAGCACCACAAAAATACACCACACAGTGTTTAGAAAAATATATAATATTTATCAGGATAATTGTAGGTCAAAAAGAATAAAGTTGCAATGGGAAATTGTAGAGATATCACTGAAAAGTGATATAAAGTGCCTTAAGTCTTTAGAATATAAACAAAGTCTCTTTCAAGCACAAGTACCTGGTTGGGAGTGGAAAAATCTCCTCAGAGGGCCACAAGCGAAGAGATGCGTGGAAAAAGGGTGTGTGCGTCGATTTCTCCCCAGCACACACGGACTTTGCGTCGTTATTTTCCACGCGGGGAAGTCGGGCGTCGTTTTCCGGTGCGTGGACAGTCTCTTTCTGTGGATCGCGGGGATTACCAGATGTCCCGGGTCTGTGCGTGGATTTTCCTGCTTGTCCTCCGGGTGCGCGTCGTTCTGCGGGGCTGCGCGTCGAAATTACGATCTCACGGCAGGCGTCGCGTCGATTTCTCCTCTAGACTTCGATCTGCGGGGCTGCGTGTTGAAATTACGATCTCACGGCAGGCGTCGCGTCGATTTCTCCTCTAGAGGTCAGGCGGCGTTGTCCTGGCGAGGCTGTGCGTCGGATCTTCGATCGTCCCAAGAGCGTTGCGTCGATCAGCGTCGGAGTGCGGCGTTTTTCTCACCGCGAAACAAGCTGTGCGTCGAAATTTTCGGCGCACGGAGCGTCCAAGTAAAAGAGAGAAGTCTTTTTGGTCCTGAGACTTCAAGGAACAGGAGGCAAGCTCTATCCAAGCCCTTGGAGAGCACTTTCACAGCCAGACAAGAGTTCAGCAAGGCAGCAGGGCAACAGCAAGACAGCAGTCCTTTGTAGAAAGCAGACAGGTGAGTCCTTTGAGCAGCCAGGCAGTTCTTCTTGGCAGGATGTAGTTTCTGGTTCAGGTTTCTTCTCCAGCAAGTGTCTGATGAGGTAGGGCAGAGGCCCTGTTTTATACCCAAATGTGCCTTTGAAGTGGGGGAGACTTCAAAGAGTGACTAAGAAGTGCACCAGGTCCCCTTTCAGTTCAATCCTGTCTGCCAGGGTCCCAGTAGGGGGTGTGGCAGTCCTTTGTGTGAGAGCAGGCCCTCCACCCTCCCAGCCCAGGAAGACCCATTCAAAATGCAGATGTATGCAAGTGAGGCTGAGTACCCTGTGTTTGGGGTGTGTCTGAGTGAATGCACAAGGAGCTGTCAACCAAGCCCAGCCAGACGTGGATTGTAAGGCACAGAAGGATTTAAGTGCAAAGAGATGCTCACTTTCTAAAAGTGGCATTTCTAGAATTGTAATATTAAATCCGACTTCACCAGTCAGTAGGATTTTGTATTACCATTCTGGCCATACTAAATATGACCTTCCTGCTCCTTTCAGATCAGCAGCTGCCACTTCAACATTGTATGAGGGCAGCCCCAATGTTAGCCTATGAAGGGAGCAGGCCTCACAGTAGTGTGAAAACGAATTTAGGAGTTTTACACTACCAGGACATATAACTACACAGGTACATGTCCTGCCTTTTACCTACACAGCACCCTGCCCTAGGGGTTACCTAGGGCACACATTAAGGGTGACTTATAGGTAGAAAAAGGGGAGTTCTAGGCTTGGCAAGAACTTTTAAATGCCAAGTCGATGTGGCAGTGAAACTGCACACACAGGCCTTGCAATGGCAAACCTGGGACAAGGTTAAGGTAGCTACTTAAGTGGGTGGCACAACCAGTGCTGCAGGTCCACTAGTAGCATTTAATCTACAGGCCCTAGGCACAGGTGGTGCACATTATCAGGGACTTATAAGTAAATTAAATAGTCCAATCAGGTATGATCCAAGGTTACCATGTTTTAAGGGAGAGAGCATATGCACTTTAGCACTGGTTAGCAGTGGTAAAGTGCGCAGAATCTAAAAACCAGCAAAAATGAGGTCAGAAAAAGAGAAGGAGGAAGGCAAAAATTTTGGGGATGACCCTGTCAAAAAGCCAGGTCCAACAGTGTGTGAATGTGTCTATTGGTTAATGTGTGGTTGAATCATGTGCTGTATGGGAGACTGCATGGATGTGTAAGTTGCAGTATAGGTGAGCAAGTGACTGTGCGGGTAAGTGAATGGGTGTCACTGTATTGGTGAGTGACTTGGTGAGTCACTTACTGTATGGCTGTAAGTATCACTGAGTATCAGTGACTGTATGCAAGAGTCAGTGAGTGTATGAGTAGCTGTATCGTAAACTGAGTGGCTGAGTCAATTGCTATATTGGATAGTAAGTAGATGTGTGAGAACTTATGTTGGTCAGTGAGTGGCTGTGTGAATGGTTGTATGGGTGACTGAGTGAGTATTTAAATGCCTGTTCATGTGAGTGAGTTGGTATGTGAACAGTTGTATAGATGAGTGAATGTGTGTGTAAGTGACTGTAATAATGTAATAGTGAGTCAGTGACTGTGTGGGTGAGTGCATGGGTGTGTCAGTGTTTCTACAGCTGATTAACTGAATGTGTCACTAAAATAGTGATCTATTAATGGGATACACAAGTATGAGTGGGTGTGTCAGTGAGTGTGAGTGGGTGTGTAAGTAAGTGTATGAGTCTGTGAATACCTTAGTGGTGTATGGGTCAGTGAGTGGTTGTGTCAGTGGCTGTTTCAATGAATGTCTGTATATAACTACTTTTATGCATCTCTGAATAAGTATGTGAGCAGATGTGTATGTGTGGATATACAAGAGTTTGTATCAGCAAATGAGTGGGTGTATGACTGTGTGGGTGTTGCCAGTCATCAGTGATGTCATATGAGATGTCATAAGTGATGTCATCAGTGTTGTCACTGACCATGTTATGAGTGATGTAATATGTTAGGTCATAAGCAGTAGTTATAGTTAGCTCAGGTAACTATAACTGCTAAGTTTCTATGGTTTTGTACAAATAAAGTTCAGAACCTAACTTTAACTATAATATTTTCATTGAATTTCTAATGTTTTATTTTTGTTCTATTTCCTAACTATAACATCCCTGTAACCTTTGTTTATTAAAGTGAATGTCTATTTTTTTTTACATATAGTCATTTTAATTACTATACGTTAATCCAACCATTGCAGAGCACAGCATTTGGCCTCCGGCCAGACCCTGAAGCCAACCCCCTAAAACCACCCAACCGTGCACGTCCTTTACCCATGCATAGGGGAGGTTGCCCGCAAGACCTGGTCTGCAACCAGAACCTGCAACCAACACTCCCCAACCACCCAAACCTACGCTGTGCACAGCCCTTTCGCCGTGCATGGCAGGAGTTAACCGGAGCTTCTCTGGGTGTGAGAATAGATGTGAGAGGTTTATCTGGGGGGATAGTAGCTGTCAGATTGTCTGTCTGGGTGTTATAGTGCATACATCAGTGTTTTAGTTGGTGTGTCAGTCTGTGCACGGGTCTCTGAGTGGCTGTGTGAGGGGGTCACTGGGTCTGTGAGTTGGTGCATGAGTGAGTGGGTCTGTGAGTGGATGCGTAAGTGACCAAGTTGGTGTGTGAGTGGGAAAAATTGATTGACAGAGAGAAAGAAAGAGAGAGAGAAAGAAAGTAAGAGAGTTGTTTTAGACTTTAATATCTCATATACTTATAATGAGATATTTTTATTAGATTTAACAAAAATGTATTTAATATATTTTAAAAAGTAAAAAAATGTAAATGTTTCTTTTCTTTTCTTTTTTGTTTTAGCCCTTTCTAGGGAAACTTTAAGGGCTATAACTAGTTCTTTCGCCATGCACAGCAAATTACTCCACATATTATGTAATTGATGAGATTTAGTATGGCATCTCTGATATTATCACTGCAACATTTCCAATAAACTTATTCATAAGAAAACTGTGCATGGCAAGGGAGCAAGTTAAAATATCCTCAGGGTGTGAGTTATAGTTACTTAAAATAACTCTAACTAAAACTGCTGAATTTCTATGGTTTTGTACGAGTAAATTCAGAACATAACTATAACATCCCTGTAACCTTTGTTTTTTGAGTGCATAAATATATATATATATATATGTGTGTGTATATGTATGTGTCTATATATATATGTCTATATATATATATATATATATATATATATATATATATATATATATATAAAATTGATGTAAATGTTTTTTTAGGTAATTTTTTATATATATACATCTATATAAATAAATCTGTATCTTTCACTAATTTCTCTCCTCACACTTTTGCTCTTCTGCATCAGAACTTGTGTTCTTCATGCTCTTCTGCATCACTCTTTTGGTTGGTTCCTCTTTTCTTTCTGCTCTTTTCTTGTCCTTTTTAGTGAATCTCTTTCTCTTTTCACTCACCCACACCCCACCCCCTGTGCTCCAGCTACCTCCAAGAACTTACTTAATGGCGGAGGGGCAGCATATGCACATGGCAGGCACACTGCTGGCACACTGAAGATACATCAAAGCAAGTCTGTGTGCATCTGTACACACCTGGACTGCACCCAGCACCACAAACCCTGGTCTAATGACCCCTTGCAGCTACACCACCACTGCCCTCAATGCTATTGACTTTGGATGTGGCGACGACCGCTGTTGCCGTATGCACCTCACACCACAGTAGGACCTTTCACATGCAACTACTGGCATTTCACCTGCTGCAACAGCCCCACACTCTCCATCCTCATATAGCCCACCCATATACCACACCCACACCCACACCACAACAGTATCTCACATGTGTGTTTCCCAAAACACGTTAACTCTGTAAATATACCGCAGAGATCTTTGAACACATTGACACTGTCGTACTAGACCTCCTCTTTGTCACCAAAACCTTTCTCAACCCAGCATCAGCACCCAGCATTGCTGCAGCCATCCCAACAGGGTACAAGATCACATTGTAATGCTGAATCCACAAGCCAGGTGGAGGACTCGCCATCATCCACAAGGACAACATCAAATGCACCACATTCACAAACACCAACACCCCCTCATCATGGAACACATGCACTTCAAACAACCATGATCAAAAGTACCCTTGAATACCGACCTCCAGGACCACAGACCAGCTTCAGCAAACTCATCACAAACCTCATCACATCCCTTTCCTTCAAATTCAAAGATGTCATTCTTCCTCAGTTTTCACCAGGATCACCATCAGACCTTAACTCCACAGATCTGCTCGATAACATGAATTGCATAGGGCTCGTCCAGCTGATCCAAGGCCCAGGGCAAACTGAAGGACACACTCTGACACCCATCTTCACCTCCAGCAAAAACGTCAAATTCAGTCATGTCATCCCGCTCGTATGGATGGACGACTCCATAGTTCAATTCATTATGACCTCGATGTAATCCACCACCACCCCCCAGAAAGACCTAGGGCGCCTGGACGTGACTGGAACAAAGTGATGGAAACAGACAGGCTTAATACCCTCAAAACCAATCATACACTACCAACAACCTAGACAGTGACATAAGGACATAAAGAAATTTGAAGACTGGATCTCAGATGGTGCAAACACCCTCACACCCATCAGGAACATCAAACAGAGAAAAGTCAACAAGTAAACCAGCTGGTAAACTGACAGTCTCAGGGAATCCAAATGGTACTGCTAACAGCTGGAAAGGAAAAAGAGAACTAACCAAGAAACCACTGCCCGAGCCACCTACAAATCTGCATGTAGGCACCACTACCCAAGAATAGAAATCAGCCCCAACAACTACAAAGGGCTATTCTCCATTGTCAAAGAATTCTCCAACCTGCAGCCTCAACCAATAGCACAATTCCATTGCAAGAACTCTGTAATGACCACTCTGACTGCTTTCACAACAAAATATCAAAGATCTATAGCAACATAAACTCTAAGCTGAATCCAGCAGACATCATTTGTCAAGTGACGACTACAACCACCGCCAAAGAAGGACACCTGACCAACTGGAACCCACTACTCAGGGCCCCCTGCCAACCTGTGCCCCCAATACTACTACAACCTAGATGGAATCATGATTAGCCACACACTGACTTCCATCATCAACACCTCTATTGATACTGCAATCGTTTGCTGAGAGAGAACTGCCGGAAGCTCAACACCAAAAAGATGGAAGTGCTAATCTGTAGTAACAAGAGTAAATGCCAGAAACCTAAACCTCATCCTGGACAACAAACTCACCATGGAATCACAGGTCAACACCTTCACTTCCTCCTGGTTCTACATCCTATGATTGCTGCAGAAGATCTTCAAGTGGCTACTGAAGAAATCCAGATGCACCATCACACATGTCCTCATCGTGAGTAGACAGTACTACAGCAACACACTTTAAGCCGGAATTTCAACCTACCGAGTCCACAGACTCGAATCCATCTAGAACGCCACTGCCAGACTCATCCATTACCTCCCACACTGCACCCACCTCCCACCACACTTCAGAGAGCTCCACCGACTCCCCATCCAGATATGATGCCAATTCACACTTCTCACCCACACATTGAAAACACTGCACAACACAGGACACACATACCTCAACCACTGCCTACATTTTCACCAAACCACCAGAACCAGCGCTGGAAGTTGTTTATTCTCCTACATAGTAGCAAGACAGGGAACAACCTCATCTAGCACTTCAGAGCCCCCCCTCATGAATTTTGTAACAATCTGAAGACCTGGCTTTTCAACTAACTTTGTGGGAACAGCTGAGACAGCTTGTATACAGGCTCAGTCTCACCCCAACATATCTGCTCAGTGCCTGGGTACCCTCAGGAGTGACAGGCCAAGCTATACAAATGTACATAACATAACATAATATAGTATAACATAGTATAACATATAACATGACATCTGGCTGGCTCCATTTCAATTTGAAGTTTTGCAAAATACATGGTGAGTTGTTCTCTACTTATATGCATTGATATTATGATCGTGGTAAGATATTTCAATCACTTGGGGCAAAAGAAGTTCAGGCCTTTAGCAGAACTAGCCAACAGTTCCTAGGAGTTTTGCCTACAAATGAAACTTTTAGTCCAATAGGAGTTTTTACAAGACAACTTCAAAACAGGCATCTTCACACTATAATATAAAGGTCCCTAATTTCAAGAAGGGCCCCTTTTAAATAGGCCTCTTTGATTTTTGTTTGGACACTCAGTTCCTTCCCTCCATAGCTGGTGATCAGAAAATCATACTGTGGCCATTAATACTTTATTCAGGACTGATACTTACACTTGAATAATACCTTTATCTCATTCACCATGACCACTTGAGTTTTTACTCTGGTCTGTTGTTAGCCATTCTTCTGACTCCATTCCAGCATGCCCAGCCCTACTTTTCTAGTATTCTGGAACTGTCTAGTACTGATTTCATCATTATCCCACTTTTTGATCTACAAGATGATTCTCAGCCGGTATCTAATACATTATCTTCATTGGAAGATTTTGGGTCTGCCTGGAGAACCCTAGGAGTTTCAACAGAGGCTTCTCAACTCAGCCTTCCTCAGTTCCTGGTACCCTTAAAGCCTATAGATTTGCATGATAGTTATAGAGTAGTTGGAGTCCTAATAGAGTATCAGATCCCTTTTCAGATGATGTAACCTGACATCTGACATCTTTAGCGAAGGTGCAAGTAATAGTTACCTTAGGGCATTCGTTTTAGTTACTTAAAATAACTCTAACTAGAACAGCTGAATTTTAATGGTTTTGTGCATGTAAAATCTGAAACTAACTATAACACTCCTGTAACCTTTGTTTTTTTGTAGTAAATTTCTAGTTTATTTTTTTAAGATTAAGTAAGATGCCCATCGCAATGCACATGGGGGTGTGTGGAGGCACCGCCTGGTCTGGCATTATGCTGTCCCCACCCAAGATAGCTTATCCTACCTTGGCTCCTCCTTGCCATTCATTGCCCAGGTTCATGCCCTGGCTCCCTCATTACAGCTCTGTGTGGCCATTGTTCTGCCACTGCCCTTCCTGCCTTCCCTGAATAGTTAGCTTGCTGCCCCATTCACCTCCTCCCTACCCTCAGTTGTCTGGCTCCATGCACCAGCCCTCTCCCTCCTGCCCTGCCTGGCCTGATGTGCCGCTACTGCCCTCCATTTAGCTTGATAGCCCTGCCCACTCCTCTTGCCCTTTGTTGCCCAATTCTACGCCCCATCATTGCCTTCCTGCTTAGCTTGCTGCACCTACCCGGCTTCCTTTGCCCTCTGATGTCTGTGTGCATGCCCTTACTCCCTTCTTTTCTGTTCTGTTGAGTTTCTTCTGCCCCTCCCACCTGCCTAGCATGATCAGATACCTGCTGCCCGTCCCTGCAACCACCACCCTGACTGTCCAAGTTGCCTGCCCCTAGCCCCTCCCTCTTGTCCTCCATGGTCCATTTTGCTATCACTCCATTCTGCCCTCCATGCTCTTATGGGCTGCAACTGCTCCTCCAGCCTGCCCTACATGGTCTGTTGTGAAGCCCCTTCCCCTGCCCTCTCGTGTCAGTTCAGTCCCTAACCCTCCCTTCTGTCTTCCATGGTCTTTTTGTGCATGCCCCTGCCCGCCCATCATGGCCGTTGTGCTGCCACTACCCCTCCCGCTTGCCATGTATGGTCTATAACTCGTGTTCTAACCTCCTATGTTACCAGGACCAGGAGGTCAGTGCAGCTGTCCTCTCACAGCGCTGCAACCACCATTAAGAAGTGGAGGGAGGTGGGGGGAGCAGTCAGTGGGGAGGCGGGAGGGCAGGAAAGGTGCTTCGCGGGGGCAGAGGAAAAGGGGAGAAAGGAAAAAGCACTAGGGAAAAACGAGGGGTGATAGAAGAAAAAGGCAGAAAATGCAAAAGTGAAAGAGCCACAGAGAGAAGAAAAGAAAAGGCAAATACTTGCTTGTAATGGCCACTAGACCACCAGCATCAAGGTGACGTGTAGCATAGATAGTGTTGATGACATAGGTAGGCATCCCTCTGATTATCTTGACTCTGTGAGATATATTTATACAGATCTGGCAGGACCCCTGAGGCAGGTATGTTCCCAAACAATAGATAAGAAAGCATGCTTGGGGCAGCAATTATATAAACAATTTCCTGAAGAGGTACATTATGCACACAAAAGTGGGAAAGTAATTAATAATGTGAATACCTATGTATCCCATTTATCTTTGGCGCTGATAGTGACGCCTTTACAGAACGGCACTGATAATGTGAAACTAAAACATCTTCCTAACTATAAACATGGCAGCCATCTTGGAAGAAATAATTAAATAAATGTGCTAAAACAGAGCAAGCTAAGTAGGTTAAAAGTCACGGGGTGACAGGGGACAGGCCTGCAACCCAGAAGGCTAAGCTAACCCCTGAGTCCCATTAAAACTAAATAGGATCCACTACACATTCAAACTGCACAGTGGTTCTGAAAATATTGAGCCAAAAAACATGAGTCATTTTGTATTTAGATTTCTGCCAGGATTGATGCCCAACATCAGTACCAGGATTCAGCAGCATTTAATTTGCTGGCAGAACGAGGCACTGTAGTGATGAAATTGAATTGAAGCAGAAAAGGTTGAAGGAGAAGTTAATGGTGATGAAATAGAAAGCTGCTTAGACAGGAAATAAGAGCTAGCAGATGATGGTGAACACTACTGGAATGCAAGGTGTGCAAGAGCAGGTTAACAACGTATCTTAGTTTAGGGGTTGAGGACATAGGACCTCATTACGACTTTGGCAGTTTTTTCAAAAGACCGCCACAGCGATGGCCGCCAAAAGACTGCCATGTTGGTGGTAATCTGACCCCTGTATTACGAGTAACACACTGAAGACCGCCACAAAACAGCCACAAATCTGACACTGCCAGGACACAGGCAGTTGGGAAAGAGGTGGTCCTACCACCAGCCGAAAACTTTCCACCCACCAGATTACGAATCACAAATCACCTCAGTGGTTCTTCCATGGCGGAAAACCATTGGCAGTGTGAACCATCGCGCTCAACAACTCACTTCAGACAAAACACAACACCACATTGGACAGTTCAAATACCCCACACCTGACACACACACACAAACACCAGCTACACCTACTCACTGCACTACATAACACACATCCACACAACCCTCAATCATTTGCTACCAGAACAACATTCACAAACAGCGAGGACCCACAAACTAACGATTTAGCACTTGTCCACCATAGTCACATATATACTTCACACTCAGTACACCCCACACAACTGCATGAACAACGCAATACACACATAACGACTGATACACAGACACACACATACACAGAAGCACCACAATTGACCATCACACACAATGAAACACCCCCACCTCACCAATCACCCTACACTGCACCCTTACACACACATCACCCAACCACACCTATAACACAACCACCACCATGTCCCATCAAAAGCACCGATGCTTCACAGACGATGAGTTGAAGGTCATGGTTGGTTAAATTGTCGGAGTAGAGTCACAACTGTTTGGAGCACAGGTCCAGCAAACATCCATTGCCAGAATAATTGAGTTATGGCAGAAAATTGTCGACAGGTTCAACTCAGTAGACAACTATCCATGCACAAGGGAGGACATCAGGAAGCGGTGGAATGACCTACGGGGGAAGGTGCATTCCATGGCATCACGTCATCAGATTGCTGTGTAGAAGACTGGTGGTAGGCCCCCGCATCCTCCCCCAAAGTTCACATCATGGGAAGAGAAGGTCTTGGACAGCCTGCAGCCTGAGGGCCTGACTGGAATACCCAGAGGACTGGACCCTGGTAAGTAACTACCACTTCCCTGGCACACATTTGTCATGTCCAGCATGTTTCATCACCACCCAAACACTCCCCAATTCACTCTATCTCTCACTACACCTCTCACCTAATCACCTAATGCCCCTGTCCTGCATGCCACACCACCACCCAGCCCCAATGTCCACATAGTCCCTGGCAAGTGCACGGATAGCAGTGCCAATAACAATTACTACAACTCCCACAAAGTACTAGCCCATCAACATCAAAACCTGCAATGTGCACTTCATATCACATCTCTTGCATGCATGGCTATTGCAGTAGCTACACCAACTTGATGCTTGACTAAGGGCTACTACATGGCAATGATAGCAATACAATGGCAAAACACAATCGCAAACAAGGCCAAACACAGCCACAGCACTGTCACCAAACCTAATGGCCACTTATCCAGATCAACAACCCTGAAATGGACAGATCATGGGCTGAAAAGTAAGAAGGTATACTCCATGCACAACATGCACAGACAGTACAAGCAACCTTGCATACACACATACTCTCCTGCCACTTGGACACCATGCTACAATGTACAGCCATTCCCACTCACATCTAGCAGGCCACAATAGCCACGAGCTAAAAGGGCACACCTGTCATGTGAACAATCACACAGGAACAGAACCCACACACTGAGCTAGGGTTACCAAGCCTGATTGACACCAACCTCTATGGAGCATGGTATACATGTTGCAATCCATTATGCACAAACAGTGTTTGTAGTGCAACATCTGTCATTGCCATTGCTGGTAATCAAGTCAAGCCACTGTATGCTTCAGACAAAGAGACAACCAATCACATATCCACCATTTAAGTTTATTTCACTCCATCCACAGGTACCCCTGCCCACGCCACCATGGAGAGGATACCTGAGACAGACAGCCCTCCTCACGATGAAGGCCCCAGTGAGGACAATCCCGCTGGATGTGTAGACATTGACAACCTATCTGGCCCATCTGGGACATCTGGTCATTCAACCACTCCCTGACTCGCCCTGCCCACATCAAACCACCCCTACCCTGTGGCATCAACATCACACCCAACCCTTTGTCCCCAAATATGTGTCCTAAGGACTGTTAAATCAATTGTGTGGCCCACAGTACAGGGACGTGAGTCACCCCATCAGACCTAAGACAATGAAGGTCCTGGCGACACTGGAAGTAGGCACACAGTGCCATGGACATAGGCACCTGGGGGCAAGGGGTGTGGGAGGGAACCTGTGGGCCAGAGGACAGGGCAGCCAAGGGAGTCACCTGACCAGGAAACCATCACCCAAGTCTCGAGAGCATACCAACAAACCCAGGACAGAATGGGACAGATCATTACAATGATGGGGAAAAATCAAAGGCTGCAGAGGGAATACCACCAGTAGGACATGTAACAGTGGCAGGCCCACAATGCCACCATGACCTCCATTGCAGGGGTGCTCAGGGGCATCAACACCACCCTGCGTGCTTCCTCCACCCACCAGCACGGCCATTCCATTAGCCACATTACATCTAAGCCTTCAAAATCTGCAGCAGTTCATGGAATGGAGGCCTTGCCAGAAAGACACAGGCCTCAGGGACACCTCCCTACGTAGCCTTAAGAACCCCTCTGCAAACGTGGAAATCCACCCTAACATCCGGCCAGAGCAGGTACCAAAACTAAACCCACTGCCAGGAACTGAAACTCTCCTGATTTGTCTCCCTTGTGTGCCACAGAGACACACTGTTGACTGTTCCATGACATTACTCTATTTTCCAATGGCCCTTGGACACTGGACTTGTGCTACCTACATCTGTGCCAGCTATTCTAGGGGGTTCGAGTCTTTAGGAGTGGATAGGAATGTAGTGTATGCAAATTTTCGAAAAGAGAAAGAAGTCAGAGAAGCTTTGCGAGCTAAAGTTGAAAGAAAGCTGAACGAGGAGGATGTGGTGATCCTGGGCTTCCTTAACTACATAAAATGTCACAGATACGAGCTGTGCTGTTTGGGAAAAAAAATACACAGATACCTCACAGCTTGATTCACTGCCTGACCGTATCTGAAGTCAGCATCCCGTGGAATAACACAGAGAGCCTGTAAACGAGTACTTGCATGAAATATCCGATGCACTTGCACAGCGTTTCAAAGCCCCCGATTTAAGGAACCGCTGGGACAGTCCTCTATTCACTATGCAGAAAGATGACATTTGAAGACATCTGTGATGCCATTTTCCACAAGAAAGCCCATCCTCCCAACCAGTCCACCCAAATACAACCGGTTTCTTTCACAAATTGCATGCAAGAGTGGGACACAATTACGCATGATGTTGTGACAGAACTTCTTAATGCCCAGAAAACCAGTGTTACAGGAGACTTGATAACAGAGCCTGGAGCTAATGAAAACAAGCATTGGCGAAGCCAATAGGTTTTGCCTCTATGAAATCTATTGATTTTGTCAATATTTTTAAGCATGTTTCTCTAAAAACAAACATTATATAAGTGCACAGCTATGATGGTCTGGGAACACACAAGGTTATCGTATTTCTTATTACAGAATGGCGTGCAACTGTCAACCAGTTTATAACATGCCATGTTGTTTTAATCTACGTAAAACACGAACACAATGTCTATGGAGTTAATCTTTTATGTATAGCAGATGGTCGGCCATTGGGCCAGATGCATTCAAGATTTTTTAGGAGAACATCAAGAGTTAGCTGTGAATACTTTAGGTCTGGATCTATATAGTGTGTCACATTCGTGCATGACCACACAAGGTTATCCAAGGTTAGGCGTTATAGCAATTCTCACCAATTTGCGACTATAGCACTGAACACCATGCTTCATCCTTTTCTAAGCATTAATTTAAATGACACACATTAGCCATTGTATGGTGGTTGCTAGCACAGAACAATGGAAAGCTTAGGATGATGTCAGGAACCAAACATTTGGCAGCTGCGAGCGTTCAGCCCACTGAGCTATCCTTTGGCCTAGCAGTTTGACATACCACATCTCAATTTCAATGCCGATTCCCAGTTACGCTGGCTTTATGCAGGAGTCCGACCCCCGCAGAAATAGGTAGTATGTATACACTACATAGAAAAACAACTTTACATGTGAAATTTACAAACTTTTAGAATATAGCATCTACAAGTCTGGATCTAGTATTGTAAAGGAAGCCCGTTAAGCAACACTGGTATCGGGTAGATCCCGTGTTAAGAGGCATACATCCTAGTCTTAGCAGGGTAGCCCCCTCCTTTTACACTAAAGTCTTAAAAATTTAGAAAAATAACCTGAAAACGTGTAAACAGATGTTACTAGCAGTTCTCCATAAAATCGTGTTTAGGCTACAAATATACTTGATAAACGGTGGCCACACTGAATTGTTGATCTAAACTAAAAGGAATAATTCGGAGCAAAACAATTACGACTGAAGCCTCGAATGTGGAATTTTAAGAAACGTGGGCTGAGGTGCACCCACGTTCATATAGTATTTAATAGACGCGCAGCAGCAAATCGCTGCTTGACCGAGGGGTGCCTTAAATGCGTCCTATGGGAGAGGAAGTCACAAGCAGTTACAGTCTGTGCGCCGAGTTGGTGGCACGTGATCCGGTCTTTCTGCTGGATCAATATCGGAGCAGGAACGCAGGCCCTGCGTGAGGCTGACCTTTCTCCTTTCCCCACAGGTCCGACCTTAAGCATCACAAACAGGTCACGGCATCTTCATTAGAAGCACCTCCAAGAGCAGCCACTGGCTCGAATGAGTGCTTGGCGTAGGGTAAAGAGTAACTACCGTCTTTAAACAGTTCCAATGTGGCTCCAAGCTTGGCTAATGCAATAACTCAACCCCCAATATAATGCAAAAAGAAATGACCATGTTGAAGTAGCACCCAATTTGGCGCCATTAGCAGCCCCTGACTCGACCAGGTACCCCCACTATAGCGCCAAAGGCAACCACTAGTTTAAAACCGCATCAAATAAGGGGTTATGTAAAGCCATTGTAATAAAAACTATGTTACTGTGAACCAGGAATGAACGAAAGAATGAGAGAGACAGACTTGTTCAGCTGCCTCTTGCCACGTACCGGTCCTTTTATGGTACGGATGTCTGCACAGATGCTGCCCGAGCCGCGATGGCAGCGCATGTCAGTATAAACACCTGGGTGGCCAAAACATGCTGCTGCCACTTGCAAAATAATACGCACAGAAAAGGCAATTCGAAGCAGCCTCGGGGAGGAGACACCGATGACAGCAATACCGCATGAAGCGCCACCACGACGCTGGAGGGCACACAGGCTGCAGAAACACGGAGCGCAAAGCAAAAGTTACAACAAAAGAGGTACCCTCAGAGTGGTGCCACAGAGGAAGGACACTGCCTAGTGTCCAATTAGAAGTGACTGGAAGGAATACTTGGTCCACAGGTATCCCTACGATGAACACAATAGGAAGTGAAGCAGAAGGAGGTGGAGATAGCATTCGGGCCAATCACAAGAAGGTAAATCGGATTGACATTGGATTAAGCCAATGGGAAGTTCAGGTAAGTAGGGGGCTGATTCCAAGACCCTTTTACTTTTTTTTAAATAACAAAATATTTTGCAAGAATGCCCGCAAGCGCGTGTGCAGGCAAAACCTAAAAAATAGAACTTGCAAGAATTGTGAGCACGGTAGAGCTGCAGAAAGCAAGACATCAGTTTATCAGCCACAGGAACACGCATCCAAACGAAACATCACTCAGCTAGCCAACATGTTGGTGCAATACCTGAAAAAAGCGTATACATTAGAACAGAGTGTCATTCTGCTTCATGTCATCAATGAATAACTCAGAAACGAAAAGGACTTTAAATGACCAGATGGATTTTTTTTTAACCCCTTCACTGCCATGCCTTTTCAGGGAGTCACTAGTCTAGCCACACAATGCTGGATCCCAGAACCTAAACATTTCTGAAAAGTAGACACAATTCCGAATTCAGCAATGGGTAATTTGTGTAGATCCTACAAGGGTTTCTTACAGAAAATAACAACTGAAATAAAAAAATATTGAAATTGAGGTGAAAAAAACTGCAATTTTTCTCTACGATTTACTCTGTACCTTTTTCCTGCAATGTCGTTACATCTACTGGACTCTTCTGGTTGCGGGGATATATAGGGCTTGTAGGTTCATCTAGAACCCTAGGTACCCAGAGCCAATTAATGAGCTGCACCTTGCAGTGGGATTTCATTCTATACAGGGTATACAGCAATTCATTTGCTGAAATATAAAGAGTGAAAAATAGTTATCAAGAAGACCTTTGTATTTCCAAAATGGGCACAGGAATAGGTGTTGAGGAGCAGTGCTTATTTGCACATCTTTGAATTCTGGGATGCCCATACTAGCATGTGAATTACAGAGCATTTCTCAAATAGACGTCTTTTTTACATACTGTCTTATATTTGGAAGGGAAAATGTAGAGAAAGACAAGGGGCAATAACACTTGTTTTGCTATTCTATGTTCCCCCAAGTCTCCTGATAAAAATGGTACCTCACTTGTGTGGGTAGGCCTAGCGCCCACGACAGAAAAATGCCCCAAAACACAACATGGACACATCACATTTTCCCAAAGAAAAAAGAGGTGTTTTTAGCAAAGTGCCTATCTGTGGATTTTGGCCTCTAGCTCAGCCAGCACCTATGGAAACCTACCAAACCTGTGAGTTTTTGAAAACTAGAGAGCTAGGGGAATCCAATACGGGGTGACTTGTGGGGCTCTCACCAGGTTCTGTTACCCAGAATCCTTTGCAAACCTCAAAATTTGGCTAAAAAAACACTTTTTCCTCACATTTTGGTGACAGAAAGTTCTGGAATCTGAGAGGAGCCACAAATGTCCATCCACCCAGCATTCCCCCCAAGTCTTCCGATAAAAATTATACCTCACTTGAGTGGGTAGGCCTAGTGCCCACGACAGGAAATTCCCCAAAACACAAGGTGGACACATCACATTTTCTCAAAGAAAACAGAGGTGTTTTTTGCAAAATGCCTACCTGTGGATTTTGGCCTCAAGCTCAGCCGGCACCTAGGGAAACCTACCAAACCTGTGCATTTTGTAAAACTAGAGACCTAGGGGAATCCAATACGGGGTGACTTGTGGGGCTCTCACCAGGTTCTGTTACCCAGAATCCTTTGCAAACCTCAAAATTTGGCTAAAAAAACACTTTTTCCTCACATTTTGGTGACAGAAAGTTCTGGAATCTGAGAGGAGCCACAAATGTCCATCCACCCAGCATTCCCCCCAAGTCTTCCGATAAAAATTATACCTCACTTGAGTGGGTAGGCCTAGTGCCCGCGACAGGAAATTCCCCAAAACACAAGGTGGACACATCACATTTTCTCAAAGAAAACAGAGGTGTTTTTTGCAAAATGCCTACCTGTGGATTTTGGCCTCAAGCTCAGCCGGCACCTAGGGAAACCTACCAAACCTGTGCATTTTGTAAAACTAGAGACCTAGGGGAATCCAATACGGGGTGACTTGTGGGGCTCTCACCAGGATCTGTTACCCAGAATCCTATGCAAACCTCACAATTTGGATAAAAAAACACTTTTTCCTCACATTTTGGTGACAGAAAGTTCTGGAATCTGAGAGGAGCCACAAATGTCCATCCACCCAGCATTCCCCCCAAGTCTTCCGATAAAAATTATACCTCACTTGAGTGGGTAGGCCTAGTGCCCGCGACAGGAAATTCCCCAAAACACAAGGTGGACACATCACATTTTCTCAAAGAAAACAGAGGTGTTTTTTGCAAAATGCCTACCTGTGGATTTTGGCCTCAAGCTCAGCCGGCACCTAGGGAAACCTACCAAACCTGTGCATTTTGTAAAACTAGAGACCTAGGGGAATCCAATACGGGGTGACTTGTGGGGCTCTCACCAGGTTCTGTTACCCAGAATCCTTTGCAAACCTCAAAATTTGGCTAAAAAAACACTTTTTCCTCACATTTTGGTGACAGAAAGTTCTGGAATCTGAGAGGAGCCACAAATGTCCATCCATCCAGCATTCCCCCCAAGTCTTCCGATAAAAATTATACCTCACTTGAGTGGGTAGGCCTAGTGCCCGCAACAGGAAATTCCCCAAAACACAAGGTGGACACATCACATTTTCTCAAAGAAAACAGAGGTGTTTTTTGCAAAATGCCTACCTGTGGATTTTGGCCTCAAGCTCAGCCGGCACCTAGGGAAACCTACCAAACCTGTGCATTTTGTAAAACTAGAGACCTAGGGGAATCCAATACGGGGTGACTTGTGGGGCTCTCACCAGGATCTGTTACCCAGAATCCTATGCAAACCTCACAATTTGGATAAAAAAACACTTTTTCCTCACATTTTGGTGACAGAAAGTTCTGGATTCTGAGAGGAGCCACACATGTCGTTCCACCCAGCGTTCCCACCAAGTCTTCCGATAAAAATGATACCTCACTTGTGTGGGTAGGCCTAGTGCCCGCAACAGGAAATGCCCCAAAACACAAAGTGGACACATCACATTTTCTCGAAGAAAACAGAGGTGTTTTTTGCAAAATGACTACCTGTGGATTTTGGCCTGTAGCTCAGCCAGCACCTAGGGAAACCTACCAAACCTGTGCATTTTTTAAAACTAGAGACGTAGGGAAATCCAAGACGGGGTGACTTGTGGGGCTCTCACCAGGTTCTGTTACCCAGAATCCTTTGCAAACCTCAAAATGTGGCTAAAAAACACCCTTTCCTCACATTTCGGGGACAGAAAGTTCTGGAATCTGAGAGCAGCCACAATTTTCCTTCCACCCAGCTTTCCCCCAAGTCTCCCGATAAACATGGTACCTCACTTGTGTTGGTAGGCCTAGTGCCCGTGACAGGAAATGCCCCAAAACATGAAGTGGACACATCACATTTTCTCAAAGAAAACAGAGGTGTTCTTTGCAAAGTGCCTACCTGTGGAATTTGGCCTCTAGCTCAGCCGGCACCTAGGGAAACATACTAAACCTGTGCATTTTTTAAAACTAGAGACCTAGGGGAATCCAAGACGGGGTAACTTGAGGGGCTCTCACCAGGTTCTGTTACCCAGAATCCTTTGCAAACCTCAACATTTGGCTAAAAAACACTTTTTCCTCACATTTTGGTGACAGAAAGGTCTGGAATCTGAGAGGATCTACAAATTTCCTTCCACCTAGCGTTCCCCGAAGTCCCCCGATAGAAATGGTACCTCACTTGTATGGGTAAGCCAGGAAATGCCCCAAAACACTAATTTGACACATCAAAATTTTCAAATAGAAAACGACCTGATTTTGCAGGGGGCACCTGCGTTTTTGGTCCTGGGCTCAGCAGCCATCTAGGGAAACCTACCAAACCGAGACATTTCTGAAAACTAGACACCCGAGGGAGTCAAGGGAGGTGTGACGCGTGGATCCCCAATGTTTTCTTACCCAGAATCCTCAGCAAACCTCAAATTTATTTACAAAATCACATTTTACCCACATTTCTGTGTGGGCTCACTGCACCAGGACAAATTTCCTACCACTCAACGTTCCCCTCAGTCTCCCGGTTAAAATGATACCTCACTTGTGTAGGTGGGCCAAGTGTTTGTGACAGGGAAGAGCCAAAAGCATGTCGAAATTGAGGGGGAACCAAAGTGTGTTTAAAAGGGCAGTTTGAAAAAAAACATTTTAGGCTGACAAGTGGAGCAGAAATTTTATCGGTATAGATGAGATAATGCTGGGTGGTAGGAATTTTGTGGATTCCTGCAGATTCCGGAAGGTTCCATCACAAAAATGTGTGCTTTCCAGCAAAGTCGCAGGTTTGCAGGGCATTGTGGGTAAGGAAATGGTGTGGGGTGCATGTGAAGCACACCAACCTGGAATCAACTAGATGTTTAGTTTTCAGATGTGTCTAGGTCTTGTGGATTTTTCTACATGGCAGCGTCCCTAAGTAAAAAACAAAGTGCAGCTTTCACCATTCCAAGTGAGACGATTTTGAGAGTTACCAAGCTCTCATGGCCTAAATGTAAAAAAAACACGAAAATAATCAAATGTCTTCTTGCTTGCCATGGGATAATATGTTTTAGAGTGCGGGGGAGAGCTGAAAGACTGTTATCCACTTCAGTTCGTGTGGGGGCATAACCAGGCCCATAATGGTTGGTAGCCACCACCCCACTGTTTTCTTTTATTTTGTTTATTCCCTGGCATCTAGTAGACTTTCTGTCACCCGGGGTGTGGATCGGGGGTAATTGCCCAATCTGCCCACTGGTGGGCAGAACAACTTTGTCCCCTTTTATTTGGGATAGGGGTATGGCCATACCCCCAACCTCTTATTTTGAAAAAAAAATCTTCCCTGGTCTCTGGTGGGCTTTCTGCCCCCCTTGGGGACAGATGGGCCTTCAAATAATAGGCTAATCTGCCACCAGGGGGGCAGTTATGGCCAACAGTAATATGCCCCCATGGGGAGCGACCCTTGCCCAAGGGGCTGGCCCCCCAACCAATCCATGGTGTCTAGAGGTTTGCCTAACAAAAATAGGCTGATCTGCCCCCAAGGGGGGCAGAAATGGCCTAATAATAATTTCCCCCCCCTGGGAGTGACCCTTGCCTAAGGGGTCGCTCCCCAAACATAAAAAAATAATAGTAAACAAAAAAAAATTATCCCTGGTGTCTAGTGGTTTTCTGCAGATCGGTCTAATAATTTTAGGCCGATCTGCCCCCAGGGGGGGCAGAAAAGGCCTAAAACCATTTGCCCCCCGGGGAGCGGCCCTTACCCAAGGGGCCGCTCCCCTTATGCGCAAGTACGAAAAAAATTAAAATAATCCCTGGTGTCTAGTGGTTTCTGCCCCCTCGAGGGCAGAATGCAAGGCTGATCTGCCCCCTCGGGGTGGAAATGGACTAATAATAATTTGGCCCCCCTGGGAGCGACCCTTGCCCAAGGGGTTGCTCCACAAACATAAAAACTGAGAAATATCAAGAAATAAAATTATCCCTGGTGTCTAGTGGATTTCTGCCCCCCTCCTGGGGCAGATCGGCCTAATAATATTAGGCCGAACTGTCCCCGGGGGGCAGAAATGGCCTAGAAATAATTTGCCCCCTGAGGAACAGCCCTTGCCCAAGGGGCCACTCCTCTTATTTGAAATAGCCCAAAAAAACCTCTGGTGTCTAGTTTCGGGCAGCAGAAATGATCAGAGAGACATGAAAGGAGAGGAAAAGAAGGAGGGGGGAAGGCCTCTGCTGACGTCATCAGATGCCACAGGGGTCAGGGAAGCCAGGGTTGGAAGGGGAAGCGATTCCCCTTCCATCTCTGCCCAGGGGAGGGAGGTGCTTGGCCATCTGGGGGAGTACTAGCGCTCCCCCCGGGGACCCATAGCAGGATGAGACCAGCTCGTCCGGGGCACCCAAGGGTTTAAACTATGGACTGCAAAAACATTTACATTAACCAAATAAAAGTACAAATACGTTTTGACAGATTCACATTGTAATGGCCTGGGTTTGGCTCATGTAACCCCTCACTTGCCAAGGGATTGTCCATAGGAATAGATCTGTTAATTGGTGTAGTAGGCTCTGAAGACCAAAAATAAAGGGCTTGTTGTAAATATGTGGCGAGATAAAAGAGATGGGGCACCGGTCAGGTTACGGCTCTGCAGGTGAGACTGACCCTTGTTTGCATGGAATATTTGGAGAAATCTAGGAAAACTCCTGGTGCATGCAGTGTAGGCCAAAAACATACAAGAGAAAATAATGAGTGCAAGAGGCCCATGAACACTCCCGCCTGTCCCTGCCAGCACAACGATAAGCCGATAGTAAGCAATGCACAATTCAGTGAAAATGTCTGTTAATAAGTGAAATCCTAAACATGGCTTCAATCATACATGGCAACAGTTTCAAATTATAAAGAGGGTGATTTAAAAAGAAAAAAAATCAGGGGACTGTATCTTCCAATATACTTTAATTGAAGGAGAGTCTTTTTGAGGTGGGAGAGCTAAAATAAAGCTGTTTTTTACTTCAAACCTGGAAGTCTCCAGTCTGAATCGGGTCTGTTGGCATTCATGGCTCCAACAGTTTTCAAGGGAGTCCAGATTGGGTCATAAGATGATGTAAATACGGCAGTCCGCATGACCCTTCCACTTCTGGGTTTGCGGCCGCCGGCTAGGTCTTGACGCTGGGACTAGGTGCGGAAAATGTAAGTAGCAGCTTATCTTTCTCCCCTTGCCCTTTTTCACCACCTCTCTAATGTTGCTGGCGGGGGACCAGCTTCTATACTGTTTCCCAAATTCGAGATATTTACTCATTCTTGATTGACACTGTCCTTTATCTGACCATGTGGGGGTCTGAGGTGTTTGGCCGCTACTCCGGTGATCCAACCCTCATGATCTCCATCTGATTAGCAACTCCTTTTACTTATGGGGAGCTTCATGATATCAACAAAATGTACGGCCCCATGTTGGAGCACCACAGCTCTGTGTAGTCCATTTACACTTCTGCGGGGACCAAAGCTTACTTTGTCGTAGTCTCCCATTTTACTTGACACAGTCTGCATCTTGTTCTCCATACCCTCATCCCCTGCACTATGTACTAACCAAAGGACAACAAATGTATTTTCCACTCGATGCTCATTTGGATTCTGTTGACAATGCCATATGACTTCTTTCCAATGTGTACACTCCAAGCTCTGAGTCTGGGTATATCCCAGCAGTTGAGGCCATATGATATATGTCCTTCTATGAATTTGTATCTCTGAGATTTTGTGTATCTCAGCTCTGCGGTGGTCCCTCGGCTTGCATTTTCCCAAGGGGCCTATTCCTTAATACAGGAGGGTAAGACTTTGAGCTTATTATTTTTACACAAATGCTTCCAATGGGTGCATTGATACTGCTGTTTGCACACTGATTATGCGGGTACTGTGAATGGTAGAAACAATGCTGCGTGCATGCTAGCACTAAGTATTTTGGCACCATGAAGATGTTTAGGTTTTTGATACATGTAATCATGTCATCGTATTTCTGTGGGCCTCCTCAGGTCAACCTTTAACTAGGGTTTTTAGTCCTCCAATGTAGGTTTTCATTAATTTTTTCACACACTTTACACTTACTTAACGTTCTCCAGGTGAAGTCTAGGAAATTCTTTTTTCGTCTTTTGGTCCTGAAGAAATGCCGACTGATCCATAGATGATAATACAGACGTGAAAGATATTGGGTGCTTATGAGGGTTAAAGGATGAAATCTCCTTTCCTTTTCTCCGTTGAGGTTGAGTGGAGGAACATAATTTCCTCTGACATTCCCCCTGTTTTCAACCTTGATCTAGACCCTCTAGCAACAATAAATCGATCAACGGGAGGGCCTACAGTCAATTTATACACTACCTCCAGCACTTCACTTTTCCTTGTAGGTTTGAATCTACTCCTACTACAAGACTCATCAAAAGATCTCTTGCAAAGAGTAACATAAAGGGGCCCGTCGGGCATTGCAGTGCCAGCCCAATGAGGGGCAGACCCGATGATGGAGCATGATACCCATTGGGTGTGTGAGGGCTCTTGCTTCTACTTATAGAAGTGCCTAGTTGACCTGTGGTTGTCCCCTTGGAACAGGGCACCTAATGATCTTGTATCTAGTTTTCGGGAGGATGTGCACTGGACCAATGTAAAATCTCCCAGTCCCTCTATTGTACTCTTCCTCCCACTACTCACTGAACTTTTAGCACCTCAAACACATTCTACAGTGCTGTGTCCTAGCCGTTTCTGAGTTCTCCTCTACTGGTCAATATTTGTTGTTACTATAGCGCATTATACATTGACAATTAATCATACAAGTGTAAATCAATGTACAAGATGGTGCATAAGACAAAGAGTGTTTCAAGGTGTAGTAGCCACATCATCTTGAATGGTAGAGATTAAATGCTAAGATTATATAGCTGGGAGAAACACACAGTTGTGATTTGAAACGTAACAGAGCCTGGGATGATCCTTTTTATAATACGCAAAAAACATTTTAGCGGCCTTATAATAATGGATTGAGGAAAAAACAAGGTTCTAAACCTCTGTCTTGCAGTTTCCATGCAGGTCCTTGATGCCGGTTCGTAGCTGATTGTGCTGCATTAGAAGGAATGCAAATTATGAACTGCAAGTAATAAAATGATCTGTATCAAAAACAGTGACCCACATACCTATCTACAGAACATAGAAATCTGTCATCTGCATGTTACGCTATGTGCTTAGCAGGAGACATATTAACCCTCTAGGCTACTTTATGCATCATAACTGTGACTAAACAAAACACAGATCTCTCCACCAAGTGCTTTAACCACTAGAGTCTTCTTACCATTATTATTATTATTATGTGAGATTTTCTATGCCCACAAAGCTCACTGTAGCAGGTGCTCTAACTTCCATAACATATTTTAAAATGCAGACCTTGCAACAAATTAAACCAGAACAGATTTTCTGTCACATTTCTCCTTAGTGCCAATTTCTTTGTGACAGAGGTTTTAAAAAATAAATATAAACGCTGACTTTCAGACTTCTCTTTTAAGGACTCAGCCCTGTGTGACTTCATCCCCTTTTTGTTGCCCACCTTGATTCCCCAATTAATTGGTCCACCAAAGAATAGTTTTTCCAATTCCAGAACTGCTCATGACCCTACACGTTATGAGCAGCAAGTCTTGGATCACCAAGCCATTTTGCTTTTCTGACCTTGCCTCTTCTAAATCCTACCTTTTGTTCACTGGATCACAAACAAAAGCTCTCATCTCTCCCTTTGTCCTTTGGGCTTTTTGTTTGCTCTTCCTCTGGCTAAGATTATTTTATTTAGGGTTTGTTTTTACACTGCTGCCAATCACCTGTAGTGATTTCTGAGTGCTTATCTGACCTATGTCCTCTGGTACTTCTTCCCCTGATATTGACACAGCTCTTCCTCTTTCAACAAAGTTTCCAATTTATTTTGTACCACTGTGCCCTTTCATATACCTAGTCCTCTACTTGTGCAATCATCCCTCACTATAATTTGGTTTTATTTACAGTACTTAATACACTTCTGTTTGTAGCACTATACCTGATAGCCTATTATTGCTTATATAATATTACTCAATTTGCTATCCTTATATGGTGGGAAAGTGAAACATTCATTGCCAGAATCTGAACTTGTAGTGTGCAGACTACAGCAGTTCCCTGGAGTGAATTTTAACCCACTGAGTCATTTAGCCAATTTGCTGATTCTGCCTAAACAACTCTGTTTTCTTTCTATGTGGTGTTGTTCCATCACCTGCTCTCCCCTCTGTCCTAAGATGAACTGACCTTCTATTTCCTGGACTCCATGGTTTGGGTGCCTTTATATTTCTCTTGCCAGCCTTGTTTTTGCCCTTGAATTCACCAAGGCTTTCTCCAGAACCCTTGTGCTGTTCCCTGATACTAGACCAGTGCTGTCTCAGTTGTTCATCAATTTAATAATTTTGCAGGACTCTCCAGCTGTCCCTATCCTAATACTTGGTCAGCCTGCCTCTCTTGAATTTTGCCTAATGACTCTTCAGTAGTACAGAACCTGAGTGTCTGATCTGCACCCATCAATCTAGACTGGCTCCCTCATTTCTGTCTCAGTGCCATCTGTGAGTCTCATGACATCTCCTTCATTGAAGCGGGCATTATACTATTGAAATATCCACTCTAAGACATGTACTGTCCAAGCTGCTTAAATTTGACTCTTTCCTCCATGGCCAGCCATTGTGCTCCTTTGTGTAATTTTGGTGCTCCCTTCTGCTGCCCTTCCTGCACAAGTTTGGAACAGATACATTTGCTTTGCCATTACTGCATTGCCATCAATGCACTGGTCACAAAAAGTGTCTACATGTACATGACTCGACCTGTGCTGATCTTTACAATGTGTCTTCACTACTAGGGTTACTGTGAGGGCAGGTTGTAGGGCTGCTGGTAGGCAGGATGCAAAGTGGGCTTATTAAGGTAAATAGGTTGCTCAGAGACACTAGATGAGTACAGCTCACAGTGGGGGTTTGAAAAGTCTGAGCAGTCTGTGATGAAAGAGTGGACAGCAAGTTAGCAGCAGTTGACAAGAAGGGGTTTTGGATAAAGCCTATGGTGAGACTGGGTGTGGCATAAAACCTCTTTTGAGAGGGAAGGAGAACCTGTAGCAAAATGTGCAAGGGGTACAGAGCCGAGTTGAGGGAGTCGAGAGGAGGTTATGGAATGGGTGGTGAGAGGAATATTCATTCTGATATATTTAGTGTGAACGTATATGTGCAGCAAGAGAGTGGTGTGAATTATCAGTAAGAGTGGGAATCCTTTGTGAGCAAACAGGACAGAAGGATAATTGACCCTATGATGTATATGTGGAATTTGTATTGGCCCTATGGCAAGTTCGTGGAAAGGCACATGTTTGACTGCTTGTAGCAAGAAAACAGTGTGGAGGGTAATACTTCATAGTAAGAGATTTTACAAGGGCAAAGATGCAGAGGAGGTCATGTTTACTTTGGATTTTGCAGTTGACTAGTAGTCTGGCCTTGCTAGTCCTTTTGTAGAGTTTGTGGGACAAGAGGATTTCTTTACATGGCTAAAAGGTTACTGTAGTACTTTGCCCCTTAAGCAAGTACCGTTTTTCAAACATTTCTCATCCCTGTAACTCAGCACCTTACATGCAACCAGTCACCTCCCGTAACACACACATAAAGATAGGAACACATTACACCACCACTGATGATTCAACTCAGGAGGACCATTGTCACCAATCACTGTGGATATAAAACACTTGCAAATATACACCCAGCATACTTGTATGTTACTGAAAGAACTGATTGATGAGCTCAGTCCTAGAGTCCGCTGCACCTTCCTCATCTGCTCCCTCATCACTGTCCAAGCCTGCATTACCAGTCACTGGTCCAGCTGCCACGTCATCATCAGCTAGTAGTTGTATCTGACGTCTCAGGGCAAGATTATTGAGCATGCAGCAGGCAACTATGATCTGGCATACCTTTTGGGGAGTGTAGAAGAGGACACCTCCAGAGATGTCCAGGCACCTGAATCCTTTCAATTACATGCCTCATCCTGCTGTGAGCCTCATTGAAACAGAGTTCCCCTTCCGTGGCAGGGTACCTCACTGGTGTTAACAGCAGGGAAGGTCAGGATAGATAGAGTCCCCAGTGTGCACAAAGGTAGGACCCATTACCATACAGGTACAGCCCTAGGGAAAAATGTGATAACAGGTACCATAACAGAGAGACACATCCAAATGCATACATACCAATGAGCCAACCCCTCTCTCTTTGTAGCAGCGCTATCATGTGTGGGACATTGCTGTTCCTCAGAATGAAGGAGTAATGTACAGATCCAAGAAACTTGGCTAACACCTGTGAGAAGTATTGGTCCACCACAAATACCACCTGAATATTAATGGAGTTGTAGTTCTTCCTGTTCCTATACACCTGTTCATTGGCACTGGGAGGGTCTAAGGCTATATGCATGTCATCTATGGCTCCTATCACGAGTGATGTGTCCCATATCATAGAATTCTGCCTTCATATAGGCGAAGTCTGCGTTTTGAGGGAACCTAATGTAGCTGTCCAGGTGTTTCAATAGAGCACACAATACATCCGTCAACACAAGACTGAACATCGGCTGTGGCATCCCTGCTGTCAAGCCCACTGTATTCTGAAAGGAACCTGTGGCAAGAAAGTTTAGCACTGACAGGACTTGTACTTTGGGAGTGAAGGCATAGGGATTACGTATGGCAGGCAATTGATCAGACTCCAACTGGGTACATAGATCCATGATGGTTTGACAATTTAGACAATAGGTCTGGATGATATTCCTGTCCTGCAGGGTTGAAAGGTCATCTAGCAGACAGTACACTGGTGCATGTCTCAATCTTCTCATGACAGAGTATCTAGGATAGAGAGGAGCGAATGTACAAAGTGATAAGCACTTCACACCTAATACTGTAGACGTGTCGCACAGCTGACACAGACTAAAATGGGCATGCTGAAGTGGCTTGGACACCATCCTTGCTGCACCTTGCTGAACCTGATAAATCAGTTATGACACACATCACATGGCACACTCAGCTGTCCTTCACTGATCATGTATATAGTCATGCTATATACCTATATGGTTACACTGCTTATGTGCCTCTGAGTATCTGGACATGCACGTCATCTGACATTCAGCCATATCACGTCACTGTGTCATGCATGTCACATGTATTAGTCAACATGATGGCACTACATAGACCTACTCTGCAGTTTGGTCAAAAAAGTGTATGGCACACTTATTTTGGTGCAGCAAGGCATGATATGTCCATAAAATGGCAGCCACCTGTCCTGCTGCAGAGGGCAGTTGGAAGTGACCTAACTCTGCCAGCGTATGTCATCATGGCGGTAGGCAGTCGGAACCGCTGTGCAACTTCTCATAGGTTACCATTTTTGCCAATGGGGGACTGCCAATGCCAATGCCAATCATCCCCGTGATGACAGTCCTTTACGCTTTGGCCGTGACCACCATTTTCTGCAGCCTTTCTCACTTAACTCCTGACACTCTTGCAAGCAGGACCTTCACGGCCTGAGCTGATGTGTTCTGCCTCTGGGAGCCATAATGCCACATCCTGCAGATGATAGGGCCCCAGCCTTCACCTCAGGAGAGCTAGACAAGCTGGTGGAAGGGATCCTACCCTTGTATGAGGCACCAGAGGAGCAAGTGAGCCCAATCCTATGGTCATGTGTGATAGGAGTGTGTGTGATGGTGAATGGAGTCGGTGTACTGGTGTGGAAGTACATGCATGCAGGGGTCATGAAGTGAAGGTGTGTGAACCGAGAGGATGGGTATGTGTGGGCACTTGGTGAGCCAGATGTAAATAGTCCACTGCTGTTGGTATTGTGAAAGTGTAGATGACTTTCTGCTTTTGTCTGTGTCATTCTTGCAGGTCAACGCTCATCAGAAGAAGGGGATTTGGCGTGCCATCACCAAGAAAGTGCAGACCCTGAGGGTTCACAGCCGGCAGAGCACCCATTGCAGAAAGAAATGGGAGGACCTGAGGTGCTGGGCCCAGAATACAACGGAGGCCCAGCTGGGGATGTCCTCACAATGAGGGAGGGGTGCCCATCGAACACTGACACCCCCCAGTGGCCCACATTTTGGCATTGGCCTACCCTGAGGTGGATGGGCCTTTGAGGGCAGCACAGCAGCCCCAAGGGGGAGAGTACTGACTGTATCCTGGGACTTGGCAGGCCTTAGATGGGATTAGGTGCCTCAGTGCAGGCAAAGTGACATTGTAGTAAAAGCAACATCTTTATCGACAATTGGAAAAGGGTATTAAGCACTCTGGCAGAGTATATTCTGTAGATGTGTTGCCATGCTTTACTGTCAGTGGATGTACAGCTCCTATTTCTAGAACCCTCCATGTCTGGAATGTGGAGATGGTCTAATGACATAGGCACATGTGTGACTCCATCCTTACTATACAATAGATGTGAGTATTTGTATCACCCTAAGCATTGAGTATGACCAGCTCCATCCATCTGCATTTGTGGCTCTGAGATGTGAGACCACTCTCATCTGTGTAGCATACCTGTATGGGAAAGATCCGGAACAACGTGTCTGGAACCCCACCTGCATTGATCATGCAAGTGGAATGATGCTTGCCTGAACAACGCAGGCCTTTTTCTCAGCCTTAACCACGCATGTGCTGAACAACGCACATGCGTGGTTAAGGCAGAGAAAAAGGAAGATCCATCGGGAGTGGATGGGGTCAGGTAAGTGGGGCTGGGGCACGGTTGGTGTAGTTTTTAGGGGTGGGACAGGGGGTGAAGGGGTTGGGGTGGTTAGGTTATTTTTTTTTTTTTAAGTGGCAGGGTGGGGGGTCGGTACTGTGGTTTTTAGGCAGGGTGGGGGGGTTGGGATATTTTGATTTTACGGGGGTTTGGGGGCTGGGGTAATTTTGTATTTGGGGGTGTTGGGTCGGGTATTTCGGGGTGGTGGTCAGGGTAATTTTTTTATTTAGGGTGAGTGGGGGGTCAGGTTTTTTGGGACAGGGTGGGGGTTGGGATAATTTTGTATTTAGGGCAGGTGGTGGGGCGGGTTATTAGGGTGGGTGTGGGGATGTCAGGGTAATTTTGTATTTAAGGCAGGGGATAGGATTTTAGGGGTGGGGTTTGGGGTAATTTTGTATTTAGGGCGGGTGGGGGTCGGGTTTTTAGGGGCGGGGTGGGGGTTTGGGTAATTTTATATTCAGGGCATGTGGGGTGGTTCGGTTTTTAGAGGCAGGGGTAATTTTGTATTTAGAGCAGGTGGGGGGGTCAGGTTTTTAGGGGTAGGGGTGGGGGGTTGAGACAATTTTGTATTTAGGGTGGGTGGGGCGGATTATTAGGTGTGGAGGGTCGGGATAATTTTGTATTTAGGGTGGGGGTGGGTTTTTAGGGGTGGGGATCCGGGATAATTATGTATGTAGGGCAGGTGGGCGTCAGGTTTTTAGGGGCAGGTGGGGGGTTGGGGTAATTTTGTATTCAGGGCCGGCGGGGTCGGGTTTTTAGGGGCAGAGGTGGGGGTCGGGTAATTTTGTTTTTAGGGGTTGGTTGTTTTATTTTTGGGGGTGGGGGTCGGTTTTAGGGCTCAGGGTGGGTGGGGGTATCGGGGTAGTTTTTAAGGGTGGGGGTTGGGGTACTTCTGTTTTTAGGGTGGCATTCGACAACCACGCATGCTGTTTCCACACATGCCTTTACTAGGCATGCCTTTACAGCGAAAAATCATTGTAAAGGCATGTGTGGTAAAGGCATGCGTGGAAACAACACAGTAGTTGTTCTGACCACGCTGTTCAGGCATGCGTGGTTGTTGCATGCGTGGTTCATCATACAACCTGCCTGTATATGCTACTGTGTGACTCTCCTTTTATCACTGCAACTATATACATCATGTACTGGTTATGGTATTAACAGATTGTGGGGCTCGCATTACAGTTCCAACACACAAATGGCCTTCATGGGACAGTGGTATTGGCCTGATAGCTGAATAGGCATATATAGGCCTGCCGACTGTAGGGTATGAGTAGGTAGCGAATCTGAGATACTGAACATGTAAAATTAATTAGTTCTGATTGCACCCATAATGCATTCCTAGGAGCAAGACTTGTGGGGCTGTCACCTTTAAGTCAATGGGATGGTACTAGAGATGGTAGGTGCCCTGGCAGATCTCATATTTGCCACAATGGTGTGTATATGGCATGTATGACAATGCCCTAGCAATTCCTATGCGACAATGTTGAGTTACTGCCTACATCATGTCGTCATGGATAGCTGGGGGCACATGTGATGGGCTGGGACTATTTCAGCTTGCTTTGGCAAATATGTAGTGGCAGATTAGGAGTGGTTTGTGTATTGCTTGACACATGGCATGTTGATGTGAATCAAAATTTGCATTTTTTCTCCTCAGACTACCTTATGTAGTAGTAGGATGTATAATTGGTGTACAGGCAGTGGTGTTTGTCCATGTGTGCCTAATGCATGCAAATATTTACCGTCTGAGAGTGTGCTGTCTGGGATCTGTGACAGGTTTTGCAATTTCTGGAATGGTGTGTGAGTATGCAGTTTTCATGGTGTACAGTCCAACATTAGTATGCTAAGTAGTTATATATGTGTTTGGTGTTTGCTATTCTGGCTCTATGATAGGGTTTGACTTATCACATGGCTATACCACAGATTCATATTACAGCATACAGCATATATAACCTGTTTGGGTGTCTGATTTGTAATGGCTAAATCAGAGTTGATCTGTATAACGGCATCACTGTACAGAGTGGCTGCCATGTTATGTGACAGCCAGGTGCTGTGTGGTCTGTGAGTGGAGTTATCTTCACTGTAATGGATCTATTATGCAGGACATGGACTAATCAGATGTTGTTACTGTAGAGGCCTGAAGTGTTTTGTTTATTCGGCTGCACATCCAATAGGTGATAGGGGTATGGAGAGGTATGATATGTATTTCGGCATTCAATGGATACTGCATCCATGGCATGCTGTGCCAGCTAAGAGGGCTTTGGTTGGCATTATATGGATGACTCCATTAGTTGTAGGGGTTGGCATACAGTTGTGAGTAGAAGTGATGTATAATGACATGATGTGGGTTATGTGTATTGGCAACTGTGATGGCCTAGCCGTGATATGTGTAGTCACAAATGTGCATGCACATAAGCAACACCCTCTCCCTGCACTGACTCCCCCACTACTCCCTCCTTCACAGACACTATCTTACCCAGACATCCACACCAGTCACCACATCCACACCCACCACAACCACAGACACCCCCACATGCAGCAGAAGTACCATACCTGCAGACACCACCTCAACAGACAGTCACCCATCCAGCATGGTATCTCACAACACCTCCTTCCCCTCCTCCCAAAACACCTCAACACCCACACTCACCCACCCAACAGACATCCAGCACCCACAAGAATTCCACACACACACTTGTACCTAAGACATCCACACGACACATCTCACAACCACTCCCTCTTCCTCCACTTCCAAACCCTTTTGCCATGACCACTCCAGTGTGTCTAAGAAACATTTCCTCTTAGAGTTTTCCTTGTTCCCTACTCCTCTCCCACCCCGTTATACCCCCAAGCCTCTTTGTCCCTCCCCAAGTCCAGCCCTTCCACCTCTAAGTCCTCCCCTGCCCCCGCTAATGCCCATGCCCATGCCAAGTAGTCTATCCCTCCCAAACATAGGCCCAAGTACCACCCTCCCAAGCCCAAGGGACCCTCCTCCCAAGCCCAAGAACCCCCCTCCAAAGCCCAAACCCAAGGACCCACCTCCAAAGCACAAGCCCAAACCCCCCTTAATCCCCCTAATCCCTGAGGTACCTGCCCTCCCCATTGATGCTCCTACCCTGTGGAGGTTATATGGCAGTCAGGAGTCAAGTAGAGGCACACAGAGGTGCCATTTGTGCCTCTGGCACTTTGGACTGGCCAATGGCCTTTTCTCTGTTAATATGTTTAGAGTTTTACCATATTGTTATTTAAAATACTTCTGGTCCAACATGTCATGCCTTTCTTTCTACATGGCTGTTTAGTTCTTGTGGGCTTTGGTTTGTATTTATGTGCATATGTGTGTGTGTTAGTTGTGCTAGCTGTTGTACCTGGGCTGCATGTGTTGGTGTGGCCCTGCCACTTGACCCGCTGTCCTTAATGTGTATTGTGTGTAGGATATATTTGTGTTTGGTAATGCATGTATGTAGCTACATTATGGATTGTTATTGTTGCCAGGTGTAATGGTGGTATTGTGTGCCCTTGTGTGGTCGTTGTGTGTGTGCCTGTGTGTGGTGATGGCTATAGCATATGCGTTGTGTGTGGTGTTAGCGTGGTATGACATATGCTTTGTTGTATGGAAGTGTGATTGTATTTATTGGTTGTTAGGTGTTGTTACCTTTTGTTGTTAGTATGTGTTGTCATGTGGAGGTGTGCAATGACATTGCTTAGTGAAGCGTTTGTGTAGTTGCGGTTGTGATGTCATTGTGTGAATCGGTGGCGTTGTGTATGGTTATGTCAGACAGTGCCGGAGCTGAGTGTCTGCAGCTTGGTATGTGTATGGCACGTGTGTGTAGTACAGGTGTGTGTGTGTGTGTGTGTGTGTGTAGTATGGGTGTGCGTGTATGTATGCTAGTTTGTGTGTGTGCATATGGGTGTGTGGTGTATGTGTGTGTTGCCGTCGCAAGCCATCCCGGCTGTGTATGGTGTGTATGCGTGTGTAGTCTGCATTTTCCCTCCTGTGTCAGGTAGGTGTATGTACTTATGTCTTTGTCACCGTCACTGGTTCTGGAGTCGTTGCATGAGCAGGAGTAGGAGCAGGAGTAGTGGGAGGACTTACAGTTCAGGTTCCATGGTGGCTTCAGTGAGGTATGTGTTCCAGAAGGCGAGTGTTTCCTTTTGTAGAGCTGGTTTCCACCAGGGTTTTTGTGACGGTGTGCCCGTGGCGGAAACCTTCACGGTATGCAGCCTCGTAATGTGTCCAGTGGAAACATGGGCCTGCCAGCCTGAAGGTACCTTCCGCCGTCTGGGTGGCGTGACCGCACTGGCGGTACTGGCGGTAGTTTGGCTATGTTCTGTTGGGAAGATCGCCATGGTTTTAGATTTGGTGGTCTTTGCCGCCAGGCTTTTGTTGGTACGATCCCCCACGCCAACCTGGCGATCCTGAGATCGTCAAACTCGTAATGACCCCTATAGTGTTCGGACAGAGCAGAGTGGAAATGTGACGTGCAGTCAATGAAGAAAACACAGCCATTTCATGCTTGTGGAAAGTTTAGACATTAGAGACGGGAATGTCCTTACAATAATGTCAATAACTTTGTGCAGAATGATGGTGTTGCTCAGACTATTGGCAATGATCAAGTTCAAATTCAGAGAATTCAAAGTCCAAAACATAATTGCTTCCACAAGTGCACAGCAAATGCAGGATCCACAGCAAACAAAGGTTCAACCAAAAAAGCTGATTTCTCTCAGCCCCGAAGACACAGCAGCAAGTGATTGTCCCTCATCAAAGCATGAATCAGAGAGCACATGCAAATGTAAATCAGTTGGTGTCACAGTTTCCCGTAATTGATCTGAGTGATGAGGAGTTTTCAGAAACATTTAATAGTGACAGTTCTGATGATGAGGATTGCATGCTAACAACATCCTTAGAGGTCAATCAATATGGTCCCTATTTAAATGTCAACATCATGGGACATGTGTTATTCTGGGTTGACACTGGAGCTACACATTCCACTGTCAGATTGGTAGAAGCACCAAATTTGCCCGTGTCAGGAAAAATAATTCAGGTGGTAGGTGTAGCAAATAAGCAATTTACAAATCCTATTACAGAACATGTTCCATTAAAAATAGGTTAATTTGAGGAACGGCACCAATTTGCGGTTTGCAATTCAAGTCCTGTTTGCCTGTTAGGTCATAATCTATTGTGTAAGCTAAATTATTCTATTAACTACACACCAAAAGGATTAGAAATTCATACAAATGATAAAGAAGATTTCCCCTGTCAAATAATTAAACAGTACCCGCTTGTCACACTGTTTCTAATGATGACAATTAAAAATTTACCTGATGAGTTGCAAGAGACAGTTTTACCAGGAGTTTGAGAATTTTCAGGAAAGGAGATAGGATTCATAACAGAAGTTGAGCCAGTAAAAATACCAGTGAAACCAAACGCAGTGAATAACAGGAATAATTCCTTTAATAGATAATTTCATCAAACAAGGTGTTCTAAAAGAAATATTTGAAATCCCATGTAATACCCCTACTTTAGGACTGCCAAAGCTCAATGGCAAATACTGCATATTTCAGTATTTGAGAAAAGTCAACAAGATTGTCATTCCATGTTGTCCTTTGGTATCAATTCCAGCAGTGATTTCATTCCAGATTCCTTGTGAAGCAGAATGGTTTATGTCATTGATTTGTGCCAAGCATTTTTCTCCATTCCCCTCCACAAAGACTGTCAATTCCTTTTTGCTTTTCAATTCAGAAGCTATGTTTTTGCATGGTGTCTTACACCTCAAGGGTATACAGAGTCACAATCAATTTTTTAATCAGATTTTGAAAAGGAATTTGGAATCCTTCAAAATTCCTTTCCATTCCATTTATGTGCAATACATTGATAATTTGATGGTTGTATCAAATATGCATGAAGCTTGTAGGAGAGATACAATTGCCTTATTAAATCATTTAGAAGAAAATAGACATAAAGTTTCCCCAGCAAAGTCGCAGTATTGTCAAAAAGAAGTAAAATACTTAGGTAACCACATAGAGAAAGGTGCAAGGAAGGTGTCCCAAGAGAAGATTCCAGTGATAATGGAAATGAATCCACCAGTAACACAAGGAAATGTCATAATGTTTTTGGGAATGGTTGGCTACTGCCCCCAGCGAGTTCAAAATGTTTCCCGTTTGTCCACGCCTTTACAGAGGCTGACACACAACCGTGTGTCTGATCCAGTACCATTTGATGACGAATGCATGCATGCCCTCTCTCAGCTGAGAAGAAGCCTGTCCTGAGCCGAAGCTCTGAGAATGGCTGATTACAATAAATGTTTTTCTTTGTTTTGCTGAGAATGAGATGGTTGTCGCTTTTTGCTTTGACACAGTTAAACAGAAGTATTAACAAGCCTGTGGCATATTTTTCAGCCACACTTAATCCTGTAGCTGCTGCATTGGCCAGCTGTGTAAAAGCTGTGGCTGCAGTGAGTGTCAGAATAGGACAAGGCACTGTCATGGGCCATCCCTTGAATGTTTTTGTGCCTCATTCTGTTGAAGTTCTTTTCACCTGTACGAAGACCTAGTACCTGTCCAATGCTCATCTAACTTGCTATGCGCAGGTCATTTTGGATCCCCAATGTCAACATCAGAAGCCGGGTCTGGTGGCTTAGTGGACTAATGCGTCCACTGTAGGGGCCTGTTTTTGAGCTCATGGTCACAGGTTAAAATCCTGGTGGGTCCACTCAGCCTTACATCCTTCTGAGGTAAATAAATAAGTACCATTGAACTGGGTAACAAGAAACATCTGTTATGCAGTGCCAAGATACCCTTGTGGGTAAACATGAGCTTTACAAATACACATGTTGTGTTATGTAAGATTTAATGCCCTGAATTTGACAATGCTATCTCCTGTTAAAAATGTAAATGACCGTGAGCAAGAGGTTTAGCATGACTGTCTTGACGTGACTGAACTGTGCACCAAACAAAGACCTGATATTCAAGATACACAGTAAATGAAAATGACTATGTTGTGTTCGTTGATGGCTCCTATTTAAGAGATTCTAATGGAAATCTGAGATCTAGTTATGCAGTTTGCACAGTCTCAGATATGTTGTGCTTCTGAACAGCTTAAAGTGAGCATTTTTATACACAGCCACTATGGTTTTGGTGTTGTTCGTGATTTAGGACAGTTACCGTCCCAGAGAGGCTTTATGACCTCTTCTGAATCACCTATCCAAAACAGTGACAAGGAGTACCATTGAAGTTACCTATCAAAATTGCAGTTGTCAAATGTGCTGCAAATCAAACGTCAAATGATTACATCTCATTATTCATTGCACATGCTGATCAAGTGGCACATAATTGTGCTCTACATGGCATATCGTTTAATGAGAAATGGAGAAATGGGATCAGCACCATTATGATAAGTCAAAACTTATTTATGTCATAAATTGATACTTGGGAAGATGTCAAAAGATTATAGGAAGAATTGCCAGAAAAAAAACAAAGAGGTTGGAGTAGAGCAGCTGGTACTCAGAGAGATGAGGATGCTGTTTGGGTTTCCAGTTAGTGAAAATCAGTATTGCTAAATTGTTTGTTGTCCCCGATGGCAAGGTATTACCATGGATAGGCTTAATGAGGTAGGGACATAATGATCAGAAAATTCAAACGAACATGGTACAAGCACTAATTTAGATTGATTGTTGAAGCAGTGTGTCACAGATGTGTAATATGTTGTCACAGATATGTAACATAACAACAAATAAATGTAGGAAAATATAACATGGTTAACCTTGGTACCATAGGGAGATCATCAATCAATCAATCAATTATAAGATTTATAAAGCGCACTACGTACCCGTGAGGGTTTCAAGGCGCTGGGAGGGATCGGGGGGGAGGTGCTGTTCACTGATCGAAGAGCCAGGTTTTGAGGAGCCTTCTGAATGCGGGGAGGTCCTGGGTCTGGCATAGGTGGGTCGGGAGGGAGTTCCAAGTCTTGGCGGCGAGGTAGGAGAAGGATCTGCCGCTGGAGGTCTTTCGCAGGATGTGGTGGATGGCGGCCAGGGCGAGGTTCGCGGAGCGGAGCTGGCGGGCGGGGGTGTAGAAGTTGAGTCTGCTGTTTAGGTAGGCAGGTCCGGTGTTGTGGAGGGTCTTGTGTGCGTGGATGAGTAGTTTAAAAGTGATCCTCTTGTCCACAGGGAGCCAGTGGAGGTCTCTCAGATGGTGGGAGATGTGGTTGTGGCGGGGTACGTTGAGGATCAGTCGGGTGGAGGCATTTTAGATGTGCTGGAGGCGTCGTAGATGTTTGGCAGGGATGCCTGTGTAGAGTGTGTTGCCGTAGTCTAGCTTGCTGCTGACGAGGGCTTGTGTCACTGCTCTTCTTGTTTCAGTCGGGATCCACTTGTAGATCCTGCGGAGCATGTGGAGGGTGTTGTAGCAGGAGGAGGAGACTGCATTGACCTGTTTGGCCATGGAGAGGGAGGAGTTGAGGATGAATCCTAGATTTCGTGCATGGTTGGTGGGAGATGGAGGGGTTCCCAGTGTGGTCGGCCACCGTGAGCTGTCCCAGGCTGAGGGGGTGGTTCCAAGGATGAGGAATTCCGTCTTGTCCGAGTTCAGCTTCAGCCGGCTATTACTCATCCATTCGGCGATGGCCTTCATGCCCTCGTGGAGGTTGGTTTTGGCGGTGTACAGGTCTTTGGTGAGGGAGAGGATGAGCTGTGTGTCATCGGCGTAGGAGATGATGTTGAGGTCGTATAGGCGGGCCGTTTGTGCGAGGGGGGCCATGTAGATATTGAACAGTGTAGGGCTGAGGGATGAGCCCTGGGGTACGCCGCAGATGATGTCGGTGGCTGTGGATTGGAAAGGTGGGAGGAGTACACTTTGGGTTTTGCCATGGAGGAAGGAAGTGATCCAGTCGAGGGCTTTGTCTTGTATTCCGGCTTTGAAGAGGCGGGCTATCAGGGTGTGGTGGCAGACTGTGTCGAATGCAGCAGGGAGGTCCAGGAGGATGAGGGCTGATGTTTCTCCGTTGTCCAGTTGGCATCTGATTTCGTCTGTGGCGGCTAGGAGGGCGGTCTCGGTGCTGTGGTTCCGTCTGAACCCTGATCGAGAGGGGTCCAGGATGTTGTTTTCTTCGAGGTGGCGAGTCAGTTGCGTGTTGGCGATTTTTTCGATGATCTTTGCCGGGAAGGGGAGCAGGGAGATGGGGCGGAAGTTCTTGAGATTGAGGGTGTCAGTTTTGGGCTTCTTCAGGAGGGTGTGGATTTCGGCATGTTTCCAGCTTTCCAGGAAGATTGCTGTTTCAAAAGAGATATTGATGATCTTCCGTAGTTGGGGGGCGATGGTTTTGTCTGCTTTGTTGTACATGTGGTGTGGGCATGGGTCCGACGGTGATCCTGAGTGGATGGAGTTCATAACCTTGAGTGTCTCTGTGTCGTCAGGGGGTTGGTGTAGGTGGGGCTGGCGGGGATGGGGTCTGGCATGGTGGTGGTAGAAAAACTGTAGTGGATGTAGGTGATTTTCTGGAGGAAGTAGGTGGATAGGGAGTCGCAGAGTTCTTGGGATGGTGGGATGTCGTTGACGTTGGTGCTGGGATTGGAGAGTTCTTTCACGATGTTGAAGAGCTCTTTGCTGTCGTGTGCATTCGTTACCCAGGCGGTCTTTGAAGGAGGATCTCTTGGTTGTTCTGATGAGGTGGTGGTATCTGTGGGAGGCGTCCTTGAGGGCTGAGTGGTTGTCGGGGGTGCACTCGTGGAGCCATTTCTTTTTTAATTTCCGGCAGTCGCATTTGGAGGCTTGGAGCTCATCGGTGAACCAGGTGCTTTTTTTGCAGGCTTGGTTGTTGGGTGGGTTCTTGAGAGGTGCTAGGGAGTTGGCGCAGGTGGTGATCCACTGTTTGAGGTCGAGGGCGGCGGTGTCTGGATCGGTGGGGTCGGTGGGTGGGTTCTGGTTGAGGGTGTAGGTTAGTTGTTCTTTGGTGAGTTTGCTCCAGCAGCGGCGAGGTGGTTGTTGGGGGCGGTGGTGCTTGGTTTGTTTCTTGAAGGTGAAGTGAATGCAGTGGTGGTCGGTCCAGTAAAGTTCGGTGGTGTGGTTGAAGGTGACGTAGGCGCTTGTGGTGAAGATTGGGTCAAGTGTGTGTCCTGCGATGTGGGTGGGTGTGGTGACGAGTTGTCGGAGTCCGAGGTTGGCGAGGTTGGCTATCAGCATGGTGGAGTTGAGGTCGTTGTTGTTCTCTAGGTGGTAGTTGAGGTCTCCGAGGAGCTAGTAGTCTGTGGAGGGGAGTGCGTGGGTGCTGGCGAGTTCGGCGATGGTGTCGTTGAAGGGTGCTCGTGGGCCAGGTGGTCTGTATATGAGCGTTCCTCTGAGGGTGGTGTTAGGGTCGGTGTGGACCTGGAAATGTAGGTGCTCGGCGATCTTGAGGGTTTTGTCCGTGTAGGTGGAAACTTTGAGGGTGGATTTGTGTGCGACGGCTATTCCTCCTCTGATGCTGTTGGTGCAGTCTCTTCGGGTGATCTTGTAGCCGTCCGGGATGGCTATGGCGATGTCGGGTGCCGAGGGGTCGCTCCACCAGGTTTCAGTCAGGAAGGCTATATCTGGATCATAAGGTCCTTTCAACAGAATGTAACTTGATTTCATTGAAATGCCTGTGTGTAATGGATGACATGTTTTCATTTTGGTGTGTGTCTTCTTTCATTGGGTAGAAGCTTACCCAACTCGCAGGAATGATAGCCTCACAGTTGCAAAGCTGCTTTTGAGGGAACTGATACCCCGATTCTGCCATCCAACTTTTCTGGAATCAGACCAAGAAACTCATTTAACAGTGAAGCCATAAAATTGTTCTGTGCAGCCTTAAAAATTGAGCAAAGATTGCACTGCAGTTACATACCAGAAGCTTCAGGAATAGTAGAGCAGATTAATCGAACTTTGAAGTGTTGACTGGCAAAAGTGTGTGCATCTACAACATTGCAATGGCTTGATGACGTAGTGCTGGATTACTGTACAGGACAAACTGATGTGGTTCATTGTTTATCTCACCCGGTTGGACAAGCAACTGCTCAACCACAACAATAACTGTGCCGCAACCTGAATCCTGGAGCCTGGGTTCTAGTGAAGAAGCATGTAAGAAAGTCATGCTTAGAGCTGCGTTAGAAAGGGCCATAACAGATTGTTCTAGTTACAACTGCTGTAAAGTCTGCTGTTCTATCAAACTGCATACACACGAGTCACACTTGCAAAGTTTCAGCTCCCCTTGATCAAACAGCACCTGTTCCTGGGTTAGGTGCAGTCAGTGAAGTGGTCCAGTTCAGCCAAGCAGTGGGGACTGAACAAGTGGCTGTTGTGAAAAATGCATGGTCTTGTGAAACTCTGAGTGAGTCAGTTGCAGTCAAAGGTGCAAGAGGGTTAGGTCAGAGTCAGTTGACTCCTGCTTGTTCCAAAAATGCTAAAATCCCAGTCGTGCCTGAGAAAAGAATCGTAATTTGAGATCAGTGGTCCAAGAAAAGTCCAGACCCAATGATAAATGTGCCTCCTGCTATTGCTGAAGTAACTGAAGAGTCAGATCAATGTGACAGTGATATTGAACGTTGTGTAGCAAGGAGGTAAAAAAGAAAAAGAGTGTCAAGTCTAACATTAGACATCATTTACTGGAAGTACTCATAAGTTATTATGAGATGTTTTATTATTAGAGACATTTTAAACCTTTAGTTGTGATTTTCAAAATTTGCAAGTAGAGTATATAAGTGCAACAATTTTTGAGAAAACACATTTTGGATTTTTGAGTGTGGGTTTGCTTTGTTAAAATGAAGAAAAGAAAAGACAATTTAAATTAATTGATTTAATTTTTGAATTTTCACTTGTGTAGATTTGAGTAACACCGTGGGCTGAGTCTAGACAAGTAATGGAACCTGATCAAGGTAAAAGAAGTCAATGCAAGTATGTGAGTGTATAGGGTTCGCAAGCAACATTATGGCCCTCATTACAACTTTGACGGGCGGCGGAGGCCGCCCGCCAAAGTTGCGCCGCAGGAATACCGCACCGCGGTCTGAGGACCGCGGCCGGCATTCTGAGTTTCCCACTGGGCGGGCGGGCGGCCGCCTTAAGGCCGCCCGCCAGCCCAGCGGGAAACAACCTTCCCACGAGGACGCCGGCTCGGAATCGAGCCGGCGGAGTGGGAAGGTGCGACGGGTGCTACTGCACCCGTCGCGTATTTCACTGTCTGCTATGCAGACAGTGAAATACAAGCGGGGCCCTCTTACGGGGGCCCCTGCAGTGCCCATGCCATTGGCATGGGCACTGCAGGGGCCCCCCGGGGCCCCGCGACACCCCCTACCGCCATCCTGTTCCTGGCGGGCGAACCGCCAGGAACAGGATGGCGGTAGGGGGGGTCAGAATCCCCAAGGCGGCGCAGCAAGCTGCGCCGCCTTGGAGGATTCCAACGGGCAGCGGAAAACCAGCGGGAGACCGCCGGTTTTCCTGCACTGACCGCGGCCAAAGCGCCGCGGTCAGAATGCCCTGCGGGGCACCGCCGGGCTGTCGGCGGTGCTCCCGCCAACCGTGAGCCTGGCGGTCACAGACCGCCAGGCTCGTAATGAGGGCCTATGTGTCAGCATTTTAATAATAGTTGGATTGAGTCTGCCAGTGAAAGAAGAGATTGAGAGCAGAATTACACTGATGCTAAGAGATTCAATTGCAGAACGAGATTCCCTGGTTGAGGATGAGATATCATTACAGACTAATAGTTCTATCGGAAATTTGACATTTAATGTGTATTATAAATTGCTGTATGAGTATATTGAAACTATTGAAAGGTGTGATTGTTATGTTTGCACCCAGATCCCTTCATCAGTTCAAGAAGGAATCACTTATCATAACTTGCCATTAACCTATGGAATTTCATGTATTTGTTATTAACACTGTCATATCAGCAGGAGTATATCCAATACTTCTATTCCAATTATGACCAAGTGTTTCTATTAATCAGTACCTGAGTAGTGTGGCTATAGCTGATAACATTGACATTGTGGGAGGTTTCTTTGAAACCGACCCTGACTTTTGAAACTGCACAAGAACAATTTAATTGTACCTGCATTATTACATCAGTGGAAAAGGAGTTAATTGGACAAGTAGATGACAGAAGGAATGAAATGAAAGCCCAGATAGAAAAAGGAGTAGTTTTACAAGACTGGCAAAAGGCCCTGCACATGCTACAGGTAGCGGCAACCAAAGATACTTATTGGCATATTTATACTCTGCTTGCACCGGATTTGCGTCATTTTTATTTATGCAAAATTGGCGCAAAACTAACACCATATTTATACTTTGCCGCTAGACCCTGCTAACGTCCAAATATCTCAGTGTGTATCATTTTCTGGATGCGTGAAACCACCTTGCGTTAATGACATGCAAGGCAGTCAATCCCGTCCAAAAAATGACTTAAACACCCGTGTGCCATTTTTAATCCAACCGCACAAAAATAGCGCACGCAAGTGGCTCTTTTAAAACCACTGGTGCCCTGGTTACCGGGATCTCACAGTCCTCATTCTCTGCCTTCCTACCCAAGGTATTGGATGCCTTCATCTCCCTCGCACCCCACCACATCAGCTTCCCCAACACACAGCAGAAGCAGCAGGAGACCAAACAGGGCTTCTATCAAATCAATGGCTTCCCACATGTGCTTGGTGCCATTGACTGCACACATGTACGGATTGTGCCACCTGCTGCAACCGAGCATCTATACCGCAACAGGAAGCACACACACTCCATCAATGTGCAGGCCATTGTGGATCACCGGGGATTGATCACCAACATCGTCGCAAAGTATCCTAGGAGTGTAAATGATTCATTCATCTTCAGCCACTGCACCATCAATCAACACTTCCAGGATGGACGATATGGAAATGGACTACTTGTTGGTAAGTACAGAAACCTAGTTATATACACACAGCGCAGCAACCCTGTAGGACATACAACACATACACCACTACATGGATACGTGGCCAGGAAGACACCGAGGTTGTGAAACGGCTAGTCATGTTTGAAATCCTGACGTATGGACAAATGACAGATGCAAATAACAGCAAATGCCACTCCAGAGCCACAAGGGACCAATTTAAAACCACACAGTGACAATGACATGGCCTTAACTGTCACTACAACTTGGAAGATGAATAAGATGAATCTTACAATATTATATCAATAACACTCAATCACACACCCTTCCAAGCAATACGTTCTGTGTAAGGGATGTGTAATGTGTTTCGCTGCAGGTCAAACACCATGAGACACATAGCATGATGATGCTGACTCTAATGAAGGTGACGTCGAATCATTGAGGCAGTGCCAACATCTCACATCACTCCTGGAAGTGGGCTGTGCAAAGAACACATATTGATGTGACAATATTGCAAAGTGCACATTGCTACACATACAAATTGAGACAATTACACATATACACAACAGATGTACAGGCACATGGACCTTCTGACACTTAAACCTTCACCCCCCACAACCAAGTTAGCCAGCTTACCTGGACCAGGTTCAGTAGTGTAGGTACACGTTTGCACATGATCCAACTCGGTGAGGGCACAAAAATAGGTTTGCATAGAACTTGTCACACATGGGATATTTGTGCATTGTCAATTGTGAACACTTCAGTGCTGAAAACGTATGGAGATGTGTTGTACATTGTCACCTAGCCAAATCAAAGGGCCTCACTGTTGTTTTTCACATGCTATTACATATGTTGAATTGGATGGGATGTTCAGGCCATATAGTGCAACCGTGTTATCATCACAGTCGAATCGATTCTGTGTGTGGAAGTATCATTTCACCTCCAGTGAAGGCACATGGACACTTCTATCACATGACATAATGCATGGGAGATACACAATGAACTGCAAGTTTACAAACATACTGCTGATATTCGGTCAATCAGCCAAACACCAGTTTAGATAAATAAACAACCCAATGCTGAAAGAACATCCTAGAAGCCTAGGATCCTACACAATAACACAAACACAGATGAGTCACAGAGGACACAAGATAACAACTGCCATGCAAAGTGATAATCAAGGTGCAACCAACATTCAAATATTTACACTCATTTTCTCTTTCAGCTGATCAGGGTTATGGGATCCAGCCATGGATCATGACCCCATTTGCCAACCCAAGCACAGCATCAGAGCGTGCCTATAATGAGGAACATCGGAGGACATGCGCCATAGTAGAGAGGACCTTTGGCATCCTGAAGTCAAGATTCAGGTGCCTCGACTTCACTGTAGGCAGCCTCTTATATTCACCTGAAATGGTCTGCAAGATCATTTTGACCTGTGCCATCCTGCACAACACTTGTGTAAGGAGGAACATTCCCCTCTATGAACCAGACCCACAAATGCCTGAAGAGGAGGAAGAGGAGGATGCTATTCGTCTACATGAGGGGACCATCCAAACACTGCAGCAGGATTGCGTCGGAGACAGCACATTGTACAAAACGTCTTTGAACTATAGTCACCATCACCACTTTCTTACCATATGTCATTGAACACCTCACTTCTGCTAAAACAGTCTCCTCCTCCTGCTACAACACCCTCCGCATGCTCCGTAGAATCTACAAATGGATCCCGACGGAAACCAGAAAAACGGTGACCCAGGCCCTCGTCAGCAGTAGACTGGACTACGGCAATGCACTCTACACAGGCATCTCAGCAAAAGACATCCAACGCCTCCAACGCATCCAAAACGCCTCCGCCCGACTGGTCCTAAACGTTCCCCGCCGATGCCACATCTCCCACCACCTGAAAGACCTCCACTGGCTCCCCGTGGACAAGAGGATCACCTTCAAACTCCTCACCCACGCACACAAAGCACTCCACAACGCCGGACCGGTCTACCTGAATAACAGACTCAACTTCTACGTCCCCTCCCGCCAACTCCGCTCCACCAACCTCGCCCTCGCATTCGTCCCCCGCTTCTAACGCAAGACCTCCGGCGGCAGATCCTTCTCCTATCTCGCCGCCAAGACCTGGAACGCCCTCCCGACCACCCTGCGACAGACCCAGGATCTTCTCACCTTCAGGAGACTCCTCAAGACCTGGCTCTTCGACCATAGCAGCAGCCATCCCCCTCCCCCAGCGCCTTGAAACCCTAACGGGTACGTAGTGCGCTCTATAAATACTATGATTGATTGATTGATTCATCACTCGATCATGCTTTGGGTAATTTTTAATGCATCACATGATCCCTAGGAATCATAATCTGAGTTTAGCCTCATGAAGCATTGCAGTAATACAGATTAGGATACTGAAAAAGCCACATCACATTTGATGGGTATGAATGTACACCCAAAATTACACACAGTGGAAATTACATATGTCCTGTCTATTTCACATGTGAAGGGCAAAATCAGAGGACCACAGCTATGACACATATCTATGTTGCCAACATGGTTCATTGCAGCAGATGACACACAACTAAGACACCATCAATCATAAGGTAATGAAGTGTTTCATACATGAGGAAGTGGATGTGCTATTGCATTGGTAACAGGAATGTATGACCAGACCCTTGACAGTAGTAAGTGTAACATCAGCTATCTTTGCAAGGAGCATGTGTGACAAGGAGTCCAACTACGCTGAAAATGGATAGCACAAGTGCCCCAGGTAGGACAAGCATTGCTCACAAGACATGCCCTCTGCAGTCCATCCCATGTAATAAGTCCTGCCACTGCCATGTTTTAAGGCTATCCCCACCCTTCTCTAGGGGACCCTGTAAATGGACTATCTGTACCCTGATAACCTTCACACTCAGACTCCGATTCTGACACCTGTGTGCTTCCCTCTTCAGTATGGCATGCCATAGTCATAGTTCATCCGTCTGCATGGACTTCAGGTCCGATAATGCACTGCCTGGTAGTTGGTAGGACCTGTCATCAGCTGTCCATTGCTTCTCATGTGAAAGGTCCAGTTGGCCCTTTGAACTTGATTCTCAACTACAGGACTTGTGAGAGACTGAAGCTGCACACACCTGTGAGCACTTCCATGCAGACCAGCCATTTGAACCTGCACTGCCATTGCTGCCGCCTGGAACTGCTTAGAAGCTGCCATTTTCTGAATATCCTTGCCGTATAAATCAATTGTGTAACAGAGACCTTGGGGGATTGTGTAACGTCGCAGCCCAGAGCACAAATACAGTTTTTTGTTTCCACAGTGTTGTTCCAGTTTTTCCCAGTCTGAGTCTGCTCACTGTGTTTTTGCCTTTATCATGTTTGTTCCTGACAGAGCCTGCATCCTGTTAGCCTGACTGGTTACTGTCTTTGCGTTAACCATAGAGGTTCCCTGTGGCTACATTTGTCTCATAGTTGCTTTCCATGCCCTCTCTGGTAGGTCTACGATGAATTCTCAAATGTATGATATAGTTTAATAAGTTTACTGATTGTATTATTATCTGGGACATGTATTCAAATTGCCTAATCCAGCCCCCATCCCTTGTGTGGGTTTCATGTATTCATGAGTGCCAAACAGTGACAGTCTACTGTGGCTGTATGCATGGATTTGGTATGGTGCCTCCAGCACAACAAACAAGGTTTGCTAATGTGTATGAAAGGACAAAACATGTTTGTGCCCTGACGGTCCACACACAGATTCCCATCTGCCACAACCTATTGATGGGGCTTGCGTGGTGACTAGCTGTGGGATTAATCAGCACAGAGGCACTGATGTTCCCTGTTGCAGTGGGAATTGTAGATGCCACCCTGTGTACAAATGTTGTGATGAAGCCTGCCTATTACCTATTACTGATCCATAAAGTTTTTGAGCACACCAAGGTTGCCCTAATGTCAGCCTTATAAAAGTTCTGCAGTGCCATAGCTGGACTATCCCCATGTGTGTCGTCAATTTATCTTTTGCTTTCGGTCAATTCTGCTTTGAAGAATACTCTGTTAATGCAGGGAATGGCTCCGTAGACCCATGACTAGACCTGCACGTAACTGTGACAACATGGAGGCCAATACTGACACAGGGTGCACATGGCCACACACTTGAACTGGACACCTTTGTGCAATGAACCACTGGAAATATGTGAACACATGCAGCATGGTCTGATGGTCCTCCACTGCCACAGGTGAAACATAGGTCATTTATATGACTCAAACTGTGGTGAAACATAACTTTTTTGGATTGGTTTTGGGACTCTGTGTCACAAACACTGTACCTACCTAGCATGTTCAAATGACTGACTCATGGGTAGTATACAAACAAGTGACCAGGAAGTGGTATCCAACATTCCAGTACATGGGATGGCTTACCCTTGTAACATTGCCATTGTCAACCATCCTCTATCTATCCTGTGCATAGTTTGTCATGGGAGATGTTTTGACCCCAAAGTCAGGGAAGTTCACACAGCATTAGATGCTACGGGTATGACAAACACATATCCTGACTGATGTAACACAATGAATGGCATCTGATGGTTATCCACATTTAGAACACATGCATACAAGCACATTATGCAAAACATGTCTTGTGACGTTCACACAGAGGCACAACAACAATTGAAATAGCCAATTCACAGACATATACATACAGGCCATAAGTGAATGTATTAAGTTGGGTAGCCTTGCTATCCTCTATTGACGCACCACCTGCTCAAACAAGGGAATACCAATTTTTATTCCAAATGTTTGGGTTGCTGTTGTGTCTGTTCAGAGTGCTAATCCGGCACAACAACATGAGTATTATGGTCCGCTGTAGTGTGGTCTGCCACATGTGCACAAACACTGGAACACACACAGCAGACCCTAACAGCTTATCTCTGTATAGTTAGAGCCTTCATGTGTGTTAAAATGAGGAAAATGACACAAACACAGTTAAAGACAGATATTTTGATGCAAACACATAAAAAAGATGCATATGCATCAAATTTTGTCGCATATGCGTTGAAAAATTACGCTCGCAGCCATTATACATCCATTGGTCCCTAGCGGTAATTCCAACACTGCACCCCATGAAATTGGTTATCCATGAAAAATATATTGATCTTTGAATGCGGGGTAATTTTGAAGCATTTGCGTCAAACAAATTTGACACAAAGTCCATAAGCATCATTAAATTTTCACGCATCATAATAGGATATCCTGTTTACCGAAATGGTACAGTGGGTGTACTTTGACTTTCACTTGCAGTCTGTGATTCTTCTAGACTGTGTTGCTGTGCTGAGAGTTCTGTCTGTCAAATTGTGCTTTTGTCTCCTGTGTGCCATTCTAATTGTCATCTGTTGATTTTGTAATTGTCTCAGTAAATCAGTGTAAGTGTTTTTTTGTCATTTTTTTTGGCAAATTTTGTCTTTGTACTGTTGGGAGTGTGTAGTGGATATTGTTAGTTGGAGTATTATTGGGCTATTTTGGGGTTCTTTAAGTTTCATTTTCCTACCTCCTTTCCCTGTATTTTCCTATTTTCCCTTTCCTATCCCTATTATTTTTGTCATGTTGGGAAGGCCACACCTGGGAAGAATGGGTGAGGAGGAGCTGGGGGCTGGTGTGCCACTTCCTCCCCCTGATGTTAGAGGCTGTTGGCAGCGTGATACAGGGGTATCACACTGAGGCGAGGAGGCTTAGGTGGTCCAAGGTGCTGTTCCATCTGAAGAGAGTATTCAGTAGCCAGCACAACGACCACCAACTCAAGCATCGCTGGGCTGACCTTATGGCCAGAGAGCAAGACCTGCTGGACCACCTGGGTGTGGTGATTGGTGGCCCTATTAGTGAGTACAAATCAGACTAATGTGCAAATTTCAATGCTCTGTAGTGACAGTAGCAGATTTGTTGACATGCCGCATGCAATGTTTGTGGGCATGTGGAATGCAAGTTAAATATACAGTGGCCCTGAGTTCTACAATATTTGCTACACATTAACGTCATTTGTTGACGCAAAAGCTGCACAAACTTACAAAACACAACTTGATCTTGTAAATTAGTGCTGCTTTGTTTTATTCATGGTCTGTGAGTGTACCAGGAATGAGATGTATTTCACATGCTAAAGCAAGGAAAGAATGTAGTCCCCTATTATTTAGAATACATGTCTGAACTGTATTCATGGCCATACGTACAAAGTTCTTCCTAACCTCTGGTAATATCTTAGGCTGATACTTTAACTTGGTTTGTGCTGCATTTAAATTAGAAATGGATGCCGAAGTATTGCACATGATAATATCTAAATGTTTGGTGCTACTTTCCATAGCTGTAGCGTAAAAACATGAAGCAAATGCTACCCATTTAAAAAAAATAGAATATCTGGCCCTATGTTCATTGTTCCTGTGCGTATTATTTTACCTTGGGCACATATAATGGACCATAGAAAGCACAATAATTCATGAGCTAAACTCAGCCCACATGAGCATCACACAGTAACTGATTGTCCCTTGAAGCACAAGCCACAATACATGAGTGACTGGTATCCCAGTGTACCAGGAATGTGGCTTTGCATGTCTCTCATAACAACAAATGAAGAAATGGAGTACCCTCTGTAAATAATTTAACACAAAATTGAGTAATCATGTTTGTCACCACATGATTGTTTGGGCCAGTGCATGTGTGCCTCTTTGTGTCTATCACTCACTGGAGTGGCAGGGTCAAAACATGTTTGCAGTAGTATGTCTGCTGGGGTTTGTACATGCCTGAGGTGCTGCTCTGTCATATAAAATGTCACACACAGTGATTTGTTGTTCCAAGTTTTGTACAGTGAGCAGACATTGAGCCTGTTTCACCCTTCCATGTTTTACAGGCGGACCAGCCCCCTACACAATTGGAGAAGTAGCTTGATTTGCGGACCCAGACATATCCAGTAAGTGTTGATATGTTAGTTCTGTGTTTTGTTTGCAGCTGTTGTGTGATTGACTCCTGTGTGTTGGGCACATAGCAAGGTATGATGTGCTGGCACATGATCTGATATGTGACTTGACTGGACTTTGACATTTTGTTCCATTTTTTAGTAGGACAATCAGTGGCGGAGTGTCATATTTAGGGATTCTAGTGCTGCGCTGTAGGCATGGGCAGGTGAACAGGGTGATATTTGTTGCTACATTTATCCCAATGAAAAATTTGGAGGTAGCCATGTTCATGATTTAGTCAGCAAGTCATACCCTGATTCACACAGACCAGTGGTGCTGAAGTATTACTCACAGACTTGAGCCTCCCTGTGAGCTAATGAACATGTAGGACTGTATGTGTGAATTCCTAGCAGCATCTAGTTCCACATGTTGTGCTACGTTTATGTGGCACTTGAGTAGAATGTCATAGGTGTGCATGCAGCTCAAGCCAAGGTGGCTGCTTGCATCTATGTGCTTGTTTTTGGAAAGGTATTAGTGAGATTAAATGATGCTGACAATTGTCTGCAATTAGAAACATAAATGTGGATGTGATTGTCCAATGTTTGAGTCTATCCTAGTTGGCAGCCCTCCTTACCTGTGGTGGACTGACTAAACCAATGGACAGCTGTCCAAAGCTTCCTGGCTTTCCTTGATGTTTGAAAGTATGAGCTGCATGTCCATCACCCCCTGAGGCACAGGGTTAGGATTATGAAATATGTGTACCCTAGGTGTGAGGATCCCAGTGTAGAAGACAGACATGTAATTCCAACATTCCTTTGTTCTAACCTAGGATACCCCCTCATGATTAGCAACTGCATACCATCCGAGCAATTCCATTTACAAATCACAGATCTTGTGGGCCTTGATTGACATCCAGAAGATAGTCATTACTTGGCCTGTCACATGTGGAGTACTTGCAGCATGTGTTATGTGACTAATGGCAGAACAATGATGCACAGATCATTTAAGCAGGTACACACCTTTTTGAGCATTGTTGTGCTGTTAGATAGGAGATGTGTAGACAATCTATGATCTGTACTGTGATTTGGACTGTTTAAGCTAATTTTGAGGAAGTGTTAGAATATCATCAGTAGATGTATCACACAATGATGTCACTAATGTTTGGCTTTCTCTATTTTGACAGCTGCCAACATGGATGCCAAACAGATCAGAGAATTCCAGAGGCGGGTGATGCGTTACCGCCACATTCTAGATGTGGAGTCTGGGTTCCGCAACATGGCACGGTGTTATCGCCATGAGAGAGCCACAGGGGTCTGGAGGGCATTTGCCCAAGGGGGGGCCATCCTTGCCCACAACAGCCACCACCACCAGCACAACGGCTCCAACGATAGTCACACAAAGGATGACAGCCACTGTTGCAGATCCCTCTACCTCATCAGCTCCAGGCCCACAGACAGCAGCTCCTGCACCTCTCCCTCCAACCACGGCACTGGCACCAGCACAACCTTCCACTAGTGGCACACAGACAACCCCTGCTGCAGTCATAGACAATGCCGAATTTATGAACACGAGACGTGACATGGAACGGATTTTACGCAGGATGGACAGGCTGCAGCAGGAAGTGTCCCACAATAGCAAGAGACTGTGTGGGATAAAGAAGATCCTGCGGAGGGCAAACTTGTGACTTTTTGACCCTCAACCATGATTCCTTCCCCTCCCTCCATTTTCCAGCTTCTTATATTTAGTGTGTTTAGGGGGCTTAGTGTTAGGTTAGAATAGGCTGTTATTTTAGTTAGTATAAGTGGGTTGGGGGGTTGAGGGGATTATATTTTAACATGTTTTTTTAGTGGGTGGGTAGGGGATGATGTTGGGGTTTATGTGTATAAAAATTTAAAAAATACAAAAAAAAATATAACAAAAAAAACCCCCAAAATATATATTTGTTCAGGATAAGATCGTATGTGTTTAGGTTAGTATATGTTGTCCTACATGTGTCCCGTTATATAAGGGGGGGGGGCTTGATGTTTAGAGTGTTTAGTTAAATGTGATAAGTATGTTTAGATTAGGCTAGTTAGGGCCAGTTGTGGGTAATGTGTAGTTAGGATAGGTTAGGTTAGTTAAGGTGTTTCCCCTAGTTTTAGTATCCTTTTTTTACTGTTAAATTAATATTTAGGTACTCCGTTACAGTATGTGTCATATGCTTGGGGATCAGGGCCTTGGCATGGATGAACAGTGTCAATTTAGTATTTGCATTTGTGTTCCATCCTGCATCCAAATCCCATTATTGACATGGTTATTCCCAATTCCAATTGAGCTGTCACATTAGTAGCTACACCAAAGCTACTGCTCTATGCATCTGCCATCCACGGCACCCACCAATGTGTTGTTAAGTTTGGATGTGTGTTTTCAGTCTGTCATCATTTGAGACCAGATTTGGAATCTTGGGCACTGTGGTACATCTGCCTGCAGCCTGATGTTCATGTGAACACTGATAAGGTGAGTGATGATATAATCGTATATAGTATTGTACACATGACTCACACCTATCATTTCTTACAATGGACTCCTGGGTTACATATTTGTCAATACACTCATACACATCCCTTCCTGCTGTATGGTGTGTGTGTGTGTGTAATGAATGTTTATAGTCAGATGCCACATACATAAAGATTGTCTAGAAGGGAATTTTGAATACATTCCTTGAAGCTGACTTTTTCAGTCCAACACAGCATTTTACTGTTCGTTTTCTATTTACTTCAGAAATAACCCTCAGGAAGCGCAGATGATGATACAATCCAGACCCCAGTGCATAGTTATCAGGCCACAATCTTTCAGAGCAGTTGTATTGACATTCTATGGCCATTGACATGTGACATGCATCACTAATCTCCTACACGGTTGATCTGTCACATTACACAGACAAGGTAGTTGCGTAAGTGCTATTTATTTTAAAGTGCTGTGGTGCAATATTTACATAGTCCAGGATTGTGATTCCATTAGTGTGTCACCTTCTATTGTGATACACAGGTGAAATGGGACATGTCATTGGACATGCTGGGGTGAAGTGTTATACAGTGCAGAGGAACATGAATTGCCAATGAGGTAGTGAGAGACAATCACAGAGCATAGTGTCAAGGTAAACAGTGGGCTGGAGAACAGTGCATGTGAGCAGATGTTGCAAGACTGGCATGTTAACAAGTGGAGGACCTAGGATATAAGTGCTCATTTGGCATGGACTTGTGCTACCGGGTACTCTTACGGGTGAAGGTGATCTGTTCCACGTCTTCATCTTCTGATGTGTGTGTCGTCTCCTCTGCACTTGGTGGTGGTGAGTTTGAAGGGGCAACACACACTTCAGTGTTTGAAGACGTGGAGTCAGAAATCCCGGTAGCTGCCAACTGTGGGGATATTAAGGGCAGTAGTGCAGCAAGGAGGAGCTACTGGTTCTTAAGTATAGCAGCTACATCACTGTGGTAGGCAGCCAGGTCGGCCCTGAGGGGGTCATGATTGCATTCGTGCACACAGTGAAAGGCTTGGTGTGCGAGGTGTTGTGGCAACTGCCTTACTGCAGTACTGATTTCCTTTACACTTTGTTGAAGTCTTTGCAGGATAGATGTTCGCGCTTGCATGGCTGCTGCCTGTTCTGCAGATGACATCATGCACAAACTCATCCCCTCAAGGCTGGCTGCCATATTTTGCATCCCCACCCGCACCTCCTTGACCAGCTCCCGCTGTACTCCAACTACAGTCCTCTCAAAGCTGGTGCCATTGTCTTCAGAGTCCTCAGCTGGGTTAGAGCTGGCAAGTCGTACAATTGGGGTGGTGGGTGGTTCCTCTATGATGGCTGCTACTTCTGTGCTCCTCCCTCCTTGTGACTGAAGGTGGGGTCTGGAGGGTTCAAAGGACATCTTGGAGGGTCTGCTGGCTAATGTTTGCCAGCTCGTCATCCATGTCATCAGGGAAGTCCAGGACAGGCATATCCCCAGGAGAGCCATCGTCCTCTGCAATAAGATATTGTACAATTAGTGTGTCTGTGTTGTGTCATTTGTAATGTGAAGTGCCTGACTTCCTATTAGTTGCACATTGTGATCTTGGTTCCTGTTCATTGTTCCTGTCATTAATATAGGCATTCTTCCAGGCCTATGCCCCAACTGCATGTCACATGTAGTGTGGGCAGTTTGGGGAAAGGTCTGCATCACATCCTCTAGGTGTAGGTTCTGCCCAAATTGTATGTTGCCACCTTATTATCCTACTCAACCCTCCGTCTACTTCCATTATCATGGTGTGGCCTTGCACTGGCTGTGGGTGTTCTGATGGCACTTGCACCACACTTAACAATCTTGAACTGACCCAGTCTCTGATATTTCACATCCATCTATATGTTGCTGAGACCTAGCATATACTATTCATAGCATTGGCATGGCACGATACAGGTGTCAGCATTGGTAGTGTGCACTGCCGATGTTTGCCAATGTGTGCTGCATTGGACAGCACTGATGGTCCTAGCAGTGTTCCATTTCCTCTTATGACTGTGCAGGTGTGTTTCACTAGCTGGAAACATATGTCCTCCCCCTCAATGCTGTTGTCTTAGCACTATGACACTTGAGATGTTGCATGGTGGCATTGCAGCTATTGTGACACAGGCACAGGGTAGACCCTGACATGTGCAGCATGGGTATGACATTACTGCTGTATACCTCATAATGTTACATGCAATACCTGATGTTTGTAGCACCTATAGACATGAGCATTTGACAGGATTTGCATATTTGTATTAATTACAGGGGATTGTAAACATTGTCATCCTGAACCCTCTAATTTGGGTGTGTTTGATCCATGGGCATGTAACTGCCATTAGCTACTTGACCTGCACACACAGCAGAGGTGGTAGTGGCAACTGTTGTCATTGGTAAATACCACTTGCGGATATGGCCTGACACTAGAAATTGAGCCCTAGTTCATGTAGCGACAACACCAGCTATCGTGTGACAGCAGGCCAGTTTTACGTTGTACCCTACCCACCTGGACTGGCTTTGCTTTTCCAACATCCTTGGCATGGCAGAGTACCCCCATGCAAAGGTTGTTGGTGTAGTGTTGCCCTGCACAGCCCATGCCCCTGTGCCGTGCCCCTTTGCCCTTTCCACTACCTGATTATCATGGCTGACATGCATTGTGTAGTAGGTATGTCACCCCCTCTGCTTGCAGTTAACAAATAGGCATTTTTGTTCACCATGCCACTTACCCTGCATCTGTGTTGTATCCTGGTAGTCTGTGATGTCCTGTCCTTGAATCCCTGCGACGATCTCCTCTGGGATGATGGCTGCCACCATCTCCTCCATGTGGTCCAGGGCCTCCTGCGGTGCTGGACTCCCACCTCCAGTCTGCAGTGCTGCCTTCCTGTTCCTTGCCATTTTTTCCTTGGTCCGGCGCTTGCAGTAATGCCAGAGTTTCCTGCACTCAATGACTGTTCTCTGTATTTCTGCCACACTGTTGATCTTATTGATGATTTGTTGCCAAATTGCCTCTCTCCTCCCAATTGGCAATTTAGAGGTGACAAAAAGTTGTTGCTGGTGCATCACCGCTTTCACCAGTATTTCGTGCTCCTCTGCACTGAACCGACACTTCCTTTTCTTCTTCTCCCTCTCCTGGTTCTTCTGTGGGTCCTCCTGGCTGGTTCCTCATCTGTTGTCATCTTCCTGGGGTCTCTCATGGCTTCTGGGATCCATGTTGGGGCTCCTTTGCATATTTTGCTGTGTTTGCGCTGCTTTTTGATGCTATTGCGGTGAAAAATGGCGCGTATCTGGTTTGCGACGTTATAAACTGGATTAAAGTCATTTTCGACACATTAACATTGTTTTTATTTACGACGTGGCGCATTGGTTTGAGTAAAGAAAAATTACCCTAACCAGTGGTTTGTGCTGCAGAGCGTCAAAGTAAACATTTGATGCCCGGGTGGGGCAAGGAAATGGCGTTAGCCGGCGTAAAACATTTTGACGCAAAACTGTGCCGGCGAAGTTTTAGACTGACAACACATAGGGAAACTATTTATACATAGATCTAAGTCAAACACATATGCACATTTTGTAGGTACTAGTGAATGTATGGACTAGATCTCGCCATACCAAGTGTTTATTTAATTTGAGGGAAAATGCCTATTACACAAGCCAAAAGGCTGGCAAGGGATATGTTACGTGGGAGAAGTATTTTTGAAAATGTATCATGTGGACAATTTTGACAACCTAGACTGGGAAGAGAAACTGAATTCCAGAGTTAGGACAGGAGCCAGTGCAGCGGTGATTACAGGAGATATTTTTTGGTACCATTATTGCCTCAGTTGGAGTAATCTTGAATGATATTAAGATGAGGAAATTATCAACAATAGTAGATAAACTATCTACTGATTATGCTGGAGCTATGTTATTAATGGCCATAGAGATGGTTGCTGTGAGATCAATAGTTTTACAAAATCCTCTTGCGTTAGACATCTTACTCGCAAAGGAGATTGGAGTCTGCAAGACTTTACATGTGTAACAATGTTGCACATACATACCTGACAATAGTAAGGAGATGAGAAAGAATATCTCAATCATTACTGACCTGAAGAGAGACCTGTAAGAACTGACAGCCCCCGCTGCATGGAAGACAATAGGCCATGTTTTTTCAGCCATCGGACAATGGCTTGAAAACTTGCGAAAGGGAGTAGTGGGAATGATCTTGAAACCCAAGTTGATTGTGGCTTTGTGTGCCTTAGTTGCACTTGGATTATACAAACTATACAAAAATGTGGAATGAGAAATAAGCTAAGAATACACAGAGAAGAGGAGATAGGAATGGAGGAAAGAAGAAGTGCTTATTGTAATCTCAAGAAAATGGAGAATTACAGCAGACCTTGTCGGAAAAATTCATCAAACTTTTGAGTAGTCTCATTGACTTGAGAGTGTGTCCTTTCTGTGGATTGTTGGAGCGTAAAATTTAGTAATGCTTTTAGTAACTTATATGCCACCAGAAGGTGATGATTTATGTCTTATTTTTGACAGCCTAACATAGAAAGCTACACTGACATGCATTTTAAATGTGCTCATGTTTTCATTGGTTGGTGGTCACATCCTTTTCAAGTAATATGCTAGTGGAATAAAATTTATGTTAAGGTATAGTTTAGACTCTAAATGAATTGCTAGTATCAAAATGAATCTGCATTTCTAATGTTTAGTGAAAGAATAATGACTTTGAAATATGTGCAAGAGTGAAAATGCAGTTCTGTGTTATGCTTAACATAATGCAATAACAAGCTTTTACAATTTTAAATGAAAAGTATTACATTGTTGAAATATTATTAATGAGGAATTTATAAGTTTGCATATTATGGCCCTCATTCTGACCTTGGCGGTCTTTTCGCGAGACCGCCGAGTTACCGCCGCGGTGAAGACCGCCGACCGCGGCGGTATGCCGCTGTGCGCATTCCGACCGCTGGGAGCGTTCCGCCAGGAAACCGCCAGCAGCCACACTAGCGGTCAGCGGAAAAGTGGAGACTGGTCAACCTCCACCGCCACGCCAGCAGAACACCGCCCACAGAATTACAACCCACATATCTGTGTGGCGGTCTTCTGTTGGCGGTGTTCTGTTGGCGGTCACCTCCCCATGGCTCCCGTCGCCTCCCGGAGGACCAACGCACAAGGTAAGTTGACCGTCCGTGAGGGGAGGGGGAGGGGGGGTGTTGTGTGATGTGGGCGTGCATGGGGGTGTGCGTGTGAGTGTGTAGAGGGGGTGTGTGAGTGCGTGTATGCGGGCGGGGGTGCTGCTGTGTCTATGGGTAATGTGTGCTGTTCGGCAGGTGCGCATGTCTGCATGTATGTGTGCGGGTATGTGTCCCCGTTGTGTATATGTGTGTAGGGGGTGTGTATATGTGCATGTTGGGGGTGTGTGCATGTCGGGGTGCATGTATGTGCATGTCGGGGTGGGGGTGGGGAGGGGGTTCGTACCACCTCTGGGGGGTCGCAGGGGGGTGGAGGGTGTGGGGGGAGGACTCGGGTGGGTAGTGGGGGGTGGGGGAGACCCCTATCAGTGCCAGGGAAGGAATTCCCTGGCCCCGATAGTGCTTACCGCCATGGTTCGCATGGCGGTTCCCGACCACCAGAAACCGCGGCGGTAGGCAGGGTCATGATACCGTTGGCGGTCTTGGGACGACCGCCGGGCCGGAGTGCGCAAACTCCAGCCCGGCGGTCATGACCGCCGTGGCGGTCGGAGTGGGGAAGTGGCGGTCGATCGCGGCGGTGACCGCCGTGGTCAGAATGCCATTTTTCTGACCGCCGGTCTGTTCGCGGTCCGACCGCCGCCTCTCCGCCGACCGCCAAGGTCAGAATGAGGGCCTATGTGTGTTTTATTAACAAGTATTGAATGAATTGCATTTGATATTTTCTTGTGTTAGCATGACTTAGGCCTGCAGAGCACATCTTTCCCAGTGATGTGAAAATGATGTATCATTGTTCTTTCTAACATGAGTTTTTCTCTTAGTTGCGTTCTCATGAGAAGCTTTGCAAGTAGCAATAGGTTAATCGTTCAATTGCACAGATACTTTTAGTTTGGTGACCTTGGAAAGGAACATACAGGCCTTTTGATTTAACATGAAATAAATTGTTGCTACAAGTGCATGGATTCACACAGAACTGAACGGATCTTATAGTAAAACCTGGGAAAACAAACAAACTGTTGCAAAGGAAAACCCATTTTCAGCCTTTGAAGTCACACAGAAAGAGGAGATGTTCCCATGACATACTTGAGAAAATACAAAACTGTTGTAAGTGGAGTTGTTGATTTATTCCAATTGGATGATGCCCTTTTTGCTTGAAATGATGCCATTAAACCAATCTATCAATTTGATGTATGTATTTTATATTAGGAATGGACTTTAAATGTTTAGAGCAGCTCTTCAGACCCCTTGACTCAGCAGAGTCTCTCAATCTCTCTCTCTCTCTCTCTCTCTCTCTCTCTCTTTCTCTCTCTCTCTCTCTCTCTCTCTCTCCACCTTGCCTGATGACACTTCTGAGTGACTTTTGCTGCTGACCCTGATGCTTTCCTGTTGAAGAATCCCTGTATGCTGTCCCTTGCAATGATATAGCTCCTATGGAGATCCTATGGATTCTAAAACGTTCTGAGAGAGCTAGCTTGGGTGAATTTTCAGATCAAAGCATTGGTCCTTAACACTGCTAACCCCCATCTGGCTAATTCTCCTGTACAAACATGAAAGGTGCTTCCAGTATTGCAACATAATGTATTTCTTTCTAGCTTTTGGAAAGGAAAGACTTGATTTTATTAAATACTGAGTTAAGTATTTTCCCACCACCGCTTGTCCTATTCATACCCTCCTTTTCTTCTTCTAGTGCCTTCTGCAACAGCTACGTCACTGGTAATCATGCATAGGAAAAATCCAGGACCTTGTCCGCTTCTTCATGGAACAAGTTCTCTTACAGTTAACGAAGATGGCCACGATACAACACCTCTTGTGTGGACACCATGGCAATAGCCAGTTGGTATGGGCTTTACCTTTTTATCTTGGGTTTGACTTTTACCAGTATTTTATATACATATATAATTTTACTTGATCTCCCTGTTTCCAAAAGAGAAGAGGACTTTATGCTCCCAACAGAAAGATTAATTGACTAGTTTAGTCCTCAATGGTTATCATTCCTTATGGCTTAATTTGTCATTTTTTATTCCATTAATTGACGGATAATGTAGTTTGGTTTTTCTGGGCTGCTATGTTAGTAAAGGCAAGAAAAAAAGCACAATACTCTCCTCTGAGTCGTAAATAAAATCAACATTTTCCTTCAATAAAGCTTGAAAAATCTACATTAATGTCCTTGTTCAATGTGCAAACTTAAGTGCTATTGTTTCTTTGCAACAAAATAGCAAAGCACAATAATGCTCTTATACGTAACTGTAAAAGAATGTTAGTACCTGCCCTGCAACTATAAGCCTGAGCGGATGACAAAAGACATATAAGTAACCAAATGACCAATTATTGTTTTAAACACCTTACAGCATGAGGCAACAAACAGCTATCAGTACAGACTCATTAGGTAGTAATACTTCAAGTTATGTTCTGTTTTCTATTACTGTATGCTCATGGGTAATGTTGTGCTGTGAGATCAGTATGTACAAGGCTAACACATGTTGCATGAAAATGGATTTAGCATATAAAATGTACAATTGACCCTTCAAATGCTTTGCTGCCTTCTGGAAGAGTATGCAGGAACCCTGGAGATATGGGGCAGTCTTAAAAACTAGGGGAAGAGGAGAGCAGGTCAGTTGGAGGAGAAAGGAAGGTAAGGAAAATACAGGTGACTGAGAGAATGGGGAGAATAGTAATGTGAGAGGTCCCCAGGCCCACTATTCATGAATAATGAAGGGCGTGGGATGAATTCTAAGAAAATAGACACGATCTAGGCATACGTATGTAGTGAGTACTCAGCCATAACTGATGCCATACTATATAACAAACATTCTGGGACAACAAAGATACAAAATAATGGATTCAACATTTGTAGAGCTACATTATCAACTGTGCTTTTGGGAACAATGTTGTTGGAAAAAAGAACGGTCCTTCTGCATAGCTCAGGGGAGTGTGCAAACCTGCCTGAGTGCAACTTAGCAAGATGAATTGTTTTGACTCCCACTCTACATAAGAGGATCACATGTGTGTGCTGTAGCCTGAGCAGGCCTCTGTGGTTGGAGGGGTATACTATGTGCACTATCCTTGCTCAAGTATGACTACTAACACCTCGCTGGGCCATGCAGGACAGACAGTGGCAAAAGTGATACGGAATTTAGTAAGAGGGTAGCTCTTTTCATCTGTTGCCTGCTAAGGAGAGGGCCTATTGGCATCTCACACCTTTTTCAATCTACTAGCTCCTACAACCAGGTGCTTCTCCCATTCATGTGTGGAAATGTGTGTGTGCATCTTTACATGAGTCACAAGTATGCACAAAGCAAGTGCTTGGCTTTCCTTTTTAGTGTGGACAAATCCATTGTTACCTAAGTTGGAAGGACTGGAAAAGAGATGGGAACTAGAGAGTCTATCCATCTATCGTTATGGTCGGTCAGACTGCAGGGTGTTTAGGAGATGTGGGAGTGGAGGCCTCAGAAAAGTAGGGAATTCCCCTGCCCATTCCTGGTCCATTTTTCTCCAGAGGGCAATCCCCCCACAATGTAATAGGTAGTGGGACAGTCCATATGTCTTTAGAGTCCTTGTTTTAGGTTTCTAGTCGGAGGAGATTTACTGCTCCACTTCACCTTCCTGTGCACTCTTTTTTCACCGGCCATACCTTGACTATAATGCATGGAAATCACAGTGATACAGAACCTCCCACAAAGATCTACACTACTGAACTACACAAAGTATGCTTGCAAGTTGTGTTTGAATATGGGACAAAAGTATCCACAGTCAGTGTTCCAGGGCACATGCCCTGCTGTGCAGACCAGTAGCTTGTGGTCAGACATGACTAATGACCCGCATAATCATTTGAACTCCAGGCATGAGGCTGACTGCCAACTCCCTTTGCCATGTTTGGAACAAGAAACTAAGTAAGGTGTGACTAGCCCACCAGGAGGTGCTGCTATCATCCAACTTCAATAGAGAGTGCTAACTGACTGCTCTGGAGGGGAATCGAACGTGTCCTTGTACGAAGAAGATGTTGCTCAGGTCTGCAAGGGGTTCAGGTGTTATCTGATTTTGATTTTTGTAACATTTTAATATTTTAAGTGCTAAAAGTTATAATTTTATTGTTATTTATTTGTAATTATAATTTAGTAAGGTTTATTTTGTCGGTTTGCTAATCTAAATTTTTATTTATTAGTAGGTTGTTGGGTTTGTAGGAGAAGAAGGAAGTGTTCTAAAATATAATGCACAAAATGTAGTATATTACATTGTAAAATGTTAAGTAGATGACTACGTATTTAAATAAATAATTCATTTTTTGTGAATACGTATGCATGCTTGAAATTATTATTTTCTAATTATTAATTATAGTATAATATTAGAATCTTATCAATTCTACAGTATTTTGAAAATAATTTCTACGCAGGTTGTTGGTTTTGTAGGTAGCAGAGTGGAAATATTTTAAATATAGTGTTTGAAGTGTTAAATTCAACAATGGACTTTTGATATCTTATTTGTTTTTTTTAAATATCAGATTTATTTAAATTTTTTGGGGAAAACTGGATAAGTATTTGTTCTGTTTGTAAAATTGTTGAATATAGTTGTATTTATTATTTTAATTCCATTGTTTATAATTATTATGTTTGACCAATTACAATAAATATTCTTAAATGTTTTATTTTCTGTGGGATGGTTGGTTAGTAGGGAAGCAGGGTCAAAGATTTATTAAATATATTTGATTAATTTTAAATGTTTTTTATTACCTATTATATGGTCAAATCATTTCAGAATTATATAAACTATAGGGCATATTTGTAGGGTAGTAATCAAAGTTACTGTGCTGCATTGCGTGAAAGGGAGAGGGCATAAATGCTCAATATTTACAAAGATATGGAGCATTTCCGCTCTCTCCTTGTGCTGGCGCAGTTCAGGCAGCCTAGCGCCTATGCAGGTATCTTTGCACCATGGTGCAAGGGTGTCTGCATTGCAAGGAGAATTGTTTTTGTGCAGGATGGAATACCTTCCTGCACAAAAAACAATCTCTTGAGCCAGTTTCCTCATTCTCTGTATGTTTCAGATTTCATCACACATAAAAAGAGGGAATAACGAGAAGAAAAAAGATTTTTCGCCTCGTTAAGCCATCTTCTGGGAGGCGTAGAGATTTCACGCAATCCAAGGTTTAAAAACCTTTGTAAATCTGGGATTGCATGGAATCCATGGGCGGATGCATGGCAATGCTATGTTCCACCCACTGAATGCCTCACAAAATGAAATGTATGGATGTGCCACAAAAGTGGTGCAGCCATGAAGCAAAATGTTAGTAAATATGACCCTAAATCTCCAAATAATTTATATTGTTTTTGCATTTTTATTTATATAGGTTTCATTTTTAATTTATATATACACACTTTTAAGCCTGTTTCCTTTGTATTTAATTGCCTAAATAATTGAAATATATTAAAATAATTTTATATTTTTTCATTATAAATGATGTGAGTTTATATTTCATTTTTTATTTACTTTGACATTTATTTTACTGGCTTCATACATTGTGTTTTATCTATCTAACTATCACACACATACACACATATGTATTACATGTGCAAATGCTTAAGCCTCTAAAAATAACTTTTACAATCCTAAACCTAAAAATGAAAGAGAAAAATACATAGACTCAAATATATATTCAATAAAAAAACAAAAAGTTAAAGTGACGTTATAGATAGGAATTGTAATAATACTCGCACCCCTGCCATGCACAGCATTGTCATTACTAATGTAATTTCAAGTGTTGCAGTGATATTATCGATTATGTCATAGAACATGTCATGAGTGATGTACTATGTAAGGTAATTAACAGTGAATGGCAAGGGAATATGTTATAGTTACTTCAGGGCACAGGTTGTACTTACTTAAAATACCTGTAACTGGTGAATTTCAGTGGTTATCTTACATTAAAATGGTATGCTTTAGATGACTTTCTCGTAACTTATAACATCCCTTTAAACTTTATTTTTTTAAGTGGTATATACTTTAAGTGCTTACGTTTATGCATTTACAGAGGGGAATATTTACAAGCCCTATGCACCACCAGAGCGCCACTTGTTTATGCGCCGGCAGCACAGAGAGCAGACCCATTTCTACGAGGCCACGCAAAGCCAGCTTGTGTAGCTTTTCATGGCCTCATAGAGCTGGTATAAGGCAACGCAGCGCAAGTCGCTACGTTCCCTTACTCTGCATCACTTGCTGCACTGCCCTGCGCAACTTAGTTGTAAATGTGCCCCTTAGTACATTGCATTCCTGTATTAAGTTTTAGGTCCCTTCTACAGATAGCTTTTAGCTGTCTGGTGCTGAAGCCCAGCTCATTGGCTTTAATGGTTTACTTTCCTGTTAATCCCATTTGCTTGCATCTTATATTGTCCCTCCCCAGAACATAGCTTCTTTGCCATCCTTTTCATTGCATGACTTATACTGCTTACATTCTGAAAACCTCTTTTTTTCTTTATTCATTCAGCACTCCAATGACTAGCATATGTTTTTTTGCTCTCTTCCTCATATGCTTCTCCCCATCTCAAATAACCTCCTATGCGCACCTCGTGGTGTACCCTCTTCTTCCTTCCACACTCATCTATTCCTTTCCCACACCTGACCTGCTTCGCTTTTTTTTCATTTCATTTTTCATTTCTTTTTCATTTCTTTATCCTTCAGGCATATTTAAATCTGTGTTTTTAATTCAACGCTACAAGATTGTCATCCTTATTGTTACAACTATTGATATATGTCTTGTTTGGTTTGAATACAAGCTCTTTAACCACTTTTTTAATCACAAGACCATTCTTTATTGGCTGCAAAATATTCACCTTGGCCTATTAAGAGATGCGATTTTCCAGTGCAGTCACCATTAGAGGCACATTATTGGGTTGTGGGATCCATGAAGAGCAAAGGAAATATTGTGTGGGCACCGTGTGTCCAAAGTGGGTTGGAGGAAGGTACACACCAGAGTGATACATAGATTCTCACTGAGGCCCTGATTACGAGTGGGTAGGTATTTTCTGACTCCCTATATAAAGCCCTGTTTTACAGGGATTGTAATGAAGAGTTGTGGGTATTTACCACATCCTGTAATTACCAGGTGTGTTAAATATCTCACTCTTCTTTCAAATTTAGCATGGTAAGCCTGCCCAAACTTAACAAGTGAAAAGTGTATGGTATTTACAATGTCATGGAGATTTTGGTGTGGTAAGCACAAAAACCTGCATGTTATTCCCCAGAAACTCATAATAGATGTTATTAATTTCCCAAAATAAATAACGTACCCAAGGGTATCGTTATCGGTCTGATTTGATAAAAAGTCCATGGATTCTGACAAACTAAGAATCACTGCCTATATGTCACCAGGTTTGCAATTCAACATGGGTTCACTGCTAATAAACCACCAATAAATGAATGATGATTCTGATCATCTTTGGTTCGCAAAACTATGTTGATGGATTGCAGACCACAAAGATTATTTTTTATTCTAGCCATTCAAGTTCCATAAAACACAGATACCTAAGAGATCCTATGACTGAGACATAAAAACATCTGAATTCGGTCAGCTCTGGTTATCATTAGGAGCAGAAACATAATATGGCCACTGGCTAATCATCCCAGAGGGAAGACTACATCTGCCATACATGACTAGTGACGATTTTGATATATATGTTGCTAGAGGTCTGGCATTCATAAAGTGCATAGCATTTATGCATTCACATTTATAGGTCTGGCCCAAAGACAGATTTTAGCTGACTTGTCGAAGACTTATTTTCGACAAGTGTTCAATACAAATACTTACAGTGGGCTTTGGTTCAGCTCTTTTGTTAAATATATATATATTCATTCCACAATAGCTGCACAAGTTACCGAACTCTTAGATGGGTGACTCTTTGGTGCAAGCAGCATGCACGTAATTAATATCCAACAAAAAGGCTCCACTTCTGACCCATCAGGAGCACTCTTGGAATTCTCAGCCACATTATTTCCATTTCCCCAGCATGACGCGTTTCGGCGACTTGCCTTTTTCAAAAACACAGGTGTTTAAATAAGTTACTTTCATTGATTTTACTCGTAAGTGAAACAGGACTCCCATTTCCCATAAATCACAAAGCTAGAAAAGTGCCGCCATCATGACATGTCTAAATAGTTGTTTCAAAGTCCCATTCGTAATTTCTCTCCAGTAGATTGTATAACCTGAAAGGTTAGGGCATATTACTATAATCATTATGTCAGGCGCACTCTCAGCCGTAGCATTGCTGTTGAATTTGAAAACGTGTGAATGTCAATTCATGAGAAAATAAATATGCTGAGCCATATCATCAAGCCCTTTCTTAACAGTACCTGAAAGCATTAGTTATATATATATATATATATATATATATATATATATATATATAGTGCATGTGTTTTCTTACTCTCTCCCTTATGTGCTGTTTCTCCCTCAAATAACCTGCTCCTGCGTTTGGTGTTGCTCCACCTTCACCTGCTGCAGCCATCTGTTGCTACCCCTCACAAAGCTCTGTGTTTTTTTTTTAGCTTTTATCTTTTTTCTCTTCCTTCTTCGCCTTAAGCTCCATATATTGCTCCCTAGTCCCCTACTCACTGTTAACACCCAACATTGACTTTTGTGATGTCTTTGTCATCATTTTAAAATAATTGTAGAGATCCCAGCAGCTGTAATTTACTAGTGTGCTACTTCTTTGACTAAACAAGCTTTTGCCTTCATTTATTTATGTTTTATTCAAAGGTGCAAGATTTGTGTCCGCATACTCAAAAGGCCTTCACATGCCAAATGCATACATGCATATGATGCATGTGTGTGAGAAAATGTCTCTATTTACATGGTCACCCCCATTTTTGTGGAGTTAGGAAAATGTTTTTTTTAATTCTGCACACTGAAACATGACTGTTTAATCTCCAGTGTATGTTCTCTCATCCCTAAAAACATAGTAAAATTCACTAATCCCCAGTTGGATTTAACTTTCCTCGATCTACCTTTCCAGTAAGGTCATAGTATATGGTACACAACATACACCCATGGCATTGAAGTTAAATGTCACCTGTGGGCAGTATTTTTTATCATGCCATCCACGAAGCAGACCAGAAAAACATGCATAAATGTGGATCCTAACTGTTGTAGCTTCCAAGCAGAATTGTCAAATGAATAGATTTTTAGAGGCAGGAAAGATATTTTAATGTTGAGTAGATAAGCCCTAAGTAGGCCGTCCAGCTCATGAGATTGTGTATTTAGGCTCAGATTTAAGAAGCACTAGCGTCACATTAGCGTAATTTTTTTATGCTAATGTGGTTTTAGGCTTCAAAATTTGCTGCAACATATTTACAATGGATTGCGTCACTTTGTAATCCTTTGTGGCACATTATGCATGCACCATGCATAATTTATGCAAAGGGGGCGTTCCCCCATGAGGGGGGCCACAAAATGGTGCAGTTCCACTGCGTAATTTTTTGCAGCTACTTGTAATTCCTGCTCAGAGCAGGTGTTAAAAGTGGGTACACCATGGGTTACAATGGGCCCTTATGTACTGTTCAGGGTAAGTGCCAATATTTTGGTGTTAATCGTGAACAGTACATCAATAGCGTCAAACATTTTGACACTATTGCCCCCTACCCTTACCCTACGCCATGGTGCGCCATATTTTAAATATGACACACACATGGTGGTGGTAGGGGGGCGCTATGGGGTGCAAGAAAAGTGGTGCTGCACTTGGTGCAACAACACTTTTCTTAAATCTGTCCCTTAGTATTTGAAAGTAAAACATGTAAAAAATGTATGATTGGTATGCTCCTGCAGTGACTAGCTCCCAAAGCTATTTTCACTGTGTTTTTTTTCCAATTAAAATAAGTAACTCTAAACTTTAGTTTAGAATCCGTTGAGCCACTGTTTAATATACATTAACATCAAATTCAATGGTGAAATTGGATTTCTGATTAATATACAGTACAAGTAACTTTTAGAAAAGTAGAATGTTCCTGCCTGATACTTCTGTAGGCTAATTTGCATTAGCCTGCCTGAGGTGTCCTCCCTGCAAGGCTTGGACCTTCTGGCATGATGAACTTAGTGTGAGTTGTGTGACTCAGCTTATTTCAAGAAAGGCAATTAGGAGGGGTCAGGAATTACATGAATGTGAAAGGGACCTAGGTAAGGCCTGTCCATTCAACAAGTAATTAGTGGGACCTGAAGAAGATGGGCTTGGCTATATTCCCAGTGAGAGGGAGGCCGCCCCCAGAGCTGGTTTGGTGTGTGCAAGTAGTAGGGATTGCTCATTAGTCGAGACTTACGCCTGGGTGGGCCAGTATCCTCCTTCAGAGATAGAAAGGATCTGCTGTTTTGGATTTTCCTGAGAATAGTGCACTGTGGGTTACAGTAATGCAAACTGGATGAGCTGATTAAAAGCGAATGGATGCTTTTAGGACCATTTTGCTCATTGGTTAGATAGTGTCCAGTTGTAAGGGCTGAACTACTACTCCCACCTATATCCAAGACTACGAAGTGGACTCCAAGAGTCAGTTGGTCAACCTCCTGTATGGATACAGGGGCACTACAAACTACAAGAGCCTTTTTCTGGAGAGATCCCTTGACCAGTAGCAAGTGGTCCTGACTGGAACATGCTGATGGCCTTTGCTGGAGTGAGTCTTAGACAATAAGGCCTTGAGAATAAATGCAATTTCACTCTGTCTGATTCAAAAAAGGTAGATTTTTCCCCCTCCCACTCTCACTCCCAAATTTCATGGATGTTTGACTACAGCAGTAGTCAGGGGGCTACATCCCTGTTTTTTGTTTCAAGGGGTAGTGCAAAATGCTCCCCTGATAGAAAAAGATACATTTATGTGTTAAAACCCAACAGAGTTAGGAATTATGTGGTGTTTTCCGAGCTGAAAAAACTGTAATTTCCTTTTTCATTTTAATTATAAATGCACAGTACTTGTGTGGATTTACTGTGCAACTTGCAATAAAGGGCTAAGTGCTGTTCCTGAAGTTCCAGATCCTTAGAAGTGGCCAAGAGGACCTGCTCTGGAAAGAAGAAAAGTTGGGACTCAGTACATTTTCAGCCTCTGGAGGACTGAGATTTTCCATCCAAGCAAAGATACCCACCCAAGAGGTGACCTCAGTGGGCAAGAAAATCAGGTTAGTCCTGCTCTGAAATTTTTGCTGCAAAAAAAAGGCTTCAGTTGACCCTCGCAGCTAAGGCATAGATATTTGATGCATCCTGCCCAGGTACTCTTTCAACTGAAACTTGTCTTAGTGGAGGTTTTAGAGCTTCAATTAAGAGATTAACAGCATGAATTAGAGTTTGGTAGATGGGTTAATCTGTCATATTGTGACGGATATCCCATCTTGCTTTTTAAAGAGCATTATATCTTGGGATACAGTAACCCGTCCGTCAGACTCTAAATCAGGCCCTATGTCTGAATGTAAAAAGAGACATAGGGAGAAGGCGAGAAAGTATTGAGATGGCGAAAGGACATGAAATTTACATTTTCTAGTTTGGAGCGCCTTCGGCTCAAAATAATATCTCCAGCTAGACCTTGTCCAATGCATATTCGATTTCAAGAGGCCAAGTACAGGCAAGTACAGCCTTCAACCTTGCCCTACTGGCAGATTTTAATTTCTGGACAAAAGACCAAGGGGCTGAATTATATTGTGGCAGACGGCCGCTTTCTCTACCAGGACGACAGAGTAAATTATTCCGTCGCCCTGACAGAGATGCTGCCTTCCAGATTTAGAAATGACCACCAACTAAGCCATTTATAAAAATTTGCTAGGAACCCTCGTCATAGTGGTAGATGTGAATGCTTTTTGCAGTTTGGTGCAACGGTTTGTCAGCATGATGGAGCCTTGCACCAAACTGTTTTATTTTCAAAAAGAAAATCACAAAGCAGGATTTTTTTATTAATAAAATAGATAATGCCCTCAATGCCAAGGTTTGCCTGGTATGTCAAACCATCCTATTCAGGCCGATGTATATATAGCTAATCCTCTAATGGCCCATTCTCCGTTGAGTCATGGGAAAAGTTTGGCCATGGCAATGATGGAGTAGTCACTGCTGGGGCTAATTTATGTCCCGCTCACTTCTAAATTGGATGGGCTGACCACTATGTTGGCAGGAAGGGAACACCGTTGCCATTGCAATGAAGTTCCCTCTCTACCAACATAAAAACTGGACCCTAGGTTTGAACGCAAACTTTTTTACTGGGTTCACACAAAAGGCTTAGCCTGCATTGTGGTCCACATCAACCAGTGCCTAGGACCCAATCTACCACAACCATAGGTGCAATGCTGCTTCTTGGCACTTTTTCGCTTAACAACTTTTAAAATCCTTATCTCTTGTTCCCCATATTGAATGTTAATCATTTGGTGTCATTTTTGTTATTGTGTTTATTCAATTTTTTCGAAATTTGTGAGTTTTTACTGTGTTGAGTTTTGACTTTTTCATTCTTTTTACAGATATATTTATTTTTATATTGTTTCTATGCTTGGACTGTTTGCTCTGTACCATAGCACAGAGTTTTTTTTTCTATTGAACAGCATCAGCAATAAGCTTAGCAAAGCTAATCACTTTACATTGGTAGGCAGAAGGCAAAACCTACTGGTTTGGCTAAATGTTTGCTACTAATGGGAAGCTTGCTATTTGCTATGAACCCTACCTGAGGGCTACCAATGTGAGAGCTCAGGGGTTTTAGAAGGATGATATGATTTTTGTGCTGCCACTAGTGGTCTATCTCATTCAATTTTAATATTAGGTGTACCGTAGCCTGGGACTGAATTAACCCAAATCAATTTAAAATAACAATGAGATGATGAGGGAATGACAAGAAAGAAAAGGTGTAGATTATAATGATGATAAAGATATCAATCACTCATTGCAAGTAATTTGAGAGTATGAGATTATGAAACCGGGAAAAGGGTTGAAATGTTAGAGAGGTACAATGTAGGTCACCGGGCTAAGGCATCATGGTCAAAAGTGGGTTGAGAGACAGTGTGGTGGCGTAGAAAGGGTGGTGAGAATAGCAATGTAAATTAATAGATTCATAATAGGCAGCAAGCATAGTTGTTAAATGAGTTACATAACCACATTTCATACTCACTCAAAGGTGCATTTGAGTGGACTGGTGCTTCCCTTGTTATTGTATTCTTGCAAAGCGACCACCTCTGGTTGTGTTTCCAGGATCTTGCCATCGTCCAGTAGGAAGTCGAGTGTCAAAACCTTCTGGATTGTCTTATCTTGTGTGAACTTCATATGTTTGTATGTACGATAATCCGACCCCATCCTCTGGGCTCTGTCTATCCAAGGGTAGTCCGGTTGAGTTGGTGGAGGAGCTGAGTACATAATTCCATTATTGTTTGAAACACACCAAAGATCACCATCATAGGAAAACCCCATGAAATAGGAGTAATTGCGCCAACCTTTTCCAACTATTACGCTTGTAACAGCCCATTCGCCCAATATATTTGTTACCGGGGGATTTTTACGAAGTAAATCGAACCAAACACCATACATGATGCCTTCTGGGTCAAAAATGAGAGCATCAAAATACTGCCAATCCCCGCCGCCTATTACAGTGGCTTGTTTATGGAGCCAGGATATATGTTTGTTGCTAGGTTCAGGGCCTTTATAAAAAACTCCGGGCTTGGTAACTGCATAGAGGATGCCTCCAGGGCTGAAAAAAAGGAACTTGAACTGGTCCCATATACCACTTCCGACACATTTCGCCAACTGGAACCAGTCATTCCACCGTGCTGAAGGTGTTGGTCCTTTATAAAGCTCGTGCCCACGCACGACAAACATCTCACCTCCTGGATTGAAGAAAACATGGCTGACATTCTCTAACTTTCCTAATTCCATGGCTCGCCGGTGGTAGTTGTCCCCCTCTGCGGCTGGAGGTAAACCAATCTTGCAGTTATTGTTCTTATCAATACAAAACAAAACGGTCTCTAGAACGAAAGAGAAGGCACACATTACCACATAGGTCTTCACCCCACCCTTCACATGAACTTATATTCATTTTATATATTGAGGTCATTTTGCCTATGGGTGTAAGTCGAACAAGCTAATACTCATGTGAGCACACTGATCTTGCCTCGTTGTGATTATCTGATTTACTTCTCTGAATTAAGGGGCATATTTATACTCCGTTTGCACCGAATGTGCGTCAAAAATTTTGACGCACATTCAGCGCAAACGTTGCCCCATATTTAAACCCTGACGCCCGAGCCGGTGCAAAAGGAAAATGGCGCTATGTGCGTCAGTTTCTGGAAGCGGCACCCCGCCCTGCGTTAATGACATGCAGGGTAGGCGTTCCCGTCCAAAAACCGACGCACACAGCGGTGCGTCGTATTTATGCTTCCGGGCAAAAATGACTCCCGCGCGGCAGGCGGCGCAAAAAAATGACGCAAAGCACGAATATCGTGAAATTTTAACGCCTGGGTCAGGGCAGGCATTAAAATGGGGCAAACACACCTGTACTTAATCAGAACACACAGAACAAACAACAGAGCAGCAGAGCAGCAGAGCAGCAACAGGGAGACATGGAGGTGCTTTTTCTTCAGCGTGCACGTAGACGCAGAGCCCTGCAGCAACAACAGCAGCTACAACAACAACAGCAGGGACCCCAAAGACAGCGCAGAAGGCAGGAGAGGATATTCCGCCCAAGAACAACCCTGCATGGCCTCAGGGAACGGGACATCATCCAGAGGTACCGGTTGAACTGGCAGGCCATTCAGCAGCTGCTGACAAATATTGAACAGCAGTTGGCCCACACTTTAGTGACTCCCCGCACTATCCCAACAGAAACAAAGCTGCTTGCCGTACTTCACCTGCTGGCAAGTGGCTCGTTTCAGACAACTGGTGCCCTGGTTGGTGGAATATCACAACCATCTTTCTCCGCATTCCTGCCTGTACTGGATGCCATCATTCGCCTGACACCCCGCCACATCTGCTTCCCTAACACACTGAAGAAGCAGCAGGAAAATAAACAGGGGTTCTACGCCATCAGTGGCTTCCCGCACGTCCTTGGTGCAATCGACTGCACACACGTACGCCTTGTGCCACCTGCTGCAACAGAACACCTCTACCGCAACAGGAAGCACACACATTCAATCAACGTGCAGGCCATAGTCGATCACCAAGGACTGATCAGCAACATTGTGGCTAAATATCCTGGGAGTGTACATGACACATTCATCTTCTGTCACTGCACCATCAACCAACACTTCCAGGATGGACGATATGGCAATGGACTACTTGTTGGTAAGGACAAAAAACAAAGTCATATACACACTGCTCAGAAACCCTCTAGGATAAACAACACATACACCACAATAGCAACACCTAGCCTGGAACACACTGAGGTACTCACATCACTAGCCATGTTTCTGAAGTCACCATTGCACCTGTCACACATTGGAATTTACTCTACAGCTTAGTGTGAAGACATTAATGACTGTGCGTGCCTAAATGTCACCTTGCAAATTGGAAGTTTCACAATAACCTGTACCATAATACAATGCATAAGTTTAAAGGTATGGGATGGCCTGGGTATGTTCATATGAACGTTTCTAATACACTTTCATGTTTCAACTCTGCATGGAACTATCATCACACCCCCAGTGAGGACACACGGACACCTGTATCACAAGTCACAATGCAAGGGAGGGCACACTGTACTGGAAAAACCAATACATCCTGCTGACAAACAGTTAGCCAACAAACACTTGCTCAGCCAAGGAAAAAAACTCAAAGCAAAAGTTTTCACCAACAACCATAGGTTGTCACATTAGTACACAAAATAGTCACAGACAACACAACACAACTACTGCCATCAAAGATCTGTACAACAGTGCCTCCTACATCTAATTGATACCAATCTGTGTTTCTCTTTCAGCTGATCAGGGCTATGGCATCCAGCCTTGGATAATGACACCATATGGGAACCCAAATACTGCTGCTGAGCGGGCATACAATGACGCCCACAAAGAGGACACGCAGCATTGTGGAGCGGACCTTTGGGATCCTAAAGTCAAGGTTCCGCTGCCTTGACATAACTGGCGGTAGCCTACTCTATTCCCCAGAGATGGTCTGTAAGATCATACTCACTTGTGCCATATTACACAATATTTGTGTAAAAAGGAATATTCCCCTTCTTGACCTGGACCCAGACATGCCTGAGGATGACGAAGAGGAGGATGCTGGCCTGCAACAGGAGGGGGAACAACCTAACACGGCAGCAGGTGTGCGTAGGCACCAACAGCTTGTAAATAATTTTTTTTCATAATTTATTCTAATAACTTGTATTCCACACTTGTAAATAAACACAGATAACCAACACCACATCATGCTTTGGCCTATGCATTTCTGACCACCTTTAGTTTGAAATTGCTGAAGAAGAATGTTGTCTCATTGAGCAAGAATGCTATGACATTCATCACACCAAAAATAAACATCACAAATGTATGCACAGAGGGTAGGATGTGACATGATACATTACCATACACAGAGGCCAACAGGAGTACAAATGTGGCAATTACACATGCCGGATCCAAACACCTGAAACAGTCTCTCATCCAGCCCAAAATTTGAGATCATTTGAAAGTCACATCACACGTGTTCAGAGACAGGGTGGGACCATCCATGTGTACATGACCATGTCATCAATGGCTTCTCTCAAGTGTGTGATATGAGCAATACACAATTGGAACAACATCAGCTGCCACTAACTCAGGAGGAGACCTTGAAGTCACAGTGACAACATACACCCAGACAGGTGATAGTGGATCCACATTTCAACACACATGTACACATATGTCATACAATCAACCTAATATTTGAAAGTAGACCATCACAGTTGTGTCCCAGTTTGCACCTAGCAGGAAGAATGTAACATGTCACTAAACCAGTTTATGCAGAAAGGGACACACACAACAACAAAATTATTCTCATTATCACATCGGGAACGCTGAGAGTCTTGCAAACATAGTCATTGGAAAATGGTATGCAAGTTTTCTCCAATTCATCATTACTGCAAACGTCAAATGGGCTAATGAGATGAATGAATGGTCAACAGTCATTCATACCATATGGCCTTACATTAGCCTGCTGCTGCAGGTTTGCCATGATATAATAAATATACTCCATGGATACAGTAGCTATTCTGGATGGTCAAATCCTAGGGTGCTGGGGGCCTAAGTCCACCTCTACCGCCCCCAAAACATACAAGAATCTTGTACTTGTGAACTAAACACATGCATAAGGCACATGTGTGGGCTACATGTCAAAAGTCCAACACAAATCTGAAACACAAAATCATAATGGGACATGGTTAGCCCCATAAAAACTGTAAGTGACTATTGCACTCCCTGTTAGGACTACAGATAAAAGCATCACCATCATAATTGTGGACACATTTTGGAGAAGGAATACATCATGGTATCCCATCCATCATTTCTAAATAGCCATCAGCAATTACCCAAAATATGTTGACAAATGTGGTCAATACATTAGTTAACGTATCCAAAACATTACAGTGTGAATGCCTTCTACACATACAACAACGGACATGTTTCATATCCAAACACAAATGTGTATCACATAGCACCGTTTGACCATGACAAATCACCTTTCCAAAGTTAAAAACATGAAGACATAAGGAAAAATTTGCTCCAAATTCTACGCATACAGCATGGGCGTCATAATTTGTTCACATACATGAGTGCACAGAATGCAGAGTCAAATAGAAATGTATCCAAAAGTGTCACATATTTAGCCATCAAAGTATAATTTACATCATACATTTTTTTTGACTCAGCATCATGTGAACTCTTGTACGTGGAAAAAAATGACGCCCATGATGTATGCGTGGTAAAATTGACGCTACATGGACAATATGTTGGTCATCTCATGTACATTAAAAATTATTAATATTCATATCATATTTTTTGACTCAGCATCATGTGCACTACTGTACGTGGAAAAAAATGACGCCCATGATGTATGCGTGGTAAAATTGACGCTACATGGACAATATGTTGGTCATCTCATGTACATTAAAAATTATTAATATTCATATCATATTTTTTGACTCAGCATCATGTGCACTACTGTACGTGGAAAAAAATGACGCCCATGATGTATGCGTGGTAAAATTGACGCTACATGGACAATATGTTGGTCATCTCATGTACATTAAAAATTATTAATATTCATATCATATTTTTTGACTCAGCATCATGTGCACTACTGTACGTGGAAAAAAATGACGCCCATGATGTATGCGTGTTAAAATTGACGCTACATGGACAATATGTTGGTCATCTCATGTACATTAAAAATTATTAATATTCATATCATATTTTTTGACTCAGCATCATGTGCACTACTGTACGTGGAAAAAAATGACGCCCATGATGTATGCGTGGTAAAATTGACGCTACATGGACAATATGTTGGTCATCTCATGTACATTAAAAATTATTAATATTCATATCATATTTTTTGACTCAGCATCATGTGCACTACTGTACGTGGAAAAAGATGACGCCCATGATGTATGCGTGGTAAAATTGATGCTACATGGACAATATGTTGGTCATCTCATGTACATTAAAAATTATTAATATTCATATCATATTTTTTGACTCAGCATCATGTGCACTACTGTACGTGGAAAAAAATGACGCCCATGATGTATGCGTGGTAAAATTGACTCTACATGGACAATATGTTGGTCATCTCATGTACATTAAAAATTATTAATATTCATATCATATTTTTTGACTCAGCATCATGTGCACTACTGTACGTGGAAAAAAATGACGCCCATGATGTATGCGTGGTAAAATTGACGCTACATGGACAATATGTTGGTCATCTCATGTACATTAAAAAATTATTAATATTCATATCATTTTTTTGACTCAGCATCATGTGCAATGTAATGCGTCAAAAAAAATGACACACAATTGTGTATGCGTGAAAATATGACGCATAACGGGAAAATAAAAACAGCGGCCATTTTCTGCAGGAAGTGATGTAATAGGATATCCTGTTTACAAAATCTGTACTGGGAGTTAACTTTCACTTTCACTTTGCAGTCTCAGATTTATCTAGACTGTGTGGTTGTGTGAAAGGTGTTGTCCTGTGTTTTACTGCTTTAGTGTCCTGTGTCCCTTGTATTTTGTCTTTTTGTGAATCTATTCTTGTTGCAAAACATTGTCTCAGTCTGTTTAGTCTTGTTTTGTCTATTCTTGTGATTGTTTGTATTGTCTGTGGGAGTCTGTTGTGGGTAGCATAGTTTTGGGGGTTAGTTGGGCTATTTTTCTCCTTTTTCCTTTTCTTTCACACCTCTACCCTTCCCCATTTCCCACTTTTACTTTCTCATTTCATTTGTCTAATTTTCTAGCAGTCAATATGTCAGGTAGGCCTCGCCTGTCCAGGATGGGTGAAGATGAATTGGGGGGATTCATATGGCTAGTTAGCCATTTCCTCCCACTGATGCTGGAGGCTGGCGGCCGTGTGATACAGGGGTATCACACGGAGGCTCGGAAAATCCGGTGGGAGAAGGTGCGCCATCACCTGGTCCGGGTCTACAGGAGCATGCGAAATGTCCATCAATTGAAGCACCGCTGGGCAGATCTGATCCCCAGGGAACAGGACCTGCTGGACCACCTGGGACTCAGGATTGGTGGCCATGTTGGTGAGTACAAATCAATTACATGGGAATAATAGAAATCTGTGTGGGAACATGTGATGATTGTTACCCAATCTGCTAAATAAGTAGCTGACTTTGTGTAATGCTAGGGAAACCTAGGCCCATGTTTATACACATATATCCCCATTTTTGCAACACATTTTCACGCAATAACAGCAGCAAATTGCAACATCTATCTATATTTTGCTATTTAGCCCCCTCTCTGCGTCACAAAATGATGCAAATGATGCGCTACAAAGGTATACATATGTGCCCTAATGTGTATTTGTTGCAGAATGTGTATGAAGACCAATGCCAGCAGTCCGATGGCTCATTTTTGCAACACATACCAGATGCCTGTAGCTGTATGTAATGTAGTGTTGCATTTGTGTCAGACAAGCAACACGTTAACGGCTCTATTTGTACTCTACAGGTCATACAGGCCAGTGAGTAAGTCATGTAGAAACAACATACCTACATATGTAGACGCCATAGCTAGACTGAAAATTTGAAACCCATGATGATGCTATACATGTGTGTTGCCCTCACGTCACATGAAGTTAGATATGTTGTCCACACATATGTCACATGTGTGTGTGGTTGCTGTGTGTTGAACATGTCCACCTAGCCTGTTTGATTGTGAGTGGTCATGCAGTCCTCATGGAACCAGTTTTGGAATGTCTCTCTGGGATGCACATGCTGAGATGTATGGATAACATTATTGTTGGGGCATACTAATGGAGGGTTAACTTGGACAACACCTGACTGTCCTGGCCACTGCATGTGTGTAGTAGGGTGTGTAACTGTAGCAGGAGACTCATCCAATGTTAATGTTGAATACAAAGTCATCCATGCAGTATGAGCATGTGGGAAAGTCTATCATTACCATGTCATATTCAGACAGTGTCATTGTAACTGAAATTATTTGTCAGTTCACCCAGTCTGAGTATATTCTTCCTTTCATGCTTTACAGGTGGACCAGCCCCGTACACCGTGGGAGAGGTGGCACATTTTGACGACCCCGATACCTACAGTGAGTGTCGCCTGAGTGCTATTTTCATTGTTTGGTAATGAAGCATGATGGATTACTGTGTGTTCAAGAGAATTGATGATTTGATGCGCTGGCCGTTCATTGGCATTGTTGTTTTAGTGTGATATTAAATAGGACTTATATTTCTGTAAAGCAATACATAGCCATCTCTCAGATTGAGGGGCTGTCGGTCATTCCAGTTGGGCGGCAATGGGGAATGGGATGACTCATTTGGAATACACTGGTCAATGTTAGACTTGGTCAGGGACTTGCCATGAACTGAGTCTGCATATCAGACTGACAGTCTCCCAGATAGCTTAGGCACATGGGTTTGATGACAAGTGCTTCTTCCTAGTTGAGGATGGACTGTGTACACTGTAGGTCGGATATTCCGGGGGCATGTACTTCCACAAGGTGAACTAGAAGTGTGTGTGACTTGAGTGCAATGGCCTAGGTGTTCTGTCGAATCATGTGAATGGGTTTTCTACCTCCTCTGTTTGTGTTGTAAAACATACCTCACTGATAGTATGTCATGTTGGCCTAAGTCATATCATTTTGACATGTGTGGACCTGGGATGTGACAATGTTTGGCTGACTACAACGTGTGGCTAGCCCTTCATAGGTGTTGTGTGTGAAGGCACATACTTGTTGAACTTTCTATACACTCCTGGGTGTGCATTGAACATGGGATTGTTGGTTGTTCTTCCCACACCACCCACAAAGACTGGGATGTTACTGTGAAACAGGGTACCTAGGACTGTAGCAACCAGTATGTTACACGTACTTGACACCTTTTGTGACTTCAGTTAGTACCTAGGGCCAGATGTAGCAAACTGTTTACAAGTTGCAAATGTCATAAATTTCTGTTTGTGAGTTGCAAACGTCTGTTTCCTATTCCGAAATGTATTTGGTGATCATGAACATATTAGTAAAATGCTTTTCCAAATGCAAAATATAAAGGGGTTTTCCAGACCTACTTGCAACTCACAGTGGTAGGCAATTCCATTTGCAACCGAGTACGTGGTTGTAAAGTGAGTCGCAGTTATCATCCACTTGAAGTGGATGGTAACCCACTTGCTAACTGGAAGGTGTCCCCATTGTAACCCTTCACCTTTGTGAGTGGACCTAAATAATCCTGTACAAAACAGCCAGTGGTCTAAGGGACCACTAATTACCGTGAAATAATCCAAGATTGAAGTTGTTGTGATTTTTTACTAAGTGCAGCTCATTTTCCTTTCAGGTAAACGGCCTACACTTGGGGAAAAATAACCTGCATTATTTAAAAGCAGTCACGTCCATGGAGGTCTGCTGTTCCCAGCAGGCCTCCATCCCCGTGAGTGCCCATAGTCGCTAAGGTGGCGCAACTTGGAACCCACATCATTGATGTTCATGAGGTGGGTCTTAGCGACCCCATAGCGACTCGCGGACGGTGTCAGAGACATCGTTCTGCATTGCAAATTGCTAGTTGCATTTTCCAAATTCCTACATCTGGCCCCTAGTGTTGACATTTGTTTATGGCCCATGGGTTCAATCTTAGCACACAACTAATTCCAAATGGCATTGAGTGAGGAGTGTGATTGTTATCACATAGAATGACATATGTAGTGAAGTCAGTATGCGGAAGAGGTGCTGCCATGATGTCAAATGCCTTATGTATGATTTAGATGAGTAGTTTAGGATGATATCATCCATCATGTAGAGACATGGATATACTAGGTGTGATATGCCCTTATGTATGCATGTTTCACATGTACTTCCTCTGAGCCTTTCCGTGAACTATGTTGTGACAATTGCTGCAACCAATACATTTCTAGTAATGGACAAATAACCCATTGTGCTATTCCACCCAATGCAAATCCAAAGCTAAATATTTGCCTTTTCTCTTCACAGCTGCAAACCTGAGTGCCGCAGATCGCAACCATTTTGAGCGCGGTGCGATGAGATACAGGCACATCCTGCAGGTGCAGTGTGGGTATCGGAGGATGGCCCGCAAGTACCATTCAGATCGGGCCTCCGGGGCGTGGTGGGCCACACCACAGGCTCCCCCTACAGTGCCACCAACAACCACCAGCAGCACATCCACCAGGGCTGCCCAAGTGGACCCAGCAACATCTTCAGCAATGGACCAAGCATCTTCCTCCAGACCTGGACCCAGCCGTGTGGTGGTAGCAGGACTGTCCCGTGGCCACACAACTCCTGCCACAACATCAACCTCCGCCGGCACCCAAACCAGCACAGACCGTCTTGTCGACCCAGCTGCCTTCCTGGCATTGTCCCGAAAATTGGACAAGTTGGTTAAAAAAGTAGACAACCTGAGGGAGGACATGAGTTATGTGAAAAAGAAGGTCCGCTCCATCAGGCGCACACTACGGAGGGCAAATCTGTAGTACTTTTGCCCTCCTGAACTTTTACCCCTCCCCTCTCACCTCTTTCCTATTTTATTCTGTTAGTTGGGTTTTGGGGATTAGTTATAGGATACGTATAGGTAATTACCTTAGTTAGTGTTAGGGAAGAGGGTGGGGGGTCCTTATTCTTTCTATCTTATATTTTTGTGTGGGTGGGTGGGTGGGGGCAATGTTGGGATTCCTGTTTATAAAAAAAGAAGAAAAAAAAATAAATATTAAAAAAATTACAAAAAAAATATATGTTTGTTTAGGATAGTATAGTATGTGTGTAGGTTAGTAAGTGTTGTCCTGCATGTGTCTTGTCTCATAATGGTGGGTGGGGGGTTGATGTTTAGATCGTTTCGTTACATGTGTAGAGTAAGTTTAGCTTAGGTTAGTTAGGGACAGTTGTGGGTTACTAGTAGTCAGGTTAGATTAGTGTAGGTTTACCTTTCCCTTATTTACCTCTTTTATTACTTTTTTGAAATAAAAATTTAGTTAACCCTTTACATGATGCGTTAGGTGCTACATTATCATGGCCTTGACATGAGTGTAGCAGAATGTTTTAGTATGACATTTGTGTCCTATGCTCGCTATCCCCAGGATATTGAGGTTTAACATGCCAGCTACCCGTGTGCTAACTTGGTAAGTATCCACCATGTGGGAGACCCACCATTGGTAGTGTGCATTGATCATCAAGGGTTTGTTTCGGTATGTATCCTACTTCACAAAGAGTGCTTCCAGACTTGTTATTGTGGGTAAATAGATAGGTCGGACAGCAGTGTGAAGTTCAGGGAGATCTTTGTAGATGAGGAATTGTTCACACTCTTGTCTTGTTGCTGTCATTGCTGACCTACATCATGTGTGTACTGATTCAGCATGACTTTCCTTCATGGAAGTATACTCCGTAAGGGTGATTGATGCAGTGTAATTTGTTAATGATTCCTTACATTTTACGGCATTATTTCTTATTTAAGTATTGCATGGTGCCTACATTTCTCAGCCACCATTAGTTGTCTAGAATAGCTATAGATGGTGCATCATTCTGTCCAACACAGCATGATTGTGTGTGCTTAGTCCCTTCATCAGTTATTTTCCTCAGTATAGTAAGGCTATGATGCAATCCTGGCCACTGCACAGATGTTTCAGTATACATGAAATCAGGACAGTAGTATAGAGAATCTACATGGTTGCCACACAGCCACTTTGGAGTTATGTACTGCACAGTTGAAGTGTGAAATAACACAGAGACACAATAGGTGTGCAAGTGATATTTATTTTTAGGTGGTGTAGTGCAAAATGTCCATTCACCATGTTTGCTGAGTCAGTTCTGGTGCATAATTACATGGTGATCCTACAGAAGGGGTGTGGATGATGCTCCTGACATGCTGGGGTGATGTCACAGACAGTGCAGAGGGACAGGAATTGCCAAATAGTAGGAGAGAGACATTCACTGGCAATGGGGACAAGTCATACAGTAGATTGCCAAACAGACATTGAGTGTAGTTGTAGTGAGACTGGCATTTGACAAAACGTAGGACCTTGGTCAGAGTAGGCCATGGTGCAGGGACTAGGGCTTCCGGGTACTCTTGCGTGTGAATGTTATCTGTTCCATGTCTTCTTCTTCTGATGTGTGTGTTGCCTGGTGTGTCCTTGTTGTTGTTGGTTGTGAAGGGGCAACACACACCTCAGTGTTAGAAGACATGGAGGCAGACATCCCGGGGGCTGCTCCCTGTCGAGTTATGAAGGGCAGTACTGGTTATTGAGAATGGCAGCCACATCACGATGGTAGGCAGCCAGGTCGGCCCTGAGGGGTTCTATGTTGCATTCGTGCACACGTTGACTGGCTTGCAGTTGGAGTTGTTGTGTCAACTGGATGACAGCTGTGCAGATTTCCTTCTGTGTTTTTAAAAGTTCCTGCAAGAGCGATGTTCGGGCTTGCATTGCAGCTGCCTGATCAGCAGTTGACATCATGCACGAATGCACCCCCTCAAGGCTGGCTGCCATAGTTTGCATCCCCACCCGCACCTCCTTGGCCAGCTCCCACTGGACCCCAACGACGGTTCTTTCAAAGCTGGTGCCAGTGTCGTCAGAGTCCTCAGCTGTGTTTGAGCTGGCAGGTCTTACAATTGGGGTGGCGGGTGGTTCTCCTGTGGTGGCTGCTTCTTCTGTGCTCCTCCTTGTGACTGAAGGTGGGGTTTGGAGGCTTTCAAGGACCATTTGAATGGTCTTATTGTGGGAGATTTATGGGCTCGTCATCCATGTCATCAGGGAACTCATGGACAGGCATATCGGCAGGAGATCCGTGTTCCTCTGCAATGAAACAGGGTACAATTAGTGTGTCTGTGTTGTGACAATTTTGCACTAAGATACAAGCCTTTGGATGCCTTAACTTTGTGCTCTGTGTTTGTCTTGGTATCTGCTGTCCGTCATAGGGCATTGTTGTAGGCCTATGGCCCACCTGTGTGTCACATGTATGATATGGAGCTATCAGACATGTCTGCATGATCGCCTCTAGGTGTTGCTTTGTAATTATTTAGGAATAGGCGTGTTTTTGTCCTACTCCTCCCTCGGTGTTTAACTTTTGTTATGGAGGGACATTTTGTTGGGTGGGCTCTCATTATCCTACATGTGATTACTGGCTTTCTAGGCAGCAGGATAGCTAATGGTGTGGGGGACTAAGCCTGACCCACTTGTAAATAACTCTGTCACCCTGATATTTCATTTTGCTCAGACTAACTAGCAGTGCCTCTGGTCTCCCACATCAAAGGAATGTTTAGACATCCGAGCGCATGACATCTTTGGAACTTCTCAGGGAAGTGGTGGTCACTCAGATCCTACACAATTATGTATTTTCCGTTATGTTCCCATACACAAATGAGAAAGACAGTATTTGTTTAATATGAGGTTTCATTGTACAACTGACTTGTAGATATTTAGGTGTGAGCCACAATTACCCAAACAATACACACTGTTAGAATTGAAATAGTCCGCAGGAGAGTAATACATTAGTACACAGCTATCATGGTGCCTAACAGTTTCTACTTTCCCTCTGATTGTTCTATGTATAGCACAGCATGTTAAGTTTGGAGCTTGCCTGTCTAAATCACTGGGGAGACATCATCCCTCATATTAGAGGAATGGCCTGTGATCTGGTTGTGCATCAGCAGCAAGGCAGGCAGCATCTAGTTGTGATTCTCTGTTTGGAAACTCCCTCTTGCATATCTTGGGACAAGGAAGTGATTTTATAAGTCATATGTCATCGTGATGACAAAGTTTCCCTACGCAGGAATGCCAAACCTTAACCCCTACCACATCTATCAGCAACGTACCAGACTGTATCCTTGACTGGGGCACAGAGTGAATATGTTCTGGCAAACTCCAGTGCAGAAGTAGGCAAAACAGTGTGATTTGACTAATTACCAACACCTTAGGACTGGCTATTTGCTAAATTAACTGATAGGAAGGGCAATGATAATCATTTAGTGCAAAGTGCTCTGATGCTCTTAGATGTGAGCAAATGAGTATAAGTACATTCAGGGTAAGATGCACAAAGGCCTCCAGCCTGAGGCTAATGCGCTAAGTATACGTTACACTTGCCACAATACACTTTGACTGACTGTGGGTGTTGTGACTGCCCTGCCAGCACACTTGCCTCTCAGGACCTGCCCCATACACTTTTTATTCACATTGCATGAACTGTACATGTTACGTGGCATTACCTATGCATGTCAATGTTAGGATGTGGTAGGGATGTAAACATTGTTGATGTTTGAAGATGATGTTGGGTCATGTGTGTCTTATTGGATCGGTCTGTTTATCGTATGAATGTCCTATTTGTTTGTCAGACTTTGCAGGTGTTTTTCTGTGACCAGTTGCCTGTGTCCCCTCCTCAATGTTGTTGTCTGAGCAGTATGACATTAGTGATGTAGCCTTGTTAGCCAGGCACGTGAGGGACCCTGACGTATGCAGCATGTGTGTGTCCTTAGTGCTGTGTGGCTCCTATTGCTGTTTACTTAGGCTTATGTATGTGTCAGGTATGGACATTCGGCATTTGGGTGTACTGGTGCCTTTGTCTTATTTCTATGAATAGTTGCGGATGTCATCCTCACCCCCTAATTTAGGTATGTATGTTCCATGGGGAGGTTCCTGCCATTTGGTACTATAGCTGCACAGAGATGAGAGGTGTTATTGTCAACTGTTGTGGCAGTTACATTGCAGTTGTTGTTTGGGCTACTGCATTACTGATAGGGACCTAGTTGATGTAGGATAGATTTTGCAATACAAGTGCCTGGATGTGAGTTTGAGGTAGTGGCCTTCCCACCTGTCGCTGCTTTCCCTTGGCTCTATTGTTGTAATTACAGGATGGCCCCATGGGACTGTTGTTGTTGCTGTATTTTGTCGTGCCCCAGCTTCGGTCTGTGCTGGGCATGCCCCCCTGCCATGCCCCTTTACCCATGCCAGTTCATATATGTGCAGACTTACATGCATTGTGTAGTAGGTATCCCCCCCTGCTTACAGTCCCCATTATTGCAATTTAATTCCCCATGCGACTTACCCTGCATGTGCGTTGTGTCGTGGTAGTCTGCGCTGTCCTGTCCTTGAATCCCTGTGACGATCTCCTCCGGGAAGACGGCTGCGACCATCTCCTCCATGTGGTCCAGGGCCTCCTGTTGTGCTGGACTCCCCCCTCCAGTCTGCATTGCTGCCTTCCTGTTCCTGGCCATTTTCTCTTTTGTCCTACGTTTGCAGTCATGCCAGCGTTTCTTACACTCAGTGACTGTGCGGCGTTCTTCAGCCACACTGTTGATCTTGTCCACTATTTGTTTCCATATGGCCTCTCTCCTACTGAGTGGCAATTTAGAGGAGATGAAAAGTTGGTGCTGGTGTTCTGTCACCTCTTTCACCAGGATTTCCTGCTCCTCTTCACTGAAGCGACACTTTCTTTTTTTTCTAAAAATGTCCTGGTTCCTGTATGGATTCTCCTGGCTGGTTCCTGGTCTGCTCTCATCCTCCTGGGGTCTGTTGTGGCATCTGGGATCCATTTTGGCTCTCCTCTGCTGAAAGGGCAGTTTTTGCGCAAAAATGTAACGCAATAGCGTGAAAAAAAACAGCGCTTTTCGGATTGCGCTGTCGTAAATCGACTCACAGTGATGTGCGTCGCCTTTACGTTGGTTTCCTTTACGACAGAACGACGCTGTGTGCGTCACGAAATAATGACTCCCACCTGTTGGTTGCGCCGCTGTACGTCAAAGTATAAATTTGACGCCCGCACGGCGCTTCAAAATGGCGTTAGACGGCGCTAATTTTTTTGACGCAAAACTGCGTTAGCGCAGTTTTGCGTCAAAAAGTATAAATATGGCCCTAAATCTCCATCTCCGAATTGCATGTGATTAAATGTTGCATTAACTGTCATTCACATACAGGTAAACCAGCACACATGCAACAGGTCTGATTGTCTAGGTTTTCAATGTTTGAATAAACAAAAATACTGGTTATCATTATAGTTTTGTTTTTCATACTTTACATTACAGTTCATTAACCACACCGCAAGAACAGATCAGCCCTCTTTATATTCCAGTATTCATAATTATTTGCATGCAAAGTACATATTTATTTTTAGGTATCAGAATTGTGTTTGCAAGATATCAGACCTCTGTTCACATTTTAAGCTGAAGTGTAGCTGGTCTGGAAATACATCATCTTAGAAACTGTGGTTTCAATTTATTTCAGCTTTTGAGATTATTTGTTTCCAAGAGACTGATCATCTGATAAACTGTGGTTGCATTTTATTTCAGCTTTTGGAATTATTTGTTTCCAAGACACTGGAGATGTATCCAACTCCTTCTTGCTGGATAGTTATAGCTCACTTTATGTACCAGCAGCATTAATGCTCCTTGAGTTTCTTTCCATATAGAGGAAATAGCAAGAGGTTTATAATGGTTCTCCTGATCTGCAGGCTGTGGAATTCTGTCTCCCAATGTTGCTTTTGCCCTGTTATTGATATTGAATGTCTAATCATTTTGTTTACCTTTTTGAGGGACTATAGAGACAAAAGTCTTTCTCTGGTCTATTCTCTCTTTTTGGGAGCCTTTAACATAAGGGTGTAATTTATGAGCATCATGGCCCAGATTTCTGTCTAATTGACAGAGCGTTTCACATGGAGCACACTGGCTTAGATGAACTATTATTAACTCATGATTTTAATATTGTACTTACTTTGAATAAGATTAGCTCCTATCCTGAGCATCCTATCCCACCAACTGTGTTAGAACGAAGAAGTACATCAGTTATAGATGTTATATTTGTGGTCTGCCTTTTTAGGTAATCTAGCCCAATCTATCCAAATACTTAACATAATGTTTAGGGATGGCAATCCTGTTATATGTATTGTAGATTGACCTAAGGTAAATAAAAGAGTGCCTAGCCTGGGCAGGGTGCTCCTTAGGACTATGGATAATGGTTAACGGCTGAAATGAACTAATGCAGAAGGGGTGATTTTTTGGTCAAACATTTTTCTGCTAATGCTCTAGATTTTCAGGTTTGTCTCAGGGAGGATTCTTCTGAACTAGAATATACTTAACTCCTTCGCATTGATTTCCTTGGAGATTTCGGACGTTTGGACTATTCCAGGTATTTGTGGCTATGATCCATTGCATTGGTGGTTTGACAGCAATGCTCATCAGCACATTAGGAGTTAATGAGTGCTCTTGACGATTGTCCGAAAGATTGATACATGGCCACCCTTGCCGAGGTGACTATACGGCAGAGGCTAAGAAGCAAGAGAAAATTCTTAAAGAAGAAGCTTGGTGTCAGCTTCTTCAGGCTCCTTGTCTGTCTAATAGAAATTATGAACTAACCCACTTCTTTCATACTGGCAAGCTTGATGCAGGAGGTTCTTTTTCTTGGCCCTATGACACAGTTGGAGGGTGTCTCAAGCATCTTATTCTCATTGCAGAAGGAGAGCAAGGCAATTCTTTATCTATCAAAAAACAGAGCCCCAGGTCCCAATGGGATTCTAGCAGATCTTTTTGTCTCTGAACCTCCGGTTTGGCCTCCCCTTTTAATCTAAGTCATTAAGGCCTCATTAACTGGATGCCATCCTTCCTCCTGGTCTAAATCAGTTATAGTGCCAGCAATCAGAAAAGGTGAGAGGTCCAGCCCTAGCTGGTACAAATAAATCTTTTTAATAGATTCTGTTGTTCAAATAATAGGGAGAGTGCTTTAGAATAGGTTTGCAGTCTGGGTTGATGATAATCATTTCTTAGCAGACATACAGTATGGTTTTCAGATCAGGTCTGGGGACAACTGACCAATATCTTGATCTTTATCTACAGATAAACAAGTATGTGTTGTCTTAGTTGGGTTCAGGGTGGACCTTATCTCAGATTTTGATTGTGTCAACTGAGATAAACTATGGGCTATCCTTATCATCTTAGGAGTCGACTCATAGTTTTTTTCTTGTTGGACCTGCATGCTAATCTGTCCAAGCCGGTAAGGCCCACTAATGATGGTTCCCTTTTAGAAGAGGTATCAGACAAGGCTTCATCTTAGCTCCTTTCCTATTTTCTCACTATATAAATAAGCTGGAAGCAGTTTTGTTGCAGGGCAGCCTTGATTTTCCCTGGGTAGGGAATCATTATATTCCTGCATTACTGTATGCAGTATTCTTATCTGGAAGCTCTCTGGGACTCCAACAACAAGTGAACAATTTTGTTAAGTTTATGGACTCCATGGGACTAAGGACAAAATATTCCAGTCTTAGGTGATGGGTCAAAATCCACAAAGACCGGGCATTTCACTATGTTGAGTAGACCCCTATTGAGGGTGGATGACTTTCCCTATTTAGGCATTTTATTTGACACATTCTGTACATTGGCTTCTTTGATGGATGCTTAGAAGAACTCCTTTTTAAAATAGATTGAGGGTATTTTTGGATTTGTCACAAAACTAGGGAAGAAACTTGTTAAGGCTATGCTACATATATACCAGGCTAAGTGTGCATCTGCCCTGTTTTTTTAAAGTGCTGGAATAAGGATATCTATTCCCTTCTAGTTATAGAAATAATAGCATATTTTACACACTAATGTTAGGTCTTCCATATCTTTCTGAGGTAGTGGCTTTGCTCTACCCAGCTGTCAGGCCCATGTTCTCCAGAGTGTTCAATATTTTATGTAAGATATCATCATGTTTAGATGCATTAGATGTATTTCAATATAGATTCAACCTGAGTCTGATATCAATAGGGTAATTATTCAAGATTGTCTAAAGCTGGATTAGGCTATAAATATTCCCTCGTTTGTGTACTTAACCACATCATTTTCTGATGTGGGTCATCTTGAGATGTTTAGTTGTCTGGACACCTTAACAAATAGGCATGTTGAGTGGACAAAAAAGGTGTTTTTTCTACCTTTAAGGTTATGTAAAGACAGTGCACTGATTTGCAAAAACCCTCTGTGTCAAGTTTTAAACTGATAAAAATGGTATCCTCTACATAAACTTATCTTTGTTACGCATCGCAATCACTGTTACCTGTTAACAAGGTTTTTGGTTGAGTTTAATATTAATAAATTGATGCAGATGGAATACCTGCATGAAAAGGAGAGGGTAGGAATGCACAATATTTAACATTATATGGTGCATTCCTGTCCTCTCTTTGCTCTTGTGCACCCTGTGCAGCCTAGCACCAATGCTGGCACCCTTGCATCATGGTACAAGGGTGCCTGCGTTGAGGCAGGATTGTTTTTGTGAGGAATGCAGCACACTTAGGAAGAGGAAACAACGAGGAGAAATAAAGATACAATTCTGATGTATTCCCACGTCTACCAATGTTGGTAAATCTAGAAATGAGTCATGCATGGCTGGATGCGTGGTACACTCACACTCCACCCATCCATGTAAGGCCTCCACCACCCAGTGCAACACAAGGCAGCGACTTGCGCAGCTTTGCGCCACATCAGATTTACGAAGCCATGCAGGGTCACGCAGAATGGCCTTGCATGGCTTGGTAAATGTGATTCTAGGTTTTGCGTCGCCCTCGGCCACCTTGCATTGCACAAGGGGGACGTAAAACAATTTAAATTTGGCCTATTTTCTTTTGGCAGTACCTAGAGGATGGAATTCTGTTAAGAACCTTGGGGCCTGTGGCTGCAACTCTGTGTCTCCTCAGGATTGCCTTAATTTTGTAATGTTTTGTAAATTTTGTAGGCTGTGACACAATAAGCTTTTATGCTACTTTGATTAGATACAATTGCTTTTTGTGTTATTTTTGGACTAAATGTTTTGGATGATGTATCTAGTCCAAATGAATATTAACAAATGTCAATATTATTTTATGTGTATTTTATTAAATATGTATAAGATTCTAAATATTGTGGTTGGAGAATTATTGGATTTTTTTACATCAAAGTTATATCTGTAATTCTTAGGTTAAGAATTAGGTATCCACGTAGTGACAGACTAGATTTTAACAAGAAGTCCAGGGGAAAAACTTTGTATTGGTTTGACTGAGCCCTAGCCCCTGTGCCTTTGTAAAAGGGGCCACTATCTAAATTGTTGATGTCGTCAAGGCACATGCTAATCTTCAAGGTATACAGGGGTACTACCTTATCCCTTATTTTAAGTCAAAAGTCATTAATTGTCAATATATTCTTAATTTTTCACGTTTTTCATGACAAGGCTTAAGACACACTTATTGTGCCAACCGTTTAACACATAACTGATAGTTTTTTGCAAAATATAATTCTTCATATAGTCTTCCTTTTTTCATTAATGGCATGCATACCTTGCTCGTGCATTAAACTAATATGAAAATCTTCCAAATCATTTACTATGGTTTATTTACTATCTAAGGGCATGCTAGACAACAAATATACCGTCACATCCTTTTTCCTGGAACACATTCCAGTTTATAAATAAAATCATACAACTTCATGGACATTCTCGCTATCCTTGTGTGAGCCTTAGTCATAACCTCAGTAGTCAGCAATTTCACCAAAGGTTTGTGATTTATGTGTACTACACATTTTTTACCCCAGGTGAATTACCTGAAATGTTCCAAAGCTCACATGGCAAGACAAGATCTCCTTCTCAATTACAGAGCACTTCTGTTCAGCCAGAATCAAGATACATGACTCAAATGCTTTGGAGACTTATTTCCTATGTCTGTACTTTTACATTAGGACACCCCAAGGCCCTTATTACTAGCATCTGTGCTGAGAATGCTAGACAACCTAGGATTGAAACTATTCAAATTTGGACCAAAAGCTTTAGCACTTTTTATGTCATCAAAATCTTACTGGCACTCCTTGCTCCAAATTAATTTAGATTTGTTCTTTAATACCTGTCTGATATTAAAGGTTCTAATGCAAATGTTTTTACATACTTGCCATAATATTCAGATAACCCTAAACAACCCTTATCTCATCCTTTTTCACAGTTGTAGGTGGCTTAAGTATACCTTCCATTAGGAATGGTTTGGTCTTCATTCCATCCTTATATAACACTTGTCCCTAATAAGTTAACATTTAGGATATTCAATTGTCAGCCACTTGTTCTTGAGATTGCTCAATACTTTCTTTAAGATATCATCATGTTCATCCTTATTCTTCCCAAAAATTAAGATATCATCCTGAAAACAGCTAATATTTTTAATTTTACAAAACAATTTGTATATTAACCTTAGAAAAACTGTGGCAGTCAATGCTAATCCAGACACCAGACAGCAACCTTCTATACTGAACGCATACTGTAGGGTGAGAAAAGCTGTGTATTGTTTATGGTTTTAATGCAGTAGTATTTGGTTGTAAGCTGCAGAAAGATCTAATGTTGTAAACCATTTAGCCCCCTTCACTGAACATTTAAAAAAATATTGGGAGTGGAAATTTGTCAATCACAATGTTGTTATTCAAACGTCATAAGAAGCAATCCTCACAGCAGTGAAAAACACATTTAGGAGTTTTACAATATCAGGACATATAGAACACACATGCTCATGTCCTGCCTTTTACCTACATAGCACCCTGCCCTATAGGCTACCTAGGGCCTACCGTAGGGGTGACTTACATGTAGACCATGCCTTCATCTCCTTCAGTTGGGAGATAGACTCAGAGGGTAAGCTGGTGATCCTTGAGGGTGGGAGTCGTCACTTCCACCAGGTAGGAGTCAATGGGGTCCCAGTCACCGCGCTGAGAGACACAGGGGATAGTCTTAGCATGATGGTGGAGAGGCTAGTTTCACCAGAGCAGTACACCGGCCAGGTGTGTAGGGTGACTCCAGCCCATTGGGAGGATTTTTTCCGCCCCATGGCCCTGGTGTCCCTGGAGTGGGAGGTGACCCAGAGGCGGGTCATAGTTAGTCCCAGCTGCCCATTGACTGCACTCTGAGGAAGGAGTTACCCCTAGTGTCAGGAGAACTGAGAGGGTTGATCCCTAAAGGTGCCCTGACAGTTCAGTTATCTGGCAGTACCACTCCCCAGAGGGCCCGTGAGGCCAGATGTGGGGGCGAAGTGAGGAAGGACTCACCATTGTCCCCTGTTCAGCCTCAGGGTACAGACCCTGGGCTGATTGACCAGTGTCAAGGTACCAAATCTGAACTGGTGGGAGGTAGAATGGAGGAGGGGTGCAAGACCTCTGGGGCTACTGCCTCCCCATTCTAAGATGCCTCAGGACCCCCTTGGGAGCTCCCTGCCAGCCCCCTGACTGGAGGAGAAGCTCATTCAAATGCTCCACTCAGGGCCTCCACTTAACAGTGGACGGTCTGGGACCTGGCCCCTGACACTGATAGCTGTCAGTGGCCTCTTTTGGTTGCTGTCCTTGTGGACAGAGTTTTTCCTGGGTTGGGGACAGAAGTCATACCCAAGGAAAGGAACGGGCCACATTCCTTTGTTGGCCACAGTGGTACTGTCTGCATACTGGGATGCATCTTTGAGCAAATTAAAGTTAGAAGCTTCACAGATGGGGTCCTCAGATGAGGAAAAGGGTTCCCCATGGGTCAGTACAGTGGCCCCAGAGAGTATAGACAGAGGAGCCTCTCTGAGTTCAGAAAGGCATAGAACTGGCAAGTGTTGATTAGCCTACCCTGGCTTTAGGCTGGAAGGGGGATATGTTGGAAATGGCCTTTCTGCAGGGTCTCCCCCAAACGTTTTGCCTTCCGCCTCCTATTTTTCTGACCTCATTTTGCTGGCTTTAGGACTCTGCGCACTTTACCACTGCTAATCATTGCTCAAGTGCATATGCTCTCTCCTTAAAACATGGTGACATTGGCTCATACCCAACTGGCTTATTTAATTTACTTGTAAGTCCCTAGTCAAGTGCACTACATGTGCCCAGGGCCTGTAAATTAAATGCTACAAGTGGGCTGCAGCACTGGTTGTGCCACCCACATAAGTAGCCCCCTAACCAGGTCTCAGGCCTGCCACTGCAGTGCCTGGGTGTGCAGTTTCACTGCCACTTCGACTTGGCATTTAGTAGTACTTGCCGAGCCTTAAACTCCCTTTTTCTACATTTAAGGCACCCCTAAGGTAGGCCCTAGGTAGCCTATAGGGCAGGGTGCTATGTAGGTAAAAGGCAGGACATGAACATGTGTGTTCTATATGTCCTGGTAGTGTAAAACTCCTAAATGTGTTTTTCACTGCTGTGAGGCTTGCTCCTTTCATAGGATAGCATTAGGGCTACCCTCATATACTGTTTGAGTGGTAGATCCTGATCTGAACGGAACAGCCAGGTCATATTTAGTATGGCCAGAATGGCAATACAAAACCCTGCTTAATGGTGAAGTTGGATTTTATACTACTATTTTAGAAATGCTACTTTTCTCTACACTTAAATCTTTCTGTGCCTTCAACTCCGCGTCTGGCTAGGTTTAGTTGACAGCTCCCTTGTGCATTCACTCAGAAAAACCCCAAACGCAGGATGCTCAGTCACACTTGCACACATCTGCGTACTGAATGGGTCTTCGTGGGCTGGGAGGGTGGAGGGCCTGACACTTACATGTCAAAGGACAGTGGCCTGCTCTCACACAATGGACTGCCAAACCATCTACTGGGACCCTGGCAGACAGGATGGAACTGAAAGGGGACCTTGTGCACTTTTAAGCCACTCTTTGAAGTCTCCCCCACTTCAAAGGCACATTTGGGTATTTAAACAGGGCCTCTGACCCTACCACCTCAGCCACTCCCTGGGAAAGAAACTCTGCACCAGAACCCGCAACCTGCCAAGAACTGCCTGGCTGCCCAAATGACTCATCTGACTGCTTTTCTGCAAAGGACTGCTGCCCTGCTGTTGCCCTGATGCCTTGCTGTCCTCTGGCTTTGCTGAGAAGTACTCTCCAAGGGCTTGGATAGAGCTTGCCTCCTTTTCCTTGAAGTCGCAGGGCCAAAAAGAGTTCATCTTTGCAAAGAACTCCTTGTGCTGCAAAGATTCGACGCACAGCCTGCCAGAAACAATGCACAGAGTGAATTGCTGTGAGAAAATCCCAGCACGCCGAACCGGAACGACGCAGCCTGACTTCCCGAGTGGAGATCGACGCAGCGCCAGCACTGCAACCAGAACTTCGACGCATGGCTCACTGGATCGAGGCATAGCTGAGCCGGAATGACGCAGCCCGACTTCCTGAGAAGAATCGATGCAGCACCTGCTGTGCAACAGGAATTTACCGCATCGCCCACTGGATCGACGCACGCCCAGTATTTCTCCTTATCGTCCCTGGGACGTCCGAAAACCCTGCAACCCGAAGAGGATCCAAGTCAGCGCGTCGGAAATCGATGGAAAGCATTGCCTGCATGGAAAATTATCAATGCATCGTCTGTGTGCACACTAGAAACCTACGCCCACCTCCCCGTTTTCCACACATCTCCTCCTCTGCGGTCCTTTGCGGAGAATTTGAAAGCAAACCAGGTACTTTGTTCTTCCAAGAGACACTTGTTGCTTTTTAAAGACTAAAGACTCTTTATATCATTTTCTAAGTGATATTTCAACATGTTCTTATTGGATCTTGATTGTTTTGACCTGCATTTAACCAGATACATATTCTATATTTTTCTAAACACTGTGTGGTGTATCTTTGTGGTGTTATACTGTGTTATTGCATGATTTATTGCACAAATACTTTACACATTGCCTTCTAAGTTAAGCCTGACTGATCAGTGCCAAGCTACCAGAGGGTGGGCACAGGATAATTTGGATTGTGTGTGACTTACCCTGACTTGAGTGAGGGTCCTTGCTTGGACAGGGCGTAACCTGACTGTCAACCAAATACCCCATTTCTAACCCCAAGGCTACGAGTGCAGCGAGAGTGTAGCAGTAGAGCAAGAGAGCGAGAGAGCTGCAAGCCTAAAAATGCACTCTGGAAGAACTAGGCCTCCTCCCACCTCTCGCCAAAGGAAGAAGCCAAGTCAGAGAGGACGGACTGACACACCTGAGACTCTAGTCAGTGTCATTGATAACAACGATCAGTCACTGCCCCTACAGAACAACTGCTCTAACTTGAACACACCCACCAGACAGGGTCCCACAGCAAGATCAATCCAGGAGGCCAGAGGACTGTGCAGGACATTCTTACAGCTGCAAAGTGCCAGTTCAAAAATGACACAAACTTTCTTCTTCTTAAGGACCCGGCTTCAACTATCTACGCAGCAAACCCAAGTATTCCAGGTTTACCTTCCCCCCGGAACCAACCATTATCTGCCAAGTAGCCGCCTTTGGTTTAGCTCCAAATCCAGAGCGTACCCCTAAAACTGTTGGGCGCCCATCAACCACATCAGTCTCCCTGCCTCCGGGGCCATCTTCCCTACAAATGACAACTGTTAGACTTTTCATCCTTGGCGTGGTCTCCCTTAACTTTTTGCCTCTGTTCCCCAGGTTGTTGATGTGTGCTGGACTCTGATTTTGCTGTTTTTGTTACTCTGGGCACTTTACCACTGCTAACCAGTGCTAAAGTGCAAGTGCTCCTGTTTAAATTGTATGTAAGTGGTTCATCCATGATTGGCATATTTGAATTACTAGTAAGTCCCTAGTAATGTGCACTAGAGGTGCCAGGGCCTGTAAATCAAATGCTACTAGTGGGCCTGCAGCACTGGTTGTGCCACCCACATAAGTAGCTCTGTAATCATGTCTCAGACCTGCCACTGCAGTGTCTGTATGTGTATTCTTACACTGTAAATTCGACTTGGCAAGTGTACCCACTTGCCAGGCCTAAACCTTCCCTTTTCTTACATGTAAGGCACCCCTAAGGTAGGCCCTAGGTAGCCCCAAGGGCAGGGTGCAGTGTATGGATAAGGTAGGACATATAGTAATGTGGTTTATATGTCCTGACAGTGAAATACTGCCAATTTCGTTTTCACTGTTGCAAGGTCTGTCTCTCTCTCATAGGATAATATGGGGGCTACCTTTAAATATGATTAAAGTGTAGATTCCCCTAGAGAGTAGATGGACATGTGGAGTTTGGGATCCCTGAACTCACAATTTAAAAATACATCTTTTAGTAAAGTTGATTTTGAGATTGTGCGTTTGGAAATGCCACTTTTAGAAAGTGAGCATTTTCTTGCTTAAACCGTTCTGTGACTTTGCCTTGTTTGTGGATTCCCTGTCTGGGTCAGTTTGACAGTTGGGTTGTTTTTCACCTCACACCAGACAGTGACACAAAGGGAGCTGGGGTGTGATCTGCATTTCCTGATTAGCCATCTCTGCTAGGAGGGAGGGGTGGAGTGGTCACTCTCATCTGAAAGGACTGTGCCTGCCTCTGACAATGCTGTCTCCAGCCCCCTGGTGTGTGTCTGAGGCCTTGCCTGGGCAAGGCAGGATTTCACAAGAAGGTGTGAGTCCCCTTTGAAGGAAGGTGACTTCAAAGACTAAAATGGGTATAAGAAGGGCACCCAAACTTACAAACTTCAGAAACACTTCTGGAATCAAGAGGAACCTCTGCCTGGAGAAGAGCTGATCGCTGAGGAACAAGTGCTGCCCTGCCTGTGACTGTGCTTTGTGGAGCTTTCCTGCAGTGCTGCTTCTGCCTGAGTAAGAGGGCAAAGACTGGACTTTGTGTGCCTTCCATCTTGAAGAAGAAATCTCCAAGGGCTTGATGTAGAGCTTGCCTCCTGTTGTTGAAGTCTCAGGGATAGCAAAGACTTCTTCCTGCCAGCACCTGGAGTCTCTGGAGAGACCCCTACTCTGCTCTGTGGTGCCCTTCCAGTTCCTGGGACCCTGAAAGGAGAGGCTGGCAGCCTAAGGACAAAAATACACGCACCGAGTGCCGTGCGGAGAAAAGATCGACGCGAATCCGATCGCGGCTGAGAAAACGACGCGACGCCGGCTCCGCAGCTGAGAAACGACGCCGCAGGAAACGCGACCGGAGAATCGACGCCCGGAGCAGGAGAAACGACGCGCAGCATCGCTGACGAAGGCTGAGAGATCGCAACCAGCGCCGCGGGACTTTCGGACCGTCGCGTGGCTGGCTTTTTCGACGCGCCTCGCCGTGCCGAGCTGTTTTCGACGCATATAACCGTGCAGGGTTACTTTCGACGCACATCGCCCGTGCGGGGTTATTTTTGACGCAAACCAGGTACATTTTCACGCTAGCAGCGCTAGTGTGGTGTTACAACTACCTAAAGACTCTTTTTATTTTAAACCTTTAAAAAATCATAACTTGACTTGTGTATGTTGGATTTTTGTCGTTTTGGTCTTGTTTTGTCTAGATAAATATTTCCTATTTTTCTAAACTGGTGTTGTGTCATTTTGTAGTGTTTTCATTAAGTTACTGTGTGTGTTGGTACAAATACTTTACGCCCAGCACTCTGAGGTTAAGCCTACTGCTCTGCCAAGCTACCAAGGGGGTAAGCAGGGGTTAGCTGAGGGTGATTCTCTTTTATCCTAACTAGAGTGAGGGTCCTTGCTTGAACAGGGGGTAACCTGACTGTCAACCAAAAACCCCATTTCTAACAACAACTAAATCCATTATAGTGACACAGGTCTATTTGCATGGCCCCGGGATGGAGTTCCCACCCACAGGCAAAACTGGCAGCAGCAACGGCTGCACAGACAAATTTAACCTAGTGGACCCCAACCATCTTCTCCCCCCCTCTCTGCTGGCATCACCACCAAGGCAGCCATCTCAGCATGCCAGCTTAGTCCATCCATGCCCATTGGACTCACCAGGCTTGAGCCCGAACTATCTACCAAGAGCTTGCTCCTGCGATAGTCTGCCTAGCACAGTGCGAGCAGACCCAATCTTGGGCCAGCACTCATAAAAGCACCCAAAGCATCCAAAGCACCCAACGGACAGAAACTGCCTCAGCCTACCCCCAGACAGCTCTGCACTTCAAGACAAATCAGCAAGCTGCTCACAGCAGAATCCGTCATCGCTTACCTCTCTGGAATGGGAAGCAATAGTGGCAATACGGAGATGGAGACGGTGCCTTGGGGCAGAGCCAATCCTGTTCATCCCCACTCTCATCTGCAGGGTCCTGCTCCAACACTAAGCTCCAATTGGGCACTGATATGCCTTTTGAGATTGTCACAGCCCCAGACGTACCAACAGTCTTGAACATCATACAGAGCACCCTTCAACTCACCGCCGTAGCCCTAAACCTCCAGTCCACTAAAATGGACATTCAAGTCAAGCTGCTAAATACATTAGCAGTTTTCATTTCAGGAATTGATTAAAAACTGCGGATCTCAACAATTTGATAGTTAGAGCCCAGAACGCTGCAGATTCCTGGATACATGCCTGTCCTTGTACATGTTCTTCAATCTTGGATAAACTAGGATCCTTACCAGTAACCTTAAGCAGCGTCTTTGAGGACATAAAAAGAGCTCTGCCCCAAAATGAGGTAGCTATTCTCAGACTTGCCTCCAACCCCATGAGCGATAACCCCCTGCAGCCTCTACACCATATCTGCAGGATACACCCTTGGAGCCTTCCAAGCCCTATGCACAGGAATCCACACATAGACATCGAACGCCAGTGAATAACCAAGCAGTACGGCTCCCTGAAACTTTCTTGCAAAACTTAGACTCGCCGAGCTGCCTCCTTGGGAGCCAGAACTCAGGGTCTCTTCCTAGCCCTGGGGCCCCACCTTCTTCTACCACAATTGGCACCCCAGCCAAAAATCATTTTCCACCCCTCGCCAGAAGAAATGCCAACGGAAAGGGAGGAAGCACAGGCTAAGCGCACTCAAGAAGAAGACGATTGCTTCCTTCTTCAGCAACCAGGCAGGGGGTCCTAAAATATCAACCTGCTTTCCTTTAGGGCTCCAGACCCAAGCACATACATCCCCATCAGAAACTAAGGTTGGGACATCTAGCCCTCCCAAACTGGCGACTCGCCCTAGTTCCGCCTCCTTACTAAACCAATCTTGAGGAGGCACCTCTGTCGGATAATTTAGTAGTAACACCACTGCCAAGGGAGGCATTTCCCGGACTGCCACTCCGGGAAACAACAAATGTGCTTCATCAAACATGCCCCTCACTGTTACAGCAAACTTTGACAAAAGATCTCGCCTGGTCCAACTCTCCCAGAACTAAGTCAAGAAAGGCTCAGGATGAGGGCACAGGAGAGGAACCTCATACCGGCAGTGCCTATAACTTTCGAGGCTACAGGACCTCAAAACAGGACCAGCCGCACGATGCCCCTGCCTCAAGCAGCCCCTATGAGGCCCCCGCTGATCCTGCGCAACTGTAGTCCAAGCTCTACAGCAACTTTGTTCCACTCAGAATACAAATCGAGAGGCACATTTGACCTGCTGAACTGCGGAAACACTCTATGGCTTCTAGGACAGCTTCCCGAGACCCCAAATCTTACCTCAGCAGATATGGACTCACTGGAATTTATCCCACCCTCGGTACCACAGACAAATGAAGTAACCAAAGTGACCTGGAGTTCGGCAGAGGTGGCAGAGCAAGTGCTTGGAGTAGGTGCAAGTCTCAGGAGCTGGGGGATACATATAACCCCCGCAGCACACCCCACTTATCCAAATTTTCTATTAAACCGACAGGGTGGCAGCGGGCCTCAACCATCACCCAGCGCCTTCAATAAGACTTCCAGGAATTCAAGGAACTCTCACAGTAGGATGCTCTCCCCTCGGGGAGCCCAGCTTAGTACAGCACCCCTACACTGCTCCACAGATTCACCCTTCTCTAACAACTGGAGCTGGCTACCTAGAACCCTGAGCATATGACCAGGGCAATCATGATGACACATACCAGCAACCAAGAGGACAAATCTAATTTTGCAATATGCTCCTGGAACATGAATGGGCTGCTGGACAAATTGGAGGACAAGTGCCTACTTAACTACCTAACCTAATTCCCGATAATAATGTTGCAAGAGACCTGGGCAGAATCCCCATCTACAATCTCAGGATTTGTAAGCTATCATGTCCCGGCAACAAGGAGGGCTCGTTTTGGGTGCCTGATTGGCGGGCTCATCACATATTTCAGTTCAACAATGAAGGGGCACTACCACATGCCCCCAGTCACATGCAAAAATCTGCTGACAGTTTTTCTGTCTGCGACACAAGGCTCCTCTACCCTCCATCTAGCCCTAATGAATACCTATATCCCACTGGGGAAAACCTGCAAACTAGAAGCTGCACGACTGTTGAAAGAGTATATTGAAGAACTATTTAATAACATTCCATGTCTCCAATTTATTCTAAGCGGTGATTTCAACATGAACCTAAAGGGATCTGAGCTTTCTGATGAAGCCACCATGGCTCAGAACTTCTTCTGGCAGATACCAGACCAAATTCCACCTGGAATTTGCAAAGAGGACAGGCTAGGGAAACAACTCATAAAAGATTTTAAAGCAATGGGCCTTCGATCCGTCAATGGCCACTACAGTACGGATCAACCTCCTTCATTTACATTTTTGAATCAAAAGGCGCGAACGATCATAGATTACACGATCTTATTTCTACCCTTGTTCGGCCGAATTTTGAAATTTGAGGTAGCAAGCAGAGAGGAGATCGACCACTTACTGCAAGAGCTGCATTTTATTCATCCATTGAACATCATGAACCTACAGATGCATTGCAGCGAGCAACATATACAACTAACGGGAGGCAAATTAAGTGGTCCTCAAAGACCACTCCTGCGCTTGCAGAAAGAGCCAAGCAAATGTGGTCCCTTAAACTGAACCTCACAGGCCCTGAGCATACACCATAAGCAGCCTGGGACAAGTTTGTAGCAGAGCTTGTGGCATCCTACCAGCAGCAGTTACAAGGAACAAGATCCTACAGCTCACAAAGCCCTCCATCCAGAAGGTACACAAAGACGCTTAAACGGAACCTAAACATCACCCTTCGCCGTCTTCAGAAAGAACCTAGAAACAAGGCCTGGAGAGTGCTGGTTTCTACCTCCAGATTGGCATTCAGAGGCCACCTATCAGCACACCAAAGAGACAAGGCAGCTGGGCTAGCAGGAAAACTCCTGCGCACGTGGAAGCAAATCGGCATGCGCAGTTTTGGAGGCTTAGAAATAGCCTAAGCTCTGCCACACACACTGCCCCATAATTAACATCTCTGAGCCCATCTGGTATCAGCACCTCTCCTGCCATTATGACTTTCCAACCAAGGGCCCTCAGGCAAAGGCGCCCGCCCACATGCAAAAGCATTAGCCTGTAGCCCCACCGGCTCATCAAAACAACAACATAGCTGCTTTCTGATTCTCTCAGAAACAGCAAGGAAGAGAATTATTAAGTGCCAGAATGAGGGAGCACCGGGACCCAATAGTATCCCTTCCACCCTGTACAAAGAGGATCCAGACTTTTGGGCAAAGCACCTCTCGACACTCTACAATTGCATTCTCGCCAATAACATCATTCCGCAAGCATGGAGAGGTTCAAACATCACCCCTGTCTTCAAAGGTGGCGCGACCAATGACCCAGCAAACTACTGCTTAATTGCACTTCTAGATGTTAAATCCAAAATCTTTGCAAGGATATTCTAGGAGGAGCTTGAAACCTGGACTGGTGGATGAAAGTCAATATGATGGGCACTTGTCGATTATGTGGGCTGGCTCCGGAAACACTGACCCATCTGATATGCCTGAACAAAAGCACCACAACGGATCCTAGTAGGCTCTTATGACTAGTGTGGCTCCGAAGGGGGCTTAGTAGGTGCAGAACGGCGATTCTGGCAGCCTCTAAAGGGACGACGTGCAGCTCAGCCGCAGACTGGCTAAATCCTTGGACAAATTAGGGCGTCATCTCCAAGAGACCGCACAAGCAAAACAAGCGTGCACAACTAGCCAGCAAGCAACTTCGTAACACTCCACAACTCAGCTGAATATTTTTAACTTAAAACTGATTTTATTATTGTATTTTATGATTCTTATTTTTTTTCTCTTCTTTTTTTTCTTTCTTTCTGTGTAATGGTTTTATCTAATCGAACACACTGATAAATAAAACAAAATAAACAGTAAGGATGCTGATTTGTTTGTTCTCCTCATCCTCATTGGAACTGCAATTGTCAGTGCATTTTATTTTAAGTTTATTCTTCTTTCTATATAATTTCCAATAATGCCCTATCAACCCACAAAAGGAGCACTTCTGATTTAAAGTTGGGTTTGTCTTGTTATAAGCTCAATGTGACTGAATATCAATGTTAGAAATTAGGTATCTGGTTGGCAGTCAGTTTGCACTCTGTCCAAGCAGGGACCCGATTATAGTGAGGGTAAGATAGATACACAGCTCAAATAACCCCCTGCTCGCCCCCTTGGTAGCTTGGCACAAGCAGTCAGGCTTATCTCAGTGGCAATGTGTAATGTATTTGTACCAACACATTTAGTAACACAGTGAAAACACCACTAAAGTACTCAACTCCAGTTTAGAAAAATAGCCATTATTATTATGAGTAAAACAAGACCGAACCAACAAAAATCCAACATACCAAAGCAAAGTTATCAATTTTCAAAGATTAAACTTCAATACAGCGCTTAGAAACACAAATGCTTAAATTTGGTGTTATCACGGGCGTAGTGACAGAGTTGTTCCCAATAATCTGACACCAATGGCACCAGTCACGGAGACGCATGGATCCCCAAGTACAGTAACTTTCGAAAGTGAGGATACAGGCTGGTGCACATAGTCAGGGAAGAAAAGCACTGCTGAATCTGGTGTGGCATCAGTTCCAGTGCTGTGGAGGAGAGGTGTTGAGGCAAAGCGTTGGTTCCTTGCTGGGGAGCATGGTAGATGAGGCGGGGTCGATGCGAAGCATTGGATCCTTATGCTCCAGCGGGGTAGATGTCTGGCAGGTGAAGAGCATGGTGTCACGGATGTCGGTGACACAGCACTTAGGACTCACGATGTCATGGGACGTCAGCAGGGTTTTAGTGGTGTAGGAGGCTGGCCTGGTTTGTAGTGGGTACCTGAGGTACTTAAGGTACCAGGAGCAATTATCCCTTATTAGTGAAATGTAGACAGTGTCTACAAGCCAGACTCTCTAGTGGTAGTGTGGATGAGCAGCCAAGGCCTAACTAGGAGACATGCAAAGCTCATGCAGTACCACTGTAGTCACACAGTACTTACACACATGAAAGAAAATACTCAGTGTTGCCAAAATAAAGGTACTTCATTTTGGTGACACAAATGCCAAAAATACCAGAGACTATACTCCCTTAGGAGGTAAGTAACACACAAATTATATACACTAGTATGCAGAAATAGCTCGTTAGAAAACAGTGCAAAGAGTGAAATTCACAATAGTTAGAAATGGGCTTGGGGGAAACACAAACCATATACTAAAAAAGTGGAATGCAAAAGTCGGTTTCCCACCCAGTCAAGTGTAGTGTGTAGAGGGGAGCTGTGAGTACTAGGAAAGCCAAAATGTAATTACCACAACACCCCCCAGCGACCAGGAAAGCAGGAGTAAATCACTGTAAATTCCCCAGAACACCCACTTTGAAGAAAAGAAGAATAATGCAAAGCCCAGAAGAGACCGGAAGACACCAACAGTGGATTCCTGGACCAGATGACCTTTGGAAGAAGGGGACAAGTCCAACAAGTCCAGAAAGGGCAGGAGTCCCTACCCACCAGATTGAAGGTGCAAGAGGTGAGTTGATGGTGAGGAAGGAGAGTCAGCACATACACACACTCACTTACACAGGCATACACGCATTCATTCACGCATGCATCCATTCATTCTCTCACACATCCGTACACACATTCACACTGACACGCACACATGCATTCACATTGTCATTCATACACGCATTCTCACACATGCATACACCCACGCACACACTCACACATTCATGCACACAACCCCACACACACAACACCCCCTCCCCTGTCGGAAGCCAAACTTACCTGCATCCAGGGGGTCTTCCGGCAGGGAACGGGACTGGGCAGCACCCGCCAGCAGAACACTGCCAGGCCGTATTATTTGACATCATACGGCTGGCGGTGGTCTACTGGTGTGGCGCTGCTGGTGGTAGCAGCCCCATCTTAACACCATCCACCAGTATGGCCACAGCCGGATTTACGCGCTTCTTGTGGCGGAAATCCAGCTGTGGTTATAATTTGGCAGACGGATGTTAGCCGCAGCGACAGTCTTTTGGCGGCCGTCACCGCGGCGGTAGGCGGCATTTACTGCAATGTTGTAATTAGGGGCTAAATCCCCAGCTTTCAGTACTGACTCAGTGGGGGGGGTCCCTGGAATTCAATAATGATTCAGTGGGGGTCCAGGTGATCCAGTAATGATAAAGTGGGGGTTGAAACATCTTGGTATGCTAATCCTGCAAAGCAACCAGAGGCCTACTGAACACAATGGGAGCCTCTTTTTAACGCCCGCTTTTGGCAGGCATTAAAAAAAAATGCAGATATCATTTTTTTCAAACAAATCTCTTAGATTTCTTTGCGCCATTTTTCTGGCCCCATAGTGTCGGAACGCCCCCCCTTGCATACATTATGCCTGGAGCAGGCACAATGTGGCGTATGGGGTTACAAAGTGAAGCAATGCATGCATAGTGCCACTTTGTAAATATGGCACAGCGTTTTTGCCCTTCCAATGCCACATTAGCGTCATAAAAACGTGGTGTTGGAATGGAACTAGGCCCACATAAATTAGTATTGCGATTTCAGTCTCCCAAGTGTGGAAAATATTGTTCGAGCAGATACAGATCCAAAGGAAAATGCCAGCAAAGTGTCATTTTAGATTTCCTAGGCTTGTTATAGCTAAAGGAAGGGTGAACTATTTTATGTCTGCAGCTAGACATACTGTTGCTCCCAGGAATACATACAACATCAAGAGAAGTGAGACTTCTAAACTGATCAAGGACTACAATCCTATCATGTTGTCTATCTGGAATGCAAGCACGGACATTCAGTTTGTAGTAGACAATTCCATTTACGGTACTTGATAAATCACCTAATCACAAAAAAGGCAGCAGGCTGAGTAGATCTTTTTCATCAGTGTTTACTTTCACTGGTTCTTTAGCGGATCTGCAGAAATTCAAAAAATGATCGTCAAAGAAATTACATTCATTTGGAAGAGGATGCCTCGCCATGTAATGTGGCATGCTGCATCATCAGCAACCTCTGTCCACCCTGGCAGGATAATACCACCAGGGCAGACTCAATCTCCAGGTAGACCAGATGGAGTGAACTCTTAAATAAAATATTCCCTGGATACAGCAGGGGATCCAGACCAGGTGTAAAAGTAGCTGGAGGTAACTGGGTTATCACCTTTTAATGTTGGTATCCTCTTAAAAATGAATGTGCGATGGAATACAAAGCACAATGGCTAAAACCATTGTCCTTTTGCCAATATGTTTCTGCCCAAATCTAATCACCTATATCGGTTGAAGGCATTCTTCAGGGCTGTGGATGCAGCTGAGTCAGGACGTCTCCCAGATTTGGCGGCTCTTTGGGCGTCTTGATGACTGTGTGAGTACAGAGAACAGTGCCCATCCTCAGACCGGATGGTGGGTTTCCTCCTTAATTAAGGTGAACTAATACTAAGACCAGATAGGAACCACTAAACTAATTTATATCTGTGGTTAGACATCTCCTATGACAGATTGTTAGGGATCCTCTCAAAGTGAAAGATGCACATCATTTATGGCTGTTGGAGTAAAGGTTTATTGGAATGAATCATCACAATTCATATTATTGGAACTGATGTGTTGTGACCATTGTCAAGTTCACATTTTGGATATGTGTCTGTTCATAATTTGTATTTTTCTAAAAAAGGCGAGATGTAAAGGATTGTAAGTGGTGGCCACTCATTTTGAATTTTTAACTGTATGACTCCTGATGGGCTACTGCTAAAACTATAAAGTGTATGAACAAAGGAATGGGGTTTCTGACCGTTCAATTATACTTAGAAAAATTATTTCATGCAGTTTAAGCTCATCATAATATGTTCAGGTTACCCCTAGAAGAAATGATGAATTAATAATGCTAATAAATTGATTAATCATGTGTTTTAACCACTTGCTATCCAAGTCTAGACTGTTGTTATTAGGAAAGGGTTAGTATGTATTTCTGTGCCTTGCATGTCAATGACAGACACATTTGCATGTATCAATGTTCGTTGCATGTCAATGACAGACACATTTGCATGTATCAATGTTCAGTTTTGGCAATATGATAACTGCTCAAACTATGTCATACAATTTTGGCTCACCACAATATGTACCAGTTGCCCTTCACCGGAGTATATTGATTGCTTGATTCATTGGTCACATTTAGGGTCTGATTGAAGGAAAGTGGCTCTGTACCCAATATGGTGCCACTTTCCTTACACCCTTTAGTGCCTCCCTATCACCACCATGTGTGCGCCATGTCTAAGATAGGGTAGGGGGCAATAGCATCAACATTTTTGCCGCTATTGATGTACTCTGCAGTACTTGCAAAGACTGAAAATAATCGTACTCCAGAAAAAAGGTTCCTACCAGGAGGAATCCTATTGATACATAGTAAAATAGACACAAGAAAAAAAAGAACAAAAAAGAAGAAAAAAGAAACCGATTAAAAGTCAACAAAGAAAATAACATAACAAAAAAACAACCAACATGAAGAGAAACAAACAAAACAAAAAACATTCAGCCAACAGACACCAATCCCAAAGGCACCACCCAATGATAAATACATTTACATATTTTTATTCCAAAAAATGCAATTATACACAAAAATACAATACAATGTATAGAATTGATGTGAAAATTATAAATATAAATCCTGGGAAACAAAACCAATAAAAAAAGTATAAACCACTCACACTCCACAATGCACCTAAAACAACAATAATATAAGCCAGACAAGTTAATATGCAACAAAGACAAAGGACAAAGTATGGGCTAAATAGCCTGAATAACAAGTCACTCCCTATGTGAACAAACTGGAACCGAACAAAATACCAGTAAGGGTCCACAAAATGGTATCATATAATGTCTTATTTAATAGCTCTACACATCTAATTTATTTAATGGTGTGTAGTAGAAACATTTCTTTTACTTTTCCATCAATTAGTTATAACAGTCTGAACCTCATTGTGACAGGGTGACTGGCTAATAGAACCATGATATCTTAATTTCCAACTTGTCCAAATAAAACTATGCCTTGGTCCGGGTCAACACATGCCGACGCTCGTTTCGGTGAAACGTGACCCACACAGGGGTCACACACCTTCCTCAGTGCACATATATTTTACAGTTATAAGATATTTCCCAGGAAAATGATAATCTGCCTTCAGGCTGATACTTAGGAAGTAGAAAAATCAACTGTGTCTGTTGGCTTAAGAGACAACTAAGAACAAAGACAAAACGAAAAGACTAAAAAAACAAAACAAACAAACTTAATTAAGAAAAAAGGAACAGGAGAAAAGGAAGAAAAAGACAACACCAAAGAATAACACGTGTAACATGCAAGACAAGTGTCAATGCATAGCCCAAGCTTTAGTTGGTAATAAAGATATAGAAAAAATAACACCACCTCAAAGCAACATCGGTGACATTTGTGATCCCCTTGTTGCCATATACAAGAGAAGGTGATTAGTAAACATGTGTTTACATAATAGGGCATGCTGATAAAACATGGATTAACACGTGTCAATAGAAACATTACCGACAAGCACTTCCTGTTTTCCTCCAAGACTATAAGGCCTTTGCTTCTGATTATATGGAGTGGGTTGCCTGGTATGTAATCCAAACCAAATGCCTCCTAGATAAACAAGCATTTGCTATGCAATGGGTCTCGCGTTTGCTGAAGTGAGAGCTATTAGCATTGTAAATTTATAACTGAACTATTCTTGCCACATAAATTGAAAATTAAAAGTAAAAACGTTGACGTAAGCGAGCCGATTCAAAGCGCCATGACCACCATGAGAATGAGCGCAAAGGAGAGACACAAAAAGAAAAAGATGTGTGCTCGCAGTCAAACATACTGGGAATTGTGCAATTATCCAAGTAACAGAGGCAGTCTGCACGGCGGTAACAAAACTGCCCCAAAGAGGGACAAATGGAAAGCATTTACCAATAATAACAAAGGATTTTTGAAAGGCAAGTCCACAAATGAGTGAAAGTGATGGCATGAGGTGGGCATGGCTAAAAGCCCACAATTCTTACAACAGGTCAAAGGGTTTGCGTGCTGGACTTAAAAAAGAGCAAGCCAGTAGGCAGGCTCCATGCAGCCACAGAAGGAGGCGGACAACACTGATGAGGTAGGTGCACTAGGCAGCTGACCTCCTCTGAGGTTAGGCCGGTGTGGCTTGCGCTCCACGAGTGGGGTGGCACATGCCACGAGAGGGGCAGCACATTCACTTGTCTGCCTGTTGGTGTGATCAACTCAACCTGCTGCATTCTCTGCTCTCCCTGTTTCCTCCCCTGTTCTTCCCACTCACAGCGTCCGCACTACAGTTACAGATGGCACCATCATCATCAACACTGTTCCCTGGTAGACTCAGTGTTTCCTAGGGTTGATATCTAGAAGCATGAAGTGTCAAGTTTGTGCAAACAGCACAGTGCGATCAGGAATAATCAGGGCCCCAGCTCTGGTGGTGAGCAGGAAGAGGAAGTCACAAAGGTTGGCTAAAATTGTGTGAGCCGGCCACAAGCCGTCAAAGATGTGTAATTCCCAGATCCTGCCCATAGGTATCGAGGGTGCCACTTCTCCAATGATAACTAACGTTTTCATGAAAGTCAGCAATAACCAAGCTAATATCTTCTTAGGCATCATCTCAGTACTAGGGCAGAGGGACCACAAAGCAACCAACATAAACACTGCAACATTGGACAACTGTGCTGCACGTATTCCACTCACTGGTGAGGGTGTGAGCCCCACTGGCGGAGACATTTTCTTCAAGCAAGGCCAGTAGCCTGTAGTTGGACCTTTACAGTGGGTGCAGGCGGCAAACCAGCCTCATCACCCCTGATCTTGCACTTCGCAGACAGCAGTTTACCTCGCTCAAAAGAATGCCTATTTAGCACGCTAGCTGCCCCCATCCCCCTCAGTAGAAGCAACAAGACACAAGTACTTTCCTGCTCTTAATTCACGGACACCGTTAACAATAATAGATTTGAGCATCCTATTTCCAATCCAGTTGAATGGGGAGGGAGGTCATACTGGAAGGTATACTGGTGAAACCTTCACCTACTTATTACGTAGTGAGGACATGGAAAAGAAACATCTTCAATAGGTACAGACAGCTACAAGACAGAGGCTGGATGTTAAGAGGCACTGAGCTTGAAATTGAAAACAGACTTATTTCACAAGCATGAGCTGGGTCTTGCAGGGACGCCACCACTGTATCATCGAGAGCTATAAATAGCTGTCTAATATTAGAAGAAATAGAGAATCTTACACATGTTCATTCATGACACAACCCATTGGAGCAATATAGATACATGAGTCATGAACTGTTCAATAAAGGATTAGATTCAATTCAAATTTCAGTTTATTCTAAAACACAAATCATGTATGTATGTAACTGGGTCGCAGACGTCAGTCATTCTAAAAATAAAAATAAAAACTCCACGCTTTCAGGCACTCACACCACATGTATTTAAGACAATATCATGCCATTCACCAAAAACTCTAAAAGACACAGGGGATTAGACATTCTGCTGTACATTATAATAGTAGTCATCCTTTTATCCCCTAGATTGCGTCAATGCACGTTTCAGTGGAGCCACACAGCGGGAGTCAGCTTCTTCAGGGCGCAAGAAGGTGATGCTGGGCAATATCTGAGAGTGCTGTAAACCAGCACTGATCTAATGAACAAAGATATGAAAATAACTTAGAGAACACAACTAATAAAAGCCTATACACATGCCTCTAATTGCTCCAATGAAAAGGGCAATCAAACAACTGGTAAACAATATAAGAACCCCAATCCGCGATGGTCAGTGTACTGTGTGGAGAAAAAACTGAAGAAGCCATCACCTCATGCTCAATATCCAGCTAGTGTTGCATGGTGGTACATAAATATCATGCTTTACACATACGGTCCTTTCCAGCAAGGGGCAGTCATATTTTCCTTCACAGCAAAGGTACTGCTGAGGTTGTCCCAAGTGAGAAATCCACAGTGTGTTAAAGTTCAAAAGGACTATTCTAGGGGAAGGACAATGAATAAATAAAACCCCCAAAAAATAGAAGACTGGTGGTCAAAACCACGATGAAGACCTACCTTAGTTGGTATGAAGAAATGGAGCCAATGCCAATTAATAAATAAGGTATATCCAAAACTGCTGCTGGTGTACAAAATTACCACAGGACAAACGTCCAGGGTTACGAGAGGACCGGCTCAGATTCTATGTAAAGCAAATATATATATATATATATATATATATATATATATATATATATATATATATAAACAACAAGAGAACATTAAACGTGAAAGTGGGGGGGACACCCAGATCAAGGGTCCCCCTCAGGAATAGAATAAATTCACACTTTGACCAACTCACCCCCGGAATGGGGGTACACATATCTGTACACCCATTTCAGAGAAAAAATGGGTCCACCAATAACAAAGGGTCCGGACGCCAAGAGTACCACGCCGGGGACAGAAAGGGATATATTATCTGCACCCGCGATCCCCACTCGTGAAGCCAAAAAAATGCGGGATAGGTATCAGAGGGCAGAGCACAAACATAGGAAACAAACTCGGGTGTGCAGCTGCAGAAATCTGTCTGGCTAAGAGTAGTTAAAGGTAAAGGGCAGGGGCATCCCCCACAGCACACACAAGACAGCATGCCTGCATAAAGAAATTCCTTATCTGGCTAATAAGGAGGTTCTATAAGCACGGTAAGAAGGCGTCACTCGAGCCAACATACAACAGAGCGCAGCAGGGAATACTAGTCAGCACCACCCCCGTAAACCCACAATGGACCACAAAATAGGGGACATTTCAGGTTCAATGCAGGGACCATAGTTAGCCCAAGAAGTTATGAATGTAGGGGAGCCATTACATAGTCAAGGGTTCACAACAAGAAAGTTAAGGATGGCCAGAAGAAAACAACACAAACAGCTGGCCACCTTACAAAGGCCTAGTCCAATCTTCATCAAGAACTGCAAGAGGAAGAAAAAATTGAATTAGCACTTCAGGCACAATAACTGGACTTATCAGGCATTTTAAAGGAAAAGTAAAGGACTCACACTTGTCAACTGATAGAGCATTCCAGGAGGGGAAAGTGCATAAGGGCAGCTATAATCATTGCAATACAGCAACACCAACTGGCAGGGCAATCCTCCCAGACTCGTCTGACGATCTGTATGCCCCCATACACACAGCCACGCACGTTACACAAAAAAGAGCTAAGCGGGGCAGCAATGAGGTTACCCACCATTTCCAGGTACATCAAAAATCAACACATGAAACCAGTTGTGGGAGGATAATAGTTACTCCATGCGGCCTCAAAGGTGATAACAGAGTCTAAATTAATTGACGAAGCAAACGAAGGGCAGGGCCCGTAAGTAAACAACCCCCCACATTGCTAGCTAGGTTTCGGTCATCGAAAGTGGTAGTTGCCCCAGAATACTTGTCTATAGGCAGCCATGACATCTTAAATCGTGGTAGTCTGTTCAAGCTCTTAAACTCATTCCCCAGCCTGGATACTGTGCAGTCCACGGATCTCACATCCATAAAATTCCACTAACCGAGGGAGGACCAGCAAACAGAACCAACATTGCAGTAGGGGCTGGTGGGGCCACCCTCACTGGTCTACAAGCCCCAGTAACACATGTCCCCCTATATTTAAAATGCAATATATCAGTGCCGGGCAGCCTGGTTTGAAGCCCGATGAGGGCCAGGTAGTCTGGCACTTACTGGCCAATTCTGCACATTCAGGCGCGCACAGAGGGTTGACACCATTGCATAGGGCTCACTTTTTACAGCCCTTGATTCCCAGAAAAAGAGGTGGTGCTGTAGGAAGCATGGTGCCGATGTATTGAAGCTTGTCTGGGCGCTGGTGGCATAACCTCTGCTTCACACGTCATATGACGTGCCTTACCCTTTTCATATTCAACAGAGTCCTCCTTTCTGAAGTCTGCTTTTGAAGTTTACTAGGGCACTGCCTGCTAATTAGCACATTTGCCATCTTGCAGGTGATCGGTGATCAGTGGGTGGCAGTGGTCTTCCTGAAAGCGAGGCGCACCATCAGAGGGAACAAATCGTCCCCGGGATGAAACCTTTGTTATTAAATGATTTTTTTAGCTGTTCCGGGCGCCTATTGATTGGCTGCAAACACACAACAGAACCATACCAGGTATGGCTTTCTGAGTCCAGGATAACAAAAGCAGCACAACTTCTGACCCAGTCCGATCCATGACTTAACATTACTACCACATTTACTACTTACATCTGTTAGGATCTTTGGGCATAAGCTGGAATCCATGCAAGAACAAAGCAACCTGTCATCCCAGTGCACTTTATTTTGATATTCTTAACATGTTATTTATAGCACAAAACCTGGTATTAAGTACTACACAAATGCATCCCACATGCCTTGTCTGAAGATAGTAAGGAATATTCTTTGTACCTCTGTTTTTATCATATTGCTACTACCTTCTACTTTTCGTTTTGTGACTGCATTATTTACTATTGCAAATACATAATATTTCAGGGGAAAACTCATATGTATCGAAATATTCCAGAGACGTGTGCCTCTTCAGAATTTCCTTTTAAAAATATACGTTTTCATGCAATTTCTTTAGGATATGCGTTGGCCATAGCACTACGATGCTTCTACTTTTAAAAGATTTCTCAGACAAACCCTCTTGATGATCCCTCCCTAACCCTTTCAGGAGTGCTGGCATCGCCCACTTAAAGCTATATTTGTCATTTACTATTGCCCCACCATGTTGAAATGCTACCCTTCGCCACTGCAACATTGGTCAAGTTCTCTCTCCTGACAAGTCTAAGGCCGTCTTAGATAACAGCAAAGCCTTAAGGTTCTGAGCATTAAAATCACAGGTTACCACGAAAATGCCTACCTGTCTATGCTAATAACTTCACCATCGCAGGCCATGGACAACATTATATCAAGATGTCACCCCACGGAGGGGTATAAGGACGTAGCATGGGTGGGTCAAAACAGCGAGACAGGACGTCACTGGAAAAACTGGCTCCTTCAAAGAATGAAAAAGGATTTGAGGTAAGGCACAAACAGAAGGATGAGGCAACATCAACTTTGAATGTCACCACACCATCCTCAAGAAATAGAGGACGCAAGGTTCTGTATTCAATCCAACAAAAATCCCAGAGGGAAGATAACAACAAGCTTTAATTCTGAAAAACAGCAAGGAGAACAAGAAGAGCCTCACTTGATGTAATCACAAAGACCACCACAAGGGGAACAAATGACACACAATGTTGACTGGTCCTGGGACCCAGCACCACTGTCAATAAAATATAAAGAACAAGTAGCCCCAGGAACATGAACCATCACCCCAGCTAGACCACCTAGCTTTACTGAACATCTGCTCCTGGAATCTGGGAGGACTGCCCTCTAAACCTGACTGACAGTAACATCTGCACTCACTGGCAAGGCTTCGAAGTAATTGCACTCCAGGAGATCCGGACTGTGTCAGACAATTCAGGCTTCTTAGAATATCACTGCCCTGCCATTAGAGCAAATCCAAAGGGGAAGCTGAAAAGAGAGTTAGCAATCTACGTGAGCATAAAACTTTACAAAACTGTGACACGAGTGGACCTTAACAAAAACAGGATACAGGCAGTAAAAGTAGCAGGCTGGCCGATTCACAAAACAAGTCTCTTGCACTTATCAATGTATACAAACACCAGAGCAGTACAGAAAAGAGAGCACAAGTCGCAAAATTGGAGAATATAATTTCCAGCCTAATAAGTGACCATCACAAACTTTATCTTCTAATTACGGACAACTTCAACTTGCATTTACTACTTCAGGAAAGTTATGACGAATATATTGTAGTGCATATTGTATCCGCAAAAGGCAACCCTGAAGAGAAAGTGCAGAGATGCTATGGGAGAAAAACTAGCTGCACCATGCATGTCGCTGAGTGTTAAATGGGCATTTTAAGGATGGCCAGCCTCCAGCCTGCATGCACCTCAGCTCAACCGCAAATATAACCATTGATTACACAATATTGCGCCTTGCTTTATTTGAACACATTGACAGCGACTGTGTAGACCATCGGACAGAGTCCGATGATTAGCCCCAAATAATCAAGCTCTGGAAAACTACCAAGACCTTCAGCACAGCAAACGTACTGATGGAAGATGCCCACTTGAGTAACCCAAAGAAGCTAACATGGAAAGATTGTATCTATTCTGAGTTAATGGTACAATGTGGTAAATCACTACAAGATTGTAACCACACAAAGAGCAACTGCATCACAGAATGGGTACAGTTTGCCGACTCGCTACTGTAGTCATACCCAAGCACAGTTAATATGAGTAGGCTAGAAGGTTACAAACCTACTTGGATAAACAATCAACTCAAGGATGTAGAGAAGGGATTATCCAAGGAATTCTGCGAGTTGAAGAAAAATCCTTTCAATCTTGCTCAATTGTCTAAAGTACTAAGAATGACGTAAAAATATAAAAAGGACGTTTAGTCAACCAAGCGGGCATGCCAAGAGAGGTACTGGTGCAAAATACTGCAGGTCAGCAAACAGAAAGACTCAAATGACTTTTGGACGATGTTTCATGCCAAAGGCACAACTAAAGAGTTCAGTTCGCACATAAGCAAGGCCGCCTGGGTCAGTTACCTATAAAATCACTATACGACACCCAAAGAAGGATTTCTGGCCACAGAAATGGAAAGCATGGAGTTGGGAGAGAAAGCCTCAGCTGGTCATGCAGTGACACACCCTCCAGCCCATTGCAAACAATAAATACAGAAAGTAATAAAGAAAGTCCATTTCGGGAGCGCTCCAGGACCGAATGGTGTGCCGCAGACTAAATACATAGCCAATCCACAGTTCTGGCCTGCAGCACTGACCAACCGATACACCACAAATCGGCATGTACAAACAGTAAAGACTCCAGGAGAGGCTTCATAATTCACCCCATACACAGGTGACGGGCAAACCGCTATCCAGCAAACTACAGACTCATAGTCCTGCTAGACAATGAGGCAAAATACTAAGCAAGCCGGCTTCTTCAGGGCCTGCCTGAATGGGCAAGCACAATGAAAATTGTACCTCTTTATCAAACAAGCTTCTGACCAGGGGGTGGTACGCTCTCCAACCTTTTTGCCCTCACAACTTGCATGGAAAGAACCTTCCTAGCCAAATTGACCTTATTTGTTTGCTTTGTTGATCTCAAAGCTGCCTTTGATGGAGTACCAAAATATCGCCTATGGAGGAAGCCACAAAACCTAGACATACCAGGAACCTCCTAAGAGCTATTCTGCTTCTGTATACAAGCAGCTGGCTAAAATAAGGGGAAGGTTCAAAACTGTCACAAATAGTTAATTTTTAATCTCTCCTCAAGTGGGGATCTCGACCAGGCTAATGCATATACCACAAAGCTTAGCAGGCACCTAATTTCAAATCTAATCTATGCAACGATCTTTTATAACTTAGTAAAACACAGATCGGTCTCCAGAGGCTTCTCAACACACTCTATGCCTTTATCATCAAATTCCAACTAGTGGTAAATCTTGGGGAAACGGAGACTCTCAAAACAGGGGGGAAACCCAGGATTGCGGGAGCATGGCACATTAACAGTAAAAAAAAACAACAAAAAAACTTGAAAATGTAACAAAGTACAAATATGTCAAAGTAATTGTTGATACACTGGCATGTTTTATACGATACTGGTTGTTAATGAAATCCCAAGCCCTGGCATTGAGAAGAGCATTCCATGCATCATTAAAGGTGCTGTGCAGCCCCTCATACCCCCACTCCTTAAAGCCATGCATAGCAAACTGTGTCCCTCCATTATAAATGGAAATTCAATCATGAGAGGGAAACACTTCACACTCCTACTCTCGAAATAGCCAGGGTTTATTTAGAGATATTTTTCAGACTCTCCAGCTACACTTCTCAGTCCCAAGTAAGTCTTGAGTTTGGCTGATGCTCATTTTTAAAACTTGTCATAGACTTCGATCTGCACATCCAGAGTCGCTCGTGAGGCACAACATGGGCTTAAGTTGCACGGGCTCCCTTCAACGACGCTACTTGGAGGAATCAACACGTTTTTTTACAGGTGGACAATCTGTGGTCTCAGCCAATAGCGATCACGTTTTAAAGAGCTCTGAATAATGTCACATGAGAACAATCCCTATTGGAGGATAAAGCTATATTAGTAAAAATGAGTCATGCGTGGCAAAGCGGTGGTACTTGTCCCATCTTAAAATCCCAACCGTATCCTGACACCTGACTGTCTAAAACCTTAAAGAGCAATGTTTTTCTACATAGATTCGGCATAAACACGACACCGACCATGGCAAAAACACTGACAGTGATTAAAACTGCAGGTCCTGTTGGCACAGTCAGTGAGTTTTGACTTCACATCATATGCATTTGCCCGTTACTATTAAGGGTACAACGCTCTCTGTTCAAGAATCTGTTTACTCAGCTATTAGCACACACATGCGCACTAGCTGTTATGGGGCACTGAATCCGATTAACACAAGGCTGAACGCCAGCATCACAAATTTCCTACTCATCGTCGACAAAAAGGTTGCCCAAATTTCATCCTACGCTGATATAGTACATTCAGATATCGGTCTTGACTTGTAAAAATATATATAATGTGCCAACAATTAATTAAACTTAGCACTTAGACCAGTGCTTTAAAAGGGCTGGTTCTGTCCAGTACGGAGTACCAGCACTTCTCAAGAAAACTTAGGCCCATATTTATACTTTTTTAGCGCCGCATTTGCGTCGTTTTTTTACGAAAAATCGGCGCAAACTTACAAAATACAATTGTATTTTGTGTTTGCTCCGTTTTTTGCGTCAAAAAATGGCGCAAATGCGGCTCATATTCTAAATGTACACTAGTACCTTATTGTTTCTTAACTTATATTATTTTAAACATGCGTAATGGTCTTAATTAACTCTGCATGAGGAACAATACATTTAAACTTAGCAAACAAACTTATCTGATAGTGTTTTAAGACGTTCTATACCTACAACCATCTCACCTAAACTGCAGTTAAATAAAATTATACGCATGCTTCACAGCATTATATATATATAAATATATATATATATATGTATATATATATATACATATATTTATGTGTGTGTATGTGTGTGTTATGGCAATACTACTGTTTGAGTCTCAGATCACTTTACAGACGTTTTATTTATATCACTTTACACTGTCTATGCATTTTCTCTTATTCTTTACTCATTACACGTCTTCAAATGTCCCCTAACAGAGGCACCTACACTTTCCCTATTTTACTTCCATCTAACAATACCTTGTGCTATAAGTCTATAAAGCTATTAAACACACTCAACGGCACATATATTCGCAGTATGGCCTTCTGTCTCACGCCTTAGAGGTCATAATTCATAAATATTCTACACAATAAACACATAAAAAGGACTTTTCGCCCACGTACGTGCACTTTTAGTCAAGCCATCACAGATCGCCAACACATTACATGTTCGATAATTCAATTTTCAGCGAACCAGCCTGCCCACAGAACGCAGATTCTTGCTTGGATGGGTAATTACGCATCACTTCTACATGAACCAAAACATGAGCGATATGAAAAACATAAAGTACAGCCAAGGCGAAGAACATCGTGCATGCATAGATCATCCCCTGGAGATCTTGCCCTTAAGTAAAGGCAGTTCAAAGTAAAAAAAAAAAAATCCTAGGAACTCAATATAACCCCTTATGTAAAATGTAAAATAAAAGAAAAGTGTTTGCAAATGAGCTGAAAGGGATGCTTTCAAAACCAGAGGGTGCGATTGTGAAGCAATTCAGAGCTCCCGCAACAGTGTGCTTCCCATCTAAAAAAAGCATTTGCAATGCAACGGGTCTCGCGTTTGCTCATGTTAGAGTTGATAGCGTTGTAAACTCCTAACCTGACATTTCACCTATCGGCAAAAGTGCATTTATGTACGTAACCTGAAAAAGTGCAATTAACTATGTAAAGCTCTCGACTTCTGTCAAGCGAAATCGCACTAGTAAATTAGAGAAAAAGTGGTCCACGAGTCGGACAGAAAACAGCGAGCCTCGCATGTTTTCTGTACTTGGTCGATGCGCTCGAGGAGGGCTAGCCACCGGAAAAGGCATGACGTATGCATGCCTTCGACTAATGAAAGCAAGCAGATTTTATTAGGCAAGCCCACAAACCAATGAAAAACACTGATGAGACATCAACAGGGCTCCGAGCCCTTTTCTAAACCCTAAAACGTCTCGATGCGATACGCATGCGCGAGCACATGCAACGCAGACTCGACCCTAAAAAGGACCGGATAAAGGAGTAGAGCCACTACTTAACAGTACTATTCTCTCCTTATCTCCCAAAAACTATACAGTAATCAACTACCCAACGCGCTTGTTCAAAGTATAGCACAGATAGGATAAAGTCCTCGTCCGATCACCTTCCTAATTATATTCTGCGGCTAAAAGTTATTTCCATGACTGCCGCAGAGATGTGGTGCATCCAATAATTATCGTACATTTAAAACGGCACATTCGGAGAGATACGTCTTGCGTGTAGAATAGTCTCCGACAACTGCTATCCGACATTTCTAGGGAAGCACGCATACCAAAGGCCCAAAGGCCCAATAATTAATGCCAATGAATAATAAACATAAACGGACTAGACATGCAGGGGAAAAAGCCCCCAGTGCAGTCGCCGTCTTTGACGAGTATCTAGTATGTTTTAATGTAAACAATGAATAACTATAAAAATGACACATACCAAAATCCTCATAGGTTTAAAGAATATAAGAAGATCCATGACCAAAAAGAAAAAGAAAAAGAACATAGAAAGGACATGATAACCTACTAAAGATAAAGTAGCACAACACCAATACCATCAAATACAATACCACAAGTAGACAGGCCATATTTAGATAAATATATAGGGCCACAGGCGGGAAGTAAATGAATGTCAATTGTCATTGAGCACGATTCAATTCACTTCTCAGGACCAACATTCAGACAAATAAAAACTATAGCCCTTTTGAAATCCTACAGAGAATTCTATTCTATCTTTTGCCTAATTTACATAAATTGTAGTACATAGAGCCTATATATTGACCACTAAATAAATATTGAGTCAAACTATTCTTTGCTGACTCTAAAATGAACAAACATAGTACAGTAGAAATAAGGAGCACAACACTCCTTTTTATTATTTATAAATTCTACTATCAATTCATAATCTGATAGATGTAAATCTCAAAAATAAGGCCACTCCTAGATTGTTGAAATTAGTGGACTAAACAGAAATGCCAAAGAAAAAGCCAAAGAAAAACTGTGCCTTAATGAATGGAGAAAATATAGTAAAGGACTGTAATTATCTTTGCTCTCATCATGGCCTACTATATGAATATCCAAAGATGTACCTTGAAATATATCTAGAGAGTAGAATTGAAACTGATTAAAGAAAAGCATTTTTCCAAGGGATCCTTTCATTTAACACTTGATGGACTGTATCCAGGAAGTATATCCAAAATACTTCTCTTTTTTTCCTATGCTGATCCACGTCTCCCTGTGATTCTTTGTTTTTTTTCTAATATGGTCCACCTGAGATGGTCATACTGGTGACCCATTTCCCTACAGTGATCAACCAAGGGTGCTTGAAAACTACTATTTTTAATCGCTGACTTGTGCTCACTAAAATGTGTCCTAAATTGTCTTCCTGTCTCACCTACATAACCCACATTACAGGGACACACGATACAATGCATTATATTGGAACTTTGACAGTTAGTCATCCTTCTCAACTGTACCATTCTTTTTTTATATTGAAAGATGTTAGAAACCAAGGCTTGGGCAAATGCATGACACGTCCCACATCTATGGTTACCTAAAACCGGGTTATTGCTCAAGATACTTTTTTGTATGAATGTATTGTCATTTCTGAGCCTTTCTCATACCAATTTGTCTCTCAGATTGTAATTCCTTCTATAGGCAAACAGGCCTAGGGAGGGATGTGGATTCTTCATTTGAATTCAGAATATTCCAATAGCGATTGATAACTCCCGGTATTTTGTTGTTAATATTAGAGTGTCTAATAACACATACCATCCTAGCTTGTATATTATTTGTGTTTTTCCGGGATGGACCAAGGAGAACATTCCGATCATAACAGTTCTAACAGACATGACCTCCCTTATGAGAAGGCAAAAAGGACTGATGTTTTTTTAGACAACCGAGGGAGCTGGACCAGCTCTCGAGGGCGCTCACAGAACAGGAGGAGAGGAGGTCCCCAATACCAGGGGGATCAATCTCATCATTTCCTACAAATGAGGAAACAACAAAATTGGAAAACATAGACTTAGACAAGACTCTTCCGATTTTCAATCTGACTGGGTCAGAATTAGATCAGGCGACTATAACCCTTTTGGGGAAAGGCCTTACTTTTGTACCCAGCCAGATTGTAAATAAATTTGAGATGATGAAAGATATACAGGCATTCTTCCGAAAAATCAGATCTGGCTCCAGCTGGGTACACAGTTCCTGGATTGTGGCACTGTCAAGCCTGTATGTGATGATCACATGTCTTTCCTCCATTGTCAACAGGTCCATCAGCGGTCTGTACACCGGAGGATGCCACCATCTCCTCACATGTCCTAGCGGACGGTGCCTATGAAGGACAACAGCGAGCACAGAGTCAATCAACCCAGAGGTACGTACCCACAGCTTACACAGAACACGAATCATAATCCGAAAAGTGGCCTGTATGTGTGTTGAGGCTAGGCCTACGTATGAGTGACGCAGTTAAAAATGAAGCCATGTGGGCCCCTGAAATGGCAGCTGCCTGACCTCTAAAGTGGGACAATGGGATGTGAGGTAACTGCGCTGGCGTTGTACACCGTCGTGGTAGGTGGTCGAAGACCGCAGCGCAATGCTGCATTGGTTAACATTGGACCCTATGGGTCCCAGGAGCCAATGACGATGAACACCGGTACGCACCGCCGCGGACGTGACTGCTATTTTCTATCTGTTCAATCACTCGATACCTGACCTTCGACAGGAGAGGAACTACAGTGCAAGTGCTGCTGTGACCTCGGTCTGGAAGAGACAATGGCTCGAGTGTCTGGGGAAAGGGCCCCTGCTTTCACATTGGAGGAGTTGGAGAAACTCGTGGACGAGGTCCTCCCCCAGTACACGCTACTCTACGGTGCTCCAGACAAACAGGTAAGTACACTGGGAGCATGTTGTATGGGCTATGCCTGTGTGGAGTGGGGTGGATGTAAGTGCGGCGTGCATGAAACAACAGGGAGTGCATGTGCCACATGGCAAGGGTAGGGATGGGGGCCAATGACTGTGACGGCGCAGTTGGTAATACGTTTCTCTTCCCCCTGTACAATTCATGTAGGTCAGCGCCCACCAGAAAAAATATATTTGCCGTGCCATCGCCAAGGACGTCTGGACCCTGGGGGTCTACCACAGATGGAGCACCCACTGCCGGAAAAGATGGGAGGACATTCGCCGCTGGAGCAAGAAGACTCTGGCCTCAGCACTGATGGCAGCCATTGTCCCTGTCTCTAGCCTCCCCCCTCCAACTTCCTCCACCCAGACCCAATCACCTGTATCCCAGCCTATCCCAAGCACACCTTCAGATCCGCATGCACACACCTCAACACACAAGGAAAGCTCTGGCAAACATAAGCACCACACATCCCACAGTCACTCACGCAAGCATCACACACATGCAGACACACCAACATCCACTGCCTCCACTGTGTCCCTCTCTTCCCCGTATCCCTCCTCCCTCCCAGTCTCGTCTATACTCACACCTGCATGCACTACATCTACAGCCACTACTGCCATCACCAGCAAACCCACCAACACACCCCGCTCACGTGCAGTCACAAACCCCACTACCATTCACACGTCCCCTGTGTCCTCTCCCAGTGTGTCTGTGACGCCACCTCACAAGATGCACAAACGCAGGCACACACCCACCCAACAGCCATCAACCTCACGACAGCCTCCAGCGCATGCACCTTCACCCAAAGTCACCAAACGAACACCTCCTACAACCACAACCTCTTCCTCCACTCCCAAACCCCCTCCAGCTACCTATCCCAGTGTTTCCCAAAAACTTTTCCTGTCCAACCTTGACCTCTTTCCCACACCTCCCCCACCCCATCCGTCTCCTAGGGCCTGACTCTCCAGGTTCCAACCTAGCACCTCAGCCACAACATCTCCGGGACCAGTCGTGCCTGTATTCACCGGAATCTGGAGTGCACCGGCCATCAGGGCAGCCAGTGTGGCACAGAGCCACAGCACCGACAGTCCCCCACCTGTCAAGCATCAGAAGTTGGCCAGTGCCCAGCGGTAGAGGGGGAAGACTCCACCCACCAAAGCCGCTCCCAGGGTTCCCGGTGGGAGTGTGGAGTCAGCTGCGACACCTTCCAAGGTGGAGAAGGGCCACAAGAAACCAGGAAAGTCTGGGATGAGAAGCACGGCGGAGGAGACCGCCATCATCCCTGCTGCCCAGGAGGCCACCACCATCATCCCCGCTGCCCAGGAGGCCACCGCCATCATCCCTGCTGGGACAGAGAGGACTGCCAGCACAAGCCCCGCTGTGTCGCGGTTCTCAACGGTCTTACCCTCGCAGCGGAGAGGCGTAGGGGAACGGTCCTTGTTCCGACGGGTTCTGCTCTGGCCGAGGTAGGGGCGACCCCTTCCGGTAGCCACGGTGCTGTTTGGTATGAGCGAACCACTACAGTCCGTGCCCTCCAGAAGGAGTCCCAGAGGAAAAACCCCAGTAGGGTAAAAAACCTCCACAGGAACTCCCTGAAACGAAAGGAGGACACCAGGGTATTAGGACCGCAGTTCAGGAAGGCAGGAAAACAAAGCAAATCAGGAACAGACAGGATTCGCAGAAGGATATCAAATAGGAGCGTGACTATCACCAAGGAGTGTTGCAACGCAATGAACAGGCAGTTGGAATCCCCTTAAATACCCCTGGACAGGAAACAGGAAACAGGAAGTAGAACACCGCCATCTTGGATTGGGGAAAAGAAAACAGTAATGAATTAGGTATGTGTGTTAGACAATGCATGCTGGGTAGAGAGGAAGTGGTAAGCATGCTGGGAAGAGAAAAAAGGCAAGTATAAAGAACCCCCAGTGTAAGGGTTCGGTTTGTCCTAGGAACATCGGTAAGTGGTGGTGGGCAGGTGAATACATGCAAGAGAAATAAATGTTAAGCGCATAATGCGCTGTGTGCGGCCATGCCTGAAACCCCCTCGGGGTTTCAGGCTCTGCCGCGTCTGCCTTTAAGGCAGAACTTGAAAAAGGGGGAGCGGCGAGCGCCGTGACCCCCAGACCGGCTCCCTGGAGCCTTTATGGCCCTCGCCGGAGCCGCGGCGACCCCCGCGACCTGGGTGTCTGCCTCGGCGTCTACCGCGGCCCGGGCGTCGGCCGCGGCAAAATTAACGTGCCGCGCCGCGGCAACCTGAGCCCGCGGCCGCAGCGAGCGCTGCGGTGTAACAGTATGCCCCCTCCCCGAGGCCCCGGGTTTGTGAGGGAAGAGCCGAAAAAAGCGGCGGATTAAAAGAGGTGCATGGACTGAAGAGGCATCCTCCCAGGAACACTCACTCAAAGGGTACCCCTTCCAATGAATAAGGTATTGGAGGCGCCCATGGAAAAATCGAGAGTCACAGACCTCCTGCACTTCGTATTCAGGCACATTGTCAACCAACAAAGGAGGGGGACAGGGCAACTGCCTATGAAAGAGATCAGGACGGTAAGGTTTCAGTTGCGAGACATGGAATACTGGGTGGATCTTCCATGTCCGAGGTAGGCGAAGACGCATGGACACTGGGTTGATCTTCTTGAGAATGAGAAAGGGACCATAAAAGCGGGGCTTGAATTTGTTTTGGGTGAGTCGGAGAGGTAGGAATCTAGAGGAGAGCCAGACCTTATCATGGACTTGATATAGAGGAGCCGCACAGCGTCTCCTATCTGCTATTGTCTTCATGCGGGACTTGGTGGACACAAGGTTAGAATGGATAATTCGCTGTATACCCCGTAGCTGTCGAACGAAAGAGGAGATGGCGGGAAGGTTGGAGTTGTCTCTCAGGGGAGTTGGGAAGGCCCTGGGATGGAAACCATAGGAGCCATAGAAAGGAGAGACTTTAGAGGCACTGTGTAGAGAGTTATTATAGGAGAATTCGGCAAGCGGTAAGTAGGGAGCCCAATTACTTTGTGTAGCGTTACAGAAGCTACGTAAGTACTGCTCGAGACCCTGATTGAGTCGTTCTGTTTGTCCATTGGTTTGAGGGTGGAACCCGGATGACAAGGCCACCTGGATCCCCAAGATCTTGCAGAATTGGTTCCAGAAACGGGAGATATATTGGGGACCTCTATCTGATATAATAACTTGGGGTAGCCCATGTAGCCTGAAAATTTCTTGAGTAAAGACCTGACTTAACTCCTTTGCCGTGGGTAACTTTCTCAAGGCCGTGAAGTGGGCCATCTTGGTGAAGGAGTCCACAGTTACCATTATGACGTGGTTTCCCATTGAGGAAGGTAAGGCGCACATAAAATCGGTGGATATGGTAAGCCATGGGCCTGGGGGAACAGGTAATGGGCGGAGTAAGCCCACAGGTCTGGTTCGGGGTGTCTTGGCTTGAGCACATGTAGGACAGGATAACACATATGCCTCAGTGTCAGCCTTGAGAGTTGGCCACCAGAAAGAGCGAAGCAAAAGATCTTGAGTCGCTTTCACTCCTCGATGACCCGCAATAGGAGAATCATGGCACATGTGTAAGGCTTCGATTTGCACTGTTTTAGTGGGTAAAAACAGGGCCTTATCATGATAATAGTAGTCATGATCTATGTGCAGCTGTGGACGTAACCTCTTTAGTTCTGTTTCGTGTAGACGGGCATATTCAGACTTAACTTGATCTAAAAAGGTCTGTGCTACCCCTATGATTTTATTGTTGTCGAATAAGTTTTGAACCGCGGAATCACCGCACCCAGGATAACGTCGGGACAGGGCATCCGCCAGGATGTTCTGAGAACCAGGGATGTAGGTGATATAGAAATCATACTGGCTGAAGAAGAAGGCCCATCGAGCTTGCCGGCTATTTTGGCACTGGAAATTTCTTAAACACTGTAGATTTCTATGATCGGTCCGGGCTTCGAAGGGCTCCTTTGATCCCATCAAAAAGTGTCTCCATTCAGTGCACGCGACCTTTAAGGCGAGTAATTCGCGTTCTAGCACGGAATAGTTTCGCTCAGAATCAGATAGAATGTGGGATAGATAGAATACAGGGTGTTCTAGGTCATCATCGTCTTGTCTTTGTAACAAGGCAGCCCCAATGGCTCTTTCTGAGGCGTCTGTGACAACAATGAATTGTTTGCTAGTGTCTGGGTGTCGAAGAATAGGGGCTTGACTAAAGGCTTTCTTTAAGTCCTGAAAAGCTGACTCAGCGCCTGGTGTCCAACAAAAACCTTTCTTTAGGTGTTCCTTTTTGAGGGTTTGAGTAATGAAGCTGGTTCTCTGGGCAAAGTCTGCTATGAACTGCCGGTAGAAGTTGGCTAGTCCCAGAAAACATTGAGTCTCCTTGATGGAAGAAGGAGATGGCCAGTTCAATATAGCCTGTACTTTGTCTGAGTCCATGGCAATTCCGGTTTGGTCTATACAGTATCCCAAATATTTCACTTCTATCTGATCAAATTCGCATTTTTCAGGCTTACAGAACAAATGATGTTGTCGGAGTCTTTCTAAGACTTGGCGGACGTGTTTGGAATGTTCCTCTGGATGAACCGAATAAATTAGGATATCGTCAAGATACACTACCACTGTTTGTTGCAAAAGATCAGAAAAGATAGAATCCATGAATCTTTGAAAGATGGACGGGGCATTAGTGAGTCCGAAGGGCATTACTCTATATTCGTAGTGACCAAAAGGTGTTCTAAAGGCGGTCTTCCACTCATCACCTTCTCTGACTCTTAGCAGATGATAGGCTCCTCGGAGATCCAGCTCAGTGAACCTCTTGGCTCCTCTGACTGCTTCTAAGATGTCTTTGATGAGGGGTAGCGGATACCGGTCTTTGATAGTGATCCTGTTTAACCCTCTGAAGTCGATACAGGGACGCAGGTCTTTGGTTTTCTTTGGTACAAAGAAAAGAGGAGCCCCGGCGGGTGAAGAGGAGGGAGTTATTAACCCACTTTGTAGATTCTCATCTAGGTACTCCTTCAGAATTTGTTTCTCTGGTTCGGTGAGGGAGTACATCCGCCCAAAAGGAACTACAGTGTCTGGCTCTAAAGAAATGGCACAGTCGTATTCTCTGTGGGGTGGCAATTCAGGTCTTTCTGGCTTCTGGAATACATCGATATAGTCCTGATACTGTCTGGGAACTCCCTGTAGAACATTAATGGATCCTCCCACCTGGGCAGGTGCTGTTGAGAGACTTTTTGGGGACCAATAATCCCCGGCCGGATAGCAATGGTGTTGACAAAAATGGGAGGATAACGAAATGGTTTTTGTTTCCCAGTTGATGTAAGGATTGTGCCGTGTAAGCCATGGAATTCCCAGGATCATGACATGGTGTGGTGATGAGATTAAGTCAAACGAGAGAATTTCCTGATGTTTACCGAACTGTAAACAGAAAGTAGGGGTGGTGTATTGTACCGGTCCAGAGGCCAAGAGTGACCCATCAACAGTATGTACCTGTTCTGGTATTTCTTTGGGTATTTGTGTTATTTGTTGTTCTTTGGCCCAGGTTTCATCTAAATATAGGCCACTGGCTCCGCAATCCAATAAAGCCAAAGTTCTTGCTTCGCGGCCATCAGTTAAATGGAGGATAACTGGTAAGAGAAAAAGAGCAGTTCCTTCCTCCCTGGAAGAGCAAATAGAAGGTATATCACGATATCCCGTCTTCACCCTTCTTACTGGGGACGGGAGTTGGCGTTTCCCAAGGGCTTGGTTGGACGAATGGGGCAGGCGCGAATTAGGTGACCAGCTGCACCACAATATAGGCAAAGCCCCTTCCTTCGTCTATGTTCCCTTTCGCTGGCGGATAGAGGTCCGCGAGCTGTGTCAATCTGCATGGGCTCTTCCTCGGTATTCCCTTTGGATTCAGGGCGGGCATCCTCGGAACGATGGGCGAAGGGACGAGATGGTACTGAGTGAAAAGGCAAACGACTCTTCTTTTTCTCCATTCGTCGTTCATTTAACCGATACTCTATAGTTAGTGCTTGGTCCATCAACCCTTTGAGGTTTTCTATCCTGGCAGAATGTACTAGTTCATCTTTGATGTCCTCTCTTAGACCTCTACGGAAGAGTGTCACCAAGGTACGTTCCACCCAGGTTGTTTCTGCAGCTAATTGTCTGAAACGGGTGATGTATTGTAATACATCCTGACTCCCTTGTTGGACTTCGCAAAGAGCCTCTTCTGCTGACGCCTCGAGTCCAGGGCGTTCAAACATCTGTTTAAAAGTAGTGATAAAGGTGGAGTAATTAGATAGACAGGGATCGTTTCTGGTTACTAGAGGTGTGGCCCAGGCCAAGGCTGGTCCTGATAAGGCACTAATCAAATACCCCACCTTGGTCTTATCTTGTACAAATTGCGAGGGGCGAAAGGCAAAGTACACCGTTAAGGCATCCAGGAATTCTTTTAATGTGGTGGGATCCCCGGAAAATCGAGGTGTAGAGGCGGCTACTGCAGGGACATCTGTGGTCCTGGAGGCAAAGGTTTGTCGATAAACAGTATTCTCAGTACGTAATTGCTGGAGTTCTTGAGCCTGTTGTTGTATCGTCGCCAGCAGGCCCTGGTTAGTAGGTTCCGTGTTTACCACTGGGTTATCCATAGTTCCGGACTGCAACAGGAATTGTGGGCGTTGCAATCTGTCGCGGTTCTCAACGGTCTTACCCTCGCAGCGGAGAGGCGTAGGGGAACGGTCCTTGTTCCGACGGGTTCTGCTCTGGCCGAGGTAGGGGCGACCCCTTCCGGTAGCCACGGTGCTGTTTGGTATGAGCGAACCACTACAGTCCGTGCCCTCCAGAAGGAGTCCCAGAGGAAAAACCCCAGTAGGGTAAAAAACCTCCACAGGAACTCCCTGAAACGAAAGGAGGACACCAGGGTATTAGGACCGCAGTTCAGGAAGGCAGGAAAACAAAGCAAATCAGGAACAGACAGGATTCGCAGAAGGATATCAAATAGGAGCGTGACTATCACCAAGGAGTGTTGCAACGCAATGAACAGGCAGTTGGAATCCCCTTAAATACCCCTGGACAGGAAACAGGAAACAGGAAGTAGAACACCGCCATCTTGGATTGGGGAAAAGAAAACAGTAATGAATTAGGTATGTGTGTTAGACAATGCATGCTGGGTAGAGAGGAAGTGGTAAGCATGCTGGGAAGAGAAAAAAGGCAAGTATAAAGAACCCCCAGTGTAAGGGTTCGGTTTGTCCTAGGAACATCGGTAAGTGGTGGTGGGCAGGTGAATACATGCAAGAGAAATAAATGTTAAGCGCATAATGCGCTGTGTGCGGCCATGCCTGAAACCCCCTCGGGGTTTCAGGCTCTGCCGCGTCTGCCTTTAAGGCAGAACTTGAAAAAGGGGGAGCGGCGAGCGCCGTGACCCCCAGACCGGCTCCCTGGAGCCTTTATGGCCCTCGCCGGAGCCGCGGCGACCCCCGCGACCTGGGTGTCTGCCTCGGCGTCTACCGCGGCCCGGGCGTCGGCCGCGGCAAAATTAACGTGCCGCGCCGCGGCAACCTGAGCCCGCGGCCGCAGCGAGCGCTGCGGTGTAACACGCTGGGACAGAGAGGACTGCCAGCACAAGCCCCGCTGGGACAGAGAGGACCGCCAGCACAAGCCCCGCTGGGACAGAGAGGACCGCCAGCAGCTGAGTCACTGCAAAGGAGCCCGCAGTCTCAAGCACCGCTGAACAGGGCACCGCCGCTTCAAGCACCGCTGAACAGGGTACCGCCGCTCCAAGCACCGCTGAACAGGGCACCGCCGCTCCAAGCACCGCTGAACTGGGCACCGCCACCACAAGTACAGCTGAACAGGGCATCACCGCCTCAAGCACCGCTGAACAGGGCACTGCCGCTCCAAGCACCGCTGAACAGGGCACCACCACCTCAAGCACCGCTGAACAGGGCACCGCCGCCACAAGCACCGCTGGCCCATGAGCGCCAAGGACACTGACGCTACTGAGTCCGTCACGAGCAGGATGAAGCAGTCTGGGCACAGAGCCCCCTCCAGAACCAGTGGAGAAAGGCATCCACTACCTCTGTCCTTAGGAGGATGAAGCACTCTGGGCACAAGCCCCCCTCCAGAACCGGTGGAGAAAGGCATCCACTTGAGAGCCTGTGTCTTTGCACTCCCCAGGATGGAACAGTGGGCAACCCACCCACTGGAGAGACTTGAGAGACTGTGGCTTTGCACTCCCCAGGATGGAACAGTGGGCAACCCACCCACTGGAGAGACTTGAGAGACTGTGGCTTTGCTCTCCCCAGGATGGAACAGTGGGCAACCCACCCACTGAGGAGAATTGAGAGACTGTGGCTTTGCACTCCCCAGGATGGAACAGTAGACAACCCACCCACTGTAGAGACTTGAGAGATTGTGGCTTTGCACTCCCCAGGGCATGTGACCCCCTCGTGGATTTGGCGTCGTGCACTCAACCAGCTGAGGTGCCCCCCCTTTCCCTCCCCCTGAGGTGCCTGTTTTCTTGCTCTCTGATGCCCCTGCAGTGTTCTATCCGTCATGGTCGGGGATCTTGTGTGGGCCTCGCCCATACCGTGTGGGCCCAGTGTTCCACGGACTTCATTGGAGCACTACCTCGACTACTAAGCTTGGTGTACATTTTGTTTATGGTGTATATATATATTTTTGCGTACTTGATTATAATATATTACAATGGTTACACTGATTTCCTTTTGTCTTTGCATTCTTCCAGGGGTGTTGGGGGTGTAACTATAATATATAAATATGTATTAGTGTGTGTGTTGTAGTGGGTGAGGGTGGGGGTGGGGGTGTTGTGTGTGTGTGTCCCTGTTTTTTCCCTCCCCTCTCCCCTGTGTCATGGGTGCAGTACTCACCCTTGTCTTCGCCGCCGGCGTTCGTGCTCCTGGTAGAGGAGCAAGAAGATGAGGGCTGGCAGGATGTGCAGCTCTGGTTCCATGGTGTCCGGATTCCTCGTGGGGTGTGTAGAGGTGAGCGTTTTCCCTTGGAAGTCCTGTTTCTGCCGTGTTTTTGTCCGCGGTGAATCTGCCCCGGAAAAGGTGGCGTATTGGTAGGTTGTGATACTGTAGGCAGTACTTTGTCTTCCGCCTGTCTGTTGGCAGTGACCGCCAAGCTGTTTGTCTGTACCACCGTGGCGGTCGGAGTGTTAAACTGGCTGTCTTTGTTGGCAGTTTCCGCCACGGTCGTAATTCACATTTTTTTGCCGCCGGCCTGTTAGCGGTCTTACCGCCGCTTTAACACCATCCGCCAGGGTTGTAATGACCACCTATGTCTGCATCAGGCATAATGTATGCAAGGGGGGTGTTCCGGTGCTAGTACGACCTCAAAAGTTTTTTTGATTTCACTGCACCATTTTTGGCATCATTTTTAATGCTTGCTCAGAGCAGTTGTTAAAATGACACGCCCATTGAAACCTATAGCCCTCCCAGCACTTTGCTGCTCTAGTGTCAACATTTATGGCTAGTCTAGCAAAGCTCCACAATAGCATCAAATATTTTGTATTATAAATACAGCGCAACCATGGTGTTGTTAGGTGCCGGGGGATCCAGGTATGTCAGGTCTCCGACAGGGGAGGGGGGTAAGGGGTGTGGTGTGTGAATGTATGTGTGTGCGTGAATGCGGGTGTGTGTTGAATGTTGAATGCGTGTGTGCATGTACGGACATGTGAGTGCGTGTATGTTGTGAAATGTGAATGTGTGTCTGCATGTATGTTTGGAAGTGTGTGTAATTGGATGTATGCATGCGTGTATGTATGTGTAAATGAGTATGTTTAGGCGTGTATGTGTGAAGGGGGCCGTGGATGTGGGGGAGGGTAACTGGAGAGGCATGGGGGAGTGGAGGGGTAACTGGAGAGGTGGGGGGAGACCCCTATTAGTGACAGGGAAGGAATTCCCTGTCACTGATATGGCCTACCACCATGGTTTTCGTGGTGTTACCAATGCCACAAAAACCATGGCGGTAGGTGGGGTCATAATCACGCAGGCGAAACAATGGTGGCCGCTGGGCTGGAGATAGATATCCCCAGCCCAGCAGCTGTTACCACCATGGTGGTCGGAGTGGTACATTGGTGGGTTGGCCTCAGCCTATCTGACAATGTCATTATGTGGTGGTAAGTACCGCCAGCCTGTTGGGGGTACTTACCACCACGTTATCGCCGACTGCCAGGGTCGTAATGACCCCCAATATTTTTAACTGAGTGAACCATTAGGATAATTTTTGAGTGCAAATCTACAAATTTATATGCAAACAACAGTGTTTTGAATGTAGGTGGTAGTTCCTTTAACTTGGGCGGTCATCACACTTTTCAGGAATATATTTTACCCTAGTGGACTACATGGGTAATTATTTAGCACAAAACCACAAATTTGAATGTGAGTGGCGGTTTTTTTAACACAAAGCTCCGGAAATCAACTTTTTTAGTTGAATTTGTATAGAAACAAACGTTTTAGGGTATTTTTTGAGTTCACAATGAATTACGTGTAATTACTGTGTGTAACTTTGCATAATTACACTACATAAATTCACAGGTTACACTGACTCACAAATTACCTACATAATGATCTGATTAACACATTTCTCATTTTCAGGAGCCCAGGCTATCTCCCACACCAACCAATGGTGAGATTGATGTAGCTAGTTGTTTCTAAATTTATTTGTCAAATATGAAAATATTGTTACTCAGGCTGTCAGATCATTTCAAGCAGCTGGTGTAATTGTATGTTTCTTCATTTAGCCAAGAAAGATCCATAGTCCATTGTGATCCTTAAAACTCATATACAGTGATAATACATAGAATGATATATGTTAGGCAGTATCCTGCCACATTACATTTTGAATGTGTTGAACTAAGTCACCTGTGTCCCTCAGCTATATAAATGGTGTTAGGAAGTAGTCGATATATGACGACATAGGTTCATATTGAGTTCCTGTCGCTGAGACAGATCTATTGAGGTGATTGTGTATCTTGGCAGAATACAAATCACTTATAGAGACTTATGATCATCATTAGTGGTTAGATGTTGGATTTCCCATAATTCCAGTTTTTGTTACAATTCTTCCACAAGGATTGGAGTGGGACTGCTAGACAGTCCTTGGTAACAATCAGTGTCCAATAGTTGTTGAAATTGCAAAATGGCCTCACTCACATAATCCTCTTTCTCCAAGATATCAATGTTGGCTCTCTTGCCTACTGCCTTTATTTCAATGGTTGTATCATTTTCCAGGTTTAATAATGCAAGTTTGTCCACATTGTTAGATTTCCTTTAGCATGTCTGATATTAATTTTCTCTAACTGTTTAAACCAATCCATGAAAGATATCAATGTTATTTCCAGGTGGTATGTTGGAGGCACAACCTGCCACTCCCCATCAGGGGTAGTTGATTACACTCACTGTATGACCTAGCTCACCGTTAGGTACCTTGGCACAGAGCAGTCAGGCTTATCAAAGAGGCAATGTGTAAAGCATCACCATAGCACTTATGCACACGTCACAAAAGAGACTTCACATGAGGTGTATGTAAAGAAAGTTTGCATTCAACATACTCGTTCGTTACCATAACATGAACAACATGTAAACCTGGGCATGAATCACATTCAGAAATATTACTGGTAGTACTAGGCCCAACTGTGTTAAAACAATATTAGCAGTATGTGCACTTTGGAAAATTCCTACATTCCCACCTAGCACCCTCATGCGGTGCAAAACGATATCAGCACAAGACCCACCCCAGCAATTATTCTAATTCGGCATCATACAGATATAGGGTGCAACCTATTTAACAAGATTAGCAGCAATGTGTACACAAAGACAATTTCAGCACTTTAAAATAGCTCCACAGCCCAGGCCACCCGGGTAAACCCCTATTTCAACTGTGATAGTATTTTGGGAAAAGAAACAACGTGCATGGCGACACCGCCGTTTGTGGTGTGGTAAATCACAGGCAGTCATTCCCACACACACTCCAACACAATACATGGTGCCATGGATATCAGGCAGACTCAAATAGCATGCACTCCCACACACTCGCTCCCAGCACCCTAATGGGGTGCACTGATATCCAGCAGGTCAGTTGTCACTATACTTGCAGAGCCTGTGGGTCCCCACTTTCCTTCACCCTTCAAGCCACTCCCTACTACCCCACCCCCATGGCTGGAGATGAAAGACACCTTTCCCCGGATACTGGGCCGATCGAGGCCGGAGTCACACTTATTTAACATCTCAGGAGGGAAAAGGTGAGTGGAACAAATAATAAATAATAGACTGAATGGGCAACAGTTGGCAAATGGAGGTGTGGCCCCGGGACGTTCACTTAAAAGTCTCTCCACCATGCCTTCCGGCACCAGTCCTGGTCTGCAAATCCAATCCAGTACACAAATAGTTACCAATTCCGCACTTCCCTGGAAGAAGACACAACATTGGGTGCAGGACAACTTGAGTCGCAGCGGACAATCCCAGTTGGTCACGAAAAGTCACTGATTCAGTACCATCCCTGGAATGAGGCACAACGTTGGGTGCGGAATGACTTGACTTGCACCAGACATTCCTGGTCACTCATGAAGAGTCACTCATTCTATACAATTCCAATTGCACACAAAAAGTGACCAATGCTGTACCTCCCAGGAAGGAGGAACCACACCTAGTGTGTGAAGACTTGAGTTGCACCAGACAATTCCAATTGTACACGGAAAGTTACAATTTCCTGTACCTCCCTGGAATGAAGCACAATGTCTGGTGCGCAATGACTTGAGTCACACCAGTCAATTCCAAACACACATCTAGAGTTACTGAAGCGTCACTCATTCCATACATCCCTGGAATGAGGCAAAACGTCTGGTACATGATGACTTGAGTCTCACTAGACAATTCTGATCACTTACAAAAAGCTATTGATTCCTGTGCCTCACTGCAATGTGACACAACATCTGGAGCGTTAAGACTTCAGTTGCACCAGACAATTCCGATCATACACGGAAAGTTACCAATTCCTGTACCTGCCTGGAATGAGGCACAATGTCTGGTGCGTGATGACTTGAGTCATACCAGACAATTCCAAACACACACATAGAGTTACTAGCTTCTGTACCTTCCCAGAAATGAGGCACAACATCTGGTGTGTGATTACTTGAGCTGCACCAGAGAATTCCGACCACTCACAAAGACTCAAGTTCAGCTGTGCCACACGAGGTAGAATGCTTCACTGTTTCGGGTACGCTTCCTCCTCCAGAGGTCACAACCTTCAAATCAGACACTGCATGTAATGAGCGTGCAGTCTGCGTGTCGCACAAGAGAAATGCAGCACTATCGACAAAGTGGGCCACGTGGAGTCCCACAACCGGTTAATCTGTAAACCACCAGCAAGACGCTTCCATGTTTCGTGGCCCCACGATGAAGGGCCATACACCTTCAATGCAGGCAATACTTTGAAGGCTCTGCAGTAGGCAATCCTGTCTCCAGGAGCAATACTTGTTTCCACGCTCACACCGCTGCTACCAGATAGGATCCAACAGACGATGTAGGCACTTAACCTCTCCAGATGTTATGGGTGGAAGGTGTAGGTCCCTCACGGCAGGTCTTTGATGCCCCTGACATTCCACCAAATAACAGGGGGCAAGCCAACAAGCCCTTGGAGAGCGCACTTTGGAGGGCCACACAGCAGCAGTCAATCTGTCCAAGATATCCACAATTTAGTGCACCGTCCCTCCCCAGAGTAGTAAATACTCCTGGTTCACAACAGAATTCTCTAGCAGTGTGCACAACACAGTCCAGTATCTCCGGTCCTGCGTCTTTGAAGTTGGGGAGTTTCAGAGGGTTTTCCCCTTAAACCAAAGATGTCTCCTCTAAATTTCAGTCCTGCCTGGATCTGTGAAAAGTAGCTACTAATCTTTAGTGGTGCCATGATCTGGCCTCCGGGGGCCAAGTGTTAAAAACCTCCCCTTTCAAACTATGCAGCCAGACCCACAAATGGCAGAGGTCTTTGTTCCAGTTGTGAGCCCAGGTTTTAAAGCTGTCTCTGGGCAATGTGCAGATGTGCTCCCCCATCCTCCAGTGTGGACCTCAGTTGAATTAAAAGGCACACAAAGCATTTTAGGTAGAGAAATGTCCACTTTCTAAAAGTGGCATTTCTCAATGATTGTTGACAAAACCACCTTTACCTTAGACAGGGGTTTATAAGGATGAATCTAATCATAGTAAACATTATGAGGTGTCTTGACTGCAACCCACTATTGCAGCTAGGGGTACTTGTACTTCCCTCACGTAACCTATAAGTAGAGCAGCTCTCGATGTAGTGAAAACACACATTGGTGTTCTTCACTTTTGCCTGACTGAATAACTATGTCATCATGAAGCCTCAAATGACTCCATCAATTTAAGCCATATTCTGGCTCCAAAGCAACCTTTAGATCTATTGATTATTCATAAAAAGGTTGCAGAAATAGTTTTACAGAGGCTGCAGAGCACAGAAAAGACACCCTTTATATGGATGTTTTATCTTGGTGCCGACCCTAAGGTGAACATTTATTTTAAGGTATTTAAAGTAAGAGGGTCGTGCAGTGTAAAAGCAGCTCAGCTTAGCTCAGAGTCAGAGAGAGGAAATGACTAAGAAAGAGCTATCAGTGGCCAGCAGCAGCGCTGATTTAGCAAAGACTACAGTGAGTGAGGAGACCCAGAGACAGCCTAAGGGCAGAGGATGGATACATGAACTGGAGGGGGCACCAGATAGCATACAACACTCACCAGCCCTGACTCTCAAAGAAAAAGCAGCTACTCATCATGTTTTTCCTTCTTGTACTTTTGTAGAATGAAGGTCGTGCACATCACGGAGATAATCACAGAGACCTTACCATCCATGCTGGGAAAGGCCCAAGGCAGGCAGGCTTGAGGTGAACTGGGTGTACCTTCCAGCTGTCCATTTACTCTGCCCTGAAACAACCAAGCAGGTCTCACGTCCCCCGGTGCTCAGAAAATCTGCCACTTGTTGTCAACTGCCACCAGTCCGTTTACAGCAATTTGATGCTTTGTTTTATGCTTAATCTCTGAAGCACATCTACCACACGCAGCTATTGAAAACAGATCCACGAGGAGCAAAAGCCTGCGCAGTGCAGCTGTTCAGAGCACGAAGCACGTGACCCGGACTCACAGAGCCATGAATCAAGTCTCACTCACTGCTCTGTGACATCAGCAACCACTGCCTTAGCCAACTCGTCACCCTGTGACGACATGGGAAAGGGAGGGATTGGTGGGAGGTAGCTTGGAATTGACAGACAGCCACAGGAGTACAGGGCTGATACTGTACACTCCTGAGGCTGCTGTCAAAACATGAAGCTGCAAAGTGTCATTACTGGTCGGTCCCCAAGTACTGAAGGCCTGGGCTGGCCCCATGTCAGCCCCTAGACTGCTGAAATTTCACACCCTTCACTAGTGCATGTGCCCAAGAAAAACTGCCTCACTGCCTGACGTCCGATTCGAGGGGCGTCATTACTGTATAGACAGGCAAAGGCAATTTGGATGGTCATTTATTTTTGCAGTTACCACCCATAGGGCGTGTAAAGCTTGGGGGCACAGCCCCTCCGCCCATCATCAGACACCACCGCCGTTAAATACCTTAACATCTGTGATGAAGTTCTGGAAAAAACACGTACAGTGCATTCAATTTGTGAATCACACTGTATTAAAACTATTTAACATGGGATCCTGCTTGGATAGCCACTTTTAGATAATGTTTTGCTTTTCTTATAGAATTAAAAAAATGCTTTGGCTTTAAGGCACAATCTACTTTCAAACATATCTCTGGAACCCACATCAGGTGCTCTCCTTTTTTTAACTTCTTTAAGACAAAGTACTTCTTCCAACCCCAACTTTTGTGATTTCTAAATGGTGCACCAACTTTTAAAATAAACAATTACACTTGCCTCTAGGGTTTAACCCACAATCTATTTCAATCAATCAAAATATCTTTATTCGGATTATACATAATCCATACACAAATAATATCCAAAACTGCATAGACCAGATAAATAATTATAATCTTCATCATGCACATCAGTTAATTCGACTGTCAGCAAAAACAAGGTCAGAGTCCTAAGACGATCATTAGATAAAAAAATCTATCTTGTGTGTTGCACAAATTAATCAAGTACCCTAGAAGCCCATAATGTGATGACCGGTGCTATGGTCGGTTTTATTTCTTCACATCTTTCTGTAACTGCCTCTATTTTATCCCTGTAAATACTTTTTATTTCTTTTTTACTATATTGCAGGATTCCAATAGGGGCTGTAACATTGACTTTTTCATCTATTTCCTGCAATAAGTTATTTACATTGTTGGAAATGGCCTTTCTGCAGGGTCACCCCCACACTTTTTGCCTTCCTCCTTCTCTTTTTCTGACCTCATTTTTGCTGGCTTTGGGACTCTACGCACTGTACCACTGCTAATCAGTGCTAAAGTGCATATGCTCTCTCCTTAAAACATGGTGACATTGGCTCATACCCAATTGACTTATTTAATTTACCTGTAAGTCCCTAGTCAAGTGCACTACATGTGCCCAGGGCCTTTAAATTAAATGCTACTAGTGGGCTGCAGCACTGGTTGGGTCACCAATATAAGTAGCCCGCTAACCATGTCTCAGGCCTGCCATTGCAGTGCATGTGTGTGCAGTTTCATTGCCATTTCGACTTCACATTTAAAAGTACTTGCCAAGCCTTAAACTCCCCTTTTTCCATATATATGTAAACCCTAAAGTAGGCCCTGGGTAGCCCATAGGACAGGGTGCTATGTAGGTCAAAGGCAGGACATAAACAAGTGTTCTATATGTCTTGGTAGTGTAAAACGCCTACATTCGTTTTACACTGCTGTGAGGCCTGCTCCTTTCATAGAATAGCATTAGGGCTACCCTCATATACTGTTTGAGTGGTAGATCCTGATCTGAAAGGAGTAGCCATGTCATATTTAGTATGGCCAGAATGGTGATACACAATCCTGCTTAATGGCGAAGTTGGATTTTTATATTACTATTTTAAAAATGCTACTTTTAGAAAGTGAGCATTTCTGTACACTTAAATCCTTCTGTGCCTTCCAATCCACATCTAGCTAGGTTTATTTGACAGCTCCCTTGCGCATTCACTCAGACAACCCCAAACACAAGATGCTCAGCCACACTTGCATACATCTGCATATTTAATGGGTATTTCTGGGCTGGGGGGGTGGAGGGCCGGACACTTACATGTCAAAGGAGAACAGTCTGCCCTCACACAAAGGACTGCAACACCCCCTACTGGGACCCTGTCAGACAGGATGGAACTTAAAGGGGACCTTGTGCACTTCTAAGCCACTCTTTGAAGTCTTTCCCACTTCAAAGGCACATGTGGGTATTTAAACAGGGCCTCTGCCCCTACCAACTCAGACACTTCTGAGGTTGATTTCTACCTCCCATACACTTCTGGACAAGAAAAGTCTGGTGAAGAATCCCTGAACTAGAACCTGTCACCTGCCAAGAACAACTGCCTGGCTGCTCAAAGGACTCACCTGACTGCTTTCTGAGAAGGACTGCTGCCTTGCTGTTGCCCTGCTGCCTTGCTGCTCTCTGGCTTTGCTGAAGAGCTGAAGAAGTGCTTTCTAAGTGCTTGGATAGAGCTTGGGTTCATGGGTAGATCTCCTATGGAAAGCACAATCTGCATACAATAATCTCAGTCATGCCTCAACCAACATGTTACCATTTTGGGCCAACCATGGCTTCCACCCACGGTTTTTGTCTTTGTTAACACCACAAATTGAAAAGGACATTCCACAACTAACATCAACATTCCAAAATATGGTGAAACTCATAACAGTTAGGTATCAATGTGAGCAAGGTGAAAGCCATGCATAAAACGTGCACAGATAGAAAACGAATAGCAGGCCCCGTTTATCAATTGGGTCAATTGAGTCCGGTTATCCATCAAAAAACCTAAGGTTCAAACATCACTGAAATTTTCACCCATGATTTATTGGCCCCTTCAAAGTAATTAAAAGCATCAATCCGGTAGCTTTCAAACTGAAACTACCAAAGACAATGTCCGTCTAACCTGTGTTTCATACCTCACTATTAAAGCCTGCTAATTCAAAGGTACAACCTCAACCACCACCCACAATCATTGAGGATCATACAGAATATGAGGTACGAAAGATTCTTGAAAGTCAAAGACAGAAAGGCATGATATGAAACTTGGTATCCTGGAAAGGTTATGGCCAGAAGAAGATTCCAGGAAACCCAGTAATGCCATATAGCATTGCTTAGTAAATCCCACAAACTGCACCCCAAAGTCCCTTCCTAAGACTGAGTAGCACTATATTTGATGGGGAGGACTGTCACGGTCCAGCCATCATGGCCCCACAAACTGAGCATGAGCTAACCAGTTGGAAGAACCAATGCTTGTTGAAGCACATAGTAGTTTGCTTTGGAAGTGTGAATTGATTTTTGGCAATACTGAGCAGACAAAACAGTACACTAATGGAATACTGTATTGATTTTATAGTACACTAATGGATTACTGTGCGGATATAGTAGAACACAAATAATGCACATCAAACTGAGACTTATTTTGTATGCAATATGGCATAGAAGTAAAAATGCAGAATGCTGTAGTTTGCCATGGCAAGCCACGCATTTTGTGCCATAAGTATTGGGATAGCACCATACACCACACTTTAATTTTCCCTAATGTTCTTTCTCAGTTGCAGTGCTCATGTGGTCACATGGACGATCCATGTCATGGCTGCCATTTTTTGGTTGCTGTGCATATATATGCGGCCACACCACACCCCGAGTGTGGATATTGACACTCCTGCAGAGATTGCAAAGTCCGTCCTGGCTGCATTGAATCCTCTGTTCCAGGTCTCCCTCCCTGCAGTACTCTCACTAATTCCCTTCCCCTTGTCTGGCCACTTTGATCCTATGCTGAACAGTTTCAGTGTTGGAGGTGCTGGAAGTTGGGCCTTTTGAGGGTACTGCTCCTGATGACCCAACAAATATTGACAAGTTAGACTTCTGGTCTGAATTTCAACTTCAGGTCTAAAGTTAAACTTCAGGTCTGAGGTTAAACTTCTGGTCTTAATTTACCTTTGTGAACTGGGTCCTTGGACTTCAGGTCTAAGTTTATCTTTGTGAATACGGCTCTCAGTCTGAGCATTGAACACAGCCTGTGCATAATAGTGGACTTTCTCACCTACTAGGGCTTGGATCTATGAAGAGAGTGGGCCCTATGCACAGTCTGCACACTCAGCACTTATTTTGCATAGTATGGCTTGCTCAACTGATTGCTCTTCCATATCTGGGGGAAGTGGGCTCTATTCACAGTCTGTGTACTTGTCGCAGAAACTATAACTGGTCTGTGCTTTTTTATCAGTGTTTTGGTGTTTAAAACATGACTGTTGGACCTGGCTTTTTGACAGGGGCATCCCCAAACTTTTTGCCTCCTTCCTCCTATTTTTTCTGACCTGTTGTTGTTGGCTTTTGACCTCTGAGCACTTTACCACTGCTAACCAGTGCTAAAGTGCATATGCTCTCTGTGTAAATTGTACTATTGATTGGTTTATCCATGATTGACTATTTAATTTACCTGTAAGTCCCTAGTAGAGTGCACTACATGTGCCTAGGGCATGTAGATTAAATGCTACTAGTGGGCCTGCAGCACTGGTTGTGCCACCCACCTCAGTAGCCCCTTAACCTTGTCTCAGGCCTGCCATTGCAAGGCCTGTGTGTGCAGTTTCACTGCCACTTCGACTTGGCATTTAAAAGTACTTGCCAAGCCTAGAACTCCCCTTTTTCTACATATAAGTCATCCCTAATGTGTGCCCTAGGTAACCCCTAGAGCAGGGTGCTGTGTAGGTAAAAGGCAGGACATGTACCTGTGTAGTTATATGTCCTGGTAGTGTAAAATTCCTAAATTCGTTTTTACACTACTGTGAGGCCTGCTCCCTTCATAGGCTAACATTGGGGCTGCCCTCATACACTGTTGAAGTGGCAGCTGCTGATCTGAAAGGAGCAGGAAGGTCATATTTAGTATGGCCAGAATGGTAATATAAAATCCTGCTGACTGGTGAAGTCGGATTTAATATTACTATTCTAGAAATGCCACTTTTAGAAAGTGAGCATTTCTTTGCACTAAAAACTTGTTGTGCCCTTCAATCCACGTCTGGCTAGGTTTAGTTGACAGCTCCTTGTGCATTCACTCAGACACACCCCAAACACAGGGTACTCAGCCTCACTTGCATACATCTGCATTTTGAATGGGTCTTCCTGGGCTGGGAGGGCGGAGGGCCTGCCCTCACACAAAGGACTGCCACACCCCCTACTGGGACTCTGGCAGACAGAATTGAACTGAAAGGGGGCTTGGTGCATTTCTTAGACACTCTTTGAAGTCACCCCCACTTCAAAGGCACAACTTAGTATAAAACAGGGCCTCTGCCCTACCTCATCAGACACTTGCTGGAGAAGAAACCTGAACCAGAAACTACATCCTGCCAAGAAGAACTGCCTGGCTGCTCAAAGGACTCACCTGTCTGCTTTCTACAAAGGACTGCTGTCTTGCTGTTGCCCTGCTGCCTTGCTGAACTCTTGTCTGGCTGTGAAAGTGCTCTCCAAGGGCTTGGATAGAGCTTGCCTCCTGTTCCTTGAAGTCTCAGGACCAAAAAGACTTCTTCCTTTCACTTGGACGCTCCGTGCGCCGAAAATTTCGACGCACAGCTTGTTTCGCGGCGAGAAAAACGCCGCACACCGACGCTGATCGACGCGACGCCCTCGGGACGATCGAGACTTCGACGCACAACCTCGCAAGGACAAAGCCGCCCGACTTTCCAGGAGAAATCGACGCGACGCCTACCGTGAGTGCAAAACTTTCACGCACGGCCTCGCAAGGACAACGCCGCCCGACTTCCAAGGAGAAATCGACGCGACGCCTGCCGTGAGACCAAAATTTCGGCGCACGGCCTCGCAAGGACAACGCCGCCTGACTTCCAAGGAGAAATCGACGCGACGCCTACCGTGAGATCGAAACTTCGCCGCGCAGCCCCGCAGAACGACGCGCAGCCGGAAAATAAGCAGGAGAATCCACGCACAGACCCGGGACATCTGGTAATCCCCGCGATCCACAAAAAGAGACTGTCTGCGCGCCGGAAAACGACGCCCGACTTCCCCGCGTGGAAAAGAACGACGCAAGTCTGTGTGTGCTGAGGAGAAATCGACGCACACACCCCTTTTTCCACGCATCTCTTCTCCTGTGGCCCTCTGAGGAGATTTCCCACCAGAAACCAGGTACTCTGTGCTTGAAAGACACTTTATTGCTTTTTAAAGACTTAAAGACACTTAATATCACTTTTCAGTGATATCTTTACAAATTCGTATTGCAACTTTGATCGTTTTGACCTACAATTACCCAGATAAATATTCTATATTTTTCTAAACACTGTGTGGTGTATTTTTGTGGTGTTATACTATGGTGTTGTATGATTTATTGCACAAATGCTTTACACATTGCCTTCTAAGTTAAGCCTGACTGCTCGTGCCAAGCTACCGGAGGGTGAGCACAGGCTGATTTTGGATTGTGTGTGACTTACCCTGACTAGAGTGAGGGTTCTTGGACAGAGGGCAACCTGACTGCCAACCAAAAACCCCATTTCTAACAATGACCATATACCTTAACTATAATGTCATGTCAACCTTTGTTTTTTTCAGTGAATTTCAAGGGTTTTAAAGTAAAATCTTATTGCCATGTAAATATTTCCTCCTGCAATTAGGCCCCATACCCAACCCCTTTCGACGCTGGGTTGCACACTCCTCCCGAACTCTGTTGTCTGTGTTTGTGCCTCTTCCCCCTCACTCCTGTTCTTCATGATCCATTATACATTATAGCTGGTTGGAGCTACACTCAGTGCTGCCTGGAGGGGAAATGGCAAAGAGTGAAGCTGCCCCAAGGCCCCTGCATGACTGAGAATTCCAACTGATCAAAGAGACTGGAGCCTTCGGTGGCCGACCCCAGGACTAGGGACCAAGTTCTGTAGAGCTGAATACGCGTCGGATACTCTAGCATGTACTGGGGTCTCAATGAAGGCTGTATGGGTGCATAGGGAAACTGTACTCCAGAATGTTGTGCCCTCCTGGGGAGAACGAACACTGCAGTAGGCATCAGCACGTGGTTGGACTCTGCCTGGAGCCCGTGATTGGTGGGGACTGGTTGAGTGTGTGGCCTGCATGGGCACTATTGTTGGGCTGGGCCACTATACCAGTTGTTTCAGACCTGTGGAACAGTCAGAGGATACAGGTATCCAAGGCATCTAAGGCCAGTCAGCGAGGAGCTGAGGAGTAGTGGCAGTGGCTCAATGTGGGTTGATGGTGATGCTTGATGCCGTGATTTGAGCACACTCTTCTCATCATATGCCTCCATGCGCTGGCACCCGAGCACAGCAGAAATAGCCAGAAAGACCCTGCAACACCATATCCCATGCCTGAACCTGATGGCAGAAGCAACATTCATAGGATGCTGGACTTGGAGGCTCCCCATGCTAGGGGCTTGTTTCCCAAAGGGAGACACCTGTGACTGATGAAGGCATTGTTGACTGGGGTGGGCGAGGACCCAAGCTCTGGGGAGAGATTGGTGCCTGAGTGGGGCCTCAAGCCTCTAACTACAGCAGTGCAATGGCGCCTTGTACCCCTAACCATGAAAAAGGTGTAATCTAAACAACTCCCAGCCCGAAGATGCACCCCTGCTCCGAGATAGGGGGATGCTGAGAGAAGACTGGCACTTTAGAACACCCAGAGGCTACTCTGCTCAGACATTCAAATAGATTCAAGTAGATGCTATAGGCTATCCTGGACAGTAAGAACACTCAGGAGCCCAAGATTGCCGCAGTATCAATGAGTGTTGGCCTGCTTCACATCGACCACTGAAAACTGGTGGACAGGGTGGAAGACACAGAATCGACTCTAAACTTGCTGCGCCTCAGAGTACAGGAACTACAATCTTCAGATGCAAAGGATGCACTCTGATATTGCCACCCTACAATGGAAGGGGGAGGATGCAGAGGGGCACTCACATCAGAACAACATCCAACACCTGCTTTCTAGGGTTTTCTGGAGCACTCAGAGGGCCCAAGAAGTGGAACTAGTCCTCAAACACTGGCAGGTGACAATTGTACTATTCAACAAAGTCCCAAAGTATTTCTCTGTTGAAAGAACAAACTTCATACCAGCTCATGAGCCCTCAGTAATTGCATGTTTCCTGAACTTTAGACACTGGGATCGGATACTCCAACTTTTCAGGACAAAGGGCCCCTGTTCATTTGAGGGTACCCCGATTACTGCTTTTCCCGGACTTTACAGCGGAGGTGCAGATCGTGGTAAAACAGCAGCTATGAAGCCTGGGTTTGAAATATCCCTTCCTTTTTCCTCAGGGTCAGCAATAGGGAAGATACTCAGTTAATCTTGTATCCGGAGGATGAGTGGACATGCCTTCACCCCAATGATAGGCCAGTATTGACTACAGTGGACCAACAAAAGACGGAATGACTGGTTCAGAAATTACACTGCCATCGTTCCAGGAGGCCTAGACTTCATCCTACCACCAACCAGGCGGCCAAGGAGCGGGCACAGGTGGTGGCGGAGCCCTACAGTCAGACTGCATGTCCCTTACACAATCTGACACTAACTACACTTCAGAGTCTCCTTAGGTGGGCAGCATTGGTTCGAAGCTGATACCACATTTGGTAATGACCTGATCAGAGGGACCCTGGTCTGTGAGACTGGTGAAGCAATTGACTAGATTGACTTGCTGCGTGCCTGGGGGCCAGACGGGGTGGTAGGGAGCTAGAGGGTGGCTGCCCAGTACACTGCGATGTGCCAAGAAGATGGATGCCAGAGAGCTTTGCCTATCATGCACCCCAACTTACCGTATTGGACCTCTTAGTTTAGTTTTGGCATGCACTCTTTTAATATAGTTATTGGTTTTCAGTTGTCTGAGCACCACAGGGGGACCGGACTGGAGGGATGGGATAGGGAGTGGGGCTTCAATGGTTAATTTGTGGCTGGAGATATACCTGTACATTAGTCATGTCAACACAGTCACCATCACAAGTATGCACTTCTAGGAAGAAAGGGAAAGGCAATGTCCTGGTCAGAGAGAGAACAGGGCATGCTTGCTACACAGATGTTCCTTGGCTGCACCCCTAGAAATGTATAAATCACAATGTAGCCTGGTGACTTGAAATGTGTGGGGCATCCATTTCCATCTGAAGTGGCGCCATGCTTATGTGGTGTTTTTGTAGGAGAAGCACATGACAACAGTAGAGTTGTGCAAATTAAGGGCATGCTGGAGAGGCCAGGTCTATGGGCCAATGATGTCAGCATATGCGAGAGGGGTGCTGGTGTAGATAGCACCTTGGACCCATTTCTGGCAGTTGAGTGACATTGAGCGGAGTGTCATAGAGTAGAATGCCATAGAGTGGAGTGGCATATAGTTGAATAGTGTAGAGGGAAATTGCTTAGAGTGGAATGGCATGTTGTGTGTATTAGAGTGAAGTGGGGTGCAGCACAGTGGAGTGGGATGTCATAGGGTGGGGTGGCGTGTCATAGAGTTGAGTAGTGTAGAGTGTCATAGCGTGGAATGAGTGGAGTGGCTTGTCATACAATAGAGTGGCATTTCATAGAGTGAACTGGTGTGCTGTAGACTAAAGTGGCATGTCACAGAGTGTTCCACAGTGGAGTACAGTTACATACATTGGAGAGGAGTATTGTAGAGAGGTATACAGTGTAGTGGTCTATCAAACAGTAGAGTAGAGTGGTGTTGCCTACAGTAGCTGAGAGCAGAGTGACATATATTGAAGTGACATAGAGTGAAGTAGGATGTCATTGAGTAGAGTGGCCTGTGATTGAATAGAATGGCATGTTATTGGGTAGAGTGGCATATTGTAGAGTGGAGTGGCATAGAGTGTTATAGAGTGGAGACGTTGAGTACAGTGCATGTCATACAGTAAAGTGGAGTGGTATGTCAGAGTGGCATGTGGTACAGTGTGGTAGAGTAGAGGGTCATACAGTGCAGTGAGGTAGTGAACGTAGAGTGAAGTAGGATGTCATTGAGTAGAGTGGCCTGTGATTGAATAGAATGGCATGTGATTGAGTGGAGTGGCATATTGTACAGTGGACTGGCATAGAGTTTTATAGAGTGGAGTCGTTGAGTACAGTGCATGTCATACAGTAAAGTTAAGTGGTATGTCATAGAGTGGCGTGTGGTACAGTGTCGTAGAGTAGAGGGTCATACAGTGCGGTGGAGCAGAATGTAATGGGAAGTCATAGAGTGGAGTGGCATGACATAGAGTGGAGAGGTGTATGGTAGGGTGGAATGGCATGTCACTGAGTGGAATGTTGTATAGTGTCCTAGAATGGAATGATGTGTCATCAAGTGGAGTAGCATGTGGTAGTCTAGAGTTTCATATCATATAGTGGATTGGCATGTCATAGAGTGGTGTGGCATGGAATGTCATAGAGTGGAGTGCACTGTTACACAGTGTAGTGATGTGTCATAGAGTGGAGATGTGTTTTGCATTGTTTAAACAGACATAGCAGGTAAATGGCTGAAAGGATTTAGATGAAATTAGGCAGAAATATAGATACAAGTGTGGAAAGGGTCCTTTTTGGTAGTAGATCTCAATTGCTTCAGTAGTTTTAACGTTATACGGCCTTGTTCACAAAAAGAAATGTACAATTTTGTTTAAGTTTACAATTGTTTGCTATGTAGAAAGGTATGCATAACATGTCGATGACAGAACACTATTTGATTGGGTAATGATTGAATATAGTACCCTACTGTTTTATAAGTGTATAGGAGGTGATGAATCAGTTTATATAAGTGTGTACAGGTAGATAAAAGATGTTTTATTACTTTAGGTATTTAAAAAAAAATCAGAAATACAGTGTTATTTACAGAAGTTAATAAAATAATAAATGAGACAAAAATGTAAAAACACTGTAGTTCACTGTACTTCTCCCTTAAACCCAGAATACAGACTAAGGACCTGATTCAGGGCCTCATTACAAGTCAGACTCACGGTGATGGACAGACTGCTGCACTCCAGGTGATCCGACTGCCACATTACAACCCTGGTCGGCGGACCAGCTAGAAGACTGCTGTCACCATCAGGAATGTGGTTCCCGATGGGTAGATGGCGGTCTTAGTAGGTTTCAGCCATGGCAGCACTGAACTCAGTGCAGTTGTGATGATTACAGCTCAGCTTTCCACCAGCCTTTCCATGGCAGTGACCCCGCTATGGAAAGGCTGTCAGAAAGTCAGTGTCAGGGGCTACAGGGGTGCCTCGGCACTGCCCATGCCCACGGCCCATGCCCCCCTACCCAACACCCACGGAATGTGCACTTCAAGCATTCTGAGGATGCTGTAATGCTGAGGTATTGGCCTTGGCTCCCTTGAGCCAGGTGGGAACATTGTAATACATGTGGGGGCACCGTCCGTATGATGGTAACATCCTTCCCGCTGCATTGGTGGTCCCGTGGTGGAACCGTCAGTGTCATAATCAGGTCCTTAGAGTTTAGCAGATGGGTTACTTTGTCACAAACATCACAGATAACCTGTCCACCGTATTACAATTCCAATAGGATATAATGGAATCATAATACGACGGGCAGGATATCCATCATGCTTGTGACAGAGTAACCCCCTCTGCCAAACTCTTAATCAGGCCCTAAGTGTTGGTTAAACAATATATCACCATTATAAAATGTATAGGGCAAAAAATTGTTTAGACCACACTTTGTCTGTGTTATGGGTTTAAGGGGAAATATAGTGCAATACAGTGTACTTAAAAAAATAAAAAATAAAAATATGCAAACATAAATGTATAAACAATTAAAAACACTGTACTACACTATATTTCTCCTTTAAATATAATTTAGAAGAGTGTTTTTGAATTGTTTTACATATTTCGTTTTTGTTAAGTATTGCAGTACTTTCTACGTAGTAAAGGGGTACTCTGTAAATATTTTAAAAATATATAAAGTAATCAAACTACTTTTCCCTGCCTTTACAGGCTTAGCTAAAGTGATCTATGCCTTTTACTTTTGTAAAAGTGGTTATACTTATAGTTATACTTATCTGAAGAAACTATAACTCATGCCATTAAGTAACTTAAGGCCATTAGGTATAGTTTCTTAACATCTTAACACTAGTACAAATATAAATACAATTTCTATGGTTTTGTGTGGGCAAAATGACAACCTAACTATGGCATTCCTGTAATCTTTGTTTTTTTCAGTGTGAATCTATGTCAGACAATGACCTACCCTTATCAGCTTTGCAAAATATCCATAAAGATCTATGGGACCATTTGGTATCCCTATGAACCTGGTTAAAAATTATATTTTAATAACAACAATGGTTCTCTCAGGAGATTTTTGTGCACTTAAATTTCTAAAGCATAAACATAAAATGTGTTTCGCATCTTGTAGATGATTTGTGAGAGTTTTTACTTCCTGTCAAAGGTAGAAAAAATCTAAGGTAGAAAACCAGTCAATATAGACAATAGGTGTTCCTAAAGAAGGCACAGTGAAAGTGACTGGTGTAAAGGTGAAATCAATGTTCTCTGGAGGAAAGGTTACATACAATATTCACAAACACACTGTTGACCAAACAATATCCAGTGTTCAACACTGGGACTCAATAATTGTAGTACAAGTGAATGCAATAGTATTTTGCATTCAATAAAATGATTCATCAACATTTCCACCTATCAAATAATTTGTGGGGTCTTCATCAGGACATAGAGGGGGCAATTCAGGAGGTTGCTTTCTGTATCTCTGTTCTGATGAAGACCTGCAATGTTGAAAACATTACATTATTTGGTCAGCAATAAATTGTTTAAATGGGAGAAACTGAAAGTGAAGATTCATGCTTCACAAAATATTAATTTGTAATTGGCTTAATAGAAATTGGAAAAAAAACATTAAGACTTAGGGGTCGATTACGATCTCAGCGGAATCACTGCAGAGACTATCAATAAGGTGGGGTGAGGCTGCTGTCAAGGCGGCAACCTCACCATTTGAAGTATTATTATGTTTCCTCCGAGCTGACCAACGGAAACGTTAGATTACAATGTCTCTGCCGTCAGTCTCGTAGAAAAGCAGCATTGGCCTTGGCTCCTTTATGGAGCCAGTGCACATCAGCACTCTCGGAATGCGCACTGTCTACAAAGCTGGAAAGGGGGCCCCCTGGGGCCCCCAGCACTGGCTATCCACCAGCCTTTCCATGGTGGTGCAACCCTATGGAAATTGAAGTTGTGATCAACATGGCTGACCACAACTTTGCCCCCTGCCAACAGGTGGGGATCCATGATCCTGGTGGTGGTTCCAGTCTCCTTGTAGTTGGACCTGCAGGACCATAATCTGGCGCCATATTTAAACTACGATGCACCATGGTGGTAGCTAGGGAAGTAGCATCATAATTTTGTACACTAGTTCAGAGCTTTGCAGGACTAACTGTTGACAATAATCCTGCAAAGCACCCAGAGGCCCATTGAAACCAATGGGAGCTTCAAATGTAATGCCTAGTTTGAACAGGCATTAAACTTCTTGGAAAAAAAATGATGCAAAGAAATATTTTAGATTTATTTGCACCATTTCTTCAGCCACCCTAGTGCCCGAACGCCCCCCTTGCATACATTTTTAGCCTTCAAACGCCACATTAGTGAGAAAAAAAAATGACACTAATGTGGTATTGGAATTGCACTAGACCCTCCTAAATCTGGGCCTTACTGTCCTTCACTCTGTTTATAGCGCTGTTTACTCACAAAGACTGCACTTTTTTTTGGTAAAAATAGTGCAATAACAGATGTTTCATTTCTAAAGAACAATTTTACTATATTTCACAGAATGCAACAGAAAAAGGGCAGTTGTGGACAAATGTGGAAAGCAGTTGGGTGAAAATGAGAAGGTTGAAAAAAGCATAGGAGCTACAGGTAAGGAGGGCAATGGAGCTGGGGGAGGTGGGTGAAAAGAACCAGGGAGAGACAGACAAAAAGCAGCAGGGTGATGTGGATGAAAGGAGGAGTGGGAAGGCCGAGGAAAGAATGTGGTGGAGACAGGCATAATGTTCCTGGGAGTGATGAGTGGAAAGGAGCAATGAGGGAAAAGGAACTGGGGAAGACCAAAGGAGCTGGGGAATAAGAAATGGCTTATAGGAACCAAGGGGGTGGTGGCTAGAGTTGCAAGTGAGCATTTGTGGTACATTTGAGTGAGGAGTAGAAGGAAGGGTAGGAAACTGAAGAGTGGTAGTCACAGTATACCACACATTTCATAGACAGGAACCTAGTACATGGCCCAAAATCACCAAATAGAAGTCTGAGAGAGCTCTGCAACACTTACCTTCGTTGGTGGAGATGCGTTGCGACTCGGCAGCAGAGGTACTTTTCCCATTTGCACTTGCTGGTGTCCCACCCACGGGTATCACACTGCGATAAACCCAAGGGAGGAAAACTTCTGCTGAAGCTTTGCCTGAAACAAGGACACATGGGTCATTGCATGTATCCACTGACATACATTTAGTTCAGCAGCATGCTCAGTCATTGCCTTTACTCTTAGTCAGCTGTTATTCTGTGACAAACACTTTACACAGGGGGACAGGAGGAGTGGGGGCTACTGAGATAGTCAATATTAATGGAGTGGGGGTCCCACGCACTTAATGATGGATATCCTACAGATAGCACTTTTGCCTCTCACAAAGTTGTCTGCTTCCTAGGAGTGACAGAATTGTTTTTTGCTTCCAAAAGTGTGACTCATTATCTGTGGGGTGAGCAGATTGTGTGCTGTAATCCCTGCTGACCTAGGACAGAGGACTGATACAGAGCTTTGGAGCTGTGACCTGCCTCCTGAAAGGCCCTAAGGGGTAATGTTTACACCAAGTCAGATCTTTAGGACCCTGCCTGAGCACTGTAGCTCACTCCACCTTTAGGAAAGACCTCTGCCATGTCCCTGCTGTGCCACTGTGGTGAATGGAGGTGGAGATAGATAAGCTGTCTCTGCAGTCATCCCAATGGAAGCAGCACAGCCAATTCAAAATGCTCACACACATACATAAAGCCCTACACCACACAGGACCAGAATACCTAAACAGCCGCATACTCTTTCACCAACCCACTAGACACCTATGCTCTGCCTCACTCTCATTTGCACACTTTCATCGCATATGCAAAATCAAAACTGGAGGTTGCTCGTTCTCTTACATCACACTCAAGATATGGAACAACCTCCCTCTATACATCAGAGCCACCCTTTCCCTTCTTGAGTTTCACAAGGAGCTGGCTCCTCTCATAAGCAACTTGCGGACCACAAAACTAGACACATGCCCCAGCGCCAGGATACCATCTCTGGTGGTTAATGCGCTTTACAAATCGATATAATATAACAATCTCCATTGAACCTCTACTCTGGGAAGATAGCCCAGTTCTTGACTTACAAGGCAGCCCTTATGTTCGAGATTTCATAGACATACCACAACATCAACTAGATAAGTCCCTGAGCCTAAAAGTTTGATATGACACACTTGAAAGAGGTTATTTTATATAGTTATGGAATGTAGGCAGGCCCCCCTACTCTACTGACATTTGCCCAATGTCCCAGCCACCCACTAAAAAAATATCAGCCATCTGATGTAACCACCTGGGCTTTAGGATACACCACAAAGCACTAAGGGCACTGAAGGTAGATATGTTGAGCTACACTGTGATTACTATGAGTAAATATTTATTTACAGTAGGGATATTGAGGAAGCAAAAAGATTTAACATTTTAAAGGCCTGTGAGTCTCTTTCATGCTTGAAACTGTACCCTTCATAAAGGCATATCATTAAGTATTAGATTATGATGAGTGCAATAGTCTTTAGAGACCAGTATAATGAAGTGTCATCTTTTTTCATTTTTCTTTTGTATATGGCAGCCATCCACATTCTCTTTATAATTTTCCATGCTTTTCAGTGCACTTACCTCTATAGAGAGCCTTGAATAACACTAACTGCACTAGCACTTTTACGTGCATTTTATTGACCTTGCGGCTGCTATAATTTCATTTTAAAACTTTTTACCTCAACTAGTATAATCTGAGCAATGTTACTTGCCCACCATTGTTTTAGCTGTTAATGTACTATTTATCCAAAACAACCTTTGACAATATAACATAAAAGTGTAAGATTGATGTACTATTACAAATATTACAGCTTGCAAATGAAAAACTGTGGAGCATATTTACATGCCCCTTGTGCCACATTAGCGCCACCCTAGAATAATTTTTATGAAAGTAAGGCGGTGCTAAGGTGACCTTTCCTCGGCACAAGATTTACAAAGTAGAGCAATGTATGCATTGCGCCACTTTGCAACCCCTTGTGTCACATTATGCCTGCGCTAGGCATAATGTATAGAAGGAGGGCGTTCCCACGCAGGGAGGCCCCTGAAAAAATGGTCAGTGAAATTTACTAGATTTTACTGCACCATTTTTTCCATCATTTTTAATGCCTGCTCAAAGCAGATGTTAAAATGACACACCCATGAAAATCAATGGGCCTCCCTGTGCTTTGCTGCACTAGCCAAAATGTTTGACACTAGTGCAGCAAAGCACCACCACAGCGTCAAAAATTCTGATGCTGTTGTGGTAACGACCGCCATGGTGCTCCATATTGTAAATATGGGACCCATGTGCCACTTTCTCATAAATATGCCCCTAAGCATTTTACAAAATAAATGTGAACTAAAGAACATTATAAAAGCCAGATAACAATAAATAAAAGCGCTACTTTACCCTATCACCCACTTTAACTTAAGCTGTCGGAAAGAAACAATATACATGTGCAAAATGTTGTAGGCTTCTCCAAACAAGCCAGTTGCTTCTCCAAACAAGTCAATGGCAGGAAAGAGTTTAGCCAAATGCATGTGGTATGTTGTACTGTGTGTGTGGTGTGTAGCGCTAGCAATACATTTTGGTAGGCAGCTAAAGTTGCCTTTAGTAAGACCCACAAATAACAACACCAAAAAAGAATGAGAATTAAAATATTGTTGGCGTTGTGCAGTTAAAATAAACTTGGCTGAGAGAAGGCTTGTTAAATGAGACACTGCCATCCAATTCATCACTATCAAAAAAGGCAGCAGTAAAAGCTACCTCACACCTCCAATTACCCCATTGTTATGCCATTAATTGTGTTTGACCACTGACTTTGTGTTTCACCACTGCGCATATTAATGGTTCAAAGTTCACCAGTAGCGCATTACATGTTGTATTCAGGTTATCTGCCTATTGGCTTTAACGTGGCATTAGACATTACATTTTGTATTTAGGTTAGCTGCCTATTGGCTTTATCGTGGCATTAGACATTGCAGTTGAGACATTGCAGATGAGCTGTGTTTTTCTACATGGTAGACCAAGCTGTGTTTTTTGTAGTTTGTTCTCACCCAACCCTAGCGTGATAAGAGAGAGTATATATTTTCTTTTTTCCTCTCTACCCAGCCTTGGGAAGCAACGGGCTTTAGGAGATCTGGTCAACCTCCAATGGCTTGTTTTTTTTCCAACTCTGCTCTACGGTGCCAGCATGTTTCGACTATTGGAGGAAAGGACCTGTTAACAGGCTTTTTCATTATAAGAGGTGTCCCTGGGCGGCAGCGACGGGGAATTTTCCAATACTTCAGTCAGGAGCGGACATCAGCTGCCTGACCTCCCGTATGGTTGGAAGATCTCTTTCTCGCAGTTGAACAGGAGTCATCAACTTGCAGGCATAAGAAAGATGAAGAGCAATGATAGGCCCTACGGTGATGAATTTTTACTTTTATTCTTTGCTTTGAAGTTATGCTATGATATAATCCCATATATTTGCTGTGTACATTGCAATTGAGAATCACTTTGATATATTTTCCTAACAAAGTTGCTGTGACTACTTTTACTTGTGTGCCTCCAACCTACTAATCCCTTCTCTCAGGAACCTCATGGTGAAGTAATAATAAATGTCTTCTTTAAACTAAGAAGTGCATTCCAGAGAAGTTTTGTCAGCTCGGTCATAAGATAAGTAAAAGCAAAACACCCATGGAGCCAAAATACATACTTGGATGATGTGTCCTTTGTGCACTGACAGCCCAGTCACATTTGTGAGGACTTAGGTGAACAGATGTTAGAAGCTTAGTATGACTGTTAGAGCAGTGACTGGTTTGGCACTGCCTTGTCAGTCACCCTGCTCATTTGATGATGGCCCTGTCTTATAAAGCTGTTCGTTGCTTAATTTGAGCCATTGGTCGCCGGTAGGGGCCATTGGCTCTCCTGTTTGGGTACCAGCACCTACGTTTCCTGCTCACCTACGTTTCCTGCTCATAGATTTCCAGAGCGCAAGAGAGGTAAAGCCACACACGGAGGGAAAATATAGGGAGAATCAGATGGAAAACCTATCACGAATGGAGCAAGGAGGAACCCGCAAAACTGAGCTTAAGGGAAAAGCTGTATCTTGTAGTGGATTAAAGAGGCCTGAAGTGGACTGAATATTACACAGCCTTAGTATTCGGCATGCTGACATTTAATTGCATTGGCTGCTGGCTTCTGAGTACAGCTTTCAGCACCAGCACTCATTCCTTTGCAAACTAAACACTGGACTATCCTTCCAATGAAGAGCTCTGATGAGACCTGCTTCCAGGCCCAGCTCTGCTCACATGGAACTCTGAGAGCTTGGTTGGTAAATGCACACACACTGCACGGATGCCTGGACAATCTTAGAAAGAGGAAAAGGAAGGGATAAGATGGAATAGAAAGCGATCTTGTGCTTCAGCTTGTATTTTTTTCTGTAGTTATCTCATGAGAGGCAGTCTCAGCCGCCAAAGGGGAGGGCAGGAACAAGCAAAAACAACCCCCAAGGCAAACACCGACCCAGGAGAGAAGTGTTTCAGGGATTGTTGGAACATCCTGTAGCCAGTCTGGCCTTATAAGAGTGATACAAAAGAGGAAAAAGGAGGGACAAGAAGGAATGAAAAAGACATATGAACCTATATAGATTCTGCAAAAACCTCAGTGTAAGCTCCAACCTGATATATACATCTAGGGAGGCATGTCCATTTGTTATGAGATCAATAAAATAAGTACCTTTTAAATGAGTCATAGAAGCAGGTAGTATTTATCTTTAACCTTTGCCCGTAAGGAATTTGTAAAAGAAGGCATGCTGAAAGATAAGTGGGTGGTCAGTCAGTGGTATAGAAAGAGTGCCATGATCTCTGGTTCAAGAAAAATAGTGGCCCTTTAGACTGCTGTTGAGGTTTTAAAGTACAAGAATTATCGGGACTCATTGCACCCCCATGACTCTGGGCCCCAGTACCACTGCACCCTCTGCACAACTGGTAGCTACGTCCCTGGTATCAGTAACTGGGTTGTTTTGCACCACTGGGTTCTAAGTGACACCGTAAATTGTGATACTGATGCTAAGTCTTGCCTCTGGTGTCTCTTGGGACCTGGAAGTAAAAAAAAAAATCCTGTTGATTACAGTGTGCCAGTGAATTTTGCATATGGTTTCACACATGTTGAAGAGTTTGGAATTCCTCTTAATTAAAGTAGTGAAGGTACAGCAGTGAAAAAGGTAACTGTGATATCAGAATGGAAAATTCTACTTTTGGCCTGCCTGCTTTTCTGAGTCTTTGTACCTAAGGAGTGTGGTGGAATGGTGGGTGATGCCACCTACCCTATCCCATCCCTTCCCTCTCTGGTTCTAGAGAGATAGGCAAGAGACAGAACTCAGCTCTGCTGTCCAGCTAGTGTGGCCAGATTTTATTAAAAAGGCACATTTAGCAAACATAGAAGAAAGACTACACTTTACCATCTGCCAAGGAACACAAAGTGACTTAAATGCCACTGCTCTTAAACATAGAAACACAGTTGAGGCAGTAAGGGAAATAGGGCTAGGTGTATCAACCAATTTTCAAGTCCCAAATTGCCCACCTCTATGAATCGGGCCGTTTGCGACTGGAAAAATGCGTTTTGGTGTGTGTTAGTCCCAAAGTGTTATATGGTATTTGGAAGGGGCGTGCTTAGGGCATCCCTTCTATTTACTGAATCAGAATGGGATGTATCAATGTTTTGCCACGAATTACGGTTGCAAAACATTCACACATTACCACCAACTCAAAACTCATGGTAATCCATTTGGAAATGGGAAAGGGTCCCCGTTCCTTCCCCTTTGAGAATGTTTAAAAAAACATTTTAAGAACAGGCAGTGGGACCACTGTCTACTCTTAAAAAACAAACATGAAACTTTATTTTCTCTTCTTAAATGCATCATGTTTTCCATAAATGAAAACAAGCTACTTTTTACAAAACATTTTGCTTTATTAAAAATCAATCACAGACATTGTGGCCTGCTGACTCTTGTAATGGCTGTGATTACTCATAGGTCACAAACTACAAGCTACCTCTATTTCTGACTCACTTGGAATAGTGAAACTCACAAGAGTTGCATACATTAGGAATATCAATTTCGTAAGGTCAGTACATGTGAATTTAAATTAGAAACTTTGAATCCCTACCTCGTGGATGTTAATTACATTTTCTTCTGATAAGACCTGGTAACTCATCCTGACATTGAGCACACAAAAACCTGCCTCTCTTGGGGGCTTATTTACTAGCCCCTTGCGCCTCTGTTGCACCATTTTTTACCCCATATATAAAGTGATGTATCAGCGGCGCAAGGGGCTTGTAAATAAGCCCCTTGGTTTTTAGTCGTTCCTCCTTAAAAAACAAGACTTGAGCTAAATGTGTCAATATCTGCCTGGACAGCTGGTAAAAAAGGCCCTGTCACAAGAAAATTCAGGATGCCTAATCACCATATGTCCAGCAGATCACTTGCTCTCTGCTTCTTGGCATAGAGAGCAGATATCTCAGATTTCTAGGCTGGAGTGGGTCAAAAAGTTCAAATGGAGTTCTGACAGTGACTATTGATGGCGGAGAAATGGTAGGACACCAGATACTTTCAAATGTTTAAAGAAGAGGGAAATAAGACCAGAGGGACATTGTGGAGTATTGAATTCATGAATACTTTAAAAAAAAAAAATGTAAAGGAGCAGGGAGCCTGGTGAGAGCTGGTTGTGGGTTCTTTTGTATTTTAATCCATTGTAGCACATCTTCCATTGCAAAGATAGCTCCTTGGGACCCCTTCCCCTTTGTGAATGTTGCCAAAAAGGTTTTTTCAGAGAAGGCAGTGGTCCTACTCTGAAACAACAAAACCAAATGGTTTCGTTATTTTTTTTGTTTTGCAACTCGTTTTCCTTTAAGGAAAACGGGCTGCAAAATAAAAATAAAAAACTGCTTTAATTAAAAAGCAGTCACAGACATGGAGGTCTGCTGACTTCAGCAGGCCACCATCCCTGTGAGTGCAGGGACTCGCTATGGGGTTGCAAAATGCGACCCACCTCATTAATATTAATGAGGTGAGTCTTTGCGACCCCATAGCAAATCGCACTGTTCTGCATCCGAAATTGCGATTCGGAAATTGCGAGTCGCACCGACTCGCAATTTCCGAATCGCAAATTCGGAACTTGCTACATGTGGTCCTTAGTGTCAACTACACTGTTGCTTCCCGCACTGGTTTGGCTTTACATCGCAGACACTTTGTAAAATGTATGGAGAAAAGGTACTTTTTGACTTTCATCATTGTTGCAAGAAACATTTCTGACAACATTTAATATGATTTGACGGCATTACAATTAATTCCAGTACACATCACAGTACACGATAGGATTCAAAGTGGAAGATCATGCAATGGCTTAAATGAGTAGAAACATGAAATTACAAGAAAAGACTCAAGGATATGTCCTTATACCTTGTTTAGACATGGTGATGGTTCAGTCACAGCTCCCAGTCTTCTGCTGTAGCTAGGGTGGCAGGGTGCAGGCAGAGGCAGGTGGGTGCAGGCAGGTTCAGGCAAATAGATGCAACAGAGCTGCTTGGCAGGAGCCACTACTGATAAGCTCATTGCAGCCTGTATTTATACTAGCGTTCATGCACAAAAAGTCAATATTCTGTTGAAGGAAAACAAACCTAACAAACATCTTTGTTGGCTCAAAGCTTCATCCCAACAGCCTATGTGAAGAGCCTCTTTTCTGCCACGTTGAAGTTGAAGCTGGCTCATATTCTCACCCTCTGGGGATTTCTGAGCACCTTTCATGTGGACATTTAATATATCACAAAGAATAGAAAGGATGACATTTTTTTTTCATCAAATTTGTAATCTATCAATACACAAAGTATTCATGCACTCATGGATGCATTCTTTTATCATGGCTAACTTTATCTTGTAACGAGATTAGTCTCACATTGTTAATGTCATCGGATTCTTAATGCCTATTCAGGTGCACACTAATGTATCTGATCAGGACCCAACAACCTGTAAATGGATTCTGGATAAGGGGATTATCATCGCTTCACCTTCTGTAACTATTCACAATAATTAGAAAGCTCCCATATCACTGTGGTCGATAAGGAATACTCAATTGTTGATGGTGTAAGACTTGGGGACATGGGCTTCTTTCACCTGGCTGTGATCAGGAACAGTTTTAGATAGGGTGCCAAAATGAAAACAATATGCTATGCCAACAAGGCTTACCAAGTCATGAAAAGGCCCTCATTACGACTACTTTTGAAAAAGACAGACGAAGCCGCTGCAGCCAACATACCGCCAGTGCTGGTGGTATGCTGCTGATCCTAGTAGGAGTTTTTTCTGCTGGGTCAGCGGGTAAAAACAGCGTTTCCACCCGCTGACCCATCGGAAACCTCACCATTGTAATCGAGCCGGCTGCAATGTTGTGGTGCGTTGGGTGTGACAGCACCCTTCGCGCATTTCACTGCTCTTAATTCGGGTAGTGAAATGAGCAACAGGGCTGTCCATAGGGGCCCCTGCAATGCCCATGGGGCCCCCAACACCCCTTTCCTTCAGCCTTTGCATGGCAGTGAGCCCGCCATGCAAAGGCTGGCGGAAACGGGACTCATAATCCCCAGGGCAGTGCTGCCTAAAGCACTGCCCTGGTGGATTGCGACTGCTGAAACCACCAGACTGTCGACAAGCGGCAACCTGGTGGTGCCGGCGGTCGGAGCATAGCCCATCTGTTACGGTCATAATAGGGCGGTCAGACCACCCTATCAGCAGCGGTCCAACCGCCATCGCAAGTGTGGTGGTCTTGAGACAGGCACACTCGTAATGAGGGCCAAAGTATCTTATTTAAAGCTTGGAGAGTTTTCAAAAGTCTGCATCACGTGTTCTGATGGCCTTGAGATGGCTGGATCATTACCTCGTTGTGGTCCTGGCTCCACCCATTTACTTCCTCATTGTGCATAGGAATGGATGATGTATTAGCATAAAACTTATTTAGTAAATGTAGGAAAGTCCTCCTTTTAGCCCTGGTCACCCCCAAACGTTTTGGACAGATACTGGTGGTTACTGATTCTTGGCTGTGCCCTGGGTACTGCTTACCAGACCCAGGGCCAGTGCTCTGTGTAAAGTGGATATGCAAATTAAGCTAATTATAATTTCCAATATCAACCTACCTATAAATCCTCAGTATATGGTAGGGCATGTAGGTTTAGGGACCCCAGCATAGGTAGTGCATCATAGGTTCACTGCTGAGGTGTCCAGTGTCATTTTAAAGGCAGCCCTCCCCTGCTGGCTGTTTTTAAACTAAAGGTATGTGCAAATTCGACTTTGGAATTAAAATGTTTGTTTGCATATTTTCTATATATAAGTCAGCCCTAAGGTGTGCCCTCTGTGCCCCTAGGGTTGGGTGCCATGTAACTATAAGCAGGGACTTTATAGAAATTGTTTTATAAGCCCTGGAGAGGTAAAATAGCCAAATGTGTTTTTCCCTCACTGTAGTGAATGGTCTCCATAAGCTAAAATGTGGAGACTTCATTTTAATTAACAAAGTCCCCTTAAGTGTCAGATACCTCTAGTTTGGTATAAAATTAACTGTTATAATAAATGCCACAAATTAAATTTTTGGGATATAGTATAACTAGTTCTGGTAAAGATTTTAAACTATACCTCAAAAGTTGCCAACTTCAGCTCTGTAGTGCCCTTCTCTGATTGAACACAGAAGATGTGCCTGGGAGAGGAGATCTACCTCAACAGATGGGGAAGCAGGAAGGGGGAGGGCTGCCCAACTCATCTTCAAAGGCAGGGGAGAAAATTCGTAGCAAGGCAGAACTTCCCTCACATACTTCAACCCCAGACAATTAGGTGCCCTCTTGAGTAGATTAGGAGAGGGCAGGAAAGGGGTGTTTTTAGGATTTTTATCCACACAGTGGGTGGGCTCAGCCAGATCTAACCTTCAAAAATTATTTTCAGCCATGTTGGATTTGTGAAGAAAGTTGCTCCCTGGGATTGATTTTTGACATACTTCCCAGCAAGTGGTCATCACAGGGGGAAGAACCCTGCTTCTTATTGGACACCCAGGACCCCCCTGTTTTTTCACCCAGGAGCAAGGATAAATATGGCAGAGCTGTACCCAGACGTCAGATCCCTACAAGGAATAACATCAGAAGAAGGACTGCCTTGCTGGACCCCTGACCTGCACCCGGACATTGCACTCTGAAGGACTGCACCAGCTGCACACTTGGGCTTCACCACAAGAAGGACTTTGTCTGGCTTCAGCTGGTTCAAGGAGGGACTCCCTGGTTGCTACAGATGAAAAATTGCTAACCAGAGTCCCCTGTCTCAGATCATGAAGAAACTGACCAGCTGAACACTGTCCAGTGGCCATTTTGGAGTTTGAGGCAGGTGCATGCTGGGAGTTGTAGTCTGCATCCTCAAGGAGCAACTCAGAGCTTCTGGAACCTTGGGGTGAGCTGTGGACTCCTAAAGGACCTTAAAATACCTTCTGCAAGAAGATCCAGAAGTTTGGACAAGATTGGAGATCTTTTTGGAAAAAGCTCCATAGAGCGACCGACCCCTCGTGGTGATTTTAGCCGGCTTGCCTCGACTGCGACCCAGCCTGACTTGCAGGTTCGTGCTGTTGAAGAAAATCTCTGAAAAAGTGACTAAGGTGGTCATTACAACATTGGCGGTAAAAGCCGCTTACCGCCGTGCAGAAGACCACCAATACACCGCTGCGGCCGCGGAATTCTGCCACAGCTATTATGACACACATCTCGGAATCCGCCGAAATCCAGACACTCACACAAGTCCGCCACACCAAAGGTCAGTGTTAAACTGGCGAAAACAAAACCTCCACCTCCACGCCAACAGAAACACGCCCATGCTATTACGACCCACGAATCCACGCAGCGGTCTTTCAACCGCGGTATTCCATTGGCGGTACACACCACCGCGCTCAAAATACACACACATCTCCAAAACACCTCCACATTGGACAATTCCAAATACACACACCTGATACACATACAAACACCACACCCACACACCCAACACAATATAAAACACACACCCACATCACCCACAAACACCTACGACCAACAATTAGTCACGAAGGCCAGAGAGACAGCACAGAATAGACAATCCCACCACACAGAGCCACACAACATCTACGCACAAAACACCACACACCACTACACATCACCACACACATCAACACTGACACCGCCCCACACATCACACACACCACCCCATGTCACGCCAAAGACACCCCCGCTTTTCCGAGGAGGAGCTCCGGGTCATGGTGGAGGAAATCCTACGGGTAGAGCCACAGCTATTTGGCTCACAGGTGCAGCACACATCCATAGCCAGGAAGATGGAGCTATGGCGCAGAATAGTGGACAGGGTCAACGCTGTGGGACAGCATCCAAGAAATCAGGAGGACATCAGGAAGAGGTGGAACGACCTACGGGGGAAGGTGCGTTCAGCGGTCTCCAGGAACAACATCGCGGTTCAGCGGACTGGCGGGGGACCCCCACCTCCTCCCCCACAACTAACAACATGGGAGGAGCAAGTCTTGACCATCATGCATCCAGAGGGCCTCAGAGGAGTCGGTGGAGGAATGGACACTGGTAAGTCAAATCTTAACTATCATATCCCCCACCCTACCTGCATGCTATCACACACCCCCACCCTCACCCACCCTCACCCCCTCCCTATCACCCAAACTCCTAACTAATGTACTAAGAACACAAACCACACATCCCAACACCAAGCCCTGCATGACACAACTAAGCATGGACACCCATCACTAAAGCATGCTCACTGCACATACCCATAACAACCCCTAACCATCATCACACAAGCCCCCACACAGGAATGCTTGCACTGGGGTACACGCACACCCACCCATTGCACACCATCACACACACACATGCAATAATCATGCTCTTATGCCCCTGCAGGATCACGAAGGACCGTCACCACACCGGAGGGTCCAGACAACTCCACTCCACCCACAGATGAGGCCCACAGTGACGATAGCAGCTCTGCCCTACTGGATCCTGATGACCATCCCGGACCATCGTGGGCCTCGGGACAGTCGGTTCCCCTTGCACAGGCACAGCCCAACACTGACCTTCCACCCTCTGGTAACACCAGCACAACACCCACCCAGCGGGCCCAAACCTCCGTACCCAGGATAGGTCAATCAGCTGTGTGTCCACCACTACAGGGAACCCAGGATAACCCACCACCCCAACAACAACAGGGACCTGGGGGCAGTGGTAGTGGGCACACGGTCCAGGGGACGGAGGCCCAGGAACACAGGGGAACTGGGAGGGCTGCTGTGTGACAGGGGGCAGACAGGCCAAGGGAACCCACTCTCCACGAGGCCCTCTCCTCCATCATGGGAGCATACCACCACTCCCAGGAGATGATGGCGACGGTCTTGGTCAAGTTTCAGGAGACCCAGCGCCTGTAGGACGACCAGTATTTGGGGTTCAGGGAGGAGCTCAGGACCATCAGCTCCGCCTTGGGCACCATCGTAGGGGTGCTGAAGGACATACAGCAGACCTTGAGGGACACCGTGGCACTCCAAGGGGCCCCTGACACTAGCATGAACGATGAACTGCCCACCACCTCCACCGGCGCTAGTGGACAGGACGCCCCGTCACAGGACCACCACACCAGCACCCCACCCCCTGCAGACGGACAACCATCACGCAAGCGGTCCCTGAGATCCAGGAACAGGACAGAGCAAGATGGCAAGACCCCCGCCAGGAAATGAGACCACCCTGATTGTCCTCCCACTGTCCCACTTTGTTACCCTGTCCATACTTAAACTGCCCCAGCTCCACTTCCTATGCCCATATGGGCAGTGTACCTGTGAGACTAATAGACTGGACTCTGCCATGGACATTCCTCCACCATCACCCCTCACCATTTTACAACCCCCCTCCATTTTTGAGCACTTAAATAAACACACTTGAACCACAAAACAATGTTGAGTCAGTCTATGATTTGGTAAAATGTATTATCAATGACAGTGTCAAAATGTGTTTCTAGTTGTAAAGGCAACATACCTATGTCACACATCACAAGTCCTTGAAGGATGCATGCAGATGACACACGTTGGTAAGCACACCTGTGAAACCGTAATGGAAAGGTACAACTCAGTTACCAAATAATCCTATGAAATTACACACAGGCTAGAGGAAGACGTGTGACAGTGAATGTAATGTTAAAAATGAAAATGTTCTCACCTGTGTGTCACTGGAAATATTGCTGTATGACTGACTCCCTGTTGTCGTTGTCTTCTTCCTCAGCTTCCTCCTCATCACTGTCCACAGGCTCCACAGCTGCCATAACACCGTCATCTGGACCATCCTCCTGCAGAAAAGGCACCTGGCGTCGCAATGCAAGATTGTGAAGCATAGAGCAGGCGATAATGATCTGGCACACCTTCTTCGGTGAGTAGAATAGGGAACCACCTGTCATATGGAGGCACCTGAACCTGGCCTTCAGGAGGCCGAAGGTGCGTTCGATCACCCTCCTAGTCCGCCCATGGGCCTCATTGTACTGTTCCTCTGCCCTGGTCTTGAGATTCCTCTCTGGGGTCAATAGCCAGGACAGGTTGGGGTAACCAGAGTCTTCTAATAGCCACACACGGTTCCTCTGGAGTTGACCCATCATATCAGGGATGCTGCTATTCCGCAGGATGTAGGCGTCATGCGCTGAGCCAGGAAACATAGCATTTACCTGAGCAATATACTGGTCTGCCAAACATACCATCTGTACATTCATGGAATGATAACTCTTCTGGTTCCTGTACACCTGTTCACTCCTGTGGGGGGGACCAGAGCTACATGGGTGCCATCAATAGCACCTATGATGTTGGGGATATGTCCAAGGGCATAGAAGTCACCTTTCACTGTAGCCAAATCTTCCACCTCAGGGAAAATGATGTATCTCCTTACGTGTTTCAGCAGGGCAGACAACACTCTGGACAGCACGTTGGAAAACATAGGCTGGGACATCCCTGATGCCATGGCCACTGTTGTCTGAAAAGAGACACTTGCAAGGAAATGGAGCACTGACAGCATCTGCACGTCAGGGGGGATTCCAGTGGGATGGTGGATTGGTGACATCAGGTCTGGCTCCAACTGGGTACATAGTTCCTGGATAGTGGCACGGTCAAACCTGTAGGTGACGATTAAATGTCGCTCCTCCATTGTCAACAGGTCCACCAGCGATCGGTACACCGGAGGATTCCGCCATCTTCTCAATTGACCTAAATGACGGTGCCTAGGAAGGACAACAGCGACCACAGAGTCAACTTTTTTCCAGGTACGTACCCACAGTTACACAGAACACGACACCAAACACAAAACCCTTCCTGTATGTGTGATGAGTGTAGGCCTAGCTATGTGAGACGCAGAAGTAAATGAAGCCATGTGGGCCCCTGAAATGGCGGCTGTCTGACCTCTAAACTGGGACAATGGGATTGTGGGGTAACTGCGTTGTCGTTGCACACCGTTGCGTAGGCGGTCGTAGACCGCGGCGCAATGCTGCATTGGTTAACATTGGACCCTATGGGTCCCAGGAGCCAATGAACAAGTGCGCCGCAGGTGATTATACGCACCGCCGCGAACGTCACCGCTGCGGACGTCACCGCCATTTTCTATCTGTTCAATCACTAGATACCTGATCTTCGACAGGAGAGGACCTACACTGCAAGTGCTGCTGTGACCTCGGTCTGGAAGCGACGATGGCTGCTGCGTCTGGGGAAAGGGCCCCTGCCTTCACTGCTCAGGAGTTGGAGAAACTAGTAGACAGGGTCCTCCCCCAGTACACGCTACTCTACGGTCCTCCAGACCAACAGGTTAGTATACAGGTAGCACGTTGTATGGGCTAGGCCTGGGTGGAGAGGGCTGGTTGTAAGAGGGAAGGGGGCAGAGTTCAGGGAACATTAATGCATGTGAATGAATGTGCCACATGGCTAGGGTAGGGAGGGGGGACACTCACATCTACGGTGCAGTTGGTAATGACTTCTCTTCTTCCCTTGTGCATGTCATGTAGGTCAGCACCCACCAGAAGAAGGACATTTGGCGTGCCATCGCCAAGGACGTCCGGACCCTGGGGGTCCACCAGAGACGGGGCACCCATTGCCGGAAAAGATGGGAGGACATTCGCCGCTGGAGCAAGTAGACGGTAGAGGCTCAGCTGGGGATGGCCTCCCAATGTGGGAGGGGTGCCCATCGCACCATGACCCCCCTGATGTTCCGGATCCTGGCAGTGGCCTACCCGGAGTTGGATGGGTGCTTGAGGGCATCACAGCAGACACAAGGAGGTGAGTACAACCTCATTCTGGGTACTTGGCGCCCAGTGGAGGGGCTGGCTGAGGGAGGAGGGCTGTGGGTGTACCTAGGCCAGGCAGAAATACGTAGGCTAGGCCCCTCCGTAATGCAGGCAATGTGGCACTCTACCCCACCGCAGTAGAGTGCCAAGTACAGGTATACATGCCCCTGTGGCATCCATGTGTGCAGATGTCCACCACAGCCATGTAGGCCAGATCCCAGAAATTGCATCTGTAGAGGCCAGGAGCACGGCGTAGTGCAGGGGGCTGCTGTGTCTGTATTGTCCGCCAACGGTAGCAGTATGCCATTCACTCAACCTGTCTTTCTTCTGTCTCCCCCCCCCTTTTTGTGCTCTCCCTGTACTTTTGTGCATCAGCATCATCAGGCGGAGGTACAGTGTCACAGGAGCATGAGGGAGCTGCATCCCACATGGCCATGGAGGGCCACACCACGGACTCAGAATGCACCAGTGGGACAGAGGGCGAGGGGAGCTTCAAGTCGGCCACCGGATCACCAACCAGCGACACGGACTCGTCTGCCGATGGGAGCTCCCTTGTGGTGGCGGCACCATCTGTGCGCCCCACTTCTACAGGTACAGCCACCACCTCCCCTACTAGCACCGCCCTCCCAGCAGCCCCTCAGCGTTCGCCCTGTGCCCGCTCACCCAGGAGGGTGGGCATCACCTTCGCCCCAGGCACCTCAGGCCCTGCCCCAGTCACCCCTGCTGCCCTCAGTGAGGAGGCCATTGACCTCCTCAGGTCACTCACTGGTGGGCAGTCTACCATTGTGAATGCCATCCAGGGTGTAGAAAGGGAGTTGCAACACGGTAATGCATTCCTGGAGGGCATTCATTCTGGTCAGGCTGTCCTTCAGCGAAACCTGCAATCTCTTGCCTCAGCACTGATGGCAGCCATTGTCCCTGTGTCCAGCCTCCCCCCTCCAACCTCCTTCACCCAGACCCAATCCCCTGTACCCCAGCCCATCCCAAGCACACCATCAGACCAGCATGCACACACCTCAACACACAAAAGTAGCTCAGGCAAACATAGACACCACACATCCCACAGGCACTCACACAAGCATCACACACATACAGACACAGCAACATCCACTGCCTCCACTGTGTCCCCCTCCTCATCGTCTCCCTCCTCCCTCCCAGTGTCGTCTACACTCTCACCTGCATGCACTACATCTACAGGCACCAGGACTCGCACCAGAAAACCCAGCACCACACCCCGCTCACCTGCCATCACCACCTCCTATCCCATTTACAAGTCCCCTGTGTCCTCTCCCAGTGTGTCTGTGACGCCCCCTCCCAAAGTACACAAACGCGGGCACCCACACACCCAACATCCATCCACCTCACGACAGCCTCCAGTACCTGCACCCAAAACACCTAAAGTGACACCTCCTACAACCACCTCCTCTTCCTCTACTCCCAGACCCCCTCCAGCTACCCATCCCAGTGTTTGTCAGAAACTGTCCCTCTGCAGAGTTGACCTTTTTGCCCCCACCCCTCCAATTCATCAGTCCCGTCGTAGCGCCTCAGCCAAAAAGCCTCCAGTACCAGTGGTGCGTGTTCAAGGTGTCTGGAGTGCACCGCCCACCAGGGCAGGCAGTGTAACACGGAGCCAAGGCACTGCCAGTCCACCCCCTGGAAAGGCTCTGAAGTTGGAAAGTGGCCGACGGGACCGTGTGAAGACTCCTGGAGGCAAAACAACTCACAGAGGTCCCAGGGGGATTGCAGAGTCAGCTGTGACTCCTCCAAAGGTGGGGAAGGGCCAGAAGAAGTCTGCACAGCCTGGTGTGAGCATCACGGCGGAGAAGGGCGGCATCCTTCCCGGCGGCCGGGACGCCACTGCCAGCACCGTCGTCACTGTTCAGGAGACCACCGCCGGAGTCAGTGCCCAGGAGGGTCCAAGTATCGTCACTGGTCAGGAGACCACCACCACCGCTGGAGTCAGTGCCCAGGAGGGCCCAAGTATCGCCACTGGTCAGGAGACCACCGCCAGAGTCATTGCCCAGGAGGGCCCCGGCAGCCACAGCCCAGCTGGGCAATGAGGGACCGTCATGCCACACACCAATGCCCAGTCCAGAGAACGTCATGCCACACACCAATGCCCAGTCCAGAGAACATCATGTCACACACCAATGCCCAATCCAGAGAACGTAATGCCACACACCAATGCCCAGTCCAGAGAACGTCATGCCACACACCAATGCCCACTCCAGAGGCCTCCATGGCAAAGCACTGCTGAACAGTCCAGAGACCGCCATGGCAAAGCACCGCTGAACAGTCCAGAGACCGCCATGACAAAGCACCGCTGAACAGTCCCGAGACCGCCATGGCAAAGCACCGCAGAACAGTCCAGAGACCGCCATGGCAAAGCACCGCTGAACAGTCTAGAACCGCCATGGCAAAGCACCGCTGAACAGTCAAGAGACTGCCATGGCAAAGCACCCCTGAACAGGGCAAGCACCACTGAACAGGGCATGCACCGCTGAAGAAGGAAAAGACCGCCACATCAAGCATCGTTATCCCATGTGCAGCTGGGACAGTGACGGGACAGGAACTGTCACGGGGAGATTAATCCAGTCTGGGCACCAGTCCCCCTCCAGAACCAGTGGAGAGAACCATCCACTCTGTCTGTCCTTCACAGGATAAAGAACTCTGGGCACCAGTCCCCCTCCAGAACCAGTGGAGGCTGTTATCTACTTGAGAGACTGTGGCTTTGCACTCCCCAGGTTGGGCCAGTGGGCAAACCACCCACTGTAGAGACTTGAGAGATTGTGGCTTTGCACTCCCCAGGATGGTCCAGTGGGCAACCCACCCACTGTAGAGACTTGAGAGACTGTGGCTTTGCACTCCCCAGGATGGTCGAGTGGGCAAACCACCCACTGTAGAGACTTGAGAGACTGTGGCTTTGCACTCCCCAGGATACATCAATGGGCATGGAGCCCCGTTGTGGATCTGGCTGAGGTGCCCCCCCTTCCCCCTGAGGTGCCTGTTGTATTTATCTCTGATGCCCCGGCAGTGTTCTCTCCGTTTGTGGACAGGTATTTTGTGTGGGCCTCGCCCATGCATTTTTGGACTAGTGGTGCACGGACATTGATATGTGCATATCTGCACTACTTTTCGTAATGTATATACTTTTGAATGATTTTATAATATATCTGTATATATTTGAGACATGTATATTGATACATTACAATGTTTGAACTGATTTCGTTTTGTCTTTGCATTCTTCCGGGGGGGTTGTGGGTTGTTACTGTGATGTTTCTAAATGCATTGGTGTGTGTGTTGTAATATGTGAGGGTGGGGGTGTTGCGTGTGTGTCCCCCTGACTTTTGCCCCCCCTCCTATGTCTTAGGTGCAGTACTCACCGTTGTCTTCGCCGGCGCCGGCGTTGGTCTTCGTAGATGAGTAGGAATACAAGGGCCGGTAGGATTTGTAATTCCGGCTCCATGGTGTCCTCCATCCTCGTGGGATGTGTTCAGGTGAGCGTTTTCACATTGCAGAAACTGTTTCCGCCGTGTTTTTATCCATGGTGAATCCGCCCCGGAAAAGGTGGCGGATTGGCAGGTTGTGACACTATGGGCGGTACACTGTCTTCCGCCTGTCTGTTGGCGGTGACCGCTGCGCAGCTTGTCTATACTGCCGTGGCAGGCGGTGTGTTAAAGTGGCTGTCTTTGTTGGCGGTTTCCGCCAGGGTCATGATTCCCTTTTTTTCTCCGCCGGCCTGTTTGCGGTATATCCGCACCTTTAACACCGTCCGCCAGGGTTGTAATGATCCACAAAGTCCGGATGTAGAAAGTTGACTGGGACCTCCCGGGAAGCATATCTGAAGAGGGCTCCAAGGATGTTGCATCAAGATTCAGGTGTGGCTCGGTCAAAGGATTTCATCTAAAAAAATCAGAACACAGAAATCTTCACCAAGGTCTCCTGTGGTCCCGAGGAAGGGCTCCAGGGAGGTCGGATTGGGCTGGCTACTTTGTCCTGCTGAAGAAAATCTTCAAGAAAATGACTAAGTCCAAAGGAAAACTTTTGACGAGGCCTCCCACTTGATGTAGCTGAGCAGGGCTCCATCGCCGTCACCCTTAAACTTTGACCTTGCCCCGGTTGAGATGAGACCATATGACCCGATTAGCGCTATTCATTTCTATGCGCTAAAAAACTTGAATTCTTTAAACATTCAAATCTCGGGTACCCCTTATCCGATTTGATTCGTTTTGGTGTGAAATTAAAGAAACAAATATTTCCTATTTTTTAAAATTGGTTTTGGATTTTTAAACTGTTTCCTGTATTTCTTTAATTACTGTTTTGTGATAATTAAATGCTTAACACACTTTGGCCCCTATTACGACCCTGGTGGTCCAAAGACCGCCAGGACCACAGTGCCAGTCTCACTGCTGACGGGCTGGCGGTGAAGACCACCAAATTAGGAGTGTAGCGGTTTGGCCTCTGCCAAACCACCAAATCCTCACTGGTACTGCCAGGGGCATGGGACAGCCGGGCCGGAGATCAGCATCTCTGACCCGGGGGTCAACTGAAGACCACCGGCGGTATCACAAGTCTCCTTCCTGCCACAGTTTCCACGGCGGTAGCACCTCCATGAAAACCCTGACGGAAAGGCTACTGGTGACAGGAAATGTCTTTCCTCTCACTGGCAGACGACTCCCCAACCCCTCCTGCAATTTCATTCCTCCCTTCCATAACATCACCACCCTCCCCCACCACCCTTCCATAACAGCACCCCTCCCCCACCCCCTTCCATAACAGCAACCCCCACCCCCACCCCACTTCCATAATAGCACCCCATTCGATAACGGCATCCCAATCCCGCCACCCCTTTCCATAACAGCAATCCCCTCCACCCCCCACCCTCCCTGCATACATGCACATGCACACACACACCCACGCGTACCCCTCATACACTCATTCACCAACACTTACATACACACATTCCCTCACACGCATACAGATACTCACTTACTCACATGGATACATACACTCATTCACTCATAGGCATACATGCATGCATTCACTCACAAGCATACATACTTTCATTCACTGACATGCATACATACACACGTTCATACAAACATTCCAACACGTACTCACTTCAACAATCATACACACATTCACACACTCATACACACATGCATCCACACTTACATTCACACATGCAGACAACACAGACTCACCCACGCACACACAACACCCCCCACCCACCCCCCTGCCCTGTCAGACAATCTACCTACCTTGTCCGGTGAGGAGATCATCCATCAGTGAACAGGAACAGGCGCTTCCACCGCCGGCAGCACCACACCATCAGGACACTGCCAGGCTGTATTACAGGTAGTAATACGTTGGCGGAGTCCTTTTGGTGGGGCAGAGCCGGTGGTGGAACTGCCACTGTGCCTCCGACTACCAGCACGACTACTGGAGGATTTCTGCCCAAATTGTGGCAGAACACCTTCAGTACTTGTAATATGGTGGTCGGAAGACCTCCAGCACTGGCGGTCTTCTGGCACCCGTAGCTTCTGCGGTCTTAGGAAAAGACCGCCGAAGTCATAATGAGGACCTTTGTCTCCTAAGTTAAGCCTTGTTGCTCATTGCCAAGCTACCAAGGGTTGAGCTGGGGTTAATTTATTGAGACCTAACTGAACCTAGTGGGGGTTAGTGGCCTATTGCTAAGTGTGGGTACTTACTTGCCCTTAACAATAATCCACTTTCCAATAGTAAATGAAAAATTAAGATGATTAGGTCATTACCTCTCAGTAGAGGATGCTGCACAGTTACTCCTCTTCCACAGTCTATTAGAAAAATAGAGGAAAGTCTGACCTTGAGAAAGACAATAAAGCTTTGCTAGGGCAACTTTGAAAATGTTATTACTGCGGAGTATGGCTCTCTTCACATTAAAAGGCCACCTTGGCTGTGAATTGTGCCATTTCATAAAAAGCTCTTAACATACCATACCAACACAACTATAATCATGAAATGGAATACGCCAACTGCTTCCTGTGACAAAACATTTTTTCCACCTATGATAATAGCCACATTTTTAAGGTTAATACTATCATTGATATGCTGCCTTTGCATGTGAAACTGCTGTGTGTCTCTTGTGGTCACTTAAGTGCACTCAAGATGATAACAACACACTTCTTGCGGAAGCCAGCACTGATGATTTTGAAGTTGTTGAGATGTGAGAGGATACCAAGGAGATCAGAGAGTATCAGATTATGGGGCTGATTATGACTTTGGCGGATACACCGTCTGCCGAAGTCCGGCGGGCCTCATTATGAGTTTTCCACTGGCCCAGCGAGGAACAGCCCACAAAATTGATGCCAGCTCATAATAGAGCCGGCAGCAATGCTGTAGTGTGTATGGTGCAGCAGAACCCGTCACGATTTTCACTGTCTGCCAAGTGCATGGGCACAGCTGGGGCTCCCCTGAGGCACCCTGCACCCCGTCACCACCAGCCATTATATGGCGCTGCTACTGTGATGTAAACTCTGGCAGAGAGGGGGGTCCTAATCCCCAAGGTGTCACTCACTGTATGCAGCGCTGCCCTGGCGGATTAGGACCACCAGCATCGCCAGGCCGTGGGCGGCTGAAAAGTGACAGTGCTGGCGGTCCGACTGAGGTGCTATTGCCACGGTCATAATGTAGCGGTCTGACCTCTGCCACCGCGGCCCTGGTGGTCGTAATTAGGTCCTATGTCCTTGACTGCTGCTTTGATTTGGACGGTGATAGACAGTACAGAGTCAAACATGATCTCCAGATTTCACCTTAGGGTCAATCAAAACTAATTTGTCAGGATCAGTATTCCCTCTTATCAGAATCCCTATTTTTGCTCTCTTTCATTCAGAAAAATGTATGGTTCAATCACAGAGTAATTCTGGTTGAATTACAAGGATTGTGGTCCTCCAGCTCTAGGTGTCTTCAGCCTGCATTTATACTTTCACTCAGGAAGCTGTGCCCTTGGGTACATGTAGATAATGAACAGCATAAAAGTAGTGAATGGTTCATTAAGTATAGTACTTGGCACTGGATGACTCACACCTGGCTCCAGATTTGTTTGATGTAGTTACGAGAAATGATTTGGGTAGCAGATCTGGATATGGCTGCTCAATGGTCCAGCCCTCCCACCAGTATTGAATGACCAACTACGTAATTGACAGCACCAAGCTTGAGGACAATGTATCTTGTATTTATACAAGGAGTGAAGGAACTCTTCAATTATGGTAGATAAGGCAGCGTCAGTACCCCTGGCAGGCACAAATGATTATTTCAGGTTATGAAGAAGGTAGCCTTGTTTGACATACTATTGAGTTTGCCTCACACTATTCCTTTTTGTTACAGACTAGGTCCAGATGTCAGAAGCCTGTTATGTCTCTGTGGCTCTGACCTGGAGGCCAGCAAACTAGCCCTTGAAGTCAATTCTAGACTTCCTGGGTGCAGGTGAAAAAGTAGGGCTCAACAGCAGGGTTGGCCACAGAGGGTTCAAACAGGCTCTAGGTAGCAGAGCAGTCCATCCAGGTACGGCAGTAGTCTGAAGAGTGCACAGCAGGTCACATCAGCTAACAGTCTTCTAAGGGTCCTTCTGCAGCTCCAGTAGTGAACTGAAGACTGAATCTCATTGCACAAATTTTATAATTTAGTGCCCTGATCCTAGAAGTTTCTGGAAAGGTTCTTCTAAGTTCTAGGAGTTTTCTGCCTCCCCTGCCCTGACTCCAACTGGTTGCACTGGCTCCAAGCTGGCTGCATTGACAATACTGGGTCATTAAGCCTATTATGAGGAGACAGGACACAGCCTATTCAGGTGTATGTGGGGCTGGGCTCAGCCCACCCAATCCCCCCATGCCTCCTGCCAGTTGACGAGCCACTCAGGCTCTGCTAATCCCACTTTCTAGGAGGAATTCACAAAGTCTAACTGCCAGCTGCATCCAGTCTTGTTATCCATGACTGGCTACAGGCACAAAGGGCTAAGGACAAAAAATGCCAGCTATTTAAAAGTGGCATTTTGAAAATTATAATGATAAATCTGATGTTACCATTAAAGAGGGTTTATCATTACAATTCCATAGTTACCAAACATCTACCTTCTCTCATTTAGGAATTACAGCTTATTACATGTAACAAGGAATCCCTGGTTTTATCACATGTGAGGGGTAGGCCACACAGTAGTGAAACATGACTTTGGGAGTTTAATTTAATACTTTCACCACACCTATTGTGTTCTCACTAGTCTCTGGCATATGGAGAGGTGCAATGACCCAACATGTTCAAGATGAAATGCAAAGCAAGGTGACATTATCCAGTTGATTTGTGATTATCCCTACATGGAGCAATATTGATCAGAAATCTACTCCAAAGTAAGCAGAGTTGTGGGATACTTATTGATGCCGGACCCTGCACATGCGTTTCTTGGGATTCGGAGAGAGGGGATAGATTACACTAGTGCTAGACACTTGGTTGTGAAGGGATTATTGATCACTAAGGGATACATTGCCTTTATTAGATCATTTTTACTTCTCTGGGCCTCAAAAATTGGGCATGAAGTTTGCAACTGCAGAATGTACAGTATAAAAGGTAAGAGGCAGGCCAAGGAAATCTCATACATTTTGGGACTGAAGGTTGTTAGAAATTAGGTTTCTGGGTGGCAGAGGTATGCACCCTATCCAAGCAGGACCAACAATCCTAGTCAGGGTAAGTCACAAACACACCCAAGGTTAACCTATGCTCAACATCTGGTAGTTTGGCACAGAGCTGTCAGGCTTAACTTAAAAGGTAATCTGTAAAGTATTTGTGAAACTCTTCAAAGAGTGAAACAATGAAAACACCACATAAAAATATTCCACACCTGGGTAGAATAATAGAGCTTAATCTAGTAAATAAAACCAAAATGACAAAAATTCAATACGGCAAGATATTAATTTTTAAAGAATAAATGTGAAATAGCGCTTAGAAGTAATAAGCGCTTAAAGGGACTGGACTGGGGAAAGTCAAAATTTCAGGCCGACTGCAATTGAGTGGAGTGCGGGTCAGATACAGGGACCCACTTTGGCCCACTGAACCAAAGTACCTTGATCCGGGATGTGTAGTCATCAACAAAGATGCAAGGTGCAACTGAAGGGATGCGTCAGTGTTGAGTCATGCAATGGAACAGATGTGCCGATGTTCTCCATAAAACTAGAGCAATATGGCACTTCAGAGTGTGACATGCTGGCTGTGAATGCAATGCGCTGCTTCTGCTCCCACAGTAGGCGATTCATCAATTCCGAAGGTGATGCCCTGGTTCTGAGAACGATGTACTGGGTCCACTTCACGAAACAATCAGGATGCGCTAGTTCTGACTTACACAAAGGCAAAGATGTACTGGTTCCGATGAGGATGCATGTGTTCTGGTTGAAGCAGCACTTTAAGCCTCCTTCCATAGTCAAAGGACTGGGTTCACACTACTCCGAAGGTAAAGGCTTGCGGCACACAAAGTCCAGATGCTGTAGCAGGGTGAGTTAAAGTATTTTTATTGGTCTGAGACTTCGGAAAACAGGAGATCAGTCAGCTGGCCCTTGGAGTTATGGATCCAACAGTAGGGCAACCTTCTCAGATGAATGGAAACAAGCAGAGATTAGACCCCTCCTCAAGAAACCCTCCACTAACCCCAGCAAACTCAAGAACTACTGCCTCATTCCTCAGCTCCCCTTCCTTGCCACAGTCCTAGAGAAGGCCAGAACTTCCAACTCACCAAAGCACCTGGAGAGAAACAACCTGCTGGATTCCTCCCAATCCTCTTTGCACGCCAACCACAGCATCAAGATTGTGCTGATTTCTGCTACCAGCCCCATCAGAACCCTCCTTGACAGGATGGAAACAGCAGCCCTGATCCTCCTTGGCCTCTCAGCAGCATTTGACACAGTATCCCGTCACACACTCATCAGGAGACTTCACTTCATTGGGATCCAGGCGGACGCCCTCAAATGGATCACATCTTTCCTCACAGGACAAACCCAGAGAACCCACCTACCACCCTGAAACTTCAGGACCCATCGGTGGCATCCCTCAAGGATCATCCCTCACCCCCACCCCATTCAACACTTACATGACACCCCTGGCCAACATCATAGGAACCCATGATCTTAACATCATATTCTATGTAGACGACGCCCAGCCCATCCTCTGGCTCTCAAAGGACCTCTCCACCAATAGGACCAACTTTCACAACTGCATGATGGGCGTCGCCGACTGGATGAAGATTAACTGCCTGAAGCTCAACACGGACAAGTCAGAAGTGCTGATTTTTTGGGAACATTACCTCCCCATGGAACAACACCTGGTGGCCCTCCTAACTCAGGCACACACCCACACCAAAAGACTGTGCCCACAACCTTGGCTTCATCCTGCACTGCAAACTCCCCATAAAATCCCAGATCAATGCAGTCTACTCCTTGTGCTTTTACACCCTAAACATCCTTCGAAAGATCTTCAGATGGCTGTTCTGGAAACCGTCACTTAAGTTCTAGTTACCAGCCAGCTGGACTACGGCAACATGCTCTATGCAGGAATCACCACCCAACTCCTGAAGAGACTCCAGACGATTCAGAACTCAGCTGGCAGACACACCCTGAAACTCCCCAAACAGACCCCGATCAAGTAAAGATGCCTATTCATGCTGATACATTCCTACAAGGCCCTCCATGACCAAGTACCAGCATACCTCTTCCACCACCTGAACTTCCACCAATCCTCCAGACACCTATGCTCCACCTTCCTTGTCATCGCACACACTTCCCACACCCGCCACCCGCCAATATCAAAATGAGGGCCTAAATGTCTAAATTAAGAAAAAGCCAACTTTCTAAAAGTGCCATTTTCAGGACAGCAATTTAAAATCTACTTCACCATAAGTTGGATTTTTTATTGTGAGCCCAGAAACACCAAACTTAGGCCCTCATTATGACTTCAGCGGCCTTTTTAGTAAACAGCCGAAGTCACGCCACCATATGACCACCAGTGTCGGTGGTCTTCAGACCACCATATTATGGCTGCTGGCTGCTCTCTGCCACTATTTGGCGGCGAAGCCACCAGCAGCCATAATGGCAGTCAGCGGTCTAGTGGAGCTTGTTCCGTCACCACCGCCATGTCACCACAACACTGCCCCCGTATTACAAAATTGCAAACGGCATGGCAGTGTTGTGTTGGTAGGGCACTGGCAGCAGAGCAAGCGCCATGGACCCCGTTCCCTTCCGGATGACCACCACGACCACCAGGTAAGGTGATCATCCAACAGGGAAGAGGGGGTGTTGAGTGTTATGTGTGTGGATGGGGGGGTGTGTACGTGAATGGAGGGCGGTGAGGGGGTGTTATGTGTGTTTGTGTGCGTGTATGTGCAAGTGTCTGTGTGCTTGTGTGAATGCGTGTATGTGGGGGGTGGGTCGAGTGTCGTGGCCATGTGTGCATGTGTGTGTGAATGAGTGAGCGTGGATGTGTGCATGTATGTATGTATGTGTGGTGTGTACGTGTGTGGATCAGGGGTCAGTACGGGGATCCGGGGGAGGTGAGTCAGTACAGGGATGGGGAGAGGGGGGGCATAGCTGCTTGGGGGGGCTCCTGATGAGGGCAGAGAGGTGGGGGCTCCTACATGGAGGAGGGGTTGGGAGTCCTGTAGTGGGAACATGAATTAGTATTCCTGTCGCCAGTATCCTTACCACCAGGGATTTCATTGTGGGGCTGCCACCACAGAATTCCTGGCGTAAGGATACTCATCATACCGCAGACGGTGTTATGTGGACTGCCAGCCCAAAAGGTGGTCAACCTTCGGCCAGGCGGTCCCGCTGCCCTGGTGGTACAGATTGTGAACTGGCTGCAAAGCAGGCAGTTCACTGCAGTGGTCATAATTTGGTAGTCCTGCACCGCAAAGGTGTCGGCGGTCTGACCGCCACCGCCGGCGTGGCGGGGCAGGACCGCCAGGGTCATAATGACACCCTTAATGTACTTACCTCTTTCAGATTGTGAAGTAAACTTATATGATGTAATGAGGTAATCCCAATGTAATCCTATGAAGAGATAGGCCTTGCAGCATTGATAAACTAATTTAAGAGTGACATGTAAAACTAAAAAGTATGTGTCATACTTTTTAAATACATCGCATCCTGCCCACTGGGCTGTCCAGGGCCTACCCTTGAGGTGAGTTATGTACATTGAAAAGGAAGGTTTGGGCCTAGCAAAATGTTTATTTTGCCAGATCGAAATAGTGGTTCAAAACTGCATTCACAGGCTCTGCAGTGGCAGGCCCGAGACATATTTAAAGAGCTACTTGAGTGGCAGGCCTGAGGCACATGTATTGCACTTCACTAGGGGATTTTAAATAAAGTCATGATGCCAATTGGGTACAAGCCAATTCTACTGTGTTTTAAGGAAAAAGCACAAGCACTTTAGCACAGGTTAGCAGTGGTGAAGTGCACAGAGACCTAAAGCCAACAAAAAAATATTCAGCAACAGGCATTGGCATAGTCAATAGGTGTAGGAAAGAACCCTCTTTTTGCCATTTTCTCCCTGATGTCAGTGTGCTTGACTGTGTTCACTGGGATCCTGCTAACCAGTACCCCAGTGATTATGCCCTATCAGGTGCTTGACTTTAATATGACAGATCAAGTGGGAGCTGGGGATTCATAATATTTTGTTGCCTAGAAAAGTGGACCAATCGGATACTCTGATAGTTTCTGTAAGTGAGTACACTGGATGGACAAGCAGGCAAATCAACATGAAAGCAAAAATACTGGGACTCTCTATTTCACACTATAGAGGAATTAGCTTTACCAGCTCAGAATGCCCCACAATGCTGATGCTGCAGCAGACGAGAGAGCCTGAAGTTGAGTCTTCATGTAGAGCTAAAGTGATGCCCCTGATGATAAAATGCCCAGGTTAGACTTTCAAGACTAATCCAACAATTGACCATGCTGAAGAAGAAGACTGGCGGTTCTTTTCTGCAGGGATCTGTTTTAAGTGAATTTTCCGCATTTGAGAGACATATTGGGTTTTAAAATCTATTTCCATTGGGGGACATTGAGGATTTTGTTGTCAAATACTAACGTAAGGAGCCAAAATTATTAAATTTGCATGGTGCAATAAGAAAGGCACTACCTCATGAATGGAAGAAGTGGACAAACAGTCCCAAGATGTTTGTCCTGTTGGCTTCTAAGAGAAAACATACTTCATATTTCTTGAATTAATATCATCTTCTAAATAACGAATGACTAGTAATAACTAGATAGATAGATAGATAGATAGATAGATAGATAGATAGATAGATAGATGCAGTAGTAGGCAGGACCAATAGAAATATAACCAGATCAGGCTGGGGAAGTGAAAGGAACCTAAAAGCAGTTATTAACCACTTACTGTGTTACATTTAATATTTGCAGCAGGTTTTCCCCCGTGTATTTAGTTGAACATCTTTGTCATAGAGCAAACAAACGGATTGCTTAAGTGGTTTGATGATATTTATAATAAGAACGCCTCTGCCTTGAAACAAATTAAACACAGCAGCAAACAATATAATTATCTAACCCTGGAAACAGTGTACACATCACATTCTCACCATGTGCCTCCTGAGAGCACATATTCCAAAATGGCCTAAAAAATAGGAGTTGTGAGGATCCTGAAATACAAAAATAGGTACTGATTGTTTTAATCAATCAATAATACCAATGTGTGGACACCTAAGACAGTTCTGACCATCCTTCACCTTAAGTCAGTGTCCCTGAGTGGTTTATTGCCCCAGTACCACTAGGTGTTATTTTTTTACTCAAAGCTAGGTCTCACAGACTTTGTAATTTACTGTAGTGTGAAGTCTTGATAAATATGCTCCTAAGTCAGTTATCCAACCTTTAGTTTGTTACAGTTTACACTAGAGTAATGCTCTATTGGCTGCCCTGCCTAAATTGTGTCAAGCACCCCTTAAATTGGTCCTTTACAGTGCTGCTCCTCTGGAATTGAATTGATTGCAATGCATCATTGTAGGAGAGAACTCCATTTAATGAAGATGCACACGGCAGATGTGCCATCTAGCGCAACTGCCTCCAGCCTGCTAACTTTGTTTCACTTGGTCATTCTAGGATGGACACATTATATTCTACAACACAATCCTCCAAATATGTAGGTGTTTTCTTTATTCTGTTTTACGGGACAGTATCATCTGTGGGTTTACTATTAGTTTCATGAGGCTTGAACACCGTGTTCTCAGCTTCACCAGACACACTAAGGCCCTCATTACAACCATGGTGGTAAATACCACCTACCGCTGTGCTGACGGCCACCAACATACCGTGACCGCTGCGGTATTCCGCTACAGGTATTATGACCCCCACTAAGAAATCCGCCACTATATAGACACCCACACAGTTTGCCACACCATAGGTAAGTGATAAACTAGCGATAGCAAAACCCACAGCATTACGCCAACAGGAATACACTCACAGTATCACGACCCAAGAATCACTGCGGGGGACTTTCAACCGTGGTAAACCATTGGAGGTACACACAGCCACGCTCAAAATACACACACACTTAAAAAAAAACACCACATTGGACAATTCAAACTACACACACCTGACACACATACACACACCACACGCACACACCCAATCCAATATAAAACACACACCCACATTACCCACAACCCTTTACAAGAAAAAAAGATTGCCAACAGAGAGAAACAAGCCAGGAGCACCCACTCAATCAGAGGCACAATACATCATCACCCATACACCATCCACGCACCTCAAAACACATCACCCCACACATCACCCCACACATCCTCACACATACCACTCACACCATGTTAGACTTTTCATCCTTGGCGTGGTCTCCCTTAACTTTTTGCCTCCGTTCCCCAGGTTGTTGATGTGTGCTGGACTCTAATTTTACTGTTTTTGTTACTCTGGGCACTTTACCACTGCTAACCAGTGCTAAAGTGCAAGTGCTCCTTTACAAAATGTAAAATTCAATTCAGCAAGTTCAGCTCCCACTACAATGGCAATAGGTACATTTCTCACTTTACTGCAAAAGGTTTGTGCCCCTGGAACCAAACATATCTGGTGCCTATAAATTTCATACAACCAAGGGCATCACTAAAGGCTTGGGGAAATTCCTGCAGTAACGCATCAAGGTGCATCCCTCTTGACTGCTTAGGAAATTCTAGTTGGTTCACTCCCTGCTCTTTCTTCTAAATATTAGGAAGATCACTTTTAGGATCTAGCACCACATTCAGTTCTTTCTGGTGAAACCAACTAATGATACTGTTATGCTTTTCTGAAATATACACCTCCCCACATGTGTATAGCTCTTTATATTCAGCCAAACTGATAAAATACCCATGAAACTTAACGAGTTTTCCAACATATGCAAAAGATCTGATGACAGGCTTCAACATTTTCACTTTTTTCTTGAGCCTTTCCTCATAACATTTGTTTGCAACACTGATCATTTTTACTCCTGAGTCAAATAGGACTCTAGTTTCTTTTCCATATGCAATAATAGTACCAATGGGACCAGATTTTTCACTGACATTCGCTTTTGTGATTTCTGCTTGATTTGCTTCATCTTGCATAAAAATGCAAAATGTTTTGAGACCAGGACATGCCTTTTAATTTGCAAAATGTCCAACCCAATCACTCTTTTTATCTATGTCTCTGGTATTTTTAAAGTCTTGTTTTCTACATCCATCTTCGACAATGTGCACCATTTACTTGTTCTCTGCATCCTTCTATATTATCTCAACAATGTTCATGGAGTGCTCTATTTTCTTAGCCACCAACAATACCTCATCTAACATGGGATCATCCTTTAGCCAGAGTTCTTCTCCTACCTCTCAATATTGCATCCCAACATGAATTGATCCCAATTTTTTTAATCTACTAGAGAGTCACGCACTCACCTGGTTCCAACTGCAGGATCGACACTGGAGCCGATGCTGGACCCCCAGTCTTAGTCAGGAAGAAGTCAGACCCAGGGATAGTACTCCTAGTTCCAGGGACAAAATAATAAAAGTACACTTTCAGTACCGGTTGCTCTATGATGGTGCTCATCCCCTTAACAGGGTTGTCACTCATGGTACCTGCTGCTTTTGTTGAAGGTGGATATTTGCAAGGCAGCACTTCTGGTTATTGTGGAAACACAATACACTGGGAACAAGAAGAAGCAATTACCACGAATGCATTATATCCTCTACATAGATGTAGGAAAGTACCATCTTTTTGGCATGGTAACGTCAATTTCTGCCTGATGTCAGTGTGTTTACTGTGTCACGGGGATCCTGCTAATTAAGACCCCAGTGCTTATGCTCTTTCTCCTCTAAATGTTGTCACTGCATACTGGTAACCCAGTATTTCACTCAAAATTGACATACTGGTCACCCCTTATAAGACCCTATTATATTGTACTTAGGTACCTAGGGCATTGGAGTTCCAGGGGATCCCTATGGGCTCACTTATAAGTCATCCATATACCAGGCCTTCCAACCGTGAAGGCTGGGTGCAGAGTACCTGTGTGTGAGGCCCACGTCAACCAGGACCATTTTCCCAGACTTTGTGAGTGTGGGGACGTCATTGTACGCGTGCACTATACATAGGTCACTACCTATGTACAGCTTCACAACGGTAAATCTGAATATGGCCATGTTTGGTATCAAACATGTTGGAATCAAACCCCAAGGCTTTTGCAAGCATTGGTTGTATAATTCCCATGTACTGTGGGGGCTCCTTAGAGGACCCTCAGTACTGCCATTACAGCCTTCTGAGATTTTCCAGGCTGCCACCTCCCAGACAGGTTTCTGCCCTCCTGTTGCTTGAGCAGCTCAGGCCCAGGAAGGCAGAACAAAGGATTTCCTTTGGGAGAGGGATGTTACACCCTCTCCTTTTGGAAATAGGTGTTACAGGCATGGGAGGGGTAGCCTCCCAGAGCCTCTGGAAATGCTTTGAAGGGCACAGATGGTGCCCTTCTTGCATAATAAAGTCTACACCGGTCCCTGCTCTTGCATGAAACTGGACAAAGGAAAGGCAAGTGACCATTCCCCTGTCCATCACCACCCCAGGGGTGGTGCTCAGAGCTCCTCCAGACTGTTCCTGGGTTTTGCCATCTTGGATTCCAAGTTGGCAGGGTACTCTGGGAGCATCTCAGTGGCCAGTGCCAGCAGGTGACATCAGAGCCCTCCCCTGATAGGTGTTTACCTGTGTAGCTGACCAATCCTCATTTCAGGGCTATTTAGGATCTCTTCTCTGGTTGTTTCCTCAGATTTGGACTTGGTCCCCTTCTTCCACAGGTCTTCAGGTCCAGGAATCCATTGTTGGTGTCTTGCAGCCTCTCCAGGTTCTTGTAAAATCTTCTATCATGTGTTCTTGTGTGTTCTAGGAAAGTCACTGTGATTTACTCCTGCTTTCCTGGGCTCTTGGGTCAGTTCTATTAATTTCCATTGGTGTTTTCTTACACTCCCAGTGCCCCTCTATACACTACACTTGCCTGGGTAGGAAACCAACTTTTACATCCCCTTATTTTAGTATATGGTTTGTGTTCCCCCCAGGACCATTTCTAACTATTGTGATTTTTACTATTTGCATACTTTTCTAACTGTTTTCACAGCTATTTCTGCATTCTAGTGTATATACTGTGTATATTACTTACCTCCTGAGGGAGTATAGTCTCTAAGGTATTGTTGGCATTTCTGTCACCAAAATAAAGTACCATTATTTTTTTAACACTGATTTTTTTCTTTTATGTGTGTGAGTACTGTGTGACTACAGTGGTATTGCATGAGGTTTGCATGTCTCCTAGTTAAGCCTTGGCTGCTCATCCACACTACCCCTAGAGAGCCTGGCTTCTAGATTCTGTCTAAATTTCACTAATAAGGGATACCTGGACTTAGTATAAGGTTTAAGTACCAGAGGTACCCAATACAAACCAGGCCAGCCTCCTACAATAGGTTACAATACCTTGCTTTCAATATTTCACAGTTACAGGATGCTTAAATTTTCATAACATAGAAGCAGATCAACCAGAGACTTGAATGGAATCTTCTGGAACTCTTGAAGAACATCTTGAAGTACTACGTAGAATTAAGGCACTCAATTTGAACACTCAGAACATATGTTGGAGTTAATGACACTCCAAAGCCTGCACCCGGTACATAGATTGGAATAGGAAACACTCACAAGGAAATAGACAATCAGGTTACTCTGAGCACATAGGTTGGTTAAAAAACTCTCAAGGTGTGTTTGAGACCAGGCTACTCTTGGAAATGAATTACATTCAAATTCACATGAACTCAAAACATGACTCTCCCAAGATTATACTCTGTACATTGATTAACACTCAGGCCAAGAGAAGCTTTGTTTGTTGCACTTCAGCAGCATAAACGCACACCACAAATAAAACAATTAATAATAATGAATACATAAAAATATGTAAAAACAGCTCAAACGTCCTAAAAAACATCAGCAAAAAATAAAACATCAATGGCGGAAATCAACTGGGTAAAAATCTTCTTAAAAACACCACCTGCCAAATAAGATTTGCAACAGCTGTGGAAATGACAGTGCTGGCTTACAATCACTAAGATTCATGCCTTTGAGCAGCGGGCACATGAGCTTTTTTCTAGGAGTACAATACAATGGACATAAAAACATTATATGTAAGGTTGTCAGCACAGAGCTACCATCACCAGGGCAGGGAGCTAAATCGATATGTGAATTACATTTGGGAGGGAAACCCACCATAAGGGAAATTAAGTTGAACTGAAACCTCGTGAGAATAAAGCGGTGCTGCCTATTCTATATCTCACACAAATAGGGTTGAATCCCTTACTGATAGGGAATTTGCCTACACATTCAAACAAATAATTTGTGCAGATTAGCTGCAACTCGCACCCAAGCCACAAACTTCTCTTTCAAACTCTTTTTGAAAAAGGAGTATTAGGGGAGGTGAACAACTCAAAAAATCCAATCTGCTCCAACATCGATTTAACATAAGCAAGCCATCTGATATTAAGGGCCCCATCCAAAGCCAAACATTATAATGCCCAGATATCCCGCCTCAGCAATGCCAATCTCCTCATGACACAAAAACATGGAGCACCCTTGAGGCACCGCTAGCACACGTCTGATGAAAGAGTTTTCAGCTCTCGGAACTGGATCCAACTCAGCCGTCCCCCATATGCTTGACCCATCGGAGGCCACTGAAACAGATTTAAACTCATAGACAGACATGAGCTCTTGGCCGGAGTTGCACCTAATTTCTTGCAAAAGGGCTGTAGCTCCATTACAGACTTTTCTAACAGTGCTGCTCTGTTTTCCACCATTGGTTTCCATGCCGCTTTGCTGTCAAGTAAAATCCTCAGAGAGACAAAGGAAGGCGTCTTTTCAATTCTAACATTCTTAGGCCCAGATTTAAGAGGGCCTAGTGCCACACCAACACCAGTGTATTTGTTTTTTTTTACGCTAATATGGTATTGGAAGGTTGAAGACGATGCATCTTATTTACAAAGCTGCACCAGGCATAATGTATTCAAAGGGGGCATTTTGCCATTAGGGGGTGGCAAACAAATGGTGCAAAGAAAACTAAGAGATTTCTTTGCGTCATTTTTATATGCATTTTTAACGTCTGCTAAGAGCATGCGTTAAAGGGAGGCTCCCATTATTTTCACTGGGCCTCTGGGTGATTTGCAGGATTAACATCCACATTTTTCATACTAATCTTGCAAAGCCCCTGACTAGTGCCAAAAATTATGACGCTAGTACCCCAGCTACTGCCATGGTGTGCCTTATTTTACATACAGCGCACACATGATGGCATTAGGGGGGCGCTAAGGGGAACATGAAAAGTGGCACTGCACTAGGTTATTTTCATTAATCTGCACCTTAGTATAAAAACGGGGGTTCTTTTTTATGCGATTCCCACATCTTCTTTGCCTTAATTCGAAGGTCAAATTGATCCATAAAACTAACACTGTCATAAATCAGGCTCTGCAGGGCCCCCCCTTTTCTAGCAATTAAAACTGCATCATCTGCATAGAGTAAAATTGGCAAATGGTGGGCATCCGCACGAAGGATATCTCTGGGCCTAGAGCTAAGTACTGCCTCAATTCTGTTTGTGAACAAGGAAAAAGAAGCTGGTCCAGGACTCATCCTTGGCTCACACCCTGCCTAATCTCAAATGTTTCTGTGCACTCCCTGCCTCTGCCATAACATACAGAGGCTTTGGTCTCTGTATATAGTTGCCTAATGAAGGCAATAATTTCCTCCTCCACACCCATCTCAGACATAAGATCCCAAAGCTTTGAATGTGTTACACAATCAAAAGCAGCTGAAAGGTCCATAAAAGCCATGAATACTGCCTTCCAGTCTATAAAGCAAAGGCTGGCCCATAAATTTAACTGTAGCGTTCAACAATGAGATGCTCCTATTATTCACTGGGAAGACTCTGTCACTTTTTTTGCAAATCAGCCCAGTAATAGATTCCAATCAGGTCACGGGGAAGCAAGGCCCATAGATCCTGGCAATCTATAAAGAGATCCACCTGGACACCATCGGTGCCTGGCACCTTACCCCAACAAGATCCCCTCAAAGCAGTTTTTACTTCTTCAAGGTCAAACAACAGGGGCTGGAAGGACACCAGAATGAGTACAAATTTGAAAAATGCTCCTCTCATTGTGCCTCCTGGACATGCACATCCGAAGAGTAATCAGAGTTTTCTTTGAAAAACGGGGAAATCACAACCCTCCAAAAAGCCACACATCTTTTAGCTGACTTGCTTACTTAAGATCATCCCACACCTTCCCTCTACCCTGGCTTGTCTAATCTGCTCGCTGGGGCCTTATGAAGTCTGGCAAGAGCCTTTGTGCAAGAATAATCAAACCACCCCCACCATTAACCTTCTTTGCCTTAACAGGGGCAGTCAGTGCTTCACTAATGGCATTAATAATCACCCAGAAGCCTCCTTGGTCATCCTGGAATCTGTATCTAAACCAATAGATAAGGCCTCATGATTATCACTCAGTATTGATGGGAGAAAGTCTGCACTATTTATTTTGGTGCAGTAGTGATGGGAGAAAGTTGGGGCTATTTATTCTGGACCATTTAACAACCACTTGTGAGGGAAACACCAGGGGGAAACCAACTGGCTCACAGGACCCTGAAACTATCTGGGCTCCTCCTCATTGTATACAGCGAGGCCACAAGGTCTATATAAGAAATATAAGGGGAGGGCACAAATTCTGGTCTGCTGATTACAAGAGGTCAGGAGTTGCTGCAATAAATTGACCACTAACCCAGCAGCATCAAAATTAAAAACAACACAGTTCCCTGAAAACACCTTGGGTGTCACACCCACCTAGTCCACGTGTCTAGCCATCAAAATGTCAGGTAATATGTCATGCATCCGTGAGGAGTTCGGAGACATCCAATGTGTGGACTTAACAATCAGTTGCTTAGTGGACTGGTCTGGCCTTAAGCAGGGGACATTTTCCAGGATAATCACATACGGGGTAGAAGCTGGAGGTAACTGGAGGCTCATATGATCTTTACATTTCCTCCGAGCTAAAAAGTCAGCTGGCCCCTTGAACTTACTCAAGGGACATTGTGACCCTCTTCCCTGACCGCCTTCCTCCTGAAAGGCACTCCCCGTATGAACATTAGCCACATCCTGGGAATGAGTAAGCACCACATTACACTCAGGTATTTTAGGCCCGTGGCCCCCCTATCTGCAAAGGCGCATCCCCAAATCTCTCAACCGCAGGCCACTTCCGAACCTAGCTGCTAACGAGGACTGTGGGTACAATACAAGTACTGGTACCACGAGCACCTAGAAGGGTGATGCCCACCCTCCCACTCAATTGAGTGTGGCCACTGGCAGCATAATTACCAGAGAGCTGGCCCACTATCGATGACAATTTAATTTCAATAGCATCCAGCCGGTCTTGCAAAGGCTTAGGAAAGAGTTGCAACATTAACTCTGCCCTAGGACACAGGACATCACAATCAATCTGGCACCCTGCCCCGACCGCTGATACAGCGACCCTCGCACCCTTAGAAACAGTTACAGTAGGGGAAGTCTCTCCCTTTTTCTTTTTTACAGGAGGTTTATTAAGTGTGTTGGGGTGGGTCAAATCCAATTGTACAGAATAGTCACTCATAGTCAACAGAGCGGGCGTGGGCGTCAGTTTTTCCACAAGACCGGGAGTTTCCCCCCTGGACCATGGCTACTGACGATATGCAAGATACAGGAATATCCCAGCCTAGCTCTAATGATAATCACCACTCAGTTAATTCATTTTCTTTGGACAGAATTCCTTTAGCTCACGTCAGAAAGGAATCAAGGGTTGTGATAACCTTCCTTATGGGAACAGTAACTGCCTTTCTCTTCCCCATTGTTTCAACTCCCTCGTCAGAACAAATCAAAGAGGTGGCTAATAAGATCCGTGACTGCACCAAATCCCCTGGACCAGGAGGGGTGAACCGATAAGACCAGCCGCCCTGGGCGCAGGGACCTTGATGATTTGAAAAGCGTTGAAAAGCACTCTCATCTAGCTATCCCCAGTGTGGGGAATGAAGTCCCAACCCAGAGTTTAGCTGCCACACAAACATCAGCAAAGCAGCCCACTGCTGCTGGCTGAAATCGGCTCCTATAAAGGGAGCAAGAACCCAAATTCAAACTGGTTTATTGTTCAGTGCGATAATACACAACAAAAACTAGCAAAGTCCCTTTTCCCTTTATTTTGTTTCTCCAACTACCTTTACATTCAGGTCATTGTTCTCTAGGTTTTAGTTGTAAGTAGGTGGTGGGAATGCCCCCCAGGTCCCAGGTTCAGGGATCACATGGCCCGCAGCAAAAAAAAACAAAAAAATATATACAGGTATTATCCCAAGTATGGTGCTAATACTAAAAGAAAGCCAACCACCTCTTTCCCTTGTGTTCTTTGACACCACTGTGCAGTGTTGTTGTGTGAGGACATGCGAAAAGTGTTTCAGAAACGTGCTGGAATTCCTTAATTCGTAGGCCATAGCCCTGCCTGCCACTTTTTCATGCTACTTTCTACCACAGTACTTGCCCTAGGCCATGACCCTCCCTGGCCCTGGGTCATAGTGTCAGGGCGTGGGGTGTCCTCCTTAGCTTGTGGACCATCGAGGTGGACAGCTGTAAGGCGGTCTGCCTTTCCAATGCTTTCTCTCCTTGCTGGGTCGCACCACCAAACTCCACTGGAGTTCTTCGGTCCTTGGGGATTCCCGTCTTTGGCATCTTCTGTAAGTTCTGTTCTGTAAGAGTGGCTCCACACCCGGAACTCTACCTGCGCCACCTTTCTGCTGTGCTCATTGTGGTCATGAAATGACTAAGGGCCTGATTCAGACCTTGGCGGACGGCGGAGGCCGTCCGCCAAGGTCCCGCCGGCAAATGACCGCACCGCGGTCAAAAGACCACGGCGGCCATTCAAACATTTCCGCTGGGCCGGCGGGCGCTCTCCACAAGAGCGCCCGCCGGCCCAGCGGAAATGACCCTGCAACGAGGACGCCGGCTCAGAATTGAGCCGGCGTAGTTGCAGGGGTGCGACGGGTGCACCCGTCGCGTATTTCAGTGTCTGCAAAGCAGACACTGAAATACTTTGTGGGGCCCTCTTACGGGGGCCCCTGCAGTGCCCATGCCATTGGCATGGGCACTGCAGGGGCCCCCAGGGGCCCCGCGGCACCCCCTACCGCCATCCTGTTCATGGCGGGTTTCCCGCCATGAACAGGATGGCGGTAGGGGGTGTCTGAATCCCCATGGCGGCGGAGCGCGCTCCGCCGCCATGGAGGATTCAATGGGGCAGCGGTAAACCGGCAGGAGACCGCCGGTTTACCCTTTCTGACCGCGGCTGAACCGCCGCGGTCAGAATGCCCTTGGGAGCACCGCCAGCCTGTTGGCGGTGCTCCCGTGGTCGGTGACCCTGGCGGTCACCGGCCGCCAGGGTCAGAATGACCCCCTAAGATTTTGTTCACCAGATTGAGGTTATCATACCACATCTTCAACATATTGGCTTCTGTAAATGTATACAATGTTTCTCCACTACAAACTTTAATACGCATTTCTGGTGAACCAATGTTAAAATGGAGGAATGGCAAGAGTATTTCACAAATTATATTTCAAATTTGATGATGAAGATGAAAAATGAACAGCTTAGTGCCTCGTAGTCTGTATTTCTGTGTTGATGACCACGGTCATTCTGGGCCTCTTGATTGATGTAAAGTTGTAGCCCTTCTTCTATTTGTGCGAAATATACATGTTTTAAGTTTCAAAGTCTGGTCACCCTAACAGTAGGCAACCTTTGGAAGTCAACCTACGTATTTGAGGTCCTGGTGCTCTGTTGTTCAGGTACAGACCTTTCAACTATGTGTGCGGATTCACTGAACAGTTATTTTGACTGTCTGTCTCCCCCTCGAATCTCCTTTCTCCCTGAGTAGTTCCCTACAAGTATACTAAAAAACAGACAATACATTATACAAGGTTACTTCTAGGCACAAGATTGGAGTTACTGACACTTCCAAGGTTGTGCTTGAAACAAAGTTGAGGGCTCTCCCAAGAGATGCTAAAAAACATGGTTACACTCGTTTCAAGGCTGGAGCCATAAACACTCGTAGGATTATGCTCTGTATATTGATTTACACATTTGAAAACAGGCAATACATGAAACAAAGTTACTCCTTAGTACAAGGCTGGAGTTACTGACACTTCTAAGGTTGTGCACGAAACATAAGAGGTAACGGCACTCCCAAGGCATGCTAGAAACAAGGTTACATTTAATACATAGAGGGGAGTCAAAGGCACTCCCAAGAGATGCTAGAAATCA